>NC_133934.1:42336799-42939586 GCF_031877795.1 Strix aluco | reverse complement strand
GGCAAGTCACCCCCACTCCATCTCCGTCAGTGACTGCCACTGGCTGCTAGTTGTGTAGCACCAGAAAAGCCAGGACAAGGTATTACAGTGTCTGCTTCAACTAAGTCCTGCTGAAGACTATTATGGAGTGATACAGTCCAACTGCTGTGGGACAGGAAAGCGATCTCACCTCATCCTTTTAGGGTGGATGAAGGTATGGGGACAGGTATGGCAACCCACACTTCTATTTTGTCTTGGTACCAGGGTGCCTCTGGGAGAAGAGATGTTTACTTCATAGACCCCAACTCTGCAACAACAGCAAGACGTTTTGCAAGGCCCCATCAACAGGGCTCAGAGAGGAAACAGCTGACAAAAAAGTCCTTTGGATTAACATGCAGAAGTGCTGATGTGCTTCCAAAGAGAAGATGCTACATACATGATCAGTCTATGCTATTGATAACAATACTGATTGACAATTGGGTCTATGTTCTGAATAATGACAGCAGCTCCCTTTCAGAGCTTTATTAAAACTTCCTTTCTAGGTAAGCAGCTGTTTCTCCTGAACAAAGTTTCTGGAATATTAGCAGATGTACAATGAAAGACATAGATCACTTCCACCTGAACTGGAGCCATGGCATATTCTTATTAGAAAACTATCGTCTTGTTGAGTGTGTACAAACTCGGCATACTCTGTGCAAATTCTTTATTGAAACAATGATCAATTTACAAACTGGATCACATTTCATTTTGCCACTTCAGCATGAACTGAACCATGAACTTCATGGTTTACGGCCGTGAACTATAAAATTAGAACAGTTATTTAAATCAAAATACAGTAACTGCTTCTCAAAAGAACACATTCATATTTGTCTTACATTTCTTGTAAAATCAAACAGAATTTCATAATAAATGAAATATAACTTAAGATACTTTAGTGCAAGCATTTCCTTTGCATCTAAGAAGCTTTCAGTTGTCCCACTAAGTATGGCATACTTAAGAGGCCAACTCTTAAATAGCATGCTGCCAAGATATTCCATGAGAACTTTTAAAATTCGACACTGTTAACACTTTCCAGAATTAGTTGATCTGAACCAAACTGAACGTCAGAAAGCCCTGGTTATATATTACAGTATTTTTGTCAAAAGAGAACTGCAAATCAAGGAATCGACACAGTATGTACATTAGAATAAAACAGGCACTGATTTTAAAAAAAATCAACATCTGCCCGTATATGCCATTCAGCAACTCTTACGATTATACAGTAATTTTTAAGCACAGGAGTGAAGTGCTGTGCCTTACCTTTTTACCAATAAAACGGCACAAAAATGCTGATTTATGTTTTTTTTAAATTTTTTAAATTACAATCTCAAAAAAAGACTGAAGGGTAGGTTCCATCACAAGCATACTCAAATCAGAGAACAAAAAAGGATCAGCAGTAAACAAATGCTGCTCAAAAAGAAAATGTTGAGTAAGTAGATAGTGAGTACTATGTTCAAGTGGTCTGATTAATATAGTCTTACATTTAGTGAAAAAAGAATAGTAAGTGTGCAATTCAAATCCAACACTCATTTCTTGTGCTGCAGAAATCTAGTCATGTTTCATGAAATTTTGGCAAAAATATTTTAAAATGGTGTAAATATATCCTGCAAATATCTTTTACTTTCTAAGTCTGGCTTGGTGTTCCTTAGGCTTTTAGAACACAAATTCAGTTGGACTGGATTTTCCAGATTCTGAGTGTTTTAGTGATATAATTAGCATTTGGTGATATAATAAACAGAACAATGTAACAAAAGGTGTGCGTAGTCTAATGATGGGAACAGATCACTCTAATGTCCCTGAAGTGCTTAAGGTGCAAGAAAATGCATAACAATGCAAATGTTAATGTTTTCTTAGAGCCACATTAATTTTATATTTGTCAATTGTGTTCTTGCACCATGAAATAGCCATTCCCTAAGAAATACTGCAAGACAGAATTGTTTACTTTATAATAGCACAGCCAGAAAGTTTGGAACAGGAAAGATGGGTTTAGGTCTTGCTTCCCAACTATCTCCCCCATAGGAAGTGCCTGAAAGCATGTAAAAAGCTTTAGACTTACAGCTGTTATATAATGGATGCATAAAGATACTGAGCAGCATACCTGAAAATAGAAAAAAAATACATAAACCAGAACCATTACAACCTGCATTTTCTTCACATACAGTGCTGTGCTGCTTTTATTCCGATGATACCACAAAGCTAAATGTCCAAAGAATTTATAGCAGACTGGCTGGACCAGTCCTACCTGTGAACTCTCAGCTCTGAGTCCAACTCCAGCAAAGTCAAGGTTTCCCTTGACCTTGCAACAGCAGGAATTCAGCACTACACCTATTATGCACATCTAATCCAACTAACTGTTGCCGTATGTGGTTTGCAATACACATTTGTGTGTACTTCAAATACACGCTCTTTGTGAGCAAACTTTGGAAAAAACCATAATCTGTACCTTCAAGGAAGTTTACACAGAGATACTGAAGAAAACCATGGGGAATGTTTGCTCTCAAATGCTTCTCAATAAATAAATAATAAATAGGCAGGCGGACAGCCAAAAGGCAGCAGTCAGGATCAGAACTGCCTGGTACCAGTCACCATATAAATACATGAAGGGATCTGGTCTCTACTGTAAAAAGTTTATAATTAAAAACCAATCAAAATACTGTAGTTCAATAAATAATTTTGAAACTTTTAAATTTTAAAGTGTAATTTAAAAGCTATTTTTATGCTTTCAAGGAGAACATCCTTGCTCATCTGTGCAATCTTAGTTGGGCACCTGGCAGGTAACTTTAGAATGCATGAGCATCGTCTATAAATGCTGGACAGGCAGAAAAATCAAGATGCCTGTTTTCAGGAGGTTAAGGTGAATTAAAAGAATTTAGTGCAAGTTCCAGCTTTTGTTTCTGCCCTCATCCATTTTCATACCAGAAGCAAATTAAGTAACTTGAAAATCTGATGTGAACACTGAACAGAAATATACTTTGGACTCAGACAAGAAGTTAACAGCTTGCATCAGTAGTATTTTCAATCACACTGGTCAGAAGTGAGGTTCTTTGTGGTATTCTCTTAATCTACCCTGTGTTCTAGATTTATATTGCTTCACTGGAACTAAAATATTTCCAGCCACATTCCTAAAGGGACTGCCCTTGCATGTTTCCTTTTGGGCATGTGCAAATGCATTTTGTGTAGATGCTGGCCACTGTGGTGAGCACAAACATCAGGGAACTAAATGCTGTCCTTATCACAAGTTGGTTGCAAAATCTGAAGTCTGTTATTAAACATGTATTTTTTTTAATAACCACAGACAGGTAAATATGAAGCCTTCTCTCTGCATCACCTACGTAAAGTCATGGGGTGTTCCTGTATTGCACTGCTAGTGAAGCTCTGCATTTTAATATGAGGAAGTTGACCTAAAACTTCAGTTCATTATCAAGGGTTTTTTTAGATAGCTGCAACACTGACTTTGTTTGGTCTCAATTACCCGTGCAGTTAATATACCTGATTGCCTCCAATGGACATGTTATGTAGATGTGGCTACTTCAATAAAATGTCCAGAGAGCCATCCATACATCATCTCCCCATAGACCTAAGCGACTTCTTTTTCTGCAATATACTTGATTCCAGACTTATTTTGAGTATCTATACTAACACTACAGTCCTTCTTAAAAACTATAAGGTGATAGTTCATTAGTTCCAAACTAAATGTGTGTCAGGTAATTAAGTAATATGCTATTAATCCTACACAAACTCCTCCTTGTAAGTGCTTTCTTTCCAGACTCACTGCAGAGAAGGTCCTTTTCATTGTCTGTCTGCAATAGAAATTACCACTTCCCTTCCACTCCTGGCATTTCCTGGCATAAATGTTGATCCTTTTTAATGCCACAATCGCTGTGATCATTAAAGCTTTACTGGGGTAGAGTCACATGTACTCAAGCAGTGAACATCCTACATAGGTAGGAGATTCTTAAAATACCAAAGCAATTATAACACAGTAAACAGTTTGTGTGATCGTCATTGTAATTTCACAGGACACTTGATTATAATCTTTTTTAGTTTGGATAAAACACTCTCAAACTTACGCTTATAGATTCATTTAGGCTTGGTCTTCAGAATATGAATCTACACAAAATTGAGAATCCAAGTAAAAAGGTATTCTGCCATTTCAGCCTTGTCAGCAGCTGATTATTGGTGTTTGTAGGACTGTTAAGGAACCTGCTTATCTTCTGGTATGGTAGTGCATACTTACTCCTTACCAAATTAGTACAAAACAAGACATCTGCATATTTACAGCTGTTTTCCATATAAACTTCTGGCAAAGTAAAAAATGGTCAAATATATGCAAAAAAACCCCTGCAGAGCTGCTGGACCGCAACTTTCTATAAGATGTTTACAGACTTTCCTATCTGTAAAATACACCTCAAAGTTGGTTCTCGATGTGAAAAAAACAATTGTTGGCATCTTCATTTCATGGAAAAGGGGAAACTATTTCCCATGTGCCTACGCAGTGTCATCTCAAATGAAATGGAAACATTTTAACTTTCTTTAATAGCCCTCTAAATCGCAATGCAGCTGAGCAAACAGGCTTTATAAATGGGTTCTGTTAGGATTTTATTTGGCTACTGGAGTGCTGCCTCTTGGGCAGTATTTCAAATTCAGAAGATAATATTTGCAAAAATGCAACAGATGAAAATAATGAGAGTGAAGGAAGAAAATGAACACCAGTTTTATGTTTAGTAAGTTCAAGTGTCCTATATCAAAGACTACCAATGACTTCCAGGAGGCCACTACAGGTGACTCCAACCTAGAAAATGCTGAGGTAAATGTTTCTTGGAAATATTCCTAATTGAAAAGAGCAATTAATATTAATGTAATAGCAATTAATCTGCCTTACATCATGGTAAACTAAAGTCAAACTGAGCAGAAAGTGCCAAATAATCCACATACATGCTTTTGCTATGATAGTCTCCAGGTAAGGCTTAGCGGCAAGTACAATATGTATTTTTAAAAGAGCTCCACCTGATTTTCCTGCTATGCATAGATTCAGGAGTAACTGTCATACATGGCTTTCATATATAACGCATGTATTTTTGTCATTTGCCAATGCTGTGTCATCAGAACTGAGTTCAGCAGAAGGCTCAGGAGGGGGCTCTGCAGGAAGTGCTGGTGTTTGAGGAGTGTCTTCTTCCTTGGTGTCCAACTGCATGCTTTCTTGTGACTGACCGTCCATGCAGTCCTTTTTGGACAACGGGTGAACTGACACTTTTATTGCAATCTGTTGAGGTGGCTCATGCAGTGACGATGCGTCAGAGTCAGCTGTGGGAGAGTCACTGCGCTTCAAAGCATTCGGGATCATATACAGCTCATCTGTTTCAGTGGTTTCCTGGCCTTCTGCTGTCTGCCGTACAAAATTCTGTCCTTGCTCCTCCAGACCGACAACCTCCATAATTTCTTCCATTATAGTCCTGCAGTTCATGATGAGAGGTGGCAAAGGTACACTCCGAGCAAGCTCTTCGATATAGCGAGCAAATTCCATGGTCTTGAACTGGGTTACTTTGGCAAGCTCGAGCGTTTTGGCTGAAGTGATAATTGGGATACGCTTCGCAATCTCAAAGGCTTTCTGGAGTTTCTCTGCCCCTTCTGTTCTGAAGAATTCATTGATTGCTTTCTCTGTTTTCTTCAGATGACTGCTCATCATACATAACCGAGTAATGTTCAGTATCATAACAATGGTAAAAGCTACAAGGCAGACAATCATGTAATAGATTCCCATATCTCCGGAGGTAAAAACAACCCTCAGTGTCACGGTATTGTTAATACTGCCATATGTATTAGATGCGACACACGTGTATTTACCTCTATCTTCAAAAGACACGCTGGTAATGTTTAGTAGCCCATTGTCAAGAAACCACCATTTTCCTGCCGGAGAGAAGACAGAGTAATTTAGGTAGAAGTATTTTGTTCACATGACCAGCATAGTCTTAAACATCCGGTTTTTCGAACTGGCTTCAAATTTTGGAAGAAGGAAATAATGTTCACAAGAACACAAAGAATTTACCATCAGAAAGGCCTGTCTGTCCCTGAGATCCTAGCTGTGTTACTGTCAAATCCCTGACATCAACTGTGAATAATTGGATCATGCCCTAAAAGAGCCTTACAAAAAAATGTTAATATGCATGACATCTATCACAATCCTATGGTGAGTTAAGTTATAAAGATAGGACTACTTACCCCAGAGAGCCTCCCAAACACATGCCACACTTCCTCAAAGAACAGTAACAATAAGATTGCAAGGCAGAAAAACCTACTTAAGACCCCTTGTTTTGTTCCCTGACTGGCTGAGCCGCTGGGAACATTTTCTTATAATTGGATTATTTTTAGTGTTTTGTTACAGTATCTCATATAATTCTGTTAATGTCAAGTTTAAAAACGCTAACATTTCAGACATCATATACTACATTGCCTGCCCTCTGAGGTGTTCAGAATCTAATTTTGAAGTATGATTTTTAAAAAAGGGCAGTAGGACAGGAGGAGTAAAATGGATGGGAAAGCGAAGAGCCGTGACCAATTAAGAGAACATCTTGTTTGCCAATTTGAACTTCTATGCACCACGATGGAACTTCTTTTACTTTTAAAAGTCATTTCAATCAGTGTAATATAATCAGGAACTTCGGTCGCTACATGTACATGTAACGTTTCATATCCTTTGAACCTGGCACAGCAGAACAATTTAGCTATTAAACTGAGTTTGAAATAGCATGTTAAAATCCAGTGTTCCTATCACTGCTAAAGTGATTCAAGATTCAGCTAGTTACTGTTTGCCATTATATATTTGTAATGAATTAGATTTTAAGTTCACCAAGTAAGTTTCATTTTTATTCAAATATCAAATAAGAGCTGAAGATGTATATTTTTTGATTTATTTGGTGTGATACGACTTACTAAATTGCAAGTTTTCTATAAAAAACATGATTCAACTCCAATAGAAAATCCTGGGGTCAATTCTTTTCTTCGTGTAAACCCACCCCTGGAAGTGTTCACATGGTGGAGAGAACAGCCAGAAAGTGTAAGAGTGCCTCTGTGCCTTCTGAACACTTCATACAGGGAGATGTCATACAGAAGATTTCCTTTTAAAACAATGACATAGGCGGCATACTGCTGCTCAGAGGCAGACTCAACTGTTTTTAATCTCTGTAACACAATCCCAAAACATTCCTGACAGGTATCTGCTGAAGGTGGTAATGGAATTTCAATAACCTTCCACAGGAAGGAATTTCAGGTGTTCACCTATCTTTACTATCAGAAAGGTGTTTTTCCTTAAACCTAACCTAACCAGCTGCAGTTTAAGTCTATTAAGACAGGTGAGCAAAGACACAGAATCTGTGATTAGAGGACTAAAACAGCGCAAAGCCCCTGTGCAATGCATGTAAATCACAAGGCAAAGATTGCAGTCCTGGTTGATTGCAGCCCAAGGTTGGCATATACTGTGATTCTACATGCATTTTATCCTTTCTATGGAAGTTCTTTTGTTATTAAAAAGGTTGTTCTATTTTTTTACTTTATTCCTTTCAAGGAAGAATCTGGGGGCAATTCTGAAACTCATTAGTCAAAGAAAGCCTTTAATTCAGAGTAGTTATGGGCTTTTACCATTGTGAAAGTTCTTCTAATTAAACATGGCTCATCCAAATAGTTTTTTACATTATCTCCAGTAGAAGTCTATGTAGAATGTATTCCCACAAGATCTTTGCCTCCGTTCCTGTACAGACAGTTCTTAATTACATCTTTTTATCCTCTTACTTAGAAGTTTTAACTTAGCTGAAACACTATTTTTTGCCTTAGCTTAATTCCTGAAAACAGCTGAATCACTTTGCCTGAAATTAAGAAAGACAGAATAAATAAAAAGCTCAGTCTAAAGCAGACCTTCACACAAAAAAATCACCCCAATCTGCTAAAGTTAGGCAAATTCAGAGGAAAACTCTCTTACAGAGGAAATGTCAGCATCTGTAACAGATGAGACTTCTTTCTCCACCTTTAGAATAAGAAAAAATAGAGTATTGGCTGCTCAGTATTTCTTTGAATAGCAATGTTGGCAAAGTAGGTCTTTATTAATTGTAAAATGACAAGACGCCTTGCTGATGTATCCTGGTTCCAGCTGTTATAAATGACATAATGGCATTGAACTGTGACTCAGTGACTGGCTCTGTGCCAGTGGATCCTGGCAGACCGTATAAGCCTAATGAGAAAACAATGATTAGAAAAGGTATCATTGCTGGGTTTTGATAACAATTCAATGCCATACTCAACGTAACTATATACATAGTAAAGAAAGGTCTTGTGCTAGGAAACATTTCTTACAAGACAGTCAGTTTCTTAAAGGAAAAAGTGCACTATTGAAAGTCTAAGTTAAAGTGATGTTGCAGATACATCTGCAACTTTTACTGATTTGCTCAAAGTTTTTGCTCACTTAGCTAAACATTTACATTAGTAGCTACCTCTCTCAGTTGACTATACAAAGACCTGAAGTTAGATGCCTAACTAAAGGGGAAAATTTCTGTTAGTGAGCCTTAGTAAAACACTCTAGTGCGCTAATCACAGTATGTTGCCATGACTGCACAAATTATATCTGAAAGTCTGTTTATTAGCTCAAGTATTTCCCTTCTCTAGCTTTACTCAGAAAATGATAAAATACTGTAATGCAAAATATAACTATTTATGCAGTAAGCTTTTTACAGATACACTATGCTGTTGCACATCCAGCTGGGTCAATCATTACTCCCGTCATAACAGAGTTCTCCCTCAGGTCAGCTATTAGTTAGGCAAGCTATCTTGCATTTAGTATGAATAACTAAGAGTTTATTTCATCATGCTGTGAACAAAGCAGTCGGTATGGAAGGATTACATGAGCAAACACCTTCCACCTCCCCCCCCACCCGAAATGTTCCCTAGAAGTATAACTAGGATTATCACCCAAACCCTTCATTTAAGGAAAACAAGCTCATGTGTAATTAAGGTCTCTGGCAAATGCAACTGAAGAGTCTTAACTAAAGCCAGGAAGGCTCAAACTTGGCTGATCCTTCCAACTGCTGCCCTATATAGGTTTTTCTGTTGGTCATTTAGGGCATCTCCTGTTTCTCACACTCCCATGGCCCTATGCATAAAGACAGAGGCATATCAGGGAGTTAGCTGTGTTAGACTCACGCCAACAAACTATTCTCATATCTCAAGAGAATCCTCCCTTGAGTTGGAAAATAGCTTTTTAGTTGGTTTTTTTGGTGCCAGAGAAGAACAAAAGAGGACAGAATGGGAAATTGAATCAAACCCGAAGCCTTCCAATGAAAAGAAACCTGCTTACACCTTCTGCTAAGTGCTTCAGCTTCTTGCTCTGTGTTGCTATAAAAAACACATTAAAAAAATGTTATTGTTTTCTTCCAAGGTGTGCACAACAAATTTATGGCTGCCACCAGGCTTTCATATATTTTCACACAGGAAAATACCACAGTCAGGCCACAAAATTCAGGTTATTGGTGTGTCTCTGGACAGACTACATCGGTGATAATACTAAGATCTTACCTTTATTCTCCTCCTCTTGGAGAAGGCGGCCGTTGGAATTGTACCATCTGTAATGTGGACTAGGACTACCTTGGACGTTGCAGTCAATCAAGGCACTACTCCCCTCCTTGACTATAATATGGTCGATATGGGAGATTACCACAGGCACAGATCCCATGTTCATGTCAGTGCGGTTGAAAGTGCTATTAGTCACATCCTCAGCAGTCGTCAAAGCTGCCAATAAGATGACAAGGCGTGTGGTAGGCAGAAAGTACAAAAAGTGGTGGCTGTTCAGTATGTTCATTTTCCTTCAGTGGTATACACAACTGGTTGAGAACTGGGATTGGTTCTGTTAAACACAGGCCCTTGAAGTGAGGTCACAGGAGAGTTCTACTTTGATCTGTGCAACTTTATGTTTAAAATATCCTATAAAATAAATAAATAAGTACAATGAGATAGCATATATAAACAATCCATTAGATGTGCTCTTTTAAAATAGTGACACATCCATTAATGCATTTTACTATCATCATCTCAGCGTCTTGTCTAAATGCTAATGTTATCACAGTCCTTATTCTTACTGGAAAAAGATGCATACATTTTCCTGACAATAGTGTTGTTCAGAGTGGCAGGTGTGGGAGAAGGCTTTTATCACCTAGACACTTAGCAGCAATTTAGCTACAGCAGCAGCTACAGTTTTATGCCAAAAGTTCTACAGATTTTCCTTTTTTTTTAACATTTGCAAAATCAACAGTAAAAACAAAAGTACAGCACATTAAAGCTGTCACTACCACCAGTTCAGTGTTGCAACTGTGTCACGTGCATGGTGAATTGTGGAACATGGTGTAAGAAAGAACTGCTTCAGGAAAGGTTTTTGGAGCTGATGTTGGAATCCTTAATATTCACAATTTGGTCCAAATACAATAGCACGCACAGCAAAACATCTCAGGCCATTCACTTTTCTTAAGTTACTGCATTTTTTTTAAGTTTTCTGAGATAAAACATAGCATGGAAGAATACTCTTAAAAGAAGATATTTAGTACTTGATAATCATAGAATCACAGACTCGTTTAGGTTGGAAAAGACCTTTAAGATCATTGAGTCCAACCATTAAACTAACACTGCCAAGTCCACCACCAAACCATGTCCCTAAGCACTGCATCTATATGTCTTTTAAATACCTCCAGGGATGGTGACTCCATCACTTCCCTGGGCATCCTGTTTGAACGCTTGACAACCTTTTTGGTGAAGAAATTTTTCCTAATATCCAATCTAAACACCTCCTGGAGCAACTTGAGGCCATTTCCTCTTGTCCTTGTTACTTGGGAGAAGAGACCGACACCCACCTCGCTACAACCTGCTTTCAGGTACTTGTAGGGAGCAATAAGGTCTTCCCTGAGCCTCCTTTTTCTCCAGACTAAACAACACCAGTTCCTTCAGCTGCTCCTCATAAGACTTGTTCTTTAGACCATTCACCAGCTTCATTGCTCTTCTTTGGACATGCTTCAGCACCTCAGTGTCCTTCTTGTAGTAAGGGGCCCAAAACTGAACACAGGATTCAAGTTGCAGCCTCACCAGTGCTGAGTACAGGGTGACAATCACTTCCCTGTCCCTGCTGGCCATGCTATTTCTGATACAAGCCAGGATGCCACCAGTCTTCTTGACTACCTGGGCACGCAGCCAGCTCATATTCAGCTGTCAGTCGACCAACATCCCCAGGTCCTTTTCTGCTGGGCAGCTTGTCAGCCACTCTTCCCCAACCCTGTAGCATTGCATGGGGTTGTTGTGGCCCAAGGGCAGGACCTGACACTTGGTCTTGTTGAACCTCATACAATTGGCCTTGGCCCATTGATCCAGTCCATCCAGATCCCTCTGTAGAGCAGATCAACACTCCTGCCCAACTTGGTGTCATCTGCAAACTTACTGAGGGTGCACTCGATCCCCTCGTCTAGATCATTGATAAAGACGTTAAATAGAACTGGCCATGGTACTGAGCCCTGGGGAACACTACTTGTGACCAGCTGCCAACTGGATTTAACTCCATTTACCACAACTCTTTGGGCCCGGCCATTCACCTATTTTTTTACGCAGTGAAGAGTACACCTGTCCAGGCCATGAGCAGCCAGTTTCTTCAGGAGAATGCTGTGGGAAATGGTGTCAAAGGCTTTACTAAAGTCTAGGTAGACAATGTCCACAGCCTTTCCCTCATCCACTAAGTGGGTCACATTGTCACAGAAGGAGATCAGGTTCGTCATGCAGGACCTACCTTTCATAAAGCCATGCTGGCTGGGCCTGGTCACCTGTTGTCCTATACGTGCCACATGATGGCACTCAAGATTATCTGTTCCATAACCCTCCCTGGCATCAATGTCAGACTGACAGGCCTGACAGTCATTTCAATGTCATTTTTAGAGCAGATTTAGAAAGGAAACTACTCGCTAGTGACATAATTATGACTAAGGTTTCTTTGAGATACAAATGAAGTTGGGACTTTCCCATTACTTTCCCATTTGTGGCACTATCCATTTTGCCTGTATACTTTTTGCATACTCTCACTACAGTATTTTCCCTCAACTAATCATCTACAATGAGCCCTTTCTTAAACAGCGATTTCGGTTTGTAGACAAGGAGGGGGGTTTACAAATGTGCTCTCTATTGGCCGCATTATGCTCCCAGTGAACACAACTGGCATTCAGTACTGACTGAGGCCACAATGTTGGCCTCAAAATAAGCACCTTTGAAAACTTCACTCAGAGTCTAAAGGCCACAAATGATGTTAAAATCACATCAGAGTATCTAACTACATTGGGTTTACTCATGTGTTTCTAAGGTAAATAACTGAAACTTAGTGAAACTTACTAGTTAGAGGAATCTAGCTGGAATGCAAATATAGGTAACTATCTAATAAACTTTCCCCAAATGAACATTTCACTTGCAAAACTATTTACATTTCATTAAAGATCTAGTTGACACCATGCTAACTCATCTAGCTTAGCATGGAAAATGACTGCTGACAAGGTTAGGTCAGTTCCATATATAAAGGAAACACTAAAATAAAAACAAACAAACAATCCCCTTTCCTCTTTTCTTCTTTATTCAAAAAGGAAAGAAAACAACATTACTGTCTTCAACTTGTAATATTTGACTTAGGTGGTTTTCTTATCCATCCCCTGTTCTCTGTAAACAATGAACTTGATTTCATACAAATAGATACAGCTGTTATTAAAAGAGCAAAATAGTTTCCTCCATTTTGCATGACAACTCATTACTAGAAATGACAAACTATGTTTTTTTTAGATAAGCTGTATGCATGGTGTGGATACCTGTCACAACTGCAAGCCTGCCCTAATTTTTTTCTCTGTTCTTCTAATTATTGAACGTGGAAATATTTGTCTCAAAGAGCCAGAAAAATTTTTAACTTTAAATTAATACACAAATCTCATTTGTCATATAAAGCTACATAAACAATGACTTCAGAAATCCATTTCCAGCTATGCAAAGTGTGTAGAGCCTGCGCTTTTGAAGTTCTGTATCAGTACAGCCTGTCTGAATCTGCGCTTTGGAAAAAATCCTTCAATTCTGGCTATTCACTTCAGTAACTATTTACATCTCATTTCTACTACTCCATTAACTTTGGAGACAGCCATTCTTTATGATTACACATATTCACTCTATAAAATGTTTCTGTACAGTGTTATAGATCTGCATTGCACCATACAGAAAAGCCAAAAGACACGTCACACTTCCTGGCAAGGAGGCAGGAACAAAGACTGGCTGGATTAAGACAATGGGAAGGGCAAAAGAACAACATAAACTGATTAAGCTTTTGTTGCTAATTACTGGTTGTGGCTTGTTGTTATTATATTTGAGCCTACCATATTTTTTGATGGCACAAAAAGCAGCAGTAATCAAAAAAGGTGTTTAGTGTGGAGAGCAATTTGCATTCCAGAAGGAAATAAAATAGCATCACCCCAATGGGTGAACAAAAAACCTGTAAGGAAGGACCTGTATTGTATTGGGAAGCTCAAGGCAGTTGGTGGCCCACTGAATCCCTACAGCACAGGGATGTTGTGGATGAATGTTTAGAAAGTGTGTGATGGCAGGAACAAGGTAAAGTATGCCTATTCTGTATGTCTACCTGTGTTTAATGCAGAGCATATGAAAGTAAAAACTGTACCTTTGTGTAGTGATAACAAATATGACTGGTTCTTAACATGGTCAAAGGGCCAATTACTTGTCTGAAAATAACAGCAACTCCCTCACTCCAGCACAGAATTAAATCATAAATAGCTGCAGTAAATGTTAAGAAATAGAGCCGAATAATTTGTTTACTGTGGAAGATCCATACCTGCTCATGTCACTTCTGGGAATGTACTTTCCTGTGTATGTTCCTGGAATGAATAATATTAAGAAAACACTAAATACCTCTCCAGATACATTTCTGTTTGAAATAAATACAGTTTGATGGCTAGTATGAGGAATAACCAGACAGTAGGTTTAAAGCAGAATGTCTGGAAATGGTGGCTGCTGCTTTCACATGCCATCCAGGGAAGTGCTCTTGATGGGCACTTGAATAATGCGTTCGAGGAGTCAGGGAGAGATCTCTCTGAAGAACGGTGTTTTATGATGCAAGTTTAGACAAATGTTCCCAGGGCAACTAGGAAGTGATACAGAATCTTTTCTTTGGTTTGCATCCTCTGCACTGTAGTGAGGAACAAAAAACTGGAAGAAACCAAAGGTTTTCTCAGATTTTCCTTGCACAAGAAAGTTAAAGGGACCCTCTGCTAGCCTGTTGGGCAGGACCAAAAATGCTAGAATCAGGTTAGGAAAGCAGAAAGGAGCAGAGAGAGAACTGGAAGGGTAGAAAATGTACTCATACCAGACTCTGGTGCAAAGGGAGATTTCCTGAGAATTTCTGTCCTACTGCTTTGCTGTAGGCACAATAGCAGCCTGAGGATATCAGGGAAAACAAATCTGGGAGCCAGTTCCTTTGTTAAACATAAGTGATATAACGGGTTATGATTCAATCACACAACTAAATGGGGAGAAGGCTAAGGAGACCAAAATAGGTCTGCTAGTGATGTTTGCTCACTTCTGGCAAAGAAGCGTGAGGATCCAGAATATCAGAGAAGTGGGCACAGTGCCATCACTCTGGATCTTGGCCATGAGGCGGTAATTAGCTGTGGCCCATGATAAACCTGACGAAAGCAGCCGGAATTGTAACCTTTTACTCTGACCTGAAGTCAGAGAAAGCTAGATTGACTAGACTAAAACAAAGATTCCTGTAATAACTCTTCAAGACTGAGAGTAACACAGGACACTAATGAAGGAGGACATCTGCAATATTGAGTACTGCTCTGTAGGAACAGACTTGAGTCTCTGGGAGCATTTTCGCCACAAAAGGGTCTCTATAAATAAAAAGTTAAATTTCTGGTCATGGAAAGAATACAAGTGTTCCTTTCCTCCATCCCCAAAGCACATGAGCTACCTGTAAAAGACTTATAAAAAGTAAAAGTTTGTAATATATTTAATGTGGTTATATACACTCTTTCTTTTTTTTTTTTTTTTAAATTTTAAAATTGTAGCGCATGGAAAGGAAAAACAACAGCCCCGACTATTCTGAGCTACCTTTTCCACCCAAAGTTGTAGTCAGGGATAGGCTTACCTCCCAAGATGGAATCAGAGGTATCCCCAAACTCCTCCAGCACCTACAACATATATATAGGTAACTTACCTTGCTGTATTGTATCTGTAGCGACATTTACCACTGAAAGATGGTTGCCAGTGGTCCTTACATTAAGTAGTTTTGTTTTTTTCTTCCCCAACCCAAATGGTAGAAACTGAAAATCTGCAAGTAACAGACCTACTGTTCATGGGATTAACTTCCAAGGAAAATTGCACAAGACCTGAGCCACATGAGGAAACGACGACAATAGCTAGCTCTAGCATGCTCTCTATGCATTTCTATCCAGAGAAGTTCCCTGGAATGTGCTCCAGAACAAGCACAGGTGCAGGGTAGTGGTATTACTCCTCACTATGTGCAACAGGGACGAAAACTGAGGTTAAAACTTCTCCGTCCAAAATCAAGCATCAGTCTAAACAGAAGACACTTACAGCTCAGACTGGCTGAGAACATGAAGCACTCAGAGACACATTCTGATTGACCATTTATTTTTTCATATCACAGATGAGTTTGCTTCCCGGTATTACCGCCACCAAAGAAAATGACTGTGGGTGAGGGGCCACGTTTCTAAGTACTGCATTTGTGCAGAACAAATGATGACAGAGCACAGAAGAACAGAAGAGGAGGGCAGTGATGCATACCTTTTCCTGGGTAAGACTGGCCTGTTCTTGTACTTGGAATAATGTGTAATCCTATTAACTGTGAGGTTATTCAATTCAGAAGTGAAGCACAAGAAGCCAGCTTATTGTATAATGCATAAATTACATTTCTATAGCTTTAACATCTCAGTGCTATCTTGTTTGGCTTGTAAGTGATCAAGAAAATGAAATGATTTTCACTCTACTTTTGTCTATAAATAAGTATCAGGGATGATGTTATGAAACAAAATTAAAGCTAATTCTTTATTGTTTAAAAACTACTTACTACTTTTCTAGTTTCCACAGGCAGTGCCTTTACAGAGCGGGCAAAAGGAAAAGTTAACAGGTTTTACTGGAACAGGAATGCAAATGAAGCAACTTATGCCACACAGAAGGTGAGAGGCTCACTGCCAGTTCATAGGTTTAAGAGTGAAAACCACCTACAGAAAAGGTTAAGCTATTAGGGTCCAGACAGGCAGATGAAAAGAAGTATCACTCATTTACTAGCAGAAACTTTCTGACTTATTTTTCCAGTTACTTGCTAGTCAAATAAAATATAAAGGCTTGGTTCCAAAAGAGCTGCTCTGTTCATTCTCTTTGGCGGGGATTTCAGTCCGTAACTTCATGGTTATCTGCTTCCCTGGCTATGTTGAATAGGTGGCACACTGGTGATGTTTGTAAGATGAAAAGCTTCCTTCTGCACATCTATACTGGGGCTCCCCAACTGGGCAGCAGCTGCCAGGGAATCTTTCAGAAACTTCTCATCAGGGCTGTGTGATACTGCCCTGGCCACATGTGCTCAGCCACTCGGTGTCACACTCGCTGTCTTCAGCCACCAGATGGGAGGGTATAGAGAAGAGAGACCCAGGCTCCTCTCAGAGGTGCACAGTGAAAAGACAAGAGACAAGGGACACAAGCTGCAATAACAGAAATTATCATTATTTATGAAGAAATGTTTAAGCAGGTCAGTCAAGCCCTGCAACAGGTTGCCCAGAGGAGCTGTGGAATCTCCATCCTTTGAGATAGATGTTCAAAACTTAACTAGACTCAGTCTGAACAAACTGGTCTACACTAGCCCTGCTTTGAGCAGCGTGTTGGATCAGACAGCCTCCAGAGGCCCCTCCTAACCTAAAGAAACTCTAATACTCAAGAAACACAAATAGAGGAATTGTCTTGGAGAAGTCAATGTGAAAAAAATACAGATAATCTTAAAAATTTCTATATGCGATGCTGGGAAATTGCCTTCATCATCACCTTCATGATCTTTTTATTTTTGAATAGCAGTGTTTTAGAATGATGAGACAGGCCGAGAGTGTTGATACAGCCTGAAAAAATTGTGTTTGGCCTTACATAAGTAAGTACAATGATAAATCCTCTTTACCATATAGAGAGGACTTATTTCCAACTTAGATAATTAATGAAATATCACTTACTCAGGGTGTCTGCAATAGTGAATGTTGGGGTTTTTCCCACATGTAGATAGTCAGACTCTAAAGTTCATGGGTTATTATCTGCAGATAGATCTGGCTGCTTGATGCTACAGAACTACAGGCCAGTCAGTCTCACCTCTATGCCTGGCAAGATCATGGAGTGGATCCTCCTGGAAACTACGCTAGGGCACATGGAAAATAAGGAGGTGATTGGTGACAGCCAACATGGCTTCACTAAGGGCAAATCAAATTTGGTGGCCTTCTACAACAGGCTTACGGCACTGGTGGGTAAGGGAAGAGCAGCTGACGTCATCTACCTGGACTTGTGCAAAGGATTTGACACTGTCCTGCATGACATCCTTGTCTCTAAATCGGAGAGACATGGATTTGATGGATGAACCACTCGGTGGATAAGGAATTGGCTGGATGGTCGTACTCAAAGAGAGGAAAGGTGGGGAGGGACTCTTTATCAGGGAGTGTAGCGATAGGATGAGGGGTAACAGCTTTAATCTGAGAGAAGGTAATTTAGATTAGATATAAGGAAGAAATTCTTTACGGTGAGGGTGGTGAGACACTGGAACATGTTGCCCAGAGAAGCTGTGGCTGCCCCCTCCCTGGCAGTGTTCAAGGCCAGGTTGGACGGGGCTTTGAGCAACCTGGTCTAGTGGAAGGTGTCCCTGCCCATGGCAGGGGGTTGGAACTAGATGATCTTTAAGGTCCTTCCAACCCAAACCACTCTATGATTCTATGAACTGTCAGTTGCGGTGCATCTAATCTTGAAACAGAATAAAGCAAAAATAAGTCAGACTCAAAGACAAAGATAACCTTTTCAGACTACTGACTTCAGAGGGTAGATGAGGAAGATGAGATGTTATTAAAAATATACACAATATTGAATGGTGTAAAGAAGACAGCTGAGGTGTATGTATTTACTGTTTCTCATAATAACACAACAAGACAAATTTCAGTGAAACTGAGGTGGAAGATGGGGCAGTGGGAGGAAAGAGAAGAAAGTTTTTTGATTAACAATGACTAGACTGCAATTTCTTGAACCAAGATAAAAATAAGGGCTGGGAATTTAGGAAGATTCAAGAGAGACTGTATATAATTTACCTGCGCAGGTATGATGGTTTATGCAGAATGTGGGGACTTAACTGTCTTCCATGTATTCATTGTCCTCTGAGTGTATGGCCCTGGGCAGTGAACAAGAATGGCTGTCAGTATGGCAGCTTGGAGCCTTTTTCTAGGAGTCCTGTCTAAAAGAAATTATAATAAAGAAGCCTGTAAATTAATTTTATGTTTTGTAGGCACTGGTAAGCTATTACAGGCAAGCATTTGTCAATTTGTTTTGTAAGGTGACAAATGATAAATAATGAAAGAAATGGAAAAAAATCAAGGGCCATAGCTTATTCTACCATGAATGGCAGAAAGGGAGTAAAATCTGTAATGAGTATCTTCTAAAGTTATTTTGTTCTGAACACATCCAATGCTGTAGGGGGTAACAGAGTAAAGTTAACAACTATAAAGATTCAGTTATCTTAGTTTCAGGGTTCCACAGTGTATCAATAAACTGCAACAAGAAAGCACCAATAAGGCGATTCCACATTTTGTATGTGTGATCAAAAATGAATGCTATATCCAGACTTTTGGTGTAGGGAAAGAAGCACATGCCATTCTATTCAGCAATGGCACAATGAAGGAGTTCTTCACGTTGCCTTTATGAGTGTGTAAATGTTTTAGAATATTTGTACTGTAAATTTCTCCTCAGTTTTCCTCTTTATCCTACTTCATGTCTCGACATTGCAAAATTAGCAAGCATATGGTGTCCTAGAGACTTTAAGACCCCCTCCACTTTAAGTATTTAAATGGACCCATTGATTTAACCATGTCTTTGAATGGTCTGATGTGCACTCTCCTCATGTCAGTGAACACCCAGAGACCCTAATCCATTAACCTAAAAAATGAATAGATGAAGGCTGTTGATATGTAATTATTGGAGAGGTTATTTACAAGGATCTCAAGAATGCTAAACCTCTGAAAAGTTCCCTTTTGATGTCTCAGTTCCTGTAATCCCAGCATCTCTGCTGTATCAAATCAACTTCTTGTAAAATACACTGAAGTAACAAAACCAGGCAACTTGGATGCTTACCTTTTCGTTAAATAAATTGTAGTTCATAGGTAAATTTTGATATGGATTGAGCGATTTAAGTGTTCTTTCTTGGAGGTATTTTAATGACTGCAGTAAAAGCAAAGTTTTATCTTTAGTGGAGAAGCTTGCTGTTTTTAATCAAGACAGGTACTGTGGTGGAAATGTCCTACTGAGTTGTGGGCTACCCCGATCATAAAGCAGATTCAACAGTACTGGTAGTGGAGCCTTTTTAAGGCCTAGCTTATGTTTGATTAGGTATGTACTCTTTACAAAACTTTTAATTTTACAAACAAATACTTTGTTTATGTAAATTATCTAGATTTATTCAGCATCTGTATTTTATTTGGAGGCTGGACAATTACCACTCAATATAGTTTTGTATACAAAACTGTTATTCCAAAAACATCTGTATGGCTTTAAGAGACACTTGCTTAACCCTTGCAAGCTTTCAGCATAGTTGCTGATTTGCTGTTGCAGTAAACACAGATGGATCAATGCCTAGAAGTCCCCTTTGTTGAGAAAGAAGGAACAAAGATGATGCACAGAGAATGTCTCCCACACTTTCATATATATCTGCGTGCTGCCTGGCCTCACCAAATTCTATGTATCTTTCGTTTTCTTTACTCACCTCTTATCTTTTATTTATACCAGCTCTTTGTAAGCATTATTCTGCCAACAGCTTAAATAACCAAAATCAGCAAATACAACAGATCTCATATGATCTTGGCATGGCTTACGTGACCCTGCTCAGAACATAGCAATGCAGAATGTGGCCCAATTCACTTCTCTCCACTTCCTCTTTTGAGCTGAATTTGCCACAGCTAACCATCCTTTAAGCACATCTAATTGTTTGGGTTTTTTTGGTTTTCTTTTTTCAAATGAAGAAGAAAAATTCCAGATGTAGAATGTTCAAACAAGACATAAAATTAAACATTAAGTTTTGTTTAAACAAAGATATGAAGGGCTTTGCGGGGCTAGAGACTTCTCCTATTTAAACTCTAAATTTTGAATGTGCTTTGAATAAGTGAATGTTTTCAATGCACTGATATAGTTTTCATTATACTATTTGAACAAAAGGCTCCATTTTAGTTGGAATATAAAAGAGAAGAAAAATAGGAGAAAACATTTGAGTATGACTAATTCTTCTCTATCCCTATAGAATTGCAAGATGGATATAACTTCTAATGACTGGCTTTCACATTTATTGGTTTCCAGGATACATGGCAAAGAGGTTACATGTGGATGCCGTGATTAGGACAGATTTAACCTTGTCAGAGGGGGAACTTAAAGGAATCTAACTATTCATGACTGATTGCAATAGGAAAGGATCATTTCAGGTTAAAGTGCCCGTTTCCTCCACAAGTAACAAAGGGGATAGCAGACGGGATTCAAAGGAGTTTGCCCTGCACCACACAGCAACTTAAGTCTTGCTTGTACACAGATGTGATCAATTCAGCCCTTTCCAAGCACATCTATATAAGCCCATATATATACAACAGTTAAGCTGGAAGCCCTCAAGAGTTTACTAAAAAATCTCTATAATTTCAGATTTTTGGGCCAGTTATTCCTACATCAGATTGAAAAATGTAACATTAAAGTAACATAACTTTCTCAGCATCCAGTACTGTTGGTAGGACTGTGTACCACAGTCACCCACATACGCCTGGGGACTGCACACAGCAGTGCAGTTGCAGTGCCATATAGGTACCCTGGCCCTGCATGACTTAAAAATATCAGCTGAGATCTTTCCTTGGTACAAAACTCTCAGAGTGGCAGAAGCATGTCAATTAAATGTTAAGTTTGGTCTAGGTAGGTTACTCTTACTGTAAATCCTCTGCATGTGATGGCCCTCTTCCAAAATAAGATATTTACACACATCTGTACAGAGTTCCTTATTTCTGATAAGCAGGTGTTACTCATGGTAATTTTACTCTGAAATAAGAGAGTCCACTACAAAAATTTCTTAGATAGCTAAATCAAAATCACTAAATCTGTTTGAATTCCTCTAACCTGACACAAATAGATACAAGTTTTGTCTGCCCTTTGTAGCCTTCCTGGCAGATAAAAGATACGATGCTCTAAAATGCTGCTATGAATGGTTTTAATCGTGGTAACTGGTAAAAACTAATAGCATCTCCATTGTCTTGGAAATTATGTTTCTAAGATAGATCTGTATGTGGATAGAAAATGCCACTGTTTTAGTTAACAGAACTAAATAACAAAATTAAGACTCCAAAGAGAGGTTTGCAAAGGCACATGAGTCTGCATGGATGGATGGTAGCTCTGAACCGCAGGAATTAAAAAATTCTAGGAAGTATCCAGGAGCTTGGTCTTACACCACAGTCCTCTGGTGACATATTAATATGGTCCAGGATATCTCAAAGTAGAATCACAGGCGTTTGTGCCTGCAAAAGCTTCTAGTAAAGGTGCAACAGAGAAAGAAGACCCTGCTAGCAAAGCTCAGTACAGGTTACTTTAGCTCCTGGCAAGCTCACTCCCCCTGTTATAAGTTGCATCTGCATCTCAGTGGTGCCTTACACTGGCAAGAAGTTTAAACCATAAAAGAAATGTCAGTCCCCAGATTCCAAACTTTCTAGGCAAGAACTGAAACACAGATTGGTTTTGTTCCATTTAAATAATTCCCGAGTGCCCATATCACTGTCACAAACGTGACACTCTCCTAAACTATATGGGGGTGGCTTTGCATATTTCTGTTGGTTGGTTTTGTGTTTTTTTTCCCTGGTTAAAGGGATGAATACGCCTAAACCAGGTTCCTGCGCCGACTCCGTCTTCCTCCGTAGTAGAGCAGGACCTGCCTAATTGCAGGGAGGCGAGGGGGGGTGGGGCAGGGAGGCAACTGGAGTTGTACAACATAGATCACTTCAAAATTCACTGCCACGCTCCCACCACGTGTTAAATGTTTTAAGAACGACTGATTTTATCTCTAAGCTTTTGGGATGGGAAACACGCCTTGGACAAATACCCCTGTATTAAACACATTAAATACAAATATCACTATAAAAGGAGGAAGAAAGCCTTTTTTTGGTGGATGTTCTGCTCTTTGCCTAGACCTCTGAAAACTTCAAATTCATCAGAAAAAAAGGGTGTACAATGTGCACTCCAGCTGTGCAAGCTTCGCTCAACATCAACTGATATACTGCAGTCTAAATGAGACGGCTTTCTAATAAAAAAGGATTCCTACTACACCAACCACAAGCATATCAATGGTGCTGTTGCTAACCGTACACGCTAAACCAGACAAAAGATTCCTGCCATGCAAACATCACCTCCATTGAAAAAGAGATCTGATGTATTTTGTCCTACTGCAGTGAAGAGAGAAACTCTTCCACAATGTAGCGGCTTTAAACAACTAAAATGCTACATTTTTGCCCCTTTAACTCCTTTGTGTTTTTCCCTTTGAACTAACTTTACAGTCTTCCAGGCTAATACGTAGCAAATGAGGTTGCATTTAGTCTTTAGCACTGCTTACAGAGCCGGTGCTTGTATTTCCGGAGCAGGGTTATGAGGGAAGCTCCCTTAGAGATGCTTCAATTTAACAACTGAAAGGGGACCGTCAGAAGTGCAGCCTCCTACAAGACTCTCCAGATCAATGCACTGGAAAAGTGCCTGCTCAGTAGTGCTCTCTGCTCTCTTAAACTGCCCGTCCTATGCTGTTCGAATTTGCCCCGTTAAGAAACAGTATTTGACAGTTATTACAAGACCGCTCTGAAGTTTTAGAGTGTCGTTCGTCAGGGCACGTCTGAAATTGAGTTTTATCTCATGAGACCATCCTGTGAAGTGAAAGGGTAATTAAAGCAAAATCTCAAGAGGCAGCCTTTATTTTAAATTTAAAGCAGCATAACTTAAGCTCGCTCAAGAAGTCGGCTCCACTGAAGAGGTCTCTGCAGGGAATTCATCCCGCCCTCCCGCCGCGGGCATCCCGACCGCGGGCTCCGCGGGAGCTGAAGGGCTCCGGCAAAAGCCTGGGGCTCGTGGGCTTTTTTTTTTTTTTTGCCTAAAGCAGCACATTTTCCCGCAAGCCCCGGTGCTGAGCTGAATTAATCCCTTCGACTTTAATGCTGAACCCAGCGTTACTCCACTCCCGTTGCGCGGGCAGCTACCGCTCCTCACGGCGGGCTCCCTGCGAGCCGCCGGCCGAGCAGCCGCCGGCAGAAGCGCGGTGTGGGGCTTTGCCGGGCTCGCCGCGCTGCCCCCGGCCCCCCTCCCGCTGTTCCAGCCCTCCAGGCTCCCCCGGGGCCGCCGCCGGCGGGGCAGCGCGCCCGCGCCGGGGCTCAGCGCGGAGCTCCGCAGCCGCCGCGGCACACAGGGGCCGGCGCGCAGGTCGCCGGCAGCCGCGGCAGGTGCCGGCGGCGCGGCGAGGCCGGTCGAGGCGGCGGCGGCGGGCAGCGCCTCCCCGGGACCGCCGTCCGCCCGCCCTCGGGTGGACCCGCGGCCCGCGCCCCCCACCACGCCCCCCACCGCGCCCGCTCACCTGCCCGCCGGCTGCTCCCCCTCGGTCGGTGGTGCCGCCGCCGCCCCGCGGCAGCGCCCGCCGCCGCCGCCGTGCCCCTTAGCGCGCCCCGCGCAGCACCATGCCGGGGCTGGGGCGGGCGGAGCGCGGCGCTGCCGCAGTGCCGTGCCGTGCCGTGCCGTGCCGTGCCGTGTCGTGCCGTGCCGTGCCGTGCCGCAGCGCTGCCCGCCGCTCCACCGCTGCCGGCTCCGGCAGGGGAAAAGTAGGTCAGGGCGGCACTGAGCATGCTCGGGGCCGGGCCGGGGGGCGGCCCCGGGGCCCGCGGGGGGCGCGGGGGGCGGCTGCGCCTAGGACCGCCGGGGCGAGGCCGGGGCCGGGGCGCTGCCGCCGCCGGTGCAGGGCCGGCGGGGGCCGTGCGGCGGCCGGAGGCGAGGCGGCCGCGTGTGAAACGAGCGGGCGGCTGCGAGGCCGCTGCTGGGGTTGGGGGGGGGCGGGAGTGAAGGGGGTGTCGCTCCGCCGCCCCCCCCCAAATCGCCGCTGCCCGAGCGAAGCCTGTGGCCCGGCGGGACGCGCACGCCTGTCATCACATCCCTTTTCAGAGACGCCTGCGGGAGCAAGGGCTGCGGGAAAGGGGGAAGAACCCAGCCTGTTCGGATATCTGGAGAGTCAAAGTGCTGTGCCTCAGGGAAATGGCACGCGTGGTTTCCCCGCAGCGCCGTACTCCTAACGGGATTACAGCACCCGACTCCAGTTGAAGACCAGCCTGAGGAGGTCCCAGCCCGCGGAAAGCAGACACTGACTGTAGGGATCCAAGTGTTCTGTCACAAGAGGGTAAAGGTGGCTTTTAGCTTGAGCAAAACTGCTTGAATGTGGTTAGTGCTACTTGTGCATGTTGTGCAGCCACTAAAAATTGATTGGGATGTATGTGGGCAGCCGCAGGCAGGAGTCGGGCAGGGACCTTGGTGTGTGCTGGTGCTGTCCTGCACCACTCTCCCATTCTTCCTCCATGACTTTGTGGCATCAGGTGGATGAAGGGCCACCTTCAGCTGGCCATCAAGGCCAGTGGGTTAAAGCGTGGTGGTCTTAAGTTTCCAGATGCTTGTAATCGTCCTGTGGCCTGGCTTGGACCCTGCTCTTGATATCCTCTTCTGATTGCTTCCAGGGCAGTAGTAACTGAAGCTCCTCAGCTCCTGGGAGGAGTATCAGGTGAGAGAGCATTTGCTGAAACTGCCAGAAAAACATGGGCTAGGACTGCATCTCATTGCAGGGGGAGGCGTACGTGAGGCAATGCACTGTCATGCACATCAGAGCAGGTTTCCAGCCTGCATAGGGAAAACTGAAGAGGAACAGCAACAGAGGTTTCAGAAATGGAGAGGAAGACCCACTCCAGGGAGCTGGACTAGTTACGCCAAGGTCCTGGGCACTTGGACCCACCACCTTACATGCAAGAAGAGCAGGGGTGGCTGCAGTGGTTGAACACAGATGCGGCCAGTTCTCGGGAGTGGCGCAGACACTGGTGAGACCATGGCTGCTGACAGCCAGGGCTTCTTGTGTTCACGGTCTCCAGGATGGAAAAATTGGAAGACAGTGGGAAAAAAGACGCATCTGATGTTGTCAGGCTTGGCCAGAGCCAGGTGCCAACTGAGGGAACAGGTCCAGGGGTGTGCTTCTTACTCATCCATTCACCCAGCAAAACATTTTCTTGATGGGAGGAGTTGTTTTGGTCATAGGAACTTATTTGCCACTGACTTGTGACTTGTGCTAGCTTGGCCCCGCTTGCTATGCATTTGTTTTTCCTTCTTCCCATGTTTAAGTACTGGTTCTGAAGACAATCGAGTGGCTTTTATTTATTGGTTAATGATGGAGCAGTAAGATAACTGAGTCCCCAGTTTCACAAACTCCTTTAGGTCTGGTAGCACTCTGCTGCTCTCTTAAGTGCATGTCAGATCTGAGATGAGGTTGAATTTTTGTATTGGGAGAAGTCACATATTTTTCCTTAGTACCTCTGAAGGTGGCTACCCTTTCAGTCTCCTCGGGTTTCAGTGAACATAAGCCTGTGTTGCTGGAGACAGCCGTACGAATTTGGATGCCTGCACACCTGCTGAAGAGGCAATTTTGCTGAGACTTTTGTCTCCTTCCAGCACTGTGACATCTTGATATGACCCCACTGCTGACAGTCAAACCTCTACAATATTTGCTCTATGCACTTTCCTGGGAGATCATTATCTCTTACGCTTGGTGTGGCCCATGCTTGTCCTCCCTCTTCACTGTAGTTGTTCTGGGGGTAACTTAACAGGGACATGTAGCCATGTAGACTACCATGGAAAGTCTCCTGTTGCTTGTCATGGTCTGCAGCAGGTCGGAAGCAAGGGTTTATACCACCACAGCAGTTAAAAGCAGTGTCTATCCTGCACAGCTTCTTTCGGTTCAATGCTTCCTTGATGTCCCTTTCTTTCTCCCCCATCTCCGACTCCTGCAGCCAATGTGTAGTAGCCCTGAAGAAGACAGCTGAGCTGTGAAGGCGAACTGCCTTTTCCAGCACTTGTGGCCCTCAGCTGCTATCTGACCATAAACTCCTGAAGACCAGCAAGGAACTGCCTTCCAGCAAGTCAGGCTGTCTTGCCCAGGGCTTGAAATGGTTGATCCTGGCCCTTGCTTTCAGCATTAGGCATACCCACCTCGGTATATCATTTGTGCCTCAAACGCTGCAAGTTTGGCAAGCTTTCTGAACTGACTCTGCACCCTGGTGGCTAAACTTGATGTTTTTGGTGCACAAGAAAAAACAG
This sequence comes from Strix aluco, assembly GCF_031877795.1. Taxonomy (NCBI): domain Eukaryota; kingdom Metazoa; phylum Chordata; class Aves; order Strigiformes; family Strigidae; genus Strix; species Strix aluco. The sequence continues at coordinate 42,912,874 of NC_133934.1, read as the reverse complement.
CCTGGAGCAAGGTCTGAAATCCCAGTCTGTCAAATGAGCGTGCAGACTTCTGGAGGCGTTTTTCCGTCCCACTTTTCCAATAGTGCTTGCACCAGCTGCATGCAGAAGACTGGTACAATGAGTGGAGCGGGGACTGTAACACAGGTCTTCTGGCTCTAGCCAGAAACAATGTACTCTAGCTCTAGATTAGCTATAAAGATCTCCCTAATTTACCTGAGATTAAATTATTATATACAGATGTAAATGTGTGAAGAATAAAATTGAGAATGTTGTTATTTTCTTTGATAATGCCTGCCATAGATAAACACTGGCATTTTGTACTTAGTACTACAGTGAGCACATTTTACTCCTGTAAAAACATAGCATCGTAAGAGGCAGCCTTTTACCTTAAACAGAACTTTGGTATTGATGATAGCTGTATCTGAACAGCGTAATCAGGGAAGCCTTGTAATCATGCTGTTAGAAATCTAAGATAAGATTAAATTGTACCTTTTGTGTAATTACAGTCTCTCCATCCACTAGGCAGAGCGGGATACAGGAATGGCTGAGACAAGCTTGTGTGCCACACAAGGTAAGGTAGCAGCAGAGAAACGAAAGAAAAAAGGGAGCTTTTCAAATAGTGTTGCGCAAAATAGCTGTATAAATGTGCCAGTCATGAGGGTATATTCCATTTAGAAATTAGATTGATGTATTTCACATAAAGTAGAAAGGAAAATTTTGATTACAAGAAATGCCTTTTTTCAGTACAGTGATGTTATTCTTCTCTCTTTTTAAAAATTTCTAGACCCAAGTACAATTAGATCTTGCATGAATACTAATGAGAAAATACTTTCTTTATTGCAATATATATCTTCAGCACGCTATATTAACTCAATTGTTTTCTGAAATATGAGCTGCATTTTAGTTTTATTTGTATCTGTCACCTGAGATTGTTACAGTAGTCACTGTAATTACATTATTCCCATCTGAAAGCATGCACTTCCAAGCTAGACCAGCACTGCTTTCTTTGTTGAGTAGCATTCGTTTTTTGGGAAAGACGAAGACATCTGAAAGGCATGGATCTGGCCTGCAACTGGTCTTGGTTGTGAGGGAAATGCAGAAATTGTATGGTCCTGGCAACTCCTGGCCTGCACCAAACATGCCAGACTGGTGTGGGATGAGGTGTTGTGGGAGGAGATGGGCATTCCTGCCTTGAACCAGACAACTGGGGTCTTGTTCAAAATACTTTATTTGTTAATGTATTTAAACCAGCAGCAAGTGAAAAATAACACACTTCCTTTGGTACCTGATCAGGGAGAGAGCTTGCTTTGTATCAGTCCTTTCAGAAATATCTTACTTTGAATTGTGTCCTAGAGCGCTGTGGTTTATATCATGGCTTGTGTTTTGTTCTTGTTTCTCCTCCCTACCTTTTGAAATAACTCAAAATAAATTAAAAAAGATTAGGCATGAAGCTCATGATCTTATGGTGTGTTTTATTTGTACCTCATAATATCATGTAATGATAACTACTGTTCTGCGCTTCTGAATTTGTTATTTTCTAGTTTTGTTGGTGGTTCCTTTTTGTTCTGTACAAGTATAGGAACGGGAACGACCAATTAAATTTTATTCCTCCCTTTGCCTTATCTTTTAAGGCATGGGGTTAAAAAAGTAACTTGTTTTTATACCTTTACTGTGACCCCTCTCTTTGCTCCTCCCAGAGGAGGAAAAATTCTTGTTAAAGAAGACTTTTTCTGCAGTGATCCACTTTCATCACTCACTTCTGAGGGAGATTCCTTCCTGAACTATGTTGTAGACACAGTCTGTAAATGAAACAAAACCACTGATTATGTGATCGCTATAATATTATCTTACACAAATGCAAATATGATTCTTCTTGAAATTAACAGCATATCTTTTGTGGTTTCATTTTCTCTTTGAGGTTCTCTTGGCTTTGCAGTATATTCTCTTGATGTAAAGTTCTCACCCTGCCCTACAGCATGTATGTGGACAGTTTCTACTTATGCTTGTAGTTGTGTTGAAAGTGTTGTTGCTCAGGCTGTTCAGTGATGTGAGCTACAGAAAGCCTAGCCGCATGGATATGCTAAGCCAAGGGCAGATATGTCTGCATAAATTATCGGTGGCTGAGGAGAGGGTGAAATCCACACCATGTGTGATCTGAAGGGAAAATTCCACAATGAAGTCACAGAAAACTGGGTTCAGAGGGTTTGGCACCACTGTTTAAAAGCTGCCAAGCTCTTTAGGACATGACGAAATAGAAGAAGGTCTGGTGAAAGCCCCTCTGTCCCCATCCTTCCCCCCAGCAACTTGCAGAAAAAAAGGTTGAGGCCAGCTGAGAGCACTTCTTACAGATAAAAGAGTTTGGGTTCCTTTCTTTTTTCTGCACCCACCACTACTTCCTTGCCCCATGATTTCCTATACATTTCCTTCTAGCTACTGAAAACTGGAAACAGGGTGTTGCTTCAGAGGATAGTGATGAGATGAAACTTGAGGCAGGAAATGAAGAGTTGCTGAGCCAGGAATAGAAGGATCTCAGTTCTCTGTCGAAGCCTAAGAGGGCTTTTGTCTTCAGACAGAAATATTGGATGACAAATGGATTAGTGTGGACCCTGGGAGAGCCAAAGGCCTAAGGGTCAAAACAATTGGTTTACAGTTACCTTAATAATGTCAGACTGTTTAGTTCTTTTCCTTTCTACACCAAATAATCTTATTTATTTCAACTTTCTATTGTATGAAACAATGATCATTTCTCTAATCTCCTTTGGTGACCTCGCCTGGCCCGTAGCTCTCCAGCTGAATAAACTGAGATAGGGCAATAAAAAACAAATCTACACCACTAATTAGCTTTTGAAACATCAGTGTTTACCATTCACTGCATGAACTGACTATCAGGCATTATACCACCATGGAAACAATCTATGACTGCGTGTCATGAATGTAAAATAATATGAGGCACACAATACAGTGCTGAATTGCACATAAATGAGAAGATACTGGGAATGCTGCGTGACCTACAGCAAGATTCAGTGTTTATGTCAGTGAGAAAGATGAGCCAAATTATTCATGAGGCTGAGAGGGGGAGAAAAGACATGTGATCTTGGAGCAGTTAGAATTATGTTATTCTTGTGGGAAAAAATCAAGATGATCACATTAATGTTACCATTTCTGTTACACTCTCACCAGACTCAAAATTTTAGGAACCTGTCAAGCTTTGTGTGTATTATCCAACTGCAAAAAGATAGGATTTTAAAGCATCAGTCGATGCAGTTTTTATTCTTTTTTTGATTTGTATTTTTATAAAGCAAATGCTTTCAGAAACAAGGCAAATCAGTAGGTGTGAATTGTCAATCAGGTGGCTGTAGGATGTGGGAAACTATTTAAGAATATGATGTAATCATGCATTAATATGTAAAAAACCCCCAAAATATGACAACAAACTATTAAGGATTTTATAAAATAAAAACAAAACCCAAAACTGTTTTCAGTGACATAGTCCGAAGCTATGTTCTTCAGTGAGACTACACTTATCAGAGGAAATTGAGTATATTATTGCAGGAAATAATAGGAAATGTGACTTTGAAGATACTGTTTATCACTAAGAATGAGAATTCTGTTTTTCTGCGTGGTCTGCAGTCGGGTAGTGCTGCTGAGCAGCACTGGTACAATAAATGTAGAGTTTGTCCTGATACAGAAGGTGTGCCAGTCTGGGCCTTTTTAATTTTCAGAAGCCCTGTGTGTCATTAGCCCATGTATTTTCTTACTAGATCATCACAAAAGAAAGCAGGTATCCTCTTTTTATGAATAAATATAGTATTTCCACTAATCCTCTAATTCCACGGTATAATAGTGAAATTAAATATGTGAGTAATTTTGGTGAGGCAAGCCAAACCTGGCACAGACCAAATGAGAAACAAGTGCGTTGGGTGTCTGATCTCTGAATCTTTTCTGCTAAAGAAAATCATATAAAATGTGGACTGGTGTTTTTTCCTGCAGCCATTTCAGTCTACCTGCAGTGTACAGAGGTTTGACATTAGCGGTTGTCCACAAATGATTTCAGAAAGTGTTGGCACAACCAGAATGACCACATTTATATCCACCTCATGGAAATGCAACTATCCTTCAAGGAGGTGCCCATACAACGTTGGGACACTTACAAGGGAATTCACTTACTAGAATTATTATAAGTGTTTGAAATACAGTGGGGTGCTTCTTACTGCTTTGGTTGGGAAAGCAGATTCAGAGAACTGTAGTTTTAAGAAGCTGAAGCCTCATCCATTTGCAGCCAGTTATTATTAAGGCATAATGGGCTGAGCGGTTCATTCCTGGCATGTATAAAAAACGTTTCTGAGACCCTCGGGGCGCATCAGGCTTTCCTCCTGGCTGTTTCTGAGGGGGCTCCCAACCTGTGAAGATTTTCTCCACCTGCTGAGATCATGATTTCTCATATTGACAAAAGAGTACAGAATTCCCTTTTTGTGCTGCTCTTTTGCTCAGTCCCTAGAAAGGGGCAAACACTACACTGTCCAGCTGAACTGCTTTTGGTCCTGAAAGCCACTTTTGCTGATCACTTTCAGGAATATTTGTGAGGGCTTTTTGCTTTTCCCATTTCTTTATTCTGCAGCTGGCAACTCCAGTGGATTCTCGTTAAATACATTAAATACATTAAATACTGTGCTTTCTTCTTGTCAGTTTTGTGGTATAAGCAGTTGTCTAAATGAAGCTCATTTTTAACAAAGCTCATTTTTAATACTGTGTTGAGGTTCAAGATTTTTCACTATCTTAAAATATGACTTCCACATTTCCTGGCTCACATTAGATCAGTTAATCTAACGTGTGTTTATGCCTTTTCAGATATTAGTTCATTCTGCTAATTAAAGATACCTAACTAGTACTTGAACCTTTATTCAGGAGTCCTTTCAACTCAAGACTTTCAGCTTTGTCACAAGGTAACCCTGCCATCTACTGGAAAGTTTTTAGTAATGTTTTTTGTCTGTGAAATTGGGGTGGGGATGTCTACAATTTTTACCTACAAAAAAGGTCACCTCTATTCTGAAAAGCACAGGCTGATTTCCTGTTATTCAGGGGAAACATGCATCTGAAATGCACAGACAATGAGTTAACTGGGAAGGGATAAAATATGTGGTAAACAAGGGCTTTTTCTGCCCCTCTCAGACAGTCAACATTTTCTCCATCAAAGGTTTTCAAATCTCTCATCCTCCCCTCTAGCTACTTTTTGGGTTGTGTCCCAGGACTAGGGAGGATGGCTGGGGAGTCCCCTAGCCTCCCAGTTCTCTGCATGGTCAGAAAGGTTGGGAGCTCAGCAGGCAGTCAGCAGTGCAGCTCCTTTGATGGCTCAGAGATTTCACACGTGTGCATCTGATTTCCAGTTGAGCATGCATCTAGACCCTGGTGATCACGAGGTATTCATCTGGAGAGAAGCAAAAAGCAAACATCTGGACAGACAAACTGTGAGAGACCAGCTGTGCTGCAGGAGCTCTGCATGTTTCCATGTTGCCAGTCTCTGCTTGCAAGTGATGCTGTGGAAGAGGCTCTGGGGCTACCTGGTCCAATTTTATCCTTTTCTCTGTAAGTTACTTTGCAGCTGGCAGACTTCTGACATCTGGAAATACTGGGTCTAGTAAAAGATGAAGGCTCTTCTTGGATTTCTGAGCTCATGTTTTTTCTTTTGCTGTGTATTTGGGTAGCTGAGAGGTGCAAAGGAGTTCTTGTAACATGGTCAGATATACACTGTTATGTCTGTGCTTCTGAGAGCATCTTGCCTTGAAGGTATCAGAGCCGACATCTCTACTGACCACAGACACACACCATGTCATGCTCTTCCTATATCCATTCTTTGTGGGTGAGTTTTGCTTTAGTTTTTCCACAAAACTGTGTGGTTTTTGCCCAGAATTAAGCCTATAGTTTTGTATAAAAGTCAATCTAAAGAGCAAGAGGAAGTATCTTCTCTGAAAGAGAGTGAAAGAAAACCCAACCCAAAACAGAAAAGCAGAATCAGTACCATAAAAGAGTTGAAGGGTTTCATGTCATCTGGCATTGGTTTGCAAGGATTGGAAGCTATGTCCCTGTTTCATCAACTGCCATGTAGAGATTCACAGCTAGAACTGTCCGTATGGGGGTCTGTATCCCTTAGCACCATACAAGGCAACTTCACCAGCTCAGATACAGCCGTATGTGTTGCATAATGTTCACTCTCAGCAAATAAACTCAACAGCGACTATCTGTGCTGAGCAGGATGTAGTGCTTGATCAGACTCTCATCCAAACATCTTGGGTTGTGGCACCATCCGGGGCTCGCTGCAGAAGGAGCTAGGTTAATGTGCCAGCACCTGGCAGTGCTGCTATGCCTGACTACAATTGGCTTAGCAACCATGACAGCTTCCCATTAGCAAGCAGAAGTTTCTCCAGAATGATTTTTAAGTGTAAACAGCTTTGCAAATGAAGTATATTAAGCATCTGCTTTAGTTTTAAGACTAGATTAAAAAGCAAGATGCAACAGGCGAGTAATTTTAAGGATTATCATGTAATAGCAGAGATGTAATCAAAGTCTCATTAGTGCTTTATTTCCTCCACATACTATTTTTCAAGAGAGATGATACTTCTTGGTGGGAGACACTTCTATTATGGGGGAAATTATGTAACTTTCTCTTTGCTAGCACAAAAGACCAGAATTGTTATCTGCTCTCTGTTAAAATTGTCATTTTACAGCTCATCTCCTCATGGAAGCACCTTGAGTAGGGTTGGTATTACTTCCAGATATCAAAAGAAAAAGTAATTGGTACCAGCACATTGTCTGGATGTTAATAATAATTCAGCTTTACCTTTGTTGAAAAAATAATTTATTTCTGCCATATATCAGAAGGGAGGAGGCTTGGCACAATCATAGGCTTACTTAAATTTAAGCTCAAACCCATTTTAGGTTGTTTAGTCTTATGGAGGATTGTCTCCTACACTATAATAGGCAGCAGTTTTAGATGACAAGGTTTTAAAGCCCCAGACATGGGATATCATTTATCTAGGACTGAAATGGGATGAAGTGCAGAAGGTACTGCGTCAGGGATGGGACTGGTGGGTCAGCCTCTGGGCTTTGCAGAAGAATCTTTGCATTAGGCATAAACAGGAATGGTTTTGCAGGGAGAGGACACAGGAACTTCTCAAGCTGCTCACGATCAGAAGACAAAAAAGAAGCATATTTTGGGTGATTGCCAGTAAAATTGATTCTAATTTTCTGCTTCAGCACTGAAATATCACTGCTTGTACTTAGGCTGAGAGAAGGGTGGGATGGGGTGGAACGAAGTACTGTGATGTTGCTCTACCTCCCTGCGAATGCCACGTCTCTTTCGTGCAGTCAGCCAACTGATGTGGGTTGGGTTATTTTTTTTCACTCCAGCTGCAATACATCTCTGCATATTACATTGAAGTATTTCTTGAACAAAAGTGGGACAATTTCAGTTATGACTAGATCCTAAAGGGAACCAAAAATATTCTGTTTTAACTTCTGACACATCATGATACAGTGTGTGGGGCAGTAGTAGGAAAAATCTCTTCCATCTCCCCTGCATTTTACCTCCTGAAAGACCAGCTACTGTCTACCCTATGGAGAACATGTTTGGTTCCCCCCCCCGCCCCGCCCCCCCCATATCTCCTTTTTTTCATCTGATAGTTTTTAAAAGCTTATTAAAATTGCCTCTTCCTTTTCACAATCCATTTCACAGGGCTCTGATATTTATGCATTATAGAACTTTCCTTTTGTCTACAGCACAGGTTAATTTTACTGCCTACTCCCATTGTTCCCAAGCCCGCATTAAGGAGACACTGTAGGAGAAATGCTAACGGGTACTGGCAGGTTGCCTAAGAGGTAGAAAGTGGTACCATCTACTAGAATAAATAAAATCACAAGAAATCCAAGACTCATAGCGTGCCAAAATATTCATTGTTGCAGAGTTAAACAGGGTAATTCTTGTTCACTGAAAGCTACCTATGTACTTTTCAGAATAGATAGGTGTACTAAATTCCTTTGAAAAACAGGAAGAACAGAGCAGAGTATCCATCTGCCCAGCCTCCCACCACATAACCCTTCCTGCTCTGAAGGTGGAAATGGCTGCTCTGAAGACATTGAACATTGTCAGGAAAGGATAACCACAATAACTCCAACTGGCAGAACAAACAGGGTATATTTGGTGTTTTTTCTGTGTTCTGTAGAATTTTATTCTGTCTTTTACTTTCATTTGTGCCAAATACCCATCACCTTTAGCACTTGCATTGAATAGTAGTGAGTTGTCCCTCCACTCTGAAGAGGAGGGTGGTGTCTGTTCTTGCTCACAGTGGAGATGCTCTGGAGGGAAGCAATGCAGTGGCTGTAGGAGTACACCCTGAGATGCTCTTTCCCCCATTCTTCATGCACTTACAAGCCAGGAGTCATCTTAGATAAGCCCAGCTGGTGTGAGCCATGTCCAACCACCTCACAAGTGCCATGGGGCAAACATATTCAAGCTATCCACATCAGGTATTTGGTGGGAGATGTAGCTGTGCATTTCAAGCAAATAGATAATTCAAGATAATTGATTCCTCACAGCAACAGGAGCACACGACTTTCTCTTCACCGCACATGAACTGATATGTGGGTAATTGGCTTCTCTTTGCATGATATATATAGTCCATGTATTGATGACAAGTAGTTGTTGAAAGTATTTGCAGCTCTGGAAAAATAAAGCGCTTCCACTCTTGGTGTTTATTGTTTGATGAAAGATACATAATTTTGCTTGAGGAGTTTATTTCAGGAGTCCAGAGAACAGCTTAATCACTTTAGAAGGCTGATTTATGAAACTGCTGAAAAATATCACAGACCATAGAGGAACTTAACATGTACAGTGTGGCTTATAAAATCAAACCATATTTAAGCATAAAAAGTGAGAAAATTATTTGATAGTTGTCATGGTTTGAGCCCAGAGGCCAACTAAGCACCACACAGCCATTCACTCACCCCTTCCCCCTCAGGAATGGGCCGGAGAAAATAAAGAAAAAGGCTCGGGAATCAAGATAAGAACATCGAGGGATGACTCAGCCATTACGGTCATGGGAAAAAGACAGACTCGTTAGGGGAAGAAAAAAGAACATAAATTTAATTCAGACACTAACAACAACACTAATTAACAAACAGAGTAGGACAGTGAGAAGCATTCCACATCTTAAAACCACCTTCCCCCACCCCTCCCTTCTTCCCAGGCTCAGCTTTGCTCCTGATATCTCTACCTTCTCTCCCGCAGTGACGCAGGGGGCAGGGAATGGGGGTGTGTGGTCATTCCTGCCATTTCTTCCACCTCGAGGATGGGGGGACACCTTGCACTCTTCCCCTGCTCCAGCGTGGTGTCCCTCTCACAGGAGACAGTCCTCCACAAACTTTCTTCGATATGAGTCCTTCCCACGGGCCACAGCCCTTCCCGTACTGCTCTGGCATGGGTCCCTCCTGCGTGTTGCAGTCCTCCCAGTGCTGAACTACAACAGTGGGGACTTCTTCCCGTGGGGTTCTGGCCTTCTTTGGGTGCAGTCACCTGTCCCGGCGTGGGGCCCCCCACAGGCCGCAAATCTGTCTCTGCTCCACCATAGACCCCCCATGGGTGGCAGGGGGGTGGCCCTGCTGTCTCACCACGGGGTACAGGGGAGTCTGCTCCAGCACACCTCCCCCCCTTCTCCTCCTTTCTTCCACTGACCTCGGTGTTCACACAGATGTCCTCCTTGCAACTTCTCCTCACAACTCCCACAACTCCTTCCAGGTTCCCCTTCTTAAATACGTTATCGCAGTGCGCAGCCACCGTTGCTAATTGGCTCGGCTTTGGCCAGAGGCAGGTCCAACCTGGAGCCAGGGGAGCTTCGAGAAGCTTCTCACAGGGGCCACCGGTGTAACCCTCTTCCCTGCTACTAAAACCCCCACCGCACACACAAACCCAGCACAATAGTACATCTCTATTATTTTAAAAACATTAGCTAGGAAATCAAGATGTGTTAGAAAAACAGTACTCCCTTATTTTATTTGGAAAATATAAATTGTTGGTAAAATGAATTAGCTGTAATATCGATTGATTTTAAAGTCAACTGAGACTTTTAAAATGTGAAAATTAAATGGTTATTCACTCAAATGTCATTCATTCTCATAAAGATAAAACAAACCATCAGTTCATCTGAGTGGGGATTTCCTCTTTGTTTGAAAATAGTTTATGAAGACATTTTCAAAACTAAACTTTTTCTTTTGAAACAACATTATTATTAAAAATTAACAAGATGTTAAGGAAAAGGGACTCTGCACTACAAAAGAGATTTAACTTTGGTGACATTTCTTTATGAAATGTAAGGCCAAGAACATCAGAATGTCTTAGGTCCTGTGTGGAGGTATGTACTGCTGTATGGTTGCAGGCTGCTCTTGTGGCTCTCCTCTCCCTCACATGCTGTGCAAAGAGGACTGTAAATGCTCAGATTTTATGAGGGGAATATAGAATTCATCCTTTTGGGTCTGTGCTTTCATATTTAAGGATCTCAGAGTGCTAGAAAAAGTATATGAAGCCACTGGATGTATGCAGCCACTTTAGTATTACAAACCTGGCTGACACAGTAGTGACACTGTTGAGCAGCCAGTATTTCTTTCTCATTGGGGTTCTTGGGCTGCTTGTTGATGAGCATAAACACACTTATTAAAAAGGAAACAAAATCATTGTGCACTTTAGTCACAAAGGGAGGCAACAATAGTCTTAAGTCACATGTCCAGGGGACTGGATGTGCTCTCAGCAAGGCGGGGTGGGTCCTTGAGCAAATTGCTTAAAGTCTTTGCCCTGAGCTGCCGTTTATACACCAGTAAAATGGGGGTAGTAGATTAATAATTAGGTTTCAGAGATACTTTCAGGACGTCATTGCTGGATGTTCTGTTGTTTGCATATTATGTGTAAAGTATTATTAGTTGGAGTTATTGTGCAATTCTTGATAGTTGCTGAAGGTAAGATTGTTACTTTTTTTTGGATGACTGAGTAAAATTAGAGCCACAGTTTCTACATTAATAAATGCAGGTTTTAAAAAGTGCCAGTTCACAAGAGAATTTTGTTTTGATCTCTTCATATAGTTTCTCTTATAGTTTCTGGTAGTGTCCTAAAATTGACAATATAGGAAAAAGCAGATAAAACAAGTGTTGCAAAAGAAGAGAAGCTGGAGATGACTTAATCCAAATACCAGCAACTAACATACTGACTGCTAATATCAAACTGTAATACTGTTCTTGTGAGGACCTTTAGGCAGTAGTGTCATTTCACATGTTAAAAACCCCAAGCGTTTTACATCTTGCTCCCCTCCATGCCATTCCACTTGATGGCACTTTAAGCCTTTGTTCTCTCAAGTCACAATTGACTTGACTTGCTTGTTTAGGATGGCATATAGGCTGATGTCTTACACTTCAGAAGTTATAGTTTAATGCAGAAATTCGTCAGTGTCTGAAATGACCCTGCTCTGAAATGAACTGAATAATAAGTCTGAGGGAGCAGGGGAGAAACAGGCAGCACTTCTACTTGCCTAGGACAGTCTCCAACATCTGGAATCGGCAAACACCACAACACTGTCTCTGAAAGCTGTCTGATGAGATGCACAAATTGTATGTGAGCTAGAGATAGATGGTTCAGCTCTGGAGAAAAGCATATGGAAGCAGTGAAGTAGATCAGGGAAACTGCACTGATTTATCATGGTGCATTTGCTCCTTTCCCTTGGGCAGATGGGTGATCTTGCTCTGCACCTTCTGAGCAATGGAGCTTGGCACTGCAGACATCCAGTGCTGACTCTGTCCTGCTCATCTCACCTGCTCTGTATACTTTGCATCAAAACAGCTCAGAGAACTTTGCAGTAATAATCTGTATAGCTCAAAGTTACCAGGTATTAACAACTATGAATTTGCCAGTATTGTAAAAATGAATTTGACTGCTTACAAATAATGAAAATAACCACACATTAGTGAGGGGTTAAAGATGTGTGGCTTTTGGATGGGCCCATTAGGTAAAGCTAACCATGTGCCATTATCTTGCTTTTTTGGTACTCAAGCCTGGTGTTGATCAGTGTAGACAAATCTGTTGTCTGCCTGGACTGACTGTGTGAATGGCTATGAGTCCATCGCTACCACATCTGGAACTGCTGAGATCTCCAATGCCTTGGCTCGGCTACTATTGACCACTTTGATTCTCACACCCAAACATCCCCTGGACTTTCTGACCCACAGGGTGAGAACCAGTAAGTATTTTTGTAGTATTCCTATGACAGAGGAAAGGAGGGTATGTGTTCACGTGTGCTGTGTCAGCTTCCTGAGCAGTCTTGAGAGTTCAAATTTACCAAGCAGAGCTTCTAGCGTAGTCCTCAGAGATAGTCTTCTCTTTCAGTTTATGCACATCACCACTCATCACTCACAGCTTCACTGCTGCCAGTTTCAAGGTGAACCACCTCTGCTAATTGGGGGATGTGCTCCATCCCCTGCAGCCATCATCTGCTCAAGAGGGTTGTAGGGTTCCCAGCGTGAAGCTGCAGATCCCTTTGTGCAACAAAGAGGTATTGCTCCTAGGAGTGAATAATAAACATGATCCACTCTGGATTTTACTCCCTAAGCTCCCAACTGTAAAATGAAGATTTTATCTACGTAGAAGGCATGTTGTGAAAATACCTGCACTGCATATTATACAGCATTCCAATGCTATGGTAGTCTCCAACAAGCAAAAGCAATGCTACTTCTGATTTTGTTCAGGATACCACTTCTTAGGTCTTTGTGACTTCAAGTAATTACTGACATGCAGGATCACATAGCAGCTTTAGGCTTTTAAAAGAGTTTTTAATAGCTAATCTCACCACTATCTGTCATCTCCTTCCTCTCTCCTGGAATTACACTGATCCAGGCTCAAACTGAACAGAATTGGCTATAATGTTGTGACAATGTCAGATGTGATTATAGGCTATAAATAGCTAACTAAAGGGTTATCACAGACCCTCTAGACTGGTGGACAGAAGAGATCATGGCTAACAGGAGCTGGGAAAGATTACCATTTCTTCACTTAGGTGAGTAAAATCCAAAGAGCAAATTTAGAGTAAATAAATGCATTTGTGATGGATGTGGAAGTCACCTCCAGTGGGGAATAAACCCAAAGTTGTTAATTGCATATCAGTTGCCAGATGATTGGAAAATGGGTGCAAATATTTGTCGGTGGTGCAGTGCAAGTGTTGCTAAATTGTCAGTTCATATGATTTGGGCACTCATCAGTTGTTTAAAACAAGTCATATGCATGTGAAGGCAAGCAAAAGTGAGAAGGATTTGACAGGATTCAGTAGGATGAAAATTAAGCATCTCAGTCATCAGCTTTAGTTTTCCTCACAACACTCATTTTTTTCCAACAAATTTAGGTATAAGGGCTATCCCTTCTCTGCCATCGGTGGAGATTACGCCTCTTGTGTCAGAAGCTTAATCTGAGCCTCACAAAGCTTCAGCTAAGTACTTGCAGGGCTAGATTCTGACAAATAACCCATACAACTATTTACAGAAATTACTGAGGAATTTTCTGTTTTGTGGAAGTATCATTCTTGTTCAGTAGTGGAGGAGGAGTTAGGTGCCACTTTGGTTATTGTATGAATGTCTCTTGCCAATACAATAGTGAAGGAGGATGTATTGCAGACCTAGAAAACTCCTATAAAGTGCTTTCTGCCAATTGAGAAGTGATCCACAGTGACTGTAGGGTTAAGAATGTGTGTCTAGTTTTGTCCTGAAATAAAGTAAGTCAGTGACTTGGTTACAAGTGTGATTGATGTTAGAACAAAAATTGAAGATGGAAAGAAAGCTAAGACTATTGCCAGAATATTTCTTAGACTTTAGATCAGCTGGTTTTTTTCTCTACTCTAAAGGAGTTTTTTTCTAGTTTCTTTTGGTTTTGGCATAATATTTATAGATTGCATAATGTTCCCAAGTACTTATAAAGCAAAAGTAATCAATAAATTAATTTTGGGGCTTCCAAGAACCAACAAGCTCACACCATTTAAAATTCTCTATAGCCTGTGTAAATGCATTTTTCATACTTATATCTAAGGTGCAGGCCAGGTTTCACTGTGGCTGAAAGAAGACAGCAGAAATGCTGTTATTTGAGACAGCATTTCTGAATATGTGAGTGTGGTCACTCAGAAGACCTTCCGGGCTGATGGTGTCCTTATAATAATATATTCATACTTTTTCTAGTGTTCTACATTTTTTAGTGTAAAAACTGTAAAACTACTAAAATTTCACAGCCTAGTCTCACTAATTTTGTTATGTCTGCAGTGATACTTCTTGCTACTTGCTAATCACATTATCTCTGCAAAGAATCAGGTAAAATACTTGGTGGAACCTTTTTCATCAGTAGGTGAGAGAGGTTGGTATGAAGATTCACCCATCCTGGCTTTTACACATGCCTGGGGAGACAAGCATTTTTCTTTGTGGACATCTTCTGTGTCCGACTCATTTAATGGAATTTTATTATATTACATTCCCAGAGGAAATGACCTGCAAATAATGGATCAGATCCAAACCATTATAATAACCATGTGATTCCCCCTTCCCACCCCTTGAAATTTTATTATCTCCTGAAAGAGAACGTCATTTAACTCACAGCATATTCAGAACTATAAAAATTCACAATACAAGCAAAACTACTTAAAGAAGAATTTTTTTTTTTCCTGAGTGGATGGTTTTTACTTACCCCTCTCTCCGTGGCTTCTTCCATGATCAGCTGTTGTGTTTTGGAGGTTTTCTTAGTTATAATCCACAAAACCATTCCAATGGAAGGACAGTTCTACCCTGCCAAGCCCAGCAAAAGAAAAGATATAAAATGAACGTTTGATTGATCCCACAACTCTCCGACACTGTCATACTGAAAGTAGCTTCAAGATGGGCAAGATTTCATCTATAGTACTGTGGGTAATTTACTTCACTATTTTTTTACAGCCATGTTTTATGTGATGACCAAGCAATTCTCTCTTTTTCTGGAGCCTGTGCTAGGTTTCCCTTTGTCAGTCAATGATCATTCCAAATCAGTGATGTATGCAGTTCAGCATAACTTAATGAATGCTTGTTTTAAATAAAATGTTTTAAAAATACAATTTAAAAAGCATAATTATCCTCCATTACTACCAGATGTATACTGGCACAAAAGGTAAAGAAATGTGGGAATGCTGTCTTCATTTGCACTGCTGATGGTCATGCTAATTTGATCCTTTTCAGTGTAGCATATCTGTGCATATGCAAGGATGCACATGTAGACCCTCATTCAAAGGTGCATGCATAGACACACATTCAGAGCCTGGCAGGTTGGTACATTGCCTCTTTTCATAATTTCATTATGTAATCTGTGCCTGCTGCTAATTCATTATATTTGCAGCAAATCATGGTACCAGTTTGCCTTGTATTTCACTGTGAAAGATGTAACTTTAAAATTATGCATCCTCTTGAAAAAGTACTCCTTCCAGACAGCCTGTTTGCAGCTAGCACCTTTCAGTGAGAGGCCTGCTAACTTCATTTGCTACTATCTGCTTTTACACAAGTGGTGGGCTATAGGCTCATTGACAGAGTCAATTTTAGGGAGGATTTTAGGCCCTGGTTTTATTTTCCTAGCAAGTTTATGTAGGCAATGCCTTCTGATTATCAGCATATGCAGCTGTTTGAATAATAATTATTCCCTCAGAAGATTTATTTAATTCTTGTCCATTTTCTGCTCATCGTCAAAGTGTTTTGTGGCAAGTCTGGCTTACCAGGTCAATTCTGCATGGCAATTATTTTTTAAATAAAACAGACGGCATCACAAAACAACTTCCTGAGAACATATGTGTCTCTTATAATTACCTCGGAGTAAACCTATGCTGTGAACATAAATCTGAACTGCAGGGTTGTTTGATGAAGTTAGAAATCTTTCTAAATAGTTTTAATATTTATAGTAGTTCTTAAAGAGGAAAGTCCAGCAGTTTTAGCGAGACTTGCCTTGCATTGCTTATTTACCCCACAGACAGCGACTACCTCTACAGTTTATCAGGTGAAAAAATATCTCCCTGAAGGAAATGAACCCACTGTACTCTGTAGACAAGCTCATAGTCTGCAAACCAGCATTCAATTGCCTTAGCAGTGCATTTCAGACACTGCTCACCACACAGGCCAACTCTGAAGTGAGCAGCTTGTGGCCCCAAGGCAGTAGGACAGGAAAAAACCTTTCCTTTCCTGTTCTGAGAACAAGTTGCAGGGGTTTGTGAGTTACTGACCATTTCCTCTGCCAACAGCAGTAATCTGGATTTTTTAAAAAAAGATCTAATTAGCTTATGTTTTATGCTTTGTCTGGAAGTCATGACTTACCTAGGGGGAGATGAATGTAGCAGAGTGCACTTCCCATCACCAGAGTGACTCCAAAATTAGGTCCCTCCAGGTGCTTCTCTCTCTGCGAGGCTCCCGCTCTTGGCAGTGCTCAGAATATCTTTTCTATCCTCACTAGGCAAAAGATTTCACTGGAAGTACCTCCAGACTCTGGTCTTTGACAGACAGCAGGACAACCTTTGGCAGAGCCGAGGGTGATTTGCCTTCGGATCCCCGTGACGTTCCTGCAGCAGATGAATCGACTGCTTTGCGAGCGCTGCAGTCTGATGGGTTTACGTGCCTGGCTCCTGCCTGTGCATTGCTCTCTGGCAGCTTCTGGTAAAACTGCAGGTATCACTTAGAATCTGTGATGACCTGAGTGATTTAGGTTTTCTGCTCTTTGCCTCTGTCTATCCCACCTTTTTGTGCAAGAAGCTTGCTGAAGATGTGTGGCAGGGTGTCCCTTTCAGGACGGGCTCCCAGCTGAAATCTCCCTAACTCTCATGTTCAGATAGCTGTGAAAATTGTCCTGGAGTTCATCTGTGTGTAGTCCTTAGCGTCTGCCAGTTCCTTAGTGTCTGTTTGCACTTCTGTGCAGAAGTGACTTTGTGCTCCAGGTGAAGAGGGGCTTCTCTGCTGGGCTAATTTCTGGTAGCCTGGCAGGGTGTTGCAGCAAGAGTGACCTGTAATTTTAAAGCCAGAGATGATTATGCTAATTTAAACTTTTTCTATGCAGTTTGGTTCTATGTGTGTGTAAGTGTATATATGCAGATTCTCACTTCCAAAAACAGGCAGAGTCTGCATCACATTTTTCGCTCATTTGATTATGTGGCTCACCGCTGCTGCTAATGGATTACATTTGCAGCTATTACCAGCTGCCCTTAGTTATAATTTAGTCTTGTGAGATGTGTGGTATGATGTAGGCAGAACACAAAACAAAAGAAGGCAATTTGTTATCAGATCATAATACTCTTGCCTCATAAAATCTTTCCGATTATTACCTTTAAGTTAGTCAATAATGTGTTCTGATGCTATAATGTAAGTGGAAATGTGGCATCCAGAGTAATATGAGACAGTACATGTGCACAGCAGACATTGTCTCATCTCTAAAACATCACTGCATCCCTACTGCAAGAAAAACAAGTTAATTTTCATACAAACTCAAAGAAACTCTCTGATTCTTGTCAAGCTCTGAGCATTTTAATGTGTTTGAAGTTCTCTTGGCACTGCTTCTGCCTTAATAAAAGACACAGTTTTCTGCAAGATAGGAAGATCTGAAAGGCTGGTACTCCTGTCTGTATATTTCCTTCCAAATTAAGGTTATGTGTCCTGGTGAGAGTAAACAGATTTTGCATAGAATTAGAGGTTGTTTATGTAAATTTATAAAGTAATGTAATAGCTAACAATAATTAACAGGGCCTGCTAAACTAAGCTGACAGGTGGTGCAATCCAGTGTCATTATGAGATGAGCTCTGAGATGGGATGTTGGGTCACTGGGTAACATGATGGGGTAAAGTAGGGTTTGACCTCCTGAGATAAAAGTAAAAAGGTAAAGCTTGAGTTCATAGCAGGTTACCAGGGAAGAGTTCATGCATAAAGCACTGACCTGTCTTTATATTGGGATCCTAAAGCAGTTTTTAGGCTATGATTAGCTTTGGCTGGGATGAAGGTGAGGAGTCAGACTGAGTAAAACCATGATTTATGAAAACCTAAAAAGTAATCCTAAACTCCACCATAATCCTAGTTGTGGTTTCTAGCTGGCCTAGAAGAGATATGGGGCAAAACCATGTCTGGGGAAAAGAAGCGGGGTGCAAAGACTGGAGCCAGGTTTGGGACTCAAGTTCATAGAGCTCCAGGGTAAAGGCGAGTGTCTGCAAGGGGAAACAGAGCTGCAGTCCTGTGTTTTGGCTGGCAGGTGAGTGGCAGGCTAGGAAATTCCACTATGAAAGGATGGAGGTGGGATTGGGCTATATGCTGAGTTGAGGCTAAACTGATGACCTGTTTCAAACTGACTTAAGAAATGATGCCAAATTTGGTTTCTGAGCCACCTTTTGCTCTGGTGTTTAAATGCAAAGTTGGGGAAAAAATTAGTATTAATTTTGGGGTACAAGCTGGGATTAGCTTCTACTAGTACCAGTAAGTGTTGCTGACAAGTTGGTTACGCAGAGGTGGCCAGACTATGTTGGATGTCAGTGCCAGTTTTTGTCACCGTGATGTTCATACATGTGGGACTGGACAGCATCACTAGATTAGGAGAAATGCTGGGCTTGTGCTTAGAATTAGAGTGAGTCTGCAAAAGAGTGGAAAAACTCATATGCAAGCCTGTTTAAACTGATATGGACTCTCCTACAAAAATGTACAAATAAAAGTTAGCAATGATGGGTATTTTTTGGGAGGCTGAGCTAGAACTGCAGGTGAACACTCTTCAAATATAATTCTCTTCTTGCTTGGATCTTGGCAAATATAGCAGCAATGCAGATGCTACCAATGTGCGCTGAGCATACTGACCTTTCAGCAATTTGCCTGTGTCAAGCATTGTATCTTTCTGTGCCCTGGGGAATCCCAGGGCGCTGGAAGCAAACCCAAGTAAAAGTATAAAAAAATCAATACTCTTGATTTCAAAGAAGAGCAAAGACATGAGTCAGTCACACAGACGTCATTCCTTACTACCCTCCCTGTCATGTTCAGCCATAATTTCATTGGAAATCGATTTTAAGTGCTATCCTAGATGGAGCTTCTGACTATATTTTTTCCAAGTCCTTTGATTTTCTTTTTTCATGCAAGTTTTAAAAAAAAGAACAAAGTTGGTGGCTGACCAGTGCAACTGATGTGTTAATTGAATGTCTGGCTTTGGGAGGAAGCAACCAGGCAAAAAAATGCAGCTACTGCCTGATCACTGGACAAATTGTCCAGCCTGCTGGTATCTGGCAATGGAACCACATGAACCTTGGGGAATAGCTGTTTCTCATAGTATTATCTAAAACTAAAATAAAAGGCAATGTCAAATTCTGTTGTACATTACATGTGTTCTATACGTGTAACTTATGGTAGACTTTGGTCTATAATGCACCACTGATTACATGGTGAAGGAAGTTCTTATGGCTGAATCAGAGAACTGAAAGTCAAAATGTCTAGGTTTCCATCTTTACCACAGGCTTCCTGAGGAACTTTGGATGTCATTATTTTTGTGTCTCAATGTTCCAAACTGCAGAATAAAAATATTTAAACTATGAGGTAAATGTACCATTTTTTTTGTAAGGAGCATCTTAGAAATAAAATGCTTTTTCTGGGTCTGCCAACACGTTGCATGCCTGCATCCATCTAAGCTTGTGAGCATGAAACAGTTCACTTTTTAACCTGAAAACAGGAACTTTTCCCTGCTTTTGCTCTGATGTTGTGCATAGAGAAAAAGAAAAGGCATCAAAGCAAATGTATATAATCTGCGGCAGTTTATAGTAGACTGTGGTTTTACTTCTTAGAATCTGTTAAGAGGACTTCATGTTTTGGGAAGCTGATGAGTCACTGCACTTGTGGGGAGTGGATCTTTGTGAGTTAAATTATTGTCTCCTGTTGTTATATGCACATTATGCAAAGTAGTTCTGCCTTAATTTGTTTTATCATCAATCATTACAAGTAAAAATTAAATATAGAAGAAGTTATCATGTACACGGAGTGTCAGGTTTTATCGATAGACTGAGGGGTGATGCCTATTTGGTGTTTGCTAAGTAATATGAAGCTTGCTTGTCAAGGATGAGCCCCAAAGGAATTACAAATCTACAGATTTGGGGTTTTTTTAAAGTATAATCAGTAAGAGGTGACTCTGTGGTCACTCATAGGTGAATCGAGAAAGAACAGTACTTGATTCCTCAAGGACTTGTCAGGGAGAAGGACTATTAAAATCAGCCATGCTACTTTGAAGCACTGCAGAGGGCATACTGCTCAGGAGTGTGGTGTCAGGGAGAGAAGGAAGATGTTCTTAGACCTGTGTAATGAAGCATTGCTTCTCCGCTGATCTCAGCTATGTAACTAGAGGTTTGCTTTATACAGCACATGACATTCCAGCTTTAAAACATTTCTTCAGCAAAGACTGTTGAAGACTTGAGGTTCGTTGTTCATTTGAATAGTACAGAAATCATGAACATGTTCTGGAAGTTGGTAATATGAGAAAACATTTTGAAGTTGTGCTTGCCCAGCAGAGATGATTTTGGGAAAAAAAATTAAAACTGACTACCATCAATGTTCATGGAAAGAAAATATAGTGTCTTAGGCTTTTAATATTCATCTAAAAATAGCCTAGATGACACAAAAATAGCCTGGATGGCTTTTCTGGGATAGTGTAAGGAGGCAACCTCTTTGACTTTGCATCTCTGTGGAGGGTTGGATGAAGCTTAGAAGAACCTCACTGTGCTGAGCTAATGTCTGTGGGAGCAGAGCTCCAGGGAAGCTGAATTTTAAGGCAAGTTCAGTGATGAGTCTATGGAAATTCTCCTTCTCCAGCTAGCTTGGCCAACTTCATCTGCTGGGATCTTTGAGGAAGGGAGTGGTACATTCAGCATCCCTTACAGTGCGTGTTACAGATCCTCCGCTCTCAAGTGCACTGCTGGGGCTACAGGAAGCCCCCAAGGTGAGTTAACCAGCAGAATTGTCAAGGCGGCCTGATAGTATCAACACCCACCACCTACTTTTCTCTGCACAGGTCCATGCAGCAGTTGTACTTTCCAAACAGAAGCACCAGTGAATTTAAGCAGTTATTTTTGCATATATACAGTTGTATACATTTTACTCTTGCAATAGTATAAGTTGGTTTTGTGGGCTCAAATTTGACCACTGGAGAATGACAGCTTGGGTGGCCTCTAACTGCCAAAATATCTTTAAAACAAAGGATTCTTCCAATATGTTTTACTATTTACATGTTTTAACTGGGACAGATGAAAATACCTTGTTCCCTGTGGAAGAAAAATTTTTCATGACAGGAATACTAAAAGCCAGAAGCAAGTACTTACCTATTCCCACTGAAGAATATAATATGGGTCACCCTCTGTCATAAGGAAATCAAAGTCTTGCAAGCAAAAAGGAAACTATTTAAAAAGGAGCTATATTCTACATTTTCTTCATATCATCGAAGCACACTGACAGAGAAGAGGTAGTATGATCTGTGACAGTGCAACAAGAACCAGTGGAATTAAATTATATTGCTCCTGGAGCTGTTTTATTCCTCTCACCATACAGTCACTAGGGAAATTGAGGAATGGTTACAGGCCAGGCAAACTGAGGGTTTTCTAACATGTGCACTTGCAGAACCAATATTTTTCTCTCTGAGTTATATTCTGGTTATATTCCCCTGCAGGAGGGACAGAAAAGAAACTGAAGTCTAGTCAAAGTTACATTACAAATCTGTCATTGACAAAAGGTGCCTTTCATTTACACAGACTTATCGCTGCAAGTTTTCTGTGACTCAGCAAACTGAGGGGTTTGGCTGTCAGAATAAAATAGTCTCTTGTGGCACAATGCCAGAGTTCAGTGTGCTTTCACTTAGTGTTATCAGAAACTGAAAGTCAATAAAATTTATAGCAGCAAAATTTTCCAGCATGTCCATGACCTTGCTGGAGAAAGTTGTGCATTCAGCAGTGCCAGCAACTGTCTCTCATTATTCAGAGGCTGAGTCCTTGCTGTGGTTTGTGTCTAGACTACCTTTTGTATGGGAAGAAAAGGATAGAGTTTCATGATATTTTAAATTCTAGTCTTATGATGTGGTACAATTTAAACTAAATTATACATTATAAAACCACTATGTACTGAATTGATCTCTCCATCTTGCTTTATAAAGAAGTGCAAGGCAACAGCTCTCCATAGGAACTCTGAAAAGGGATAATTTTCCTTTCTGCTGGGGGAAGTAAGAAAAAGCTTCAGGGGGCAGAAATCTGGCTTATTTTTCTGGACATCCTGTGTATTGCTTTCTAGCTGGATAAATTCCATTACTTTGTTATGACTCCAGTCCTTAGGTTCTTGAAGGCATTTGCTAAATTTCCTGAAAATATTCTGGAGAATTAAAACCAGAATGTAAATTCAAGTAATCCTATTCACAGGTTGCAGAGCTAGAGAGTGCATACCTCTTCACTTCAACAGTCTGATGAAACAGACCCTGCATGGCCTCACTTCAGGCTTCACAACATTGGCTGTGGCTCACTGATGGGGTTTCTAAAGCTTCCCATCATCTGGATGCTCTGTGCTCTCAGTATTCTGGTTTTTTTCTTTCTCTTCTCAATAGGATGATTCCTCTCTCTTGTTAACAGGATGATGACTCCTTTGTTTTCAATAAATCTAATACATTGCTCACAAATCAATTGGTGGAAAACATCATACCTGTTTTTGCTGTAGATACACTGCAATGGATGCTAGTGTTCTGCTCTATGTTTTTGGAACCTTTCCCATAAATCATTTAAATATATTTTGTCTTTCCCTGATTATTTTCACCCTTATCTTGATAATTTTTTTCAGCTGCTTCATCTCTCTGTATAAACTAGATGGCAAAGCAGCGTAATCCTTGGGCTGGCAACGGTGTTATATGTTGTTAAGGGACCACTTATTCTGTAAATGTTGAACCTGGGTCCCAAAATGCATTCTGATTAAAAACCGTGCTGTTAGATATTAACAGATGATACTTGCCAGGGCTTGGCATCAAAAAGCAGACAAAGACAAGAATTTAAAAAGTGCCACCTGCTCATAAACTCACTTGAAAAGCCCCTGAAATAATGTGGTCCTTCACGTAGGGACCACCTTCCTTAATTTATAGCTGTTCCAGCCATTGACTTATTTACCACCTCAAACCAAAGCAAACCAAACCTGGTTTGATACTGTCTGGTGGAGAAAATAAAATCCTATTTTGTAGATAAGATTGAGTGAAAAAGTAGGTCCCCAGAACACAGTATAAATATAAATACATTCTCCTGAGCAACATTATCAGATGCATCTGTTCACCCAGGGCTGTTCATATTCAGCAGCACTATGCCCACTTGGTCCATCTGATCTAGAGATGCACTCTGAAGGAAGATTATACAGAATAAATGGGATCTGTGCTATCATTAAATACGTGACCAGAGAACAACAGTACTTCAGGATTAAGATACTGCAGTAGTTTTATTAAGATGTACCTTAATTTGAGATAATTTGCTATATGTGTTGAAAAACTAACTTGTGAACTATAAAAATAAATTTAAAGAAATTAAACTATATTGTTCTTTGACAACATAAATACATTTCTTATCTGCTGTTCTTTCCAATACCTCTTCAGATCAGACACTTTCTGAAAACTTGAGTTTTCTTCTTACAAAGCCAGGAACAAACTATGTGAGAAGTGAAATCTGTATCTGTGATTGCAGTGGGATTGGGCAGATTCAGGACAAGGGAAATTTTGAGCCTGTAATTAAAACATGCAAGACAAAAAACAGTTTCATAGAAATACTGTCAAGCAATTCCTGATGTAATTTTAATTTGTAAATGACAGGTAATGTTCTAAGCAGCAGATGTTTGGAGACCTCCCCATTGGGAAGTTTACATCTAAATTAATGTTTATTGTTACTTTGTCTTTTATGTAACTAATGCTGGTTTCAGTAATGGAAAAGGAAAATGATATATAGTAATACAAACACATCATTTACCTACATGCTTCAGGAAGCCTCATTTTCCTGTCTGAAGAAGTTGGGATAATAGTACCCAAGAAAGAAGTATCATTATTAATGCTTAATAATTTGAGTGCTGCTTTGTCAGTTAGTGATCTACTCTACATTTTGAGTGGTAGGACAGCAGTTCTGTGAGGTAAGCTCTATCTAAATATTATCACCTGGAGACTTGCTAAAATGTTTTATCTTTCTGTTTCTTTGCTGGCGTGGTGAATGACACTTTGAAACCACTCATTGCTTTCCAGCCCATTTTATCTTTTAACGTGAACACCCCAAGGCTCTACATATTCATGCTCTTCTAACACAGGTGTTGTGGTCCATATTCTTAATGCTATAAGGCTTAACAGAAAAAGCTTTGCTCATTTAAAATTTTCCTTTACTGGCACAATATTGTTTCCACATGTTCTGCCCTTTTCACAGCTCTGTAACCCTGCTCCTGTTTAACCTCATACAAGAAAGCTGAGCTGGCATGCATAAAAAGGAAAGGCATTTCTTTGTTATTTGCACATTGGCACTCTGTGTGAAAGTGCCAAGATATGCTCTGAGATCTGCACTCCTAGAACTGTGCTGAGAATAAGAGCATTGAGATCAGTTAAAAGGCCCAATTTTATTTTTAATAAATCTCAACTAAGTGGAAAAGTGAACTCTTTAGCCTGCTATAAAAAAGGTACCTTTAACTGCAAAGATGACTGGTTGAGTGTATGGATTTAACAATGTGACTGAAATAGAGTTGTACCTGTGAGAAGAATAATACAGAGTGCTGGGAACTACAGCTGTCTGCACATTGTACAGTTATTTCCTGGTCACTATCCCGGAGCAGTGCTTATACAGGAGGAAAAATAGCAGATATATCAGGCCCTCAGCTTCCACTAACAGAAATATTGGTGCCTAAGACATGAACGGGAAAACTGAGTTATAAATGAGCTAGTTGTATTAACACCAAACACACCATTTTTATCTGGTTTCATTAACCAAGAAAACAAAAAATATCGTAATAATTTCTAAAAACTTCCATCAGACTGTTAGTAATACACATCTCTAACAGGAGATCCAGTGTGACACAATACAACAAAAATGTAATGTCATGAAAAGAACTATGGAAGATGAGATTCTTCTCAAAGAGCTTTTGGTAGCTAAAATATAGTCCTCTATAATGAATCACGTCACTGTCTACAGAAGGAAAAAGCAACCTTAAAAATACAATTCGACTGATTTTAAAACTCAGCTATAGAGAAGATGAATTGCATTGACTGATGTGAATAATTCAGATGCAGATATGTACATTGTGGCTTCATAAATTGACATTTGTGTAGATGGGTTCCCAGAGCAGCATCTAGTAAATAAGGCAGTTTAAAAAGCTTTGTAAATATTAATAACTTAATTTTCCCTCATAATTGCTGTTAATGTACAGATGATTTTTTCCACATTTCCTGCCCTATGCTTCAAATAGAATTAAAATGAAAACACTATAGGACCAGTTCTTGCACACAGCTCTAATCGGGGAGATGTTTTTAGGAGGTGCTTATGAGGGGATCTACTAATGACAGGCACTGTGATTCAGCAACACTACTGGTGCTCTGCCACAGTGAGACCTCTAGAGCAAATGTCACTTTAAAATCAGTCTGCTTAAGAATGTGAGAACCACTATGGCAAGTTAAAAGGCATGTGTACGACCCTGTAGTATCCAACTGCCTCATTTAACACAGGACTACCTCAAATGCATCTCACTTTCCGCATTCAGAACTGTGAATTATGGGAGGCTGAGTTAGGGGACTGTCTTCATGGGCCCCCATGTATTTGGTGGAAAGGGATGGGGTAATTGTCTTCAGTGCAGCTAGAGTGTTTCAAAGCAATGAAGCGTCCTGATCTGAACATGCCTCTCTTTCTCCGTTGCCTTCAGAGTGACTGGAGAGGTGGCCCTCCTAGCATGGAAGCGATACAAGAGCCACAACTTTAGATCCTTAAATACAGGGTATACACTCTTATCTTCCTACTCTCTTCTTCTCTCCCCCTGAACACTAGTGAAGTCAGAAAAGAATTTTTGCCTCTTTGAAAGGCAAAAGATTAAATGGATCCTCCTCTTCTATAAGAAAATAATAATATTTTGCAGCTATAGAAAAAAAGAATCTCAACTAAATTTACATTCTTTGTCAGGTTCTACTAAGTAATTAGATGATGTAAGTACCTGGGAATTTCAATAGCATCATTGGATATCAAAGTTCTTTACAAAGGGTGATAGCTATCAGTATCCCCATGAGGATACAGAGAATGAAGGGACTTGTTCGAAGTTACTTAGCAAGGAGCAGGAAATCCAGGTCAAACCTTTCTACAATGCTCTGCCCACTTGACAACACCATTAGGATTTTTTTTCTGTTTGGTTCTGTCATGGTTTAAACCTGGCTGGCAGGCAAACCCCACGCAGCAACTCACTCACCCACCCCCGCCCTGGGGGATGGGGGAAGAGGTAAAGGTAAGGACACTTGTAGGTTGAGATAAAAAAAAAATAAATAATTGAAGTAAAATAAAATTAAAATAATAATGATAATAATAGTAATAGAACATACAAATTATTAATGCACAATGTGATTGCTCACCACTTGCCAACCGATGCCCAGTCCATTCCTGGCTAGCAATCTCAGAGAAGAGAGAATCCGAGAAGAGAGAATCCCAAAACTGCAATCCTGGAAGCAAGAGCAAGCTTCCCAGTCAACCCCCATCTATATATGGAGCATGACATTATATGATGTGGAATATTTCATTGGCCAATTTGGGTCTGTTGCTCTGGTTATGCTCCCTCCCAGCTTCTTGTGTACCCGTGCACTAGCAGGACAAGGGAAGTTGAAAAGTTCTTGATTTCTTAGCAGCAACTAAAAACATCAGTACATTATCAACATTTTTCTCATACCAAATCCCATACTGAATCCAAAACACAGCACTATTCTAGCTACTAAGAAGGAAAATTTAGCTCTATCCCAGCCGAAACGAGGACAGGTACATAATCAACATGTTGTTCCAATGCAGCTATTCATTCAATCCATATTCAACTGCAGTTAGAAAGGGGAAATGAGATATTGTATATAGATTCTGCATGATAATGTAGCCACTGGCTTAAGCTGAGCACACAGAAGCCAAGCCAACACTGGAAAAAAAATATGACCTAAAGAAAAGCTTGGATTTACTCAGCAGTAAACTGACTTGATGCTTGTGTGTGAATTGAGGATTACTTCTAAACCTTGTCCCCAGATTTGAATTCTCACTGTCACTAACTTCTCACACAATAATCTGTCTTGCCTGAATGTCCTGGCTAAAAACAGAGTCAAGCTAACAGAAACACCTGTATTGCCATACTAGTTTAGACTAACAGTTTTTAGTCCAGTATAATGACAGTGGCCAAAGCAAGACCATAAGAAATGGGCAAATATTTAGTGATCCTTTGAGCTCCTCCCTCATTCAGGCGATCATTGGATTAGGAACTCCTGATCTGGACCATGCAGGTCCTTGTGTTTAATAGTCTTTTATGGACCTGTTCCCAATTGTGTGTTTAATCCCTTTTACAGACCCATTTGTGTATTTGGCACTGCACAAAGTCGTGTGTAACATTATGGTGCATGTAACACTTTTCCTGTTCAATCAGCAATTAATTAATTAATTAAATCCTCCCTGCTACTTCTGCTATGAGAACAATGCACAACCACTCCCTATGTGTTTTGTCTGTGCTGTTGCTGGTTTTATAAATCTGGTCTGCATACCTTCAATCTCTTTCCAAACTGCAGTGCCTGGCCCATTTTATACATCCGTTAGGGATGTTTCATATCCCTGTCTGCTTTCTAATGCTGTGATGCTGGCTGCATGTGCAAAACAGTTCTGATTTTCTGAATGAAAAGTGGCGCATAAGAGCAAGAGAACAGGTTCTGTTGCAAGTTCTGGGTTTTGGCAGGGGCAAAACATCTGTGTAGCTCATTCATCACAGTATATTGTATGTTCTGTGCTCTGTGAATCTGTTAATCGTAGGAAGCTGTGGCAGCTATTAAATTTCTAGTTTGGAGGTAATGATGTTAGCAAAGCCATTAGAAGAATACTATTACTGCCTGGGAAAAAAACAGAGTGAGCAGTATGTTCAGTGACATTCTTCAAAGTGTCAGTAGTTACATAGTCATATATGATTGTTTTGGCTTGATGTTTATCATCCTTAATATATCAGTAAATTTTAGAGAGAGAAAATATTGTTGTCTCTTGAGAAAGAAGGCCATTTCACAGTCATAAAGTGTGGCTAGCACTGTGAATGAGTATTAGATGAGTATTAGAAACATCTCTAATAGAGTAAGTCTCAACAATTTGCATGTGGCTTTGGGGAAGATTTCTTCTTGTCTGTTATCACTGGACTTTTCTCATATGCTTTGTCCTACTCTCCCTTCCTCCTCTGCTGTTGGACTTTTCTCCAGTGTTATCCTTCTCACTTCATTTGTCCTGAGCATCACCAAGATTTTCTTTTGAACAGTGAGAGAAAGGTCAGAGCATGCTACTAAGCTGTTTGCAAAGATCTTTTCCACTGTTATTAGACCTCAGAGACAATGTGTGGGTGTACATGTGGTCATGGCATTGCAACATTTCATTCAGGAAGCTCACAAAAATGTGGCTAAGATTTCCTCTTGCCCTTACAATTCTGAGTCGTGAAACTTTTATATGGGATTTTATTGAAGTGGACATCAAAACCAATGTAATTGTCTTAGGAATTTTAGTTCCATTTTAAAAAACTAACTTGGTCATTTAGGAGTCTAATTTACAAAAATAATCAGTAGGTCTTCACCTTCCTAAATGCTTTACTGACTCTAAAAATCAGTTTTACTTTTAAAAACAGTTAGGGGATTATAGGAACTTTTTACCTCATCCCACCTTCATGGCTTTCGTACCACAGCTAAGGAATTACAAATTATTTTTCTGAATGCCATTTTTACAAAATAACCCAAGGCCTAAACTGCCAGGATGCAAAACAGGCATGTTTGCCAAACAATGGCCTTTTAAAATAAAATGTCATTAAATAAATAAATAAACATCAGATGTCTATGTTGTTTATGATGATATAATAATCATAGAAGGCTCAAATGTGATTTTTTTTATTCAGACACCAGACAGCAAAGATGATTTGCAAGTACAGAAACTATTTCCATTGGTGTATTTCCCACCTGTTCTCTTATCTACTTTACAAAACCTTCCCATGTAAAAGGGAAAATTCATGTTTCCCTGCTGAGGACAGATTTTTAGGAGACTGTGGATACTCTTTTGGAAACTCATTAATTAGGAGAGCAGCTCCAGACGTCTGGAATATATCCTTTTTATCCCTTACTTTTGGCTTTAGGGAGTTAGCTGAATTCATACAAGTGACATGACTGGAGAGAATGCCGTGTAATGAAGGGCTCTTTAATCTGATAGATTATTCTGGTGTTTTTTCCATCATATTAAGTCTTAAAACCAAGATAGAATATCTTTCTCAGAGATAACAAAAATGCATGGTCTTCATTATAAAGCTGATGATGATTTCCTCTGGCTTTGAAACTCATGAGTCACTGGGATTCTTGTTCACAGCAAACACCATTTGCAAACATGACTGATATCCACAGAGTTCAATCCCTGAATCATCTATGCATGTTGCTTTCTGAAAGTCCTCTCTGGACATCTGTTATGTGGGAACTAACATCTAAGGGTTATCGTAGGATTGCTAGGGAGTGAATTAAATGTGGCCATAGAAGACTGACATTGTATTGGCTTCATAAAAATACTATTGCCGACTAACCTAATTCATCTTGAGAGTAAAAATTAGGAATTCCTAAAGGTAACCAATAGAAAAGTTTAAACAGAGTAACACAAAGTAGTCAGTTTCCTGATAACTATTACTAGTTCCTAATTTCTATGACTAGTAATAAGTAATAAATAAAAAGGAATAAAAAAGATAAAAAAGGGGAAACATTTCATTATGCCAATTAGGAAGCAAAAACGAATAACACTCGTTCATTTGGCATAACTGCTGTTACTTGAAGATATAGGCAATATTATATACCTGATAGCTACCCTTCTGAGGTGCATCTGCCCAAAGTCAGTGCTAGTCTCAAATAGTGATGCTAGTTGCTTTAAATGAAAAATTCAGACTTGCCACCAGCCAGAGATTAATTATGGATGAGATTATGTATGATGTGACCTACAACAAATGCAGAGAATAAGTAATAGCATACTTGGTCATCAAATTAATAAATAAACAAAATGGTGGCAATTGTAAGAAAATAATTGGCCTTGAGTATTGAAAAAATATGTTACCTGAGAGGCCTGTGGAGGGAATGATTAGAGAGATCCATGAAAAGAGCTGAACGAAGAAGTCCAGATGAAAAAAAAAATGCAATAAAATGCAAATGTGTGGGTTAAATACTTGAAGTGGAAAAGGTATGAAAAAGTTGGATACTGAATAATGCATCTGTAAGAATCAAGGCTGTTGTCTTTTGGTTTAGGTTTGTGATAAAGTATTTCCTTTCTTAAGTATTTCTAAAGGGTTTTTTGCTGTTTCCTTTCATGTTTGTAGGATGCCTAAAATGTTTACAGTTTAACTGGCTATGCCCATACTAAGAGAGTAACTCTTCTTAGTGTTCCTTGCAGGTGCAGGAACTAGTTTACTTGCTTATTAAATAATGTCTTCCAAGTTCTTCGAACTGTGTTGAAAATAGTATTTTACATAGTCCACCAAGAAAACTTAAGAAACTGGTGTTTCTATCCCTCCTCTTTATTGTTTTGGGCGAGAGTCAGACAGTGACAGAGAGTATTAAATTATACATTGTCTAATTGAAAGAGGATTCCATAGAAGGCAATAAAATAATTTGATCTTGTCAGAAAAACTTCTTTATGCCAGAAAAATGGAAACAGAAGTCATCCAAAAACTTCTCCTGGAATACCTAGGCTAGCACTAGTGCAACTTCATAAACATAACTAGCAGCACTATAGGGATTAGTTTGCCCAGTTCAATTTTGTTTAATATTGGCTTTCACTAGATGCACTTTAATTTAAAAATATTCAAATGTAAAAAAATATCGCTAATAACAATAGAAAAGCTAATGTTATATCAGTTAAACTGGGTATTCTTTTAGAAGCCAAACTGAATAGGTTTTTCCTGAAGTGTTTTTATATGCAGATAAACTGGTGATAATTCATGCTGATGACACAAAGAAGCAGATTTCTGGATTCAAATGATGTAAAAAGCTGAAAAAAAACCCAGAAAAGACTTCTAATATCTGCAAAACCAATAGTTTGCTTTTATGTTCTCAGATTCTGGATTTACACAGACGGTTATATTCTCCTTCCTGAGACACTGCAGCGGTTGCTCCTCCAGGGTTCTGCTGATCTGACGTGCGTTTACATGCTGAAATGTGTAGTGTGCAAAAGCTGCAACCTTGTCCTTTCTTTAGTGCTGTTGCCCACTGCTAATTCAGGATGTGCCTGCATCATCTTCTGGTTCTTATTCCAGCACTGTGGAGCCGCACAGATGCTCCACCATGTTCTTAGTGACTACAGGCCGGTGGTGACGTGCACTGAAAGGACTGAGTTTCCTACCTGCTGATGTACCTGGAGGGTTTTAGGGCTGGCATCTCAAGCTGGATCTGGGTAGAAATTCCAGCACATAATAAGCAGAAGCCAAAATCCTAGGCCAGGCCAATGGCATTCTACCTCTGTTAATGCCTGATTTTTCTGAGGAAAGGGCAGGAAAATATTTGTAATCTTTTGAACCTTTTAGGTTCAAAGTTCATTCTTAGCCAAACGTAGAGAAAGTTCAAAGTTCTATGTAAATCAAGGAACAGAAATACCTTCATGTTAATTTTTTCCAGGTCACATCCCAGCATATTCACTTGCTATATCCATCCAGATCTGATTTAATGTAAATTGAAAATAAAAAGAAAATATGGTTTTGGAGGTATTCTCCAAATTCTGTACAGCTAGCAGGGAATCTTCCAGGAGCAGTCAGATTTGTTAACACACTTCTGGGATGTTCATTCTCGAAAAGAATCAGCAAGACCATTCTCCTTCTCCCATGGTGATATCTGAGCTTTGCAGGGTTACACAATAGTTTCCACAGCCATTATGAGAAAAGTGAGGTTCTGGTATTCATTGTAGCAATGTTAGAAGAATGAAAATGTGTGTTTCTTTGTATTTGCAGAGTGCTTTTCATTCAGAATGATTACAGTTCAAACACTGCAGTCGTTCTGTTCCCATCTAAGACACAGTCTACAGTGAGCTGCTCCAAAACTGTTATTAAATAACAAAGAAAACAAGACAGACTAGGGCATGCACCAGCACAGCTCAATGGCGTTCTTTTAAATATTTGCCCCAGTGTATCACAATCCAGATTACAAAGGCAGAACAGCAAGTACTGCAGGTCTGTAGACCACAAGGTTTTAAAATACAAAGTTCCAAACAGAGCGATCATTTTTTAAAGGATGAAGTTTAAAATGAAACTTGCATTCAGAATTTAGGGGACAACCCCCCAAAACTAAACCAAGCGTTTTCCACAAAAACCATAAATTCTTGGACACCACCACTGATGCTCAGGGACTGACATTCATTTAAATGAAATAATTCTCTGCATGCTCACAGTTTAATGTAAGAACTGTCATATTGTATACACACATACATTCTCTCTTCTAATGAATTCCCCGTATTTTTCTTTATTATTCATTAATCACAGATGTGCTGAAGGGCTCTCGTTTGAAAGCAAAGGGGGATATTTGCCTTCAGATCAATGACCTGTGTGAACCTAAAATTTGTAAATGTATTTGATGCAGAAGTTCAGGAATTATGTTGAAGTTGTTACAGTTAGTATTTCCATTCTGCCAGGGAAGAACTGCTCCCTCTTGCTACAGCTGTAAAACTCACAAAGCGGAAGTGGGATGTGTCACACGAGTCTAAATGTGTGAAACAACATGTGTACACATGGTGTGCGTTGGGTAGGTTGAGATTTATGTCTCTTGTACAGCAGAATTGTTTGGGTCACATACAGTGGCTATTTGCCCAGAATTCCTAGGTGTTTTTCATCCGCGAAAAGCCTGAAAATCCAGTGGAATTGAAGTGTAGGTACACGAGAATGGGCGGGTAATTGTCCACTCAGAAATAAGTCTGGAGACCCAGCCTGTCTGGAGCTGCCCACGTGTCAGGCAGCTCTCTACAGTACTGCTCTAAGCTCTTCCACAACTGACCATATCTAGGTAGCATCAGAGGATGTGCTTACCACACCAAGCCCTTTCCGTCCTCGGCAGCCTCTCTCCCCCAATGGTAGATTGTGTCACTTGCATCAGATGGCCTAAACCCAGCTATGAATGAGACATTATTTGCTCTTGGATGGATAAACAGAAAGGGGAAAACAAAACTTTCGTTTGCCACATCATTTCTTTCTATGGAACCTGTTCCCCATCCTTTTCCTTTCGTCTCCAAGAGGCTTCCTCCAGGAACATTTAATCATAGCAGATGCTCTCTCCCTGGAGACCAGAAACTGTACTTTAAGAGGTTCAGGGAAACAGGATGTGCATGTAAGATTTTGCTGCCATTGTTCAATTTGCATTGTTCAGGATATTAATATAATTTTAGACGCTTCACCACAGCCAAGGAAAAAAAACTAACTCTAAATTAAATTAGCTGATAGCAAAAGCATCTAATGTGCAGCAAATGGAATTTCATTTTGCTTATATTCAACTAAATTAACATTTAGATCTCTGAAAATTAAGAGGTCTATTATTCAACACAACACCGATATAAAGCTTGCTTAATAATGACATTTTGATTATGTTTTTCTAATTCAGGTCTGGCTGAATGACAATATGACAATAGTATTTGACAATGACAATAGCATATGCTGGATAACTAAAATCAGTCTTAAATGACATTTACATTTATGCCTCTGTAAAAATATATTATTTTAATTAAACAGACACATCAATTTATTGTTGAATAAAATGATTTTTTAAACTGAGCGCAAGATAAAATTTGCCTTACTGATAGCAAAGTCAGAGTTTTCAAAACTTCTACATGTGGTTAAGAAACCAAGTTGAAACATGAAAACTTGCTATTAAACAGCACTGCACAGAAGGCACTGCTGGTCTGGACCCCCCGTCAGCACCATCAGTGTAAAAAAGGACAAGTTTGTCTTCGAAGACAGTGTTGGCACCCTGAGAGCAGGTTTGGGACTGTGGGCTCTCCCCACACTCTGTCACCGCGTGGGTCCTGCCTGCCCAAGCCCAGCCCGACTCCATGGCGGGGCTGACCTCATCCACTGCACCAGCTTGGCCGCTGGCCCACCAGCGGCAGCCCCACTCCTGCTGCTGACAGGGAGGATCGGAGTGGAACCTGGAGATGCCGGGTGGCTTGCAGATGAGGTGTGGTGGGAACCCAGCCTCATGTTTGCAGGAAGAGGGCAGGAGTGACAAACAAGTTGAGACCATACCAAGTACTCTGAATGCCTCTGGGAGGAAAGGCATCACATACTGTTATCAAATTGGAGAAAATTAGTCTGAAAATCACATGAACTTGACTAAAATTTGCCATAATCTGGGAAGAGGGGAAAGTACTGAGCTTAGATATGCTGCTCAAGAAGTTGCAAAGTGCAGAGATGGCTTGGAGGTGGGACTAAATAAAAAAGCATGAGATAGAGATAAAAGGCGATGCTGGGCACTGGAATGATCCTGATGATAGGAGAGACGCTGGGAAAGGCACACATCTGTGCTAGTTTGTCATGACACATGCTGTTTATAACCAGAGGGAAAAGAGGAAATGAAAATTATCGTTAGTGCTAAAACCATGACTCTTGTGAAACTTCCAATTAAGCAAGGCTGTGCCTGACCCTTATTTGGTTGGGTTACCTGAGCTGCTGAAGGATTGGCTGGATCCTTGAACACGTATTTTTACATTGAAATTCCGAGTACCTGCACATAAAGAAACAACCATCTGCTGTTGATGGAAAACCACAGTGCTTTCATCCAAACAGTAAATAAAACTTAAGTCACTAAAGAAAAACAGGAAGCCTTGGAGAATCTGTACAGTTAAAACTTTCTGAAGGTTTTGTACATGTTGCCAAGTATCAAATGTTTGGGATGATAATGACCAAGGGATTAGATTAAAACATTTCTTTATTTTTTCATTTTGCTTGCTTTGTACATTTGGCAGTGTCAGGATGTTGTCCATTCCACTATGTCCCCTGTTCAGTTATTTACACTCTCCGTTCAAAAAACACCTGATTGACTGATTAAGAGCAGAGAGCAGTTCTATTAGCACATCCACATGCCTTTGCAAACCAGAGATTTCCTAACACAGGTACAGACTAATTATTCACAGACTGAAGTGGAAGCCAGCAATCAGAAAACCTTTTACAAATTAGAGAATGAGCTGCAAAACCCATGCAAACTGCAAGGGACCTTAGGCCAAATAGTTTTATTTGCAATCATAGCCTCATTTTGCTGGATCAGGTTCTATTTTTTAACATCCTTACATCAGTTTCATCTGACGAAACTTTAGTAAAATTAAATACCGATCTTCAAAACCAGATGCCATACAGTGGGACAGAAGGAAAGTGACACAAAAACAATTCCAACACAAGGTGTTGGAGGAATGTATCAGTTGGGGTTAAGTAATAGTGGCTAAGACCACCTTCCTAAGTAACTGATTTCCCTGTTTCCCAACCCAAATGGAAAACAAACCCAGAATAAAAATCAATTCAAATCTAACAAAACCATGGATTTGACAGGAAACAGGACATTTTGGTTTTGAGTATTTGAAATGTTTCTGAATTGAAATAAATTTAGTAATGCAATGCCCTGTCAAAAAAATTAAGCAAATTGTTTTTCATTCTTTTGTTTTTTGCTTTTTTAGCTGAAATGATCTAAGGAAACACCCACTGTATTGTGCTTGCTTTTAAAGTGTTCTGATAAAATCCAAATGTTAATACATATTTTTCCGGAGATGATTTTGATTGCTGCAAGAGCTCTACTTAGCTTTTTCACAAAGCTTCTTTTATAAGGTCAGCCAGTCTCTTGAAGGCCTGCAATGACAGAAATATGGTTCATGTTTAGGCATTATTTAAACAGGCAACACACCAAAACTGTAAAGCTACTAAAACTACCCTAACCATATACAAACTCAGTATTTTATCCTGCAAAATTCTGCTGATATTCTCTGTTTTCCTTTTATAACAACATGTATGGGCTTTGACTGGACAAAGCTTCCACTTCTCTGATAGAGAATAAAAGGCAGGGTCTTCTGAAACAGAAAAATACATATACTGATGCTCAAAGGATATTTGGAGTTCAGATGCAACTAAACAGCTGTACTTTTAATACAACTAGTGATCCCTGGAAAAGTTTATCTTTTAACATAATGTAAGGGCCTAGAGGCTCCAAAGGTGAAAGGAAGAACAGTGGGGAACCATATAAAAGGCACAATTTGACAGTCAATAGTACGGTTATGAATTACTTTTACAAAGAAGAGGAAGAAATAGAAGAAATACAGAAAAAGAAATGGCAATAGAAGTGCTTATCTGTTACAAACCTTCACAATTGAATGAAAGCACAACTACAAATACCGAACTGTTTCAAGCACCTGAATTCAAGGAATATTAAATCTGCACAAATAAATGTCTCCTGTCTTCCCACTGATTTTACAGATACAGCCAAATAACATCCAAAATGTTCCTAAAATACATAGAAGACTAGTTCCTGAGAAATGAAGTACAACATATATGTCTATTGTATGGAAGAAAACCAACATTCTTTTTTAGAAAAACAGTATTCTTTCTTATAAAGGATTGACAAAACACACACACACAAGAGAACAGGTAATTCAATCTCAGGAATGGGAAGTCTGGAAAATAAAGGATACGTGATGTCTGCTAATGCTCAAGCAAATAGCAAAACTTACTCTGACTTCAGTAAAGCCTTTGTGAAGAATGTCTGGGAAGATTAAGTATGAGACTCTACATGTATGAGATACACAGAAAAACTTTACATGGTCCTAAAAATTTGGTACCTTTCAGGTCATTTGGATATGAGTATCTTGTCTAAGAAGCAGCTAATTCTGCTGCAAAAGTACTGCTTAACCACCTAAGTACTAAAAAAACTACACTAACATTGAAGAAAACACATAAGGAAAAATAAGTTAAAATAAGGGAACATGTGAGAAACTGTCTTGATAAGAATGTTAAAAAAACCCCCCAACATCTCACTTACCAGATCCATCTGGGCTGGAGAAGACAGAGAGAAGGAGGCTCTGACATAAGAACTAGGCTCTGAACTATTTATATTGAATGCTCCTCCAGGAACCAGTAACACCTAAGAAAAATTGATTAGCCACCCAGTTATCACCACTTCTATCACCACTTCTGTTTTAAAACACTGTGTTAAATTAAATTTGAGAAGGCTCACTGCTGAAACACTGGTATCAGAACAAAGCGTAATATATTTCTTCTCTTCAAAATGAGAAGCCAAAAATGTGCAACCTGGAATCAGACTTTTCATAACAAAATCAAAGGGCTCTCAGGCTTTGGTTACCTAGACTGGTGGGTTACCAGGTCTGGCTTATCACCACAATGTTTAGAAGCACCACTGAGGTGGGATGTAGTTTACTCAGTACATGGTGCTGGCTCTTATAAATTGTAGAAATAAAATCACACTTAATTTCTCCTATTAAAAAGATATAGAAGACAGTCATCATTCATATATGTACATCTATTAATATTAAACATATATGTTGCATACATGACATATTGTACCATATAATGGTTTAAATTTAAGATGATTAAATATCAACATCTGAATACACACATGAAAATATTTTATTAATAGGTCACTGTGCAACAATGTTTGACTTGCAGATTTGATGCTGCACAGCAAGTTCCTCTGCCTGTTTATGTGTGTGCATTTGTGTGGGTAGATACGGTAAATTTATTTTATCCTTCCCTCATTTCATTTTAATATCATAAGCTATTAAACCATAGGTCATACTTCTTTCTGCAAAGCTTTCTCCATGATCAGCTGCTGTGTATCAGAGACACCCTTAATTTTGATCCATAAGAACATGCCAGCAGCAGGAGGGTACCATTCTGCCAAGTCTGGAGAGAGAGAGAGAAAAGAAGGGAATCAAGAAAGAAACTTCTGCCCCACCTTTAACTGATATATTATAGATTCAGTGATGTCGTAGATTCGTTGCTCCAATGAACTCAAAGGGAATGTAGGCTACAGAGCCAGGATGCTACTTGCCAAATTTAAAGTACTCCAAATCTGTGTGGACTTACTGCACTTATGCTGGTATGCTCAATACTTTTTGTGAAAGTGATTGCTCTGAATTACAGAAATCTCAAAGATTAACAAATTGTATTTGTTGATTATTTTCAGATCAAGTAAACAATCTAAAATAATTTTTCTGATGCAGTTTCTCTTAGTATCACATTGACTATCAATACAATTTAAAGTGTAGCAAAGTGCAAAATTGTTTTCCTTTAAGTTATAATGATTATAGATTTTTTCACAAAGAAAAAGAGAGCCTAGGAGTTATGAGGAAGATGGGAAGGCTTAGAGAGGATCTATGTCTTAAATTATATTTGCAGACTTACTGTGTACTTTTGTTTACCTAGAATTCCTTTTCTGGTTTTGGACATATTTTTGAAGAAACTATTTATGTGACTTGACATCTTCTCCAGCTCTTCCTTGATGTATTTAACCATTACACACCTACAAAATAAAGGCCTGTCTTCCAAAATATTATGGCTCCTATTACAAGAAAACATGAAGATCCTGTAGTCTTTCACACGAGTCTCACAATACACTTTAAGGTAGCCCAGTACTATTACACTGTTCTGCTACCTGGGGAATTGAGACAAACAGGGCCTACCTAGGTCAGCAACCCATGGCTGTTCAGAGGCATGTAGAAAAAGAAATACTTCATATCTACAAGCCTGGACTTAGCAAGAATAAGTACCTTAACGATGGTGTGGTGCCCAAGTACCCATGTGCCATGGAAGTATCATCTTAGGTGGCTGGGCAGTTCTTAAGCAGTTATTGCTGATTCCACTTAGACCAACTAAAAGGAGTGAATCACTAACTGTAATTGCATTATTGTTGATCAAATTCTTTCTGTCCTTTGTGATTAACCACAAAAGGGGACATTTGACATTGATTTGTGACAAAAAAAGATTATCACTACTGCTGTATTGATTGTTTATATCTTCTTTTAAATTAAGGCCGCTAAATCTGGCTATTTCAGACAGAGATTTTAAAGACAGGGATTTTAAAGACAGTAAGTATAAGAATATAGTGGAGTGAAATATATGCTCTTTGTAAAACTGATTTATACAGTAAAATGGTGAGCTTTTTTCTCACCACCGTCTCCTTGGCCCACCAGAAAAGCATGAAAACAGCAGCACTAGATAATTTGTCCTAAGCTTAATATTTAATGTCATTGATTTGCTTATAGTGCTTATCTGTCACTTCAGTCAAGAGATGAACTTTAGTGATTTTTCTTGAACACAAAGATGATAAATAGCTCAAAAAAAAATTTAAGTAATTAGCTGTGTTGTACTCACTGACCTTTTAACCACTTGTCAGCAGCAATGAGCATTGCATCCCGCTGGGTCCTGTAAAACTCCACCACTCTGAAAGTAAATTATCAATTCAAAGTCATGATCTCATAGCACTTCAGAGCCCATTTGTTTCCAAAGGCAGGAACAAAGCTTTCCTACTTGAACAATCTAAGTGCACATTTAAGGGAAATATGGGCATATCCTAGATGGGCACAACACAGTATACCGTGTGTATAAAACTTCGTATACGTATCAGAGAAGTCTTGAATGCTTCTGCGTGTCTCCAACAAAGCACTTACCAACCAGACAGAAGAAGTACCCGTGTGGCTGCTTCTTAAGCCTACATATGTCATGGAAACTCTTTATATGTTATATCTGTTCTATCATATCAGTGGATACAAGTCCTGTCAGCAATATTTACCACACAAAACAGGCATACTGGAGCAAATTAAGGACTCAGACATATGCAAAAGCACAGACTCGATATTTGTGCGTTTGGGCTGAATTTGTGTAATAGGCACACATGGAAATGGTATTTCACAAGGGAAAAAGCAAATCATATGATAAACCTGTCATGACTATTTAACAGCTTCCCCTTTTCTAAACTTTGGAACCTGTCTCCTTCACACTTTGAGTAAAAATTCCAAATAAATCAATCTCTTTCTGGGGAAAATGACCCTAACCCAAGTTTCAACAAGGACAAGTCTTGTGCAGTGGCTTTTCTTGACTTAAAATGAGACAGCTGTGCAACGGGAAACACAAGAGAAATGCCTGATACAGAGTTCATAAATCAGATGCAAATATGTTCCCATCTCTGTAGAGAAAACTGACTTATCAATTTGCATAATTTTACATTTAGATTTTTTTGTAATATTCTCTGAACCAATAGCTTCAATTTCTGGATGTATTTTATCACACCTGACAGACAAATAGCAACACCAACAAAGGCTTAAATAGTTTTGGGACTCAGCCTACTTTGCTACATTCTGCATGAAATGGTAAATCTCACTTATGCAGTTTTTACCACATCACGAATTCTATTACAAGTTTTTCTCCTTTCTGTTAACCCATTGGAATGAAATTGTAAGTGTTAGTAAGACAAGACTTCCACAAAAATGTAGCTGCTCCAAATAACAGGCCTGCTCCTACTCAAAAGCATGATCTAACAAGTCAACCTTGTCCAAATGAAATCACCTGGAGGAGATTGCAGTCAGCTGTTTGGCTTCATCAGTAAGTCACCTGACAACTGAGTCTAGAAGGTTATAAAGGGTTGCAGCTACCTTACTGCAGAACTGTTTTCATTAGCTCAAGAGGGGGAATAGCCTTCTGAGTTGAGCAAGGATGCCTTTTGGCCTACAAGGTAAGTGAAGAGATACATTCAGGATGTGTTTTGCAAACTGCTGAAATTTGAGCTGAGTTGTGGTCCGAGTTTCCCTGTAAAACTTGTCTTTATATTCTGAATTCTTAAAACAAGGCAAAGCTAGGGCTGGTGTGTCTGCTTTGACTTTTTTTTAAGTACTAGTGTTTGCAGTACAGTAACAGGCAGGTGCTCACAGTCCTGTCACAGGCCTCTGCACACTACCCACTGAAGTAGGAAGCTTGGTGTTCTAAGGGCATGCAAGTATGGCATCTGAAATGAAGCATGGATACTCAAGAGACACTATGCTCCTCCAGCATAATAAATAGATAACAAATGTCTGTCAGTCAGTATGTAAGAAATGCCTTGCTGAGTTAGACCTTAGCCCAGCGCTCTGTCTCCAAGAGTGGTGATAAAGGCAATGTTTAGTGAGTGTGGGTGAACCTTGCTGCTCCCTGTAGGTCTCTCCATCAGCATCTACAATCATTAGATTAAGGGTGTTAGAAGGTGAATCTCTGCTGACTTAGTGAGGCAAGAACTCCCTTTATAGAAGCTATGCTGACTCTCTCAATAGATTATGTGGTAGTGATCTTAGCCTTTGCTATAGACCCTACCTCTTTAGCAGGAATGAACACTTTATTCACTGACTTGGAGCTCCCAGGATCCTCTCGAGTTCCCTTCAGAGGGGAGCTGCATAGTGACTGTCAGTGGACTGTCAGATTGCATGCCCTGACCTGCATGTCTGCAGCTTCACAATGAGCTCTTTCAGGACTCCTGTGTGCACACTGTCAGTCTTTGGGACCTGGCTTATCCGTTTGGCCTAATACTGGTGCACCTCCTCTGACCTGTTTACGTTAAAGAACATTTTATGTAGGTAACAAGAAGCAGAATGGCAGATGGTGGGATTCAGCATATGATATAACCCTACCTGTCTATATGCTCCAAGAAACCCTTTTCTCCCCATTGCTGAAGCAGCTGTGATATCATAATCTAAAGAAATAAAACACATCATCAATACCATATTTTAAACAGGACTGTTCTGCAGTTATCAAAACATACATAGTCTGATGCATTATTCAAAATTCCACACAGGCAAGAAATTGCATGCAGGGTCTCTTGGAGCCCTTTATAAACAGAGGTGGCAACAGCAACAGGCCACTATAGTCCGTGTTACTGCTGTCTCCAAGGATCATGGCAGTCTTTGGAGGTTGGGCTAGGGAAAAATGGATGGAGAGCTAAATATGGTAATCGCAGAGAAAAAGGAAGCCCACATCAGTGTCTGCTTTAATACTGTCTCTGATGAACTAACAGAGCTGGAAGGTGGAAGCCATATTTAGATGTGTCCAATGTCTCCTTATTACTAACCATAAAGTGGCTGAAGTTGGCAGTCTGCTTTGTAATGTCTTTGTGGGCTGCCAGTATTGTTCTAATTACAAAGCAGAATGAAAAACAGAAAAAACCCAAAGTTCTTCTGATGTATGCTCTACATTGATGTTTTTCAAGGGAACCTACTAGCAAGAGATATCAAGTATTTCAAATCTTGATTCTTGAAATCTGAGGGTTAAGGGTGTATTAGCTGTGCTTTCTATGCACTGGGGCACCCTCTATCTCTGGTTTTAATGTCTGTTTCTCTCTTTGGCAGAATTGACAATGTATGTGCTTATTACAAACAAAACTGCAAGAGTGCAGAGCAACTGCGAAAGTGCAAAGCTGTTCGTCTGTGGTTTCTAATGACTTGGAATATGTTATATTTTCTGAATACAGTTCAGTTGGCAGTTTGGTACTTGCCTGTGTGAAAGTGCTGGTGTGCATTGTTGAAACCTGAATGTGTAGAATAACTCTGTCGATAAGAGGCTTGGGACCTGTTAGAAAGCCTATTCTTAACCTAGAGAAAAAAAAAGTTATTACAGAAATGCAATGTGCTAATACTCTGTGTGAGTTATAGTTTAACTTAAAACTGGGAAAAGGTGAAACTATTTCATTAATATTGTAAGGATCTTTTATGCATTTAAAATTATATATAATCTTAATATTGCCCTAAGCCCCAGGCTTATGCATTTTATGAGCCGAGTATCAAAGTCATGAAATAAAAACATTTAAGGGTTTTTAATGTTTATGGTAGGTTCTTAGCTCTGAGACTTCAGGACATATCCCACATTTGTAAGCATTCCTCTGCAATCATAAAGATAACACGAATCAAAGGGAAGGAAAGATAGGTTTTTCACATAATGAAAAATCATGAATGCTCAGGCTTTATGAAAAACAGATGAGAAGTGGCAAACAGCTTTACTCTTTCACTCCCTTTCAGTATGGCCAAATAAATGGAATTTAGACTGATAAACTAGATTCTTAATCATGCTTTGATTCTTATGACCTATCTTTACAGGTTGTCTGAAGTTTTTCTTTGAAGAAAAATAGAACCAGTAAGCTCATATGCATCTTTGACAAATATAAAATTGCATCATGCCTTTTTGCAGTGTCACTTCTGAAAGTGCAATCACACTTAGCATCATGTTGTTTCCTTACTTTCTTGGGGATGGGGTTATAATCCATTAGCTGCCAGTGCAGAATTCACATTACTTATATCTATTAGGATAATAAACAAAAGCAAGTTAAAAATCAAGTATGTTGACTTGTGTAAAATGAAAAACAGCCAGCTTAGTTTTTCAGGCAGGTGGAAGCAACCTGAAAGAACTCTAAGGCTAGAAGACGAGAGATCA
Organism: Strix aluco; assembly: GCF_031877795.1. Lineage (NCBI taxonomy): Eukaryota > Metazoa > Chordata > Aves > Strigiformes > Strigidae > Strix > Strix aluco. The sequence goes on along the minus strand of NC_133934.1, from coordinate 42,869,146 downwards.
CTATAACCCTATGAATAGTTCGTGGTGAATGATGCCATCATTTCTCTTCTGTGTTACAAGTTCAGGGAGACTGCAGGAATGGTAAGAGATAGAAGGAGAAATGGAAAAAGAAGAGAGGAAAGCTCCTAGGAGTTCCAGGAACAGAGCTCAAATCCAGCATCTGTCTTTCTGCCTAGATGGTGTCTGCAAGAATGGGCTGCCTTGGGAGAGTGGCTTAACTATCAGTATTGGAAGAGAAACAGAATCTAGAGTTAAATGACTGCCAAGAGGTGACATGAAAAGTGAGTGGACTGAGAAGAGCTGTGAATCCAAAGGTACATTCCAGAAATGGATAGGTATTAGATGAAAAAACACTATGACATGTCTGATCATTTTGTATGAAGTATTAGTCTTGTGCCTTAACTGAACAGTCAATGCTGAGCAGTCTGAAGCTGGCCTTACCCAGATGAGAGAATTTTAGAGAAAGAGTCAGTCCTGATAACTCGGCCATCCACATCCATTGAGAGGAAAGTTGGAGCCCATGGCTTGGAAGAAAAATAAAAAATAAAATTCAAGGTGCTAGTACAGATTATGATGGAATTATTTTCTTTACTATGAAGACATAATTAATTTTTTAAATAAATACTTTGATAGTAAATATTTTAGATCTGCATTCCAAGGGAAAAAAAGCAGTAACTTGCTGACAAGTGATTGTTTAGACTAGATGAGACGTGATTACAATATTCCATGAAAGTCATCAAGAAATCAGCCTTGTTGTTTTTTGATGCTTAGCCCTCTGTTCAGCATACAAGTGTTCAGTTCAGGTTTTGGTATGATGTCATAAGCAGGAAAGAGAAATAATAATTTCTCTGACAAGATTTTATTATGGAGTAAACAGATACTGTAATTTCTAAGATGGGGCCCTGTAGCTTTTAGCTTTATCTTAAAAAAGGAAATCAGAAGATATGACCAAATTCTGATGATCTGAGTTCAGCACACTTTTTCCTTATCAAGAATTCTAATTTTACACCTTCTCCCCTTCACTCTTTAACAAAGCTAAACAGTGGTATTCAATGAGTAAGTGAAGCAGTTTTATTGCCTCCTCCCATAAAAACATATTTCAAAATACAGAATATTGAACTTTAGCTTCTACCAATGTTTTACTGCTTTACAAGACCAGCTTTTATTCCTGAAGTTAGGTACTTCTCAGACTGTGCAACTGCACATCTATGTGTGAAGACAGATCAACACTTGACTGTTACCCATGTGGGGAAAATTTACATGAAGAAGGGAAGATGCTGTGGTATCTGGGAGAACTCTTGGGTTCGCCAAAAGGCAAACGGGTGAAAATGGAATATAGTAGACTGGGAGTAGGCAGTCTTCCACTGAATGAAAGAAGACTGGGCTGAAAGGAACATTAAGAGGCTGCTATTTTCAAGTGCTGCTTCAGTGGCATACTTGTTTTGGTCTGGAGGCATTTTCTGGCTATTGAAGGAAATTCTGTCCTGTATGAGGCTTGAGGAATTTGAACCATTCATTAACAGGACTGATTCAGTAAAATGCCACACAGGGGACAACAACTGGCAGTAGCACAGGCTGTAAGGCCTACAACTACCTTAGTAGGACATGAAGGAGCATACAGGAAAATCCATGGCTCAAATGGTAGTTCTCTCGCAGATCAGAAAAGGTGTTACTAAACAGTATGGAAGACAAATTACCTTTTCAAACTGAAGAAAGTAGTAAGGATCATCTTCTATGATGAGAAAATCATATTTTCTTGCAAGCTAAAGTGAATAAAAAATAAACTTGTTAAAATGTAAAGACATTGATAAATTCAGTTCTTCCTATACCCTGGACCTATTACCATAACTGTATAATCCTATGGATTACTCATTCACTGTATACAAGACCCTACCAAGAGAAGCCTTCAAATGCCCAATTTAGATATCAAGCAATTACAAGAGTAAATGTGGTACCTGCAGTACAAGGACACACATATATAACTGTTCCATGTAGCATTCAAACTGTGCAGAAAACCTGCAGTAAGTCCAGTTCGAAGCCCATGGCAAAGACAGCAGCCAGCAATGGGCTACTATTGCAGAACAATTTATCTAATACATAGTCCACCTCTGAAGAGTTGTTTTGAAAGAGGTTCTGCTAGAAACAAGTTCTAGGAAGAATGTCTACTGGACCAATCATGGGCCCAAATTCTCTCAACTGAAAACAGACTGACACTTATCTATTTCCACCTACAAGGTTCACAAGGCCCCAGCTACATACCTGGTAAATCTCCTTCTTGCGCTCTGTGGTCAGAGAGTTTCCAGTTGGGTTGCACCCATTTGGGATTGTGTACAGGAATTTGGGGACGTGGTGGCTATGATTTTTTACATCTTCTGAGCTCCAAGTAGACAGAATTTCTTTTAGAGCTTTTGGAATAATGCCATGTTGGTCACTAGGAACATTAATTATGTTACAACCCAAAGGTCTCAGCTGTTGACAGGAGGAACAAAACAGTCATAATCCCGTAATTCAAAGGTCTTCATTTTGTCACTGACATTGTAAAACTTCATTGATACAAAGTCCTTCTGACTTTACAGCTCTATCAAACTCCATTTGATCATGATTCAACAGAAATTTTGCTTGAATTTGCTGTGAAGCGTGTCAAACTTACGTTGCTCTTTATTTGCCCTGTTAAGCCAACTGAGAAGAAATGGCTATCTCCTATGTCCAATTGCTGCTCTTCTCTAGGAAATCAAACATGGTTTTGCAAGCAGAAAGGGATTTTGCAGATTTGAATTGTGTTCTCTTAGGACTCATGTTCTCACCACAGACAGTAAGTTCACAGCACCCTGATTTCCTACTGACAATTTACACTCTACTTCAGTGGAAGTGCCAGAACTATAAGCTACTCTACATTGACAAAGGGCAAAGAATCTGTTCTCTATAGATACATTCAGCAATACAAAGGAGAATGAAATGATGCTACTGCAATGACATGTTGACAGCAGTATGAAAAAATATAGGTAAAATACCAACAAAAAAGCATGCTGCCTTCCCTCTGTGGAATTTCAATTTGTACTGTGTAGCACTCTGCATTTTAAAGAGAAATGCAAGTTGCTGCATTGTCAAAATATATTCCTAACAAAGCATATTTGATTAGACAAGATATACTCAAACTTAGCACAGCAAACAGTAACAAAATTCCTTTTGATGCAAGGGGAGACTAGACTGAAATTGTGGTGTTTTATCTATTCTAACCCTTCTTATGTTTCTTACGCATTTTGAGCCGACATTTTTTTACATACTGATTAAGTTACTTTTCAGAAGTAAACTCTGCTGTTTTTGTATAATTCTTACTAATTCACATCTTCAAACTCATATGGATGTTTCAGGCCTGTTCCAATTTCATACTATTTATAGCTACGGTATAATCAGACTCCAAAATACTTCAGGTGAATGTGCTGACATGTTAAAATACCCACTTATAAATTTGCTTCAACCTGACTAGGTTGTGATGGCTTTCTTTCCAATCCCAAACATAACCTTAGACCTTGAATGAACTAGGATTTGGAAGAGGAACTTCCTGAGAATAGCCTGTATAAGCTTTTAGTAGAAAAGCTTCTATGAGCTAATATTTACGAACTTGACTAGACTAACATTATAAACTTGATTCTTAGTTGTTTTTGCAGTAAATACAGACAGTGTATACAAGCCTGCAGATCAGGTACTAAATTGGTGTTTACTTCAAATGGAACATTCACAGTGTTTTGTAGCTAAAGAATGCTTACAGCTGCTAGTGTCCCGGAGTATGTAGGTGCATCCAAAAGGATGTTGTCCCCAGGATTAATGAGCATTTCAAACACCTGTAAAAGAAAAGAGTCTATTTTCGAAAGATTGTGCCATTCTTGTACACATCCTTCATACTTCTTAGTGGGATTAAAAAGCTTCGTTAGATATTAGTAATTCCCTAACCATTTAATTATGCTGTCTGTAGGAAAAGCAATGAACAGATGAAAAAATCTGCTTTAGAGCCAAATGAAGTTAGGTAATCAGCCAGAGAATATCAATTTGAAATGCAAAGGCAGTACTATTATACAATAGAAATAGTGCTTCAGTTACAGAAAGGATCAACAAAGCAACAGTGAGAGTGGACTGGAAAGGGTGATTTGTTTAAAGAAGCTTAATGCAATTCGAATTGAGTTGTGGTAAAGCAAATAATGCACCTATGTGAGTAACATGAAATGTTACCTTACAGCATTTTCTGACAGGCTCTTTAGTTTACCTGAACATTCATGCAGTCCTGACAGATTAGACTGCCACACCAGTTTTATTTCAGTTCTATTATCTTGTATTGATAATACTGTGAGACACATATTTAACAAAGTACCCTGCATATAGTTATACAGTTGCATGTAATGCTGAGTATGACTGAACTGATGGAAGAATAAACATCTCTGAAAAAAATGCTTTTAACATATGAAGCCTTTGGTCTTACTTTACACAAGCCTTCCTGGCTGCCAGTTGTGACACACACTTCCATTTGTCCTTGCTCAGGACTGTAGTTGGCTGTGGGGGGATTATGTAGATTCCGCTGGAAATCCTTCAGCCAAGACAACAGCTCTGGAATCCTGAAACATGAATAAAGTAAGTTGCACCTAATATCTTATATAGGCTGAAGCTAGGCTGCTCCTCTAAATCACTGCCAAATCCAGCAAGCAGTCCTGAGTCTGATTTCAACTGTTGTACAGATACACCTAGATGCTCATTTTGATTGCTTTATCAAATGATGGAAATGAGATAAATGATTCTTACAGAAAAGCAGAAGAGATGGGCATCTGTGGTCCACACACCAAATTATACTGAAATCTGGGTGGAAATGATTTGCCAAGGATGGAATAGGGGTAGAGGCTGGACAATATCCACTCCTAGGAGTGATCTTTCCATACTCAAATGTGGTAATGTGACAAAGCTTGCAATACTGCTAGTAATAGGCTGCAGATAATAAGGATTTCTGAAATGGGTTTTTCAAAAACTGTTTTAAGATCTTGTAGGATGTTCACAAATGGCTGGGTTCAGTTAAATATTAAGAAAAGTCTTAATTTCACTGATTAATGCCCTGTGTGCCTCTGTAGGTAGCTAAGTATTTTTGCAAACCTGTCACAAGCCCGGCTCAGTGCTGTCTTCTGGGGAGTTCCTAAGTGCTAAAGTAACTTAATGATACACAATTTTTGCACTAAAAATGACAATACTATAAATACCTCAAACACTCACAAGTAGTACCTACTGACTGTAATATGAGGTACCAAATGAAAGCAAAACAAACGTGGAAACTATGTATTGAAATGAAGTATCTTTTAATCAATATCTTATTGCAAAACACAAAATGATTCCTGCTAGTGATCTGTGAGTCTGGATTCCCAAATACTAACAGCCAGGAAATGCTCTGGTTTGAGAATTACTAGCATTAGGGTGTTTTTTTTTGTTAATTACTCATCTGCTCAAAACTTTCTACTTAAACTGAAACGTAAATCGTGAGGCAAATCAAAAGAAGTTAAACCTGGTTTTGTAAAAGAGGTTTTGCAAGCAGGTTTTTAAAAATGCAGGTGAACTAATGCAATAATAAATGATTTTATGATCCTTTGATTCTGGCATCTTGATGTGCAAGCAGCTGAGACAGATACCCTGCTGAGGCTGAGTACTGGAGAGCTCTCTTCATCAGATCTTCCCCAATCTCAACTGCAGTTCCATGTCCAATGGCAACAGTAGCCCTCTTAAATGGAAAAACGTTGGGGTTTGGTGCTCCTCCAGCCAGAGAGATGAGAGATGGAGGAGACTTCTGCATCAATTCAGCTAGATAAAAGGAAAAGACCTTGGTTACAATTTGATTATTGCAAAACTGATCACATCCTTTAGTCAGTATATAATAATGGTCCAGAGAAGTTTGTTCCATTTTTCACATTTTTTAACTGTCATAAATTCAAAAGGATGATAATTCTTTTTAAACTCACCTTTCTACTTGAATTAAACAGGTGGGGTGGACCAGGGAGAGAGACATGGGCAGGACAGACCAAAACAAAAAAAATAATCTTTGTTTTAAAGTAAATTATAAATAACTTTTTAAATCTTACCGGGACTGTTCTACTACTATAAAAACTTCTGACATTGTGTTTTTAGCTTCAAGAATTTGAAATCTTAATGATCTTCTGTTTAGACTGACTTGAAATGACTGGCTTTGCTTTTTGTTCTCACTTTAGCTGATGTGGCAGTAGCGCAGCTACACTGATAGTTACATATATGATTATAGCTTTTTCATAAGGGAGTGGGAATGTTTCTGGCAGCCAGCTTCAGTGGCAGAGGCACTGTGTAAATAATTCAGTGTGAAGAATATGTTAACAACTCTTGCTTTAAAGTCACAGTTTCACAGTCATTCAGATCCAATCTATGCAGTGCAAACTGGACCTTAATCCAGCAAGGGTGCTTGACTGCATTAAATCTAAGACCTCACAATATAGTATTCATGCTGGCTTGACAGTTTTACACCGGATATTAGAGGACAGATCAGACCCGATCTCGCTTCCTGTTACCAAGTTTATTCTCCACTATTTATTAACAAACTTGAGCATGGGGAGTCAATTCTTATCAGTTCAGCAATATGGGTCATGTCTGTGACTTTTGGTCTGGTGAAGAGAGATTTACTTTGTCATCAAAACTGCAGCCTCAGTGTGTCTTTCTGCACAAGCTGTGCTACTCAGTATTTGTGTTATGATGCATATCAGTGTATCACTTGAAAAAGTACAGAGACTGGAGTGAATTAATTGACTTAGCTGTACCTGTATGAAGCATTTTAAGCAGAACAGCAAATGCCAACCCCTTACCAAGAGAGGAAATTGACCCCTGAAGGCTTAACTAGTGATGTATGTCTTATGCTCTGATTCTGTCAGGTCCCTGAAGGTTTCAACTGAGTAAACAAGAAGGCAGTTAACCTTTTCGATTTGTCACACAGAAGACTATGTAACATGGTAGCCTAAAGATAGTGTAATATAGAAAAGGAAAGTGTAGTAACACTGAGGGGGTGGAGGTGGTGAGGAATTTATGGACGCTGGCAGGATACAGCAAAGCTAGGTGGAAAGAAACATTATCCTGGGACTGAATTCCAAGTCGTTAGCAGTTGCTTGTTCCTGGACAACCAGGAACAAGTGTAAATTCAGCAGCAAACTGCCAAAAGCCCTGCTTCAGAGCCAGGAGCAGAGATTTTTCAGACACATGTTGAAGTGACAATACTATTTCTTCTGTCTGGATGGGTTTCTGAAATGGTTCAAGGCTATTCACTTTACTTTTCTTTACCTGCTTCATGTCTCGACTTAACTAAAGTCAAAGCAGTTAACTGGCCTTGCTCGTCAGCTTACAGCATGGTTTTCTTTCAAGCCTTTTCAAATCTTTAGCCATGATACCCCAGCAAAGTCCAGAATGTAGAATGATACCCTTCCAAAGAACCTGGAAATAATGGGCATGTACTCACTCAGAAGTCTTATTGGAGATGGTTTTCTTGCTGCACTCACAGTGGTGATGAACCGAGAGTAATTCATATCTATAGGCAAAGAATAATTAGTTGGACATGAAGCTAGAAAAGTGAATAGGAACCCCAGTGCTTTGTATATGCACATCTCCCACAAGTAATGCTTCTAATTTGTCATCTCCATGGATGTGCTTTATCATAAACTAAATGTCAACTTATGTTAAAATCAATGCTGGAATTTATTTTCTTTTTTGAATTAAAGGACAAGGTTTCTAGTTCATACTCATGCATTCTGTCACTGCCTCCCAATGACACTGGCACAGTGAGATTTAGCCAGATGCTGCTGTTTTCACAAATAGCAGTATGGCTTTGATCTGGGGAATTTGTTGGTGTGCCAGTGAACAGGAAAAAGTCCTTTTCCCCTCACTTTACTGTCAGCTGTGGAGTTTTAAAGGCAGATTACAAATTGGAAGATCTGTCAGATCTTAAACAACCATCAGAGCTTTTTAAATGTGAATCCAGCTCTATCTGGCTGTATTAAGTATTGCATTTAAAGTGCTTTGAGGATTGCAAGCCATCATTGAGTCACAACAGTTGTCAAGTTAGAGCTGTTTTTTTAGGGAGGATAACTAAGAGCATCTTTCAAAATGCTTCAGATTTTTGGTTTTCCCTCCTTTTCCCTGGTGCCCATAGAGATTCGGTGGATAGTGAACCGCAGTCCTGCGGGAAGCCTCAAGGCCTGTTCTCACAGGAAAGCGATCTCCTTCATAAGGAAGGAAAGCACGGGAATGAAATGAAGGGTAGAGACCCTGGCATTTTGACTACCACTTCCAAGTATGCTTCTACTGAATTCACAGAAAATAATCGTCTAGCAACCACAGCAACACGCATGTGCTGGCAGTTATTAAAAACGATCTGGTGAGCAAGGCTGCTTAAAAAAACCCAACCCAACCAACCCCCAACCTCATGCTTTCTAAAAATACCGTTCTTAACTTCGCTCACCCTGAAGCGCTCTGTCCCCGGCAGAGGCGCACTGAGGCCCTGCCGTAGCGGTGCTGGCTCCACACCAAGGCGGGCTCCGGCTGCGTTTTAGCGGGTACCTGGCTGAGGCAGCTCGTCGCCCCCTCCCCGGAGCCATCCCGAGACACCCCACCGCTGCCCCCCCTTCCCGGAGGGAGTACGCCGCGGGGACGGAGCCGCCCGGGGCCACCCCGAGCGACCCGACCCGGGCGCCTCCCTCCGCTTGCTGCGGGGACCCGCCCGGCCCCAGGCCCTCACGGCGGAGGGGACGGTCGCGGGCCGGGCCGCGCGCGCACCTACCGGCGGGACGGCGCGGAGCCGGCGGCGGCGGCCGGAGAGGGCAGCGGCGGCTGCCCGCGCTGCTGGGCATGTGTGGGCCCGCCCAGACGGGCGCCGGGCGGGGCGGAGGGCGGCTGGCGAGGGCTGCGGGCCGCGGCCGGGCCTGGCCGGCGCTGCCGCTGCCGGAGGTCGGCTGCCAGGGGAGCGCGGCCGGCAGCTGGTCCGGTAGCTGCAAGGCAGCGCGGCCGGGAAGGCGGCTCGGCGGCGTTTGGCTGCGCGGGTTCGGACGCCGATCCTGTGTAGATTGTCGTGGAAAAGTCGTAAACCGCACGGCTCCCCCCGCGGTTCCTTCTGTGTAACGTCCTAAAAACAAGGGTGGAGCTCGATAGGTGCGGGGCGAGGGGCGGTAGCCGGGCAGAGGGCACGGCGGCGGGCTGGGCCGGGGGAGGGCGGGGGAAACGTGACGCCTCCTGTCGGTTTCTTGTCGTCTGGAAGGATGGACTAGCGCACCTGGCGTGTTTGGTCCACACGGCAGTTTTTAAACAAAATTACTGGAAAGAGGAAGCACGGTGGAGCAGGAGAACTAAGGCGGTGTTGTCTTGCAGCCCGCGCTAGGGCGGCGGTCACGGCGGGTATGGTTTTCCTCCCGCTCTAACGCGCATAGCGCCCCAGCGCAGGCGGGCGGTGCTCCCACTGCTCCCTGGACCTGGCGCTTCTGGAGCCCCGCGGGATGGAGAAACTTGCTTCTGTTAAAGCACAGCAAAATCATTCTCATTTTCCACCAAATTACGTTCTAATCTGCTTTATCACATTTTCACCAAAGCTTCTGCTGACAAAGCAGGATTTAGATCAAAATTTGAAGTGGGACATCTGAAAGTAAATTTTTTTTTTTTTTTTTTTTTTCATGAATGAGCAGCATCAGTGCAAGGAAAAGCAGGATCAGTTGTGTTACGAGGTGCCCTCCACACTGGGTGTCACATGTTGTTTGTGCAACACATGTGGCTGTAGCTGCTGCTGCTTAGAAAGGTCCAGAGACACAGAGACATTTTTCTAGACACGGCTTTGGACTTCAGCACTTCAGGGCTGTCATGGTCCTTCTGAGTGCAAAATGGAAGAGACTGCTCTAGGTGTAAAGTAGGCTGAAAAAACAGTGCAAGGGCATGCAAAATCTGGCATACTTCACAACATGTAGGTCTTCCTAGATAGCTTGGAGGCCAGAGAGTAAAAATGCTGGAAGGGGCGAGCACTGGAGCATTTCTAGGCCTTAAATCAGTAAATCACCGGGCTTTAAGGTGCCGAGCTCTTACAGCACTTTTTAACTGGCACCTTCCAAAACCTGCTCAAGGCAAAGCTGAGGTATGAGAGCGAAATGACCCTAAGAGGAGGCGCCTTAGCAAGATACAGTTTTCCTCTTAAATTTGGGTGACTTTGTGCAGTGTTCATACCTGCTGAAAGGCTTCGTAATTAGATGGAGTATATTGAAATAGAAATGGAGTTCTTTCCTAGTTTGTGATGTAGGTGAGGAAGGATTGGTTGCTTAGTTGGTATGTGAACGCTGTTACACTGGAAATCAAATTTCGTTACTTTCATGGCCTAAAGAATTTCAGTGCTAGCTAATTGCCTTCTAATAGTGTGATGTACAGACAAATATGAATATATTTATATAAATATGAAATAACCTAGAGAATGACAACTTGTAAGAAAACCACTGAGTATGTTGACTGTGTCCCCAAGCAGCCACAAATGGAGAGATATTAAACTTCTGTGGGGAGCTGGCTGTGAAAACACTGATTGAATCTGAGCTGCTTTTTGCGTAATCTCGTTTTTTCATTTCCAGGCTGTCAGTGTTGCAGTTCATGGCACAGAAGTCAAAAGAGAGATTTTCATTGATTTCTGTGGGCTTTGTCCAGTCTCTTTGCCAATTATGGTGTCGTCCTATTGAAACAAATTTTAAAAAAAAGAAATTAGAAAGTGTACAAACGTTTGGATGCTTCTCTCCCCTGGATTCATATGGCAGATCTCTGCATCACTGTTTATATTCCTTAGCAACCACAAGGCAAGTGCTCTGTTTTCCTACTGTGTAAGAACAGTTATTTCCTTGCTGTCTTTGTGTATTACGGGCACACTTAGAACAATGGCTGTTTAGTGTGAGTCTTAGATAATTCCTGAAGCATTGGTAAGGCCCACATATGGTTGTTTCTAACGAGAAATATCTCCTGTCATCTTAAAATGTACTCTACCTCTCTCCAAAATCTCTACGCTCCGATGCTAAGCTAGGTTCAGTTATGTGTTAAAAAAACCAACCAACAAAGAGTACAAAAAACACTAAAGCAATTTGACTTAAGAGAACAAGATTAGGCAAATAATGTTCGTACACTATTTCCTTCTCGCCTCAGGACTTCAGCAATATCAAAACAGTATTCCTTTTAAGAGGACCAAGAGGAGAGCAAAGAATTGGCACAGGAAACGCGAAAATGAAACTGAGAGACTGATTTTGAAACTGTATCAATTTTAGTGTGAAGTGTAAATAACCCTAAGAAGCCCCAATGTAGCCTGGGATACTATATAGTTTTAAGACATGTTTATTCCGTAAGACTTGTTGAGTGCCCTATTTGAAGTGATAATTTCACATCTATTAAATGTGAGTATAGGAAAAATATGGTACTGTCTGCAGAGGACCTAGTCGGGAGTAAAACTACTGGAAGGATTAAAACCTCAGTGGTGGTGGTCCAAGCGATATAAAAGGTTGCCTTCGAAGTCAGGTTTGTGTGCTCGCACCGGCGCTCGGTGACCATAAGATGGCGCATACGCACTTCGTTACCAGGTAGTGAACTCGAACTAAATACAAATTTCAGATAAAATCAAATTGGCATATTTTATTTGACTGTAATTGCTTCACTGCAGGCAGTTTCTGAAACTCGAAATTATGAGTCCCACCTGAACAGCTTGGCTATCTGCATTTCAATTAATGGGTTAAATTTCGACCAATAATGTTTATTACCAGTTGGAGACAACAGAATTAAAAACTGGTGCTGTCAAAATAGCGTTACGATGTGAAGATGGAAATTTTAACGTGATGGATTGGAATGGCTGCCCATGAGAAAATCGCATAAGACCAGAAAATGGATAAATGTGAGATCAGCCATTTTAAACATCAGAAGCAAATTGTTAGTGCCAAGGGCTTCCTTCCACAGGAAAAACGCTGACTTTGGCAGTACCTTTGTGTTTGCAGAACACCCTGTATGCAGCAAACCATCACTGGTGTGCAGCAGCCACTAAGATCAGGAAGATCTCAGCAGTACAGAACAGTTTGAATCTAGGATGTGAACATCCACTGACACAGTTACTGTAAAGATCAGACGTACCTCTTTCTTGTGGGAAGCTAAAACTGCGAGGAGAGTGTTGGCTCTGTGTCTAGAGAGAATTAGTGGAAGAGATGTGACATTGGTTGTCCTTTGGCTTGCAGATTACTTGAGTGATTTCCTGACTCTTTGTCTGTCTTCACTGTAAGCTCTTGGGAAAGTAACTCTCTTATTCTTCCTTTATATAGTTCCTTTTTCAGTGGGACCCTGATCCTGCTGGCCCCTCGAGCTACTGCAAAACAAGCAGAATGCTGTCACTTGCTCTTCTCTCTCTCTTTTGAGGCAACTGCATAGTAAAACCTGTTTATAGTGTCTTTATCCAGGGTTTTAGATGCATCCCAGAAATGGGAGGGGTCCAGGGGAACCCCTGGAATCAGTGAAGTAAGATTCTCAAATGGTTACAAATCCTTCTGCCTATCCCAAGTAAAGTTAAAGAGCAGCCTAGGCTCACCTCTATGTTGATCATGCTTGTTGGTCACCTCAGAGTTAGGAGGACATTCTTATGTCAGTGTGCTTTCTGCTGGTGCTTGTTACCTTTTTTTTTTTTTTTTTTTTTTTTTTACAGCTGGCTCCTTATTATGCTTCAGAGACTGTCAGATGAAAGTAACGAAGTAACGGGGCCATCCATAGTATTCGTAATATTCATAGCAGCTGTCAATTGATGCTGTCTTAGAGTGAAAGACTTATGGTTCTGCAGGTGACATCTGCGGCTTGTGTATGTTTGAAGAGTCCCTCTGTGCTTGAAAGGTGGTCTCAGCCAGGTACGTAGCAGTCTTATTCTCTGATTGACAACCTTTTTTTTTCCTTTTTTTTTAGTGTACCAGGGCTGTCATCATTGCCTTTTTCCAAGCAAGCAGAAAGGAAAGCACAGTATCTAAAAACAGTTTTTCTAGATATTCTAGTACAAACTCTAGAAAAAGCTGACTTTCACAGTAATGTATCCCTCAAAAGCAGTTGCTTGTTCCAGAATGTTTCTTTGATAGTATGTCTAATACAATGAAATGTTTTCCTTAGATGTGCATCAGACACTCTGTGCTTTAAAAAAAAAAAAAAAAAAAGAAAAGCCAGAAGTGATATTTTTCAGATCACTTCGTCCATGCTATAGAAACTGAAATTGGATGGAGCAAAGATCAATAATGTATCCAGTTAATACACTAACGTATAAATGAAATGAATCATAAGAAATGAAATGACTTCTCCTGACAATCTTGAGATAAATGCTGTTCCATAATACTTCAGTCCTGTCAATTTGAATTTATATTATAGGCAAACAGTTGCTGACGTGAACTCTATTGTGTAAATCTCCCGGGAAGAGGGTACTCACTATTATTTGCAGCATATTTTATTCCCTGGGCTCAGCCTTTATTACCCATTTTCATTTAGGCGAAAGAATTTTTCTCCCCTGGCCCTGTATGTTCTTCTGTTCCTAGCAAGGTCACATGTTTTGATCTGATGCAAGAGTGGCATGGAATAAGGAATGATCCTGAAGGCGGAATGAGATTATGGAAAAGTGAAATTGTTGCTTCATTCTTGTCATTGCCTGGAGAAAGATGCTTCTCAGGTGTGGTGACAACTGGTACTAGAGATGTGTGGGGTTTGTGTATTTTGAAGTTTGTCTGTTCTATTCAACATGGAAAAACTTGCTGGTTTTGCATCTAGTCATCTTCAAACTGCTGAAGATACCTTTTTGTTGTTAATTCTTGGTTAGAATTCATCCTCTTGTCATGAGAGTAAGTTTATCTTGACTTGGGTGTTTATTAAATTTTAATTTCTGGGTCTTGCTTCTATAAACATAAAAAAATAATTCAGGCTATTCCTCTATATCCTACTGCAAGCCAAATTTTACATTCAGCAGTTGTAATAGAATTATCCTTCTGTTCCACTGGGTTTTGTTTTTCTTAAGAGCTAAGTTTCTTCAGTTCATGCTCAAATTACATCTGTAGTAAAAAGAAAATTATGTCACTTCTGAGATCAGATTTCTACATGTGTTATCAGAGTGGGGTGTGGATAAGGAAGATGCTCATATCAATCAGTCTTATGGTGGTTATCTGCCTGCAGTTATTACATGGCTTCAGAGATGATAAGGAATTCCTAAAGCAGCCTGAAGGTGCTTCTGTCACTCTGAATGTACAGGGAATCGGGGGAGATTGTCTGATGTAGCTATTGCTTTTGAAGCATCCAAATTCTCTCCTGTGTTATGTACCCCGTAATATCCAGTCTTAGCTTGATATACTTCACAATTATTGTATGTAACTAGGACTCTTTAAAAATCTTGAAAAACTTTTTTGGAAAAACATATTCTATATTTGTAGAGACTTATTAAATGGACCAACGCCATCTCCTGCTTAACTTCACTAGTGGCTATTCTAGTATGTTTGTTTTGACATATTGTATTAATGTGTTTGGCAAAATCATACTTACCTTGCTGTTGGCCAATGCGTTTGAGATACAAACCTAAGATAGTTGAGAAGCTTCAGAAGCTGCGGAGTCTGTCTTTTGATGTAAAAAGCTTCTGTAATGTAGACTAGTTGATATCCAATGGAGGTTCATGTTCTTCAAAATACTTGAAGAAAAAAAAGACTAGGCAGTAATGGGGAGAATTGAGAAGGTGAGTGCCATCCATTTAGGGGGGTGCTTCAGGGGTACTCTGTGTACTTCCCCCCCCCCCCCAATCTCGCGTTTTGTCCTCATTTTCTCTCTCATATTTGAGAATGTTGTCTCTGTCAGAACATGCTCAAAGCACTGGGTTTCTTTTCTGTGGACAATTGCTACATGTGGCTGCTCCTTTCTTAATGAAATTTCTAAATGCACCATTGTTCTGGTAATTGTAACCTGTTAATTCAGATTGAAGCAAGGTCTGTTTTAATTATGGCATCTTTTTCTATTCTGTAATCCTTATTCAAACAAATGCTGAGCCCTGCAATTCCAAGAATGAAAAATATGCATTGTTGCTCAGATTCTTGGGCTTCTGTCCTTGCAGGTAGTCAAGGTGATCCTTTTTTATGAAGTATATTCATGTCTGCCTGAATTCTGCAGTGCTGCAGGATCTTTGGGCATCATCTAAATTTTTTTCCTTTCCCTTTCAGACTCTTCATTCCTCAGTCCCTTGTTTCTCTGTATTGCTTTCCTCTTGTACCTATAGCTCTGTCATTGGCTCCATGAACTTCCTTCTCATTTTTCTTTCTTTTGTATCATGTTTTTTTGATTTACATGAAACATCTCTCTAGTTAAATAAGATCCAATTTCTTCTCTCATTTCAGAGGAGATCCTTAACCAACTTGTTCAGGTTATAACCAGGGTCCATTTTCTTCTCTACATGCTACTTGGTACCAAATGTGTTGTTTTGTTGGGTTTTTTTTTTTTTTTAAAACTGAACTTTTCCTTAGGTAGTGACTAACTGTTTTGTTGCTGCTATGTCTAATGTTGTAATGCATAGTGTAACTTTCACAGGATAATCAGAATGATGTGTTGTTACCTGTTGGAATAACAGGAAAGACAGAATCAAAATCATGAGTTCTACAGGTTTGGTGGATCTTAGAAATGCTCCTTTAGTGGCAATGGATACAGATTAAATAAGGTTATATTAATTGATCATCAAATAATAAAAAGAAAGTTCTAGGGGGGATAGATTTACCTTGTTTTTAAATAGTGCGGTTAGTTTCTTCTGATGTTGAACTCCTTAGTCTCCCTTTGTAAAATAGCTTTATTTCTGTGTCAGGTGAGTCTTGACTGTGCTATTGTTGTTTAATGTATTTTGTACTTCAGTGTTTGTGTCCCAGACAGGTTCCTCATCCTTTTTCCTTCTGGCTTATCTGGGGCATGATTCAAAATCCTCAAAGACATAGCCTCAGCGAAGTTAATTTTTATGATCTTGATTTGTAAAGCACACTGGATTTGTATTTTTTCATACACCACTAAATTAAAAAAATGATAAACAGTTCTGCAAGCACCAACAATTTGTGGACTTGTATCCCTCTGTCAGCATATTCAGAGGAAGCAGTTGCATTCACAGAAAGAATGATAAAATTGACTGTATCGTATAGACTGTGAACAGCATTTTAATGGCATTTTAGCAATCATCAAAAGCTCTTAGCTCTGCATTTGCTTTTGTTTTTCTCCCTGTTTGCATTCATGCTATAAATCACTGCTTTTAAGATGGATTTAGAAAGTGCTTTTCTAACACTAGCAGCAATTAAACTGCAAAAGTTAATTCCTCAGGAATTATTAAGTTATATAAATTAGTAAAACTAATGCAGAGATTGGTACAGGTAGGATGAACTGTAGAATGATGGAAGTAAGCATAGAAAACAAGAATATTCACAAGGCAAATTCAATAGATGGCATAATAAAACAGTTTAGCTTCATGTATAGAATACGTCTGAATTTCCTTAATTTCTCTGAAGCACTGAGTATAAGTAACTTTATACAACCAGGCCATGTTTTTAGGGTAATTCTGGCTAATACTATGTCTGTTGTGTCATGGAGCTGGAGGGAAAGACAGAAAGAGTAGTCTGTTGCTGATGCTTATAGGTAGATGATCTTGTGCTGCCATACTGCCTATAAATAATTAGCTGTGTTTGTGAGAGTGTCCTTGGGATCCTGGGAATTATGAATCAAAATTCTAAGCTACATACGAGTTTAGAGAAATTCCTTGTTTCTGTCACGTGCAGGAATTCTTAGGAGGGATTATCACATGGATGTGAGATTGGTGGTTGGTTGGAAAGATTGATGCATATTCTGGGATTCCCTGAAGTAGCCATGGTCAGGACTTGAATGAATGTGCTTTTGCTCTTAGGATGGCTGCATATTGCCCATGGCCCTTCAGGCTGAAACTTGCAGTAATTTTTTAGAAAACTGTACTTGTGTTAGCATGCTTACCTTGTGCCTAACTTAACCAGATGCCAGCTTTACTCTGACTCTACCTACCATAGGCAGATGTAGGGATGATACAAATATTTAAAAATATTATTTAGAAAACTGATCACCTTATTCAGTGTTCAATTTGGAATTTGCCCATGTGTTCTTGATATCTGTCACATTTTATTGTATTACCCATGAGTCTTAGGTATTTATGACTTTTTAAAAGTCAGTAGAAAACTAAACTGTCAGACTGAAGGAGCTTTGAAGTTTTCTCCACTTCATGCTGCAAGAAAACCATGATTCCAAAAGGGAAGCATGTGTCCAATTCCTGGCTATCTGCTTATGAAAGACTGTTGAGGTGCTGTGTTGGATATTTGCTGTTGGACCTTAGACTTGTCAAGCTTGGTAAAATACCAGGATTTTTATTCTTTTTGCTGTCTTGATAGACAGCATTGCAGCTTCTGAGGCTACCAAGGTTAAGGTGCGTTAGACACATTTTGAGGATTTCCTGTCAGATGGCATGCTTGAGCCTTCTCTAGCTGTCAGTCATGTTGATGGTTCTGACTTCCTTGACATGAGTCTCTTGACACTACAGCATCTAGAGGTGGTGAAATACTCTTTAGAAGATTCTGTAGTTGAGCTTCAATATGAGAGGGGAAGAAGAGTACTATATATGTACAATGCTGTGAGACTGTAAGAGTGGAAGGAGTAAGGCTCAAATTGCAGAGAGTCATAGATTAGCAGCCATAAACATCTCCTTTTAGACATCTGGGTTGTGGCCAACAGTGAGTGGAAATAAATGTGAGTGCTGGAGGTGAGAGGAATATAATGTATGAGATGTTTTTACATCTGTTTCTTAAATGAGTTCCACTGTCAAATGCTTTCAAGTATTTTTCTCTCAAAATGAAAATTAACATCAGTTTCAAAATAGAAATATTACCATACATTGATCTGTTTATGAGAAGACATCATATATCCTGTCTTCAAACTTATTTATTTAGATGTTGCTGGAGTTTTCTAAAGGTTTTTTGAATTACCTACTTGAAATAATGTTTTTACTAAACTTTCTCAGTAATCTAGCACTGTCATGTCAAGTAAAGTCTTTGATTTGGATAAAGCTGCATCAAAATTTTGCACTTTGTTTCATATCATATGAAACTGAAGATTTTAATCTTTCCCTCCCCCAAAATCCCACTTCTTGCTTTGATGGCTCTCTATTCTTTAGTTTAATATTAAATAACTACAGGTTTTGATATATTTTGGGTTTTCTTGCTC
Organism: Strix aluco; assembly: GCF_031877795.1. Classification (NCBI taxonomy): domain Eukaryota; kingdom Metazoa; phylum Chordata; class Aves; order Strigiformes; family Strigidae; genus Strix; species Strix aluco. The sequence continues at coordinate 42,850,855 of NC_133934.1, read as the reverse complement.
TTAGTAGATAAATGAAAGGGAAAGATTTTGTCATGTAATATTTCATCATGATTCTAGACATTTACAGATATGCTTGGATATCACTGAGACAACTTGAAAGCCTGATGAGTTCTCCTAATTATTCTTTGTCTCTTGCAGGAGTGATGAGCATACTCTGTAATTCTGGGACTGCATATAAAGTAGATCTTGAAGAAAGTAGCAGAAAGCCCTTGAAATCCATAGGGTATTAAAGTCTGTATGGGCTTATTGAGAGAGTTTAAAGCTTGAAACTGTGCTGTGGGTTGCTGGGCAGTTCAGAGGGAAGCTGTCCAGCTGAGCGCACCTGCTTACTTAGCAAAAGCTACTGTATTGAAGCAGAAGTGGGAAAAGGACTTTACTGGCATATTCTTCAGATCCCCATGCATCTTTGGTTATTTCCCAAGTTACAGAATAACTGGAAGAATGCAGTATTCCATAATAACCTGTTCTTTAGAAAACTTTTTGCGTAACTGATCACTTCAAAAGTTTTTCTTCAGCTTCAAAGGATACCTTTTGAAGCTGTGGAAGGTGTAAGCCAACTAATAGGATTTCCATCCCTACTCTAAGGAACTGATATGACTAACCTTGGTGGAAGCAGTTCTTTTACTGTTCCAAGGAAATCTTCCTATAGTTTAAGGCAGAAGCTTCTTTCCCCAACCTGCCAATAACAGTTTCAAGGCGGAGAATGTTATGGTGCTAAATATTCAGAGAGCTGAGGTCTAATCTACCCATTTTCTCCCTGTAATTTGTATCCACAGTGTTTCATCCCACCAGAAGAAATTGCAGAAAATGCAAATTCAAACCTCTTCACTATCTGTATTTCCCATATGAGTGCATAGATGGAAAAGGGTGCTGAGATTTGCATTGGAAACTAAATTTCAAGTTAGAAATCTGTTGTCATTGGAAGAAGCTGCTTTGAAAATTTGATCTGATATTTCATGATTTTTGGTTGCTAAATAGTATGCCTAAAGGCTGTGGGAATAGTATGTTTTTCTAGGTTTGATGAGAATCACTTGTAAACTGATTATGGATCTATGAAGGTGATTGCATCAGGGTGAATGAGTTCAGAGTGATTGTATTTCGAGCATTTTAGACAAGACTTGCATAATAGTACAGAAGGTGGTTTTCCACTGTTGCCCTGTCAGTTGTTTATTTCTCCATTTTTCAGTGTCCCTAGAAGATGGGCCTATTATAATCCTATATATTTTGTAAGCCATGTTAGCCTCTCTGCTTTCCACAGAGAAATTCTTATTTGCCTGATTGTCAATTGACTTTTCTCTATCTAGGCATAATCTTGATTTTACAAGTTCCTGCAAAACTGCCAGTAAGTTTTCAATAAATAAAACTGTTAAAATGGTGGCTTAGTTAATGTCTGTTGCTATGTGGAGAATCCAATCTTATATGAGAGATTTTGAGACTTGAGTGAAGTATAAGAGTATTTTGAAAATTTCCAAAAGAAGAGAGGATAAACTCCTTCATCTTGATTGAAATATTGTTTATAACATTTTGCAAACTTCCCCATCCAGTCTGGAGATATTTCAGACTTTTCCCCTCAAAAATACATAATTGACAAAATTGAGGTTTGTTTTGTGAAACTTTAACTTTGATATAACTGCCTTTCCTGACAAACACCCTCTCAAAGTTTTGCCATTTATCTCTATTGCATTTGTCTGCCTTATGGGCTGACTTTCCTAGCAGTGTCTTGGCTTAGGAAAAGTCGCCTGAGAAACTGTTGGTCTTGTGAGATTTTGGAATTGTCTGAACAGTTTTTCCTCCTCCTTTTACGATGATAGTAACTTTACTGTATCTGGTAGTTTAAATTTAACACACCTTGAGTAACATTTCTTTTCGTCCCTCTGGGTTGGTTTATGTTGCTTTCATTCACCAGATAACTGTTGGCTGTACTGTGGTCATAGACATGATATTTGTCAACTCCTAGACTAGACTGAACTCAAAGTGCTGAGTTTTCAGGTTTAAAGCTCTCTCACTATTTTATAAATTGTGCTGCAGTCCACACAAGAATAAATTTAAAAGACCCTGTAATCTTCTTCATCTTCGGAACTTGTCAAAGATCTGTGGTGATGGCCTTATGTCACTTCTCTGCCTAGGAGAGAATGGTGTCTGCAGCAGCTAGAACAACAGAGTACAAAATATTAGTTGGAATGCATGAGCTAACTTCTTTGCATTTGTTGTGGTATCTGAAGCACTAAGCACTGATGACTATTGATGACAGCATGCAAGAGGCTGGATGTTAGTTCTTGTGTTCAAGGCATCCATTATAATTCATATTCTGCCTAAATTCTTGAGATCTCCTCCTGTATTTGAGGTCTTTCGTGTAAGGTGTGAGTCATAATCCTACAGGAATAATTAGAATATGCCTAAACTGCAAAGGCTGAATTTCGTAGCTGTTTGGACTCCAGTGTTTGCTTCCAATTATAAAGCATAAAATGAGAAGGCTCAGTTTCTAGACTTATGAAATCAGAGTTATTTAACACTGAGTTCTCTCATCCCTGACTTCAGTGAGGCAATGTGGTTCAGTGAACAGAAAACAAATCATTTTTTTAAGGTAATCTTTGAAACAGATTAAGGTAGGCTTTAGATGCACATAAAAGCTTCCTCCCTACCACCTTATTTTCTTTTCTCACTTTTTTTGTGAACAGTTAAACTCAAATTTCTGAGGTAGAACTTGCATAAAAATAGTAAATGGAGGCGAAAACACTATTATACTTTACATCCAGATCACACTTCTCTTCATGTCATCTGAAGATGCAGCTGTTCTTTCAGATAGTTGATTCATGTCACCCACAATTAAAATGTCCTTACTATTTAAAAAATGCTTCTCAGCATGTCTAAAAAAGGTTGTTGAAACAATGGCTTGTTCATAGTGAGAGAAAGGCTCTTAATCCTTTATAGACTGATGCAATGACTTGATTAGAAAAATCTGTTTTTATCTGATCTCAGGTGATGTCATGTATTTTCTTGCATATTGACAGTTTAAAACCAGATCTTCCTGGTTTGGAGTCAGAGATGGTAAGTAACACTGTATTTGTGATTCCTGGGTTATACAACATATATACAAGTACATTCATACCGATCTCGTTCAACATTGCCATTTCTATCAAACATTGCATTTCTTGCACCAAATGCATTACTTGACTTGTTATAGGTACTCGGGGATATGCAGTCCAAACTTTCTAAACTCCAGACCTTTGATTGCTGATAAAAAAAGCTGCGTTCATTCTGATATTATGAGTCATTTGAGGAAAGCAACATCATGAGGCTTGTTCTTGCTTACTTAGTGTGATGGTTGGGCATTTCTGAAATATTGAAAACAAATAATACTTCTGTTCATTCAAACTGATGAGAAGACTGAGTTGTTACAACTCTTAACATCATATAAAGTATTAGCAACATAATTTTAAACAACTTCTAGAATTCTTCTGTTGCTTCTAGAATTCACTGTCCCAAATTGGACATGTAGGTATCCTGTACAGTGTGTGTGAAGGGTTCCCCTGCTTGTGAGTATGGGATCCTGGTGTACATACTTCTGGCTAAATGACTAATGGCTGTGTTTCTGTCCTTTGTACTTGTTAGGATCCTTACCTTGTTGGGCTGCCTAGCTTCTGGCTCTGTGGCAACATTTTTTGGCTGTAATTCAAAACCCACACTTCTCTCTGGGAAGCTGCCTGGCAAGTAGCGGTAGACCACTTGCTGGAAAACTGGAGAACAGAATCGCATTCCCTTTCTCAGTGAAAGTTCCTGACTGCAAAGTTAGAGATGTTTTGTGATGTGAGGTTTTTATAGTCTGAAGCTGTTCTTCTCTTGATAGTATAATTTGGTGTTCACAGAGTGAATGTCTGTTATTGTTTTTGGGCGGAGGGTTATACAGATCCTTGTTCAGTGAAACAAACCATGTACTGAAGCAGGAACTGGAACCCAGCTTGCTGCCCAAGTCCGTAGGACTGTGGTGTGTACTTCGAGGTTTAGGCTTCCAGAAGCTGTTATTCTCTTCTGAACTGCAACAGCTTCAACTGAAGGGTTTTGCATTTAGTAGCAATTGGTAGGTAAGATCCCTGCAAGCTGGCCTGTTGTAGCAGTTGAGTAGCTAGGCCACCTGCCAGCCATACTTCAGATGAAGACATTTGCATGGGTTTTTTCATGTTTAAATGGTTTCAAAGCATAATTCACAATTAAAGGCTGTGAATTTCAAGTGGGAAGGCCACCTTTTTTGCAATGCGAAAGCAAGACATCTGAATTGCACTGCTAGGTGGGTTTAGGGTAAAGGTGTCTATTTTGCTTTTTCTGTGGTCTGATCAGTGTGAAGAGATTTGTTAATCCTTCCTATATATTTGTAATTACCACCAATTATTAAGGGAGAAACAGAAAAAGCCCTTGGGGCTTGTGTGATTGGTTGCGGTTTCGAGATGCTTAAAAATTGAGTACCACAGTTCTAAGCATTGCTATGTCTAGGCCCTTTGAAAAGACCAAAGCACCTAAATTCAATTAACATTTGATCTGGTGCACCTGTGCCACTTAAGCCTGAAGATTTTTTCTACTTCTAAAGGGCTAAGCCATTCATCCCTTTACCATTATCTGTTCTGTGCACAGATGTGCTCAGTGTGATTGTCACCGTATTCCTTAGAGATGGCTGTAAGTTGGTGTGGCAAAGGGTTTATGACATTGATGTGAGTTTTACATGAGGACTTCTAACAGTTGAGTGCTCTTGCTGCTCTTTGAATCCCAATGACTCTACCATTTTCACGTTGCACATGGAAGGAAGCTTATACCTACAAACGCTACTAAATAGTCGCTATTTATCTTTTCCCTTTCCTTCTCAATCTTCTGCTTGTTGATAAATACATGATGTGCATGTAGCTTGACCATTTTTTGAGGCAGGCATCATGGCGATAAAATCCCCACCCCAATGAAACTGATAGGAATTGGTTTAGGATTTCACATTTAAGCCAGCATATGTTTTTAATAGTACCTGTTACCTTTGGAAGAATATGTGTCTCATCTAGGAAGACATGTTTATATGCCAATCTTTATGCACATTTTCCACAGCTATTTTTTCACCTCATTCAAAACCATGATGCTCATAGTCTAAATCGATCACTTACCTGTCTAACTTGTAATGTGCAATAGCAGCAAAAAATATCCCCATTCATGTGAGCAATACTTTGCAGCATAATACAGGTTAGTGCAGGGAAAAGGAATTTGCACTGTAGAGGAGTAAATGTGGTATGGCCATGAAAACAATGGAGATGTTTGTCCTCCTTCAGAGTGCTTTCTATAAAATAAACCAGACTGAATCTAGTCAGGCTTGTCTCATCATATCCTAGAGTGGCAGTTTCCTGGTCTCCTGTGCTTCGTGTCTGTCACAAGATTAAGGAAGGAATGAAGAATCACAGGAGAAACATAAAATCAACATCTAGCAGGACAATTAGCAATCTATTCAGAGCTCATCACTGTACAAATTAAGATCCATTACATTTTGCTACTGTCTTTAATTTAATGAGGGTAGCAGCTGCTCTGTTACTTCTTATAGGAGTCGCAATATTACAACACTACGCAGAGGGGCTTTGTTTATTTTTATCAGCACAGAACAATGCAGTATATTCAGCAAGTAGTATTTCAGGGGAAAAACTGTGCCTGTATTAAGAGACTCTTCAGTTATTCCCCTAGCTCCATATGACTTCTTCCCTTATGTCTTCACTAGTCTTCATTATTGAAAAACTCATTTTACCACTAAATTATGAGAAAGTATCTTCCACAGATAATGGAATTAAAGAAAAGTCAGGGACAAGTCGATAAACCATTGTGAAAATCACAAACATAATAATTTCACAAAAATTATACATGGCCTGCTCAGAGCTACAGTTGTGTTGCTGTGGTTTATGAGGAGACTAATGGTTTAGCAGTTATCTTATTTTTGGTTTTAGCGGACAATAACTTAACATTTCCAGTTGATTTTTGAGTCCTCCAAAAGAGGGATTCAAGCTGGTCAGATTGAGTCTAAGGTGACTAGACTTCATTAATTCTCAATTGCTAGCAAAAGGACAAGTTCCTTCCGGTAATGATAGTGCTCCAACGCAAGTTTTGTTCTGAATTGACTCCTAGGGAAGGACAATGTCTCTTTATAAACAGATCCATGTGAGCATTTTTAAATGCTCCGCAAGTGAGTTTTGAATGCCAGCCAGCAACTAAGCCCCACACAGCTGCTTGCTCACCCACCGCAGTGGGATGGAGGAGAGAATTGGAAAGGTAATAGTGAGAAAACTCATGGATTGAGATAAAGACAGTTTAAGTAAAGCAAAAGCTGCACTCTCAAGCAAAGAAAAGCAAGGAATTCATTCACCGTGTCCCATTGGCAGGCAGGTGCTCACCCATCTCTAGGAAAACAGGGCTCCATCACGCATAATGGGTACTTGGGAAGACAAACGCCACCACTCTGAACATCTGCCCCTTCCTCCTTCCCCAGCTTTATATGCTGAGCATGACGTCATATGGTATAGGATATCCCTTTGGTCAGTTGGGGTCAGCTGTCCTGCCTGTGACCCCTCCCAAATTCTTGTGCACCCCCAGCCTACTTGCTGGTGGGGTGAAAAGCAGAAAAGGCCTTGACTCTGTGTAAGCACTGATCAGCAATAAGGAAAACACCTGTGTATTATCAACACTGTTTCCAGCACAAATCCAAAACTTAGCCCCATACTAGATACTAGGAAGAAAATTAACTCTATCTCAGCCAAAACCAGCATAGAGGCTCATGTAGCTTAGTGCCAAGATTCCTAACTTTGTGTCTTGGTTTTGGCTGGGATAGAGTTAATTTTCTTCCTAGTGGCTGGTACAGTGCTGTGTTTTGGATTTAGGATGAAAATAATGTTGATAACACACTGATGTTTTAATTGTTACTAAACAGTGTTTATACTAAGCCAAGGACTTTTCAGCTTCTCCCACCAGCAAGCAGGCTGGGGGTGCACAAGAAGCTGGGAGGGGACACAGCTGGGACAGCTGACCCCAACTGGCCAAAGGGATATTCCATACCACAGGACATCATGCTCAGTATATAAACTAGGGGGAAAGCTGGCCAGGGGCCGCCACCTTGGAACTGGCTGGGCATCGGTCAGCAGGTGGTGAGCAGTTGCATTGTGCATCAGTTGTTTTGTATATTCTAATTCTTCTATTATTATTATGCCTTCCTTTTCTGTCTTATTAAAATGTCTTTATCTCAACCCATGAATTTTACTTTTTTATTTTCTGATTCTCTTCCCCATCCCACTGTGGGGTGGGGGGGGCGGGGCAGTGAGCAAGCGGCTCTGTGGTGTTTAGCTGGCTGCTGGGTTAAACCATGATACTTTGATATCAAGAGTATCAGTGTTATCAGTGGAATAATACTAATACAGTGTAACTGGGGGAATAATTGGGTTTTCGGGTTCTGATAATGTTGGAATTTGACTGGAGGTATTTGGATCAAATGGAAGCTTTCCTTCAAAGTTTGAGCAAGTCAGAATGAAAACCAAATTATTGTGTGAAGTTGACTTAAGTGTTTAATTAACATGAAGTTTAAGGATTTTGTTTTGATGCCAGATGTTTCTCAATCTGTATTTTATATATATTAAAATATTATACATATACATGTATACTTTAAAAAGTAAAGGTTAGGGAAGTATGGCACTTTCAGAATGCTGGAATGTTCTTATAAAGGTTTTTATAGTATGAAAAATTCAATGTAACTGACAAATTTGTAAAGCATTTTATATTTCAGTGCATGTTTTGCTAAAAGCTTGGGTAATTTTTTTTACATTGTCTAATGTTTTATTAGGTTTGTGTGTATCAGTCTTCATCTTTAGTGTATATATAGTGCCAAGATAATATAGATATATTTCTATACTGTGACAGAAAGGCATATTCATCGGATACCAGCTTATTTCATTTGTATACATGATTGGTTATAAAATGTATCAAGTGAGCCATTTCTGTCTAACATGAATGTTGTATAGGACATGGCTGAGGAGTGACTACTTCAAGAAGAGCTGGATCCACAAGCTTAGAATAATTAAAAAGAGAAAGTTCATTGGGTTGATGTTACGGAGGCTCCCAAATAAGCAACCAACCACCAATATAAAAAAAAATAAATTATTATTAATAACACAGCCAACCAGCTCTCCATAAATTACAGGTTCGAATGTCTGCGAGAGGAGAACAGAACAACTTTCTAGGGTTTAACGGCAACCCAAAATGCAGAACAAAGCCTCACTCCCTAGGGTTTAACGGCAACCCCAAACGCAGAACAAAACCTCACTCCCTAGGGTTTAACGACAACCCAAAACACGCTGTCACTCACCTGATAAGTGAGGGCTCTCAGCCTCGAGGACCTGCTCATGGCAGCGTCCCGATCCAAGGCACCTCGAGGAGTTTCCTTGGGCAGCGTCCTGGCCCAAGGGGACAGTCCTCCACCACAAGGTGGTGCTTCAGGGGACGAGCTCAAAATGGCTCCCCCAGGGGACTCCATTTATACCCAGGCCGAATCTGACCTGTGTTCAGTAGCGTCTCCCATTGGCCAAAGGCCCCAACTATGCTAGACCTTGAGAACAAAGACAGCCAGAAGCTGCCACACTTTAGCAGCCAAGGAGCTCTGCTTTCACTGGTCGGATGCACCTGCCACAGTTGACTGCTGTCTCAAAGATGCACTCTGAAATGGGCAGAAATTGCAAAGATAGGAGATATAATATTGCATTTGTGTGCCTTAAGACTTTCAGCCTGACCCACCTGCCCTGTTGCAGGTATTGTTTCTGTTTGGAAAGGTCATAATGAATTATTTGAATTCACTCATATAAGCAGTTTCTTATCTCCAAAGCAACCAGCTGTGGGGACTCGCTTAAGTGGAGGTACTGGGGTCTAGGCTAATGGTTTACATGGTCCAGAGAAACCCAGATGCAGGCTGTCTTGGGCAGATGGCTTGAGGCTGAGAGTCTTGCTGCTTTCCCCTGTTTTGTGTACTTCTGTTGAAGTAAAAACTGACAAAGGGAGGTGAATTATCAATTCAACGTGCGGTTGTTAAAGATGCAGCTTCCTCTGAGGCCTAAAATCTTAATCTTTATCTTTACAGACCATAGGCAAAGTCCAACCTGGAGGGGCAGGTTTGCTGGCTAACATGCTTTTCAGTCCTGATACCCCCAGTTTCTCACTTTGCGAATGTGCCTGGCTAATACTGTTTCTTCTCATCTGCATATTTGTGTTTCTTTCCTGTGAAAAAGTGAAGGTAGGAGCTGTCTGTGAGGTAGGGTCTGAGTGCAGAGAAACACTCCAAGGTCCTACCCTAGGATTGCAGTCAGAAGGAAATGAATGGTGGGTCTGAAGATCCCAGTATGTGTGAAAATTTGTTACTCAATATGTAGGAACTCTATCATTGTGTATGGGACTAAGTTTTGGATGAAATTAAGATAGCTAATTGAACACAGAGGTAAAATTCTCTAGTGTCTATCATCGAGGAAAGAAATTGCTTCAATATTAAATGAAAAAATGCATACCTAACTAGAACATAATAGGAATAAAATGTTTTTAACTTGATCAAAACTCAAATGTTGGATACATTTTCACTTGCTTCTCTTTGTTAAGCAGCTGGTTTGCTCATTTGTTTAATTGTAGCTTTTTAAGTCTAAGATGGACAATAACACAGACTGTCTGACCCCTGAAGTAGCTTCAGTCGCCTCTTGAAAATAAGTCTCTACTGTTTTATACTGTTGTCTTGACCATAATAGCACTTGTATTCAGATCATAGTCCTTGTAGCTAATCACACGCTCAAGTGAGTCTCTTCTGTCCCTGAAATTAAAATGTCAGCATACTCCAAGCCCTCTTCTCCTTCTTGAATTACAAATGGTAGTTTGGTTCTTGAATCTGCCCTTTCTCTTTGGAAATATTTGGGTTTTTAAGTATGGCTTTATGTTGTGGGCTGTACCTCCTAAAAATTGTCATCAGACTTGAGGCATATCCTGAAATTTCTCAAGGCAAGTAGTTTACAAAATGTAGGGCAGAGCAACCTTGCCTTTGTAACAGGAAAAAAAGTATATAATAAGTTTTGAATTAGTATAATTCTATTTGCCTGTATAATACATACAGTTCTGTTTAGATACTTCATATTTTGATCATACTTGCTTGACCAGGAAAGGACTTGAGGCATGGATTTTGCAAGTGTTATGGGTTCCGTCTGAATTTTTTGAACTCTCCCAAAATAAAAATATAATGTATAAAATTTATTCGATGTGACTTAAATATTTTACTTTAAACATGGTTTTCCCTTAAATATTTTTGAAATCATGCAGGGATCTGCATGTTATCCCTTGTTAATTTTGGTTGTAAGAGAATTAAATCATTAAAAACAGTTGAGCTTTGCACTGCACTGTTAAAGTTAATGGGAAGTTTGTAGTTTATAGCAATGGGCTTGCAGGATCAGTAGTCACCCAAGTACTTTTAAATAAGGTCCTAATTACAAATAGAAACATGCTGATTATGTGTAGAAACCTTCATCTCTGCTGGAGTAGAACGTTGGTGCCTATTCATTTTTCTAGATAACCATCCTCCCATCCTGTCTTCTTATATCAGTGTAATAGCATTGCAGAGAAGGCTTGCATTTCTGGACGGTGAAATTTGTTGGGGAGTTCCTGTTTTTTTAAAATAATGAAATTAAGGACAAATTTTACTAAAGAAGCAAATATTGAAACACTTTTTCTTGGGTGGCAAGAGAGAGGGGAGTAGCTTCAGGCATTCTTTGTGCCATTCTCTGAAGGCTGCTTATCTGTACAATGCTGTGTTTACTTACCAGGAACTGTGAAGAAAATGCCTCTTTCAAAGAGTTTGCCATCTAATGCCCTAAACCTGCATTAGAATTCAAGGAGCGGAAGGCTGCAGACTTGTTTCTTATTACTTTGGTATGTGTCTGTATAGATGCCTGTATAGATCAGGCTTTCCACACTGATCACAATATAAGGTGGGGAGGTGGGAAATAGAAGAAATATTACTGCTTTTAATGTGATCCTTTTTTTAACGCTGCAAGTAGCATTGTGACTTTTTCCTTCGCAATTCCTTCTAGTAGACAGAGTAGTTGACGATTTATTTTGCAGTTACACCTGAAGGTGGGATGGTGCAAAGTTAGGTAAATGGGTACAAAATTTGTGACATATTTCACATCATTGTGTGAAGACATGGGACCTGAGCCTATACTTAATGGTATGTAGTTATACAGTGGCTATGTTTGAAATACTGATGCTCCAAGAAGGATCTACCTGTTTTAGGTGACCACATGAAGGTTCCATGGTTTCCATCAGCTTTACTAAGCAGCTGACATTTGTTAGTCCTGAGACTACTTAGGAAAGGCTGCACTGTGTGCTTTAAACTAGAAATCCATTATGTGACTTGCAGCAAAAATGGCTAGTCATTTTGTTTTATTTCTTGTCATTAAGTAGTTCCAGAAGTTAAGTGAAATCTGCAGTTTATTTCCAATTACAAGAAATAAGAGCTGTGGTCACAGTGGAAAGAAATAGTTAAACAGGTTAAGCAAAGTTCTTCAAACAAGAATTGAAATTGGCTGACATACTAGTGGGAGATATATTTGGTTCTTTACCTTGGATTTACTAGTACTTTCCTGACTTGTAGGTAAATGAGAATAATAGATATATTAAAAAAAAAAAAAAAAGAGGCGGGAGTAGGGGAGAAGGAAAAGATTTACATTATATGCCACTGGCATATTTGACTCAGCTGGTTGGGAAGAAATTTTAACCAAAAAAGCAGAAGTCAGTGAAAGATCTTTCTGACATAATGTAATTCTGTTTCTGTTCACTAACATTACTTATTCATGCAAGTAAGTCCCACTTAGCTGAAGCATCTTGCTAGCAGTGAATTTGGGTAACAGTAACAGAGTTGTGCTTTGAAAAAAAAAAAGAGTTAATTTGGTGACATTTAAAATGCTATTCCTGTTATGACTAAGGGTTTCAGTGATGACACTGTGACACTAGTGATTCCCTGGTTATTTTTGAGTAATGCTGTTAACACAAATGTGACTGAATCTTTGAATATGATGTGAAAGGTACTGTGATATACATGGTGAGACTGTGTATAATCATTATTTGATTTATAGCTTATATCCCACATATTGGTAACTTTCGCTGTGGAAGGAAAAGTCTCGTTGGCCAGGAGTGGGAAAGGTGCTCGGTTTCCCTGTATAACCTTGGAAATCTGCATTTAGGCTGTTTTGACACAGCATAACTATTTATGCTTAATGTAAAATTATATGTGAATGTTACTTAGTTTTCAGATACCTGAATTCAAGGTAGATTTTAAAGCCTGTCTGTTATGTTTCAGTAAACCTTCTGATTTCTTGCTCTCTAACCATTAGATTTATACAAGGGCATACTTGCTACTGCTTTTCTTCCCTTTCTCCCACGTGAACAAATTGGAACAATGTATGAATAACCCCAGCCATGCAGAAATAGGGACCTGTTTTGCTCTTCACTTTCTCTCCCCATGGGAAAATTAGATACTGAGATGCTCACCATAATTTTTGGATACTTGTAGGGAAAACGCATAAAGAAATCCTTCTAGAAAGACAATTCAAGCATGATAAACCACTGAAAACCAAACAGTTCTCTTCCAGTGATTCTAGTGATATCTGCTTTCCCCTCCCCATATTCATTTCTGAAGAAGTAAATGATGAAAGGAGTATGTTCTCCCCCTTCCTATATCACATTAACATTGGGGAAGATGGTGTCTGTGTTGTTTTGCCATTCAGTGTTCTTTGTAAAACATCTATAAAGAGTAAAGGAACACACCTTATCTGATGGACTGTGCTTAAGAATTGCTTATTATAGGAGCTGTTGAGGAAAGTGTCTTTATCTGTAACAAGTAATTTAGTTGTGTGGTACTTATAATGCAGGTCATAAGGAAAAAGGCAATGAGAAGTTTTTGATCTGAGACTTAGAGCATCTGACTTAATAGGTCTTGTGACTTCTATCAACGATGAGTAGAGGCTGTTATTTTTGGGCCAAATATGTTATCATTGCACAAGTTTTATAGAGGGTCTCTGTAGACATTTAATCATATTCGTATCCATTTTTCTTGGATTTTACTAAATTATTTACTTCACTGAACTGCTGCAACAGTAAGTCTCATGAATTTATTTTACAGGACATAAAAAGCCAGCCATTTTATATCTCTAATATATACTGTAATTGTGTTTCACTAATTGAGGTTGTACAGTACCCTAGCTGGTCACCATTTACACAGTGAGGGTCAACAGGTTTTCCAGTATTTTCTATCTATATGTTGTGGGTGTAGAGTCAATGTTTGACATCACTGTGGAGCTTAACACATTTGAAGTAGACACATCTTTTCAGAACTAAGTTTTGGTTTTTTTCCTTTGGTAAGCCAAAATCTGACATTGTTATGCTTTGATATTTTTGTTTTGTTTTGTTACAGTTAGTTTCTAAAATACCTATATTCCATAAATCTTGATAGGTAATCTGTGCATGTTACTGAAATATGTTCTAAGATAATGCAAATTAATTGTACAGTAAAAATTCTGTCCTAATACAGTTTTAGTGTCTATTTTGCAAGCTTACAGAACTGGAAGCACCATGATATCTACTTGATATGTGCATGAGGAGTGATAAGATTAAACTAGAAAACCCCATAAGAGAGTTAGGGAACTGCCTTGGTTTCAGAGGCTTAAATCTCAGCAATTGAAATGTGTGTGAATTCCAATATTTCTGTAGATTTATCAAGGTCTGTATGTTGGTGTGCATGAACATAGATACGTGTCAAAATATATGTTTGCTTTAAAATGTTGTTTTTGAGGAAATGGTTGTTGGCCAGAGTTGAGTTGAACAGCAGTGTCATGTCTCTCATTGTTTTACTTTTTTAAATTGCTCTATTTTTACCTGTCTGACCACTTAATTAGGATAACATTTTTTGCAAGTGAAAAAAACCTCAAACATGTTATACATAATTAGGAAAGATAAGGGCCCAACTGATTAAATTACACTCCAGTAAAGTGAACTTCAGACATTTAAGGGGGCTACTTTGGAAGAGTAATTTTAGAAGCTTTAACTCTTGAATAAGGTGGTTATTTGGGGGGAAGAAAAACAGGCATACTTCAATATTGATTACAAGTTACCCTTTTTTATCTGTTCATTAATAGCAGTCACTTTGAGTGATACAGGGCACAAACTGAAAGACAGTTCTCTTAAGAGTCTCTATGCAACCAGGCTGTTTTTGGAAGCTTCACTGTCATCACCCTGACATTGTGCATATCAGGAGTGGTAAGTCCAGCAATATTGTTTGGACAAATAATGTTATTTGACAGTAAACTTTTATCTTTCTCAAGAACTCTCCTTTCCCAGCAAAGGTTTGTTTTCACTTGCCTGAGAATTATGTGGTCACCATTGGCATAAAAAGCCTATGACGTCAGAAGGATATATCTATGAACACCAAGTGTAGTATCTGCTACTTACCTATATTTGGCTTGTGACATACCCAGTACTATCAATGTTGCCTATCATTAGGGATAGAAATATCAAGAGTGATGCATGTTCTGCTCTACATTTGGAGTCCAACTCAGGTGGAAATGCACATGGAAGCATCGAAAGTGTGGCAGAGCTGCGTTAATTTAGCACTGCTTGTCAGTCAGTTCTGTTGATGGGCCCCTTGTAGTCAGCACTTAAGGCTTGCAGTCAGTGTGTGTAGCTTTTTTTTTTTCCTGCTCGTTCCCCATTAACAAACCTCTGTCACTGCTGCTAAGTGATTCTACACGTATGCATCAGTTTGTTCTGCAGGTGGGCACAGACGTGCTGTTGTTCCACATATCTGTACCAATTAATGTCTGTGTCCATTGTTTATAGATCTATGTACAGCAGCTGTGTAGCGTGCTTGTAAAGGGAGTAGGCAAGAAAAGCAACTGAGGTAGTTGGATACATATGTGGGAAGTGGGTGGTTAGGACAAGAAAGGTAGGAAGACAGCGGAATAGGTCATAGCGCACTTGGCCTTGACCTATCAGCTGTTGCTTGTCCCCTCAAACTTAAACAGAGTTATCCAGGGGCCTAGGAGAAATGGCTGTATTAGCCAGTCTGTATCCCTGCCAAAGTGAAAATGCTTGCTGCAGCACACTTTTAAAACTTTTATCTATGATAGCCTAAAACATGAAGCAGTTTCAAAGTATAATTATTTCACTGATGAAACATCTCAGTGAGAAAGTTCTTATCAAAATTTCTCTTTTCGCGTCTTCATCATTTTACTTCTAATCCATGTGTGTCACACTAGATGGATCTCCTCCTCCTTAGAAGTTGCATCTATCAAATATTCATGGATACTCATGCTCATTCTTCACTGTTAGTTAGCAAATATCCATGTGTTTAACTCTTAATCTTTCCCTGTAAATCAGTTTCTCAGTCTTATCATTGGTGTTACTCTTCACAGCCTGGTGGTGAAAATTACCAGAGCTGCACACAGCATTTCAAGAGGATCACAGCTACTAGAAGTAATGATTATTGCTTTTCTGCAGTGTGGTTTCATCTCCTGTGATCACCAGGAAGGCTTTATAGACCACCAGTAGCACAACCTTTATCTCAGGTGTTTCTTCTTTCTTTATCTAGTTGGATTTTTTGGCTTTGTTTCTATTCAGACGAAGTTTAACCACCTACATCTTAGCAGGAAACAACATTTTTGTCACTGAGCTGCATGTGTGCATAAGTGATTTCGCTAATAGTGAACCCTGGCCTATGGCTCTGAGGTGACACATTGACTGCAAGATCCTAAGGTGTTCCTTACAGCAACAGAGCTAGCACTTTTATTGTTCAAAATGGCATTAAATACCCCCAAATCCAACTATTCCATATCTAGTTTCAAGAGAGAAGAATGCTATTGTTATCAGCTGGGAAACTTTTCCTGTAGATTTTGCAGTTTATGATTGAAAAATACTATATTATTGTTTGTTTGTTTTATTACCGTAGCAAATTGGTGTGATTTATAGTTAGAAGAAACTTGGGCTTTCAGTGCACTACCTTTGACTCTGTGTTTCCCTTTTGTTTTAAATGGGTCATTTATCTCCTTAAAAGCTTACTATTAAAATGTTTGTAAACTTGGATTCCATAATGACCTTATTTTTATCAATACATATCTGAAAATGTGAAGAACTAAGCAGTCTGGTTTTTTGCTATTCCTCAGTTAGTTGTATGCCATAGATGACAGCCACTTCAGTAGTAATTTTAACATGCTCCAGGTGTTCAGAACTGTTGTGGCTGTGATAATTTTACATGGCATTATGCCGATACAACTATCCTTGAATCATTCCCAGTTTTGGATTGGTACAAGTACTGGTATTTGCAGATATAAATCTTAGAAGCAGTCATTCCTGCTTAAGTAACATTCCAGGGCAAATAAAGAATGACTCCATTTGAAATGCATTGTCAATTTGCTTAGTACGTATTTTACAGCTGATCATTTGTGCTTTTAACTTGACATCGCAATGGATAGAAGAACTCCAGGCCATATTCACAGCGGCTCCATCAGTCACGAAGTCAGTCAGTTAAGATACATCCTCCTCTTTGCACACTGCTTTTCACTTTTAATGCTCAACAAATATCCTATCATTTTAATTATTTAACAGTTTGATAACACTGCAGTACACAAAAACTTGTGTTGGTAGTAATTTTTACCTTTCTGTAGGTGTTTTGGTATGTTTGTCACTAATCCCCAGTTTTTAACAAGGGCAAGGAGTAAAATTGTAAAACATTAGGGACAAAGAGTGAATCTGAGATAACTTGTTTCTGGCTTGAGCAGATCAAAATATCTACTGAAGAGTAGGGAGCAGAAAATGCTTATTTAGTCAAGGAAGAGATGTATAATCTGAATTACTGTTAGAATAAAATGCATGTCTTTCTGTAGACCTTGCTTTCAGGAAGGAAAGCTATTCCTTTGCAGAAATCTTATAAATCATGTGCATATTAGCAAAGCTAGCACATCACAGAGAAAAGATAAAATACTCAAAGAAAAGTGTAGTGCTGTAGAACACAGAGTGCTGCTACATTATTAATAGTGCTCTAGAAATTGTTGAAATACCACATTATGATGGTTTAGTGTTGGGAAGAACTCTTTGTAGCATGCATTGAGAGAATTATTTAATGGAACAAGGAGGCTGTGTTTTTGCTTGCTACTCAAGCCTTATATGTACCATGTAGTGAGAAATTTAATGAGAAAGTACTTTCTAGAGTAAACCACTTCATAACTACAAGAATGGTGTATAGAAATATGCTGGTTTCAGTATGTAGACCATATCAAATACACATGGTGCCTTTGGGAACTTTTTTTCTCACAGAGTATGCAATTTTTTTCTGAGCTCCACACTGCTGACTGAAAGATGGAGTTCGCAGCTCTGTCTTCAGTGGTTTAAACAGAAGGGCTTGGGCCTGACCTTTGAGAGCGATTGCCTTTCTCCTGTCATCTTATGAGTGGGATGGCTGAAGATAGAGTCCTTTCAATAAAAAAGAAGGGAAGAGATGATAGGCAGGGGATTCTCAGCATTACAGGACTCTGTGCCTGCACTTGGTGTAAAACTTTGACCTTTCAGACATGCTGCTAAAGCATGGGGGGGTGTTTTGTTACTGTTTTTCAGATCACTAACGCTCAGCTCACACATTTATTCTACAGCAGGAGTATGCATGAAGGTGTTTCTGGAAGTGCTGGTTCAGTCAGTTCCTTTGAATGTGATGTTAAAGTTCTCAATTCTGGTTCTTGGCTTCACTGCAGATCACAGCTACAATTGTAAAGAAATTCCTGTTCAGATGTATGCCAAACTAAATTGGTGCAAGTGGCATCTATCAAAAGTTTTGGCACTGAATGTCTGGCAAATCTCTATCTTCAAAGTGCACAAATGATGGAGACAAAAGTTGTATATTTGTATTAGTGGCCTGTTGCTGTGTTATAGCAAGTTTTGGCTGCAGATCATGTGTGTGCTTGAGATTTTGAGTATTGATGTGTCAATTTTTTGACATGGGGAAGGTGTCAGCTTCAGAATTGATTGCATTGTTTTGGTTGAAATAAAAAAAAAATCTTTTACCCATTCAGACAAGATTGCAGACTTCAACCTGAGCAGTTAAAGTATGTGGAAAGTTATATGCAACTGAAAAAAATCTTGTGATGAAGGGAAAGGAAGATCTTCAATATTATCTTTGTAAGTCTGTTCTGTATGTGAAAACAAACTTCAAGCCATAATCAAGGACACTGTTACCGTAAAAGCTGGCAGAGCTTTACCAGAAGCTTATGGCTTGGCCACATGATGTGTATTGCTGGCACCTTTCTCTCACACAAATGCTGATAAGGAGTGCTGATTAGGAGACAGGATGGAAGGAGTCTTGTGTAGTGGTGTATAGCTATGGCTGGGATCTAAACTTTGTCTCCTCTTACTTAAAAAAAAAAAATCTGTGAAGGGAATAGCTTACTTTGTGTAAATATCCAAGGAGCTGGGACAATCCACTTGCTGACAGTTGCTGAATTGGGAAGTTACCACCTGTTAACAGTACAACAATACCTATTTTTTCTTGTAAGACATTGATCCTCTGCAGGAAAATCTTGACTCTTCAGTAGCATGTGGTGAGGATGAGTAGGAGTTCATCTGGCTGTCTAAATGTGGAAAAACATGCTGGCCTGCTCATTCTTCTTGATCTAGCCTTTGCATTAAAAGAAATTTGCTTTGCATTATGAAGCCTGCTGATGTCAGAAAGAAAAAAAAAATAGGCCCAGATGGCGTGATGCTAAATAGAGCTGAGTATGAAGTGTGCATGTAAAAAGAGGCCAATCAGTTTTTGCTGATCCTTTATAAGTGTGAGGAGGAAGAAAACTATTTGCTTTTCAATTCATCTTCCTTAAAGAGACCCAAATTGTGTATATGTTATAGCTGAGCAGATACCTGCATGACAAAGGCCTCTCACTGCTTTTAGCAGGACAGTTCTGTCATTAGTTCTCAGATTTCCCATCTCCATCACGTTTTAAAACTGTTATCTGGAATCTTACCTTCTAAAGATGGGAAAAAAAGATTAGTTGATTGCAAGTATAGTAGTAGCTCTTGACTTGTTAAAATCTTCATGTGAGCGAAAATTTTTCATGTACATTTGTGTAGGTTGGCTACTATTTCAGCTAAAAAGGGACAAATATGTCCAAATTTGTAGTCACACATATTTCTAGTCAGGTTACTACTAGAAGATTTGGTTTTGAATAAGAACTGTTGATGCCCATAAAATGAAACTTGTAAAAGATTCAAGGAAGAAAAGTTTAATGTTATTTATTTCTCACCTTTAAAGTGGAAATACCAGGTGGTTTTTCTGCTTTCATCAGTAATATTTTCCTTCAAAAATTTGAAGTGAAAACCCAGACAAGCTAAAATGTCTTATGTGGAGCTAAGTTTGATTTCTTTTATACCATTTACACTTATTCCAAGATCACTCTAGGTTAGATTCTGGCTTCTATACCTATTAAGGATATGAAATATAAATCAAGCCTACATTGTTGTTCAGTTACAGGCTGGTTGTGTAGCTCTTGTTTTGTAGGCTTCTAAATGCAGTGCTATGCATCAGTGGTCTCACTCTTTGGTGTGAGTTTATAATGTTACATGTCCTTAGCAAGAGGATGTTTAGCTACAGATGTTTAGGTTCGGGGTTTTTTTTTTTAAATTTGAATAAGGTGAAAATTCAGACATACACTTGGATTCTTCTGCAGTAAAATTACATCCTTGACTAACAGGCTTTTTGCTGTATAAACTTTCAGTTATCCTGCTGATTAAAATTGCCCTGAAATATTTTCTATATAAGGTCACTGCTTGTAAAGGTCATTGCTTCTTAATAAGAGGTGTGTTATCTTTACCAGACATGAAAAAAACCCCACTTTTGCACTGCTTCATCAGAATCTTCTTAGTGTGCTTCCTTTTTGCTCTTTTTATCACTTTGGTGTGATATGGTGATATAGATGTGTTATATATGTGCTATATATATGTGCTATTTTTTCATAAAGTACCTGGTATCAAGGTGGCTGGGGTGTGAGACTTCCCCTGGCCCCACCCCAAAGAAGGTACTGAATCACAATCCATATCAAACAATTTATTTTAAAGGATGAGAGGAGGAAGAAGCCTCTACAGAAATGAAGATGACAAAAGATCTTTCATACATCTTATATATAGACTCTTTGGCTTTAGTATTTTGCAATGTATCTGAAACTTGGGGAAGTAAACAGAAGCAAGAATGTGAACTTCATAGGATGTCTGTATACTAGAAGGTTTCAAAGATTCAAAGTGGTTCTCCATCCATTTCCTTGTCTAAAATCTAGCTGCACCCCTTATATTCACTCAGTTGCTTTGTTACAGCATTCTGTGGGTGGCAACCTTTTCCAAAGCACTCGGAAAAAAAGCGGATATCAGATTTATCCCATGTCTCTCTCTTTAGTAGCCACAGATAGTATCATTGTTCTCTAAGCTTCCTCCAGGCAATAAAGGTCTATTCTAATTCTCACTCAGTAGAAAACCTTTAAAATACCCCTGTTCTAGGAATTCTCCTCTTGACTTTGTTACTCAGAATTGATCTTAAAGAAACAAAAACAGAAAAAAAGCAATAGGCTGAACCTCACAGTTCAGTGCTCTTTAAATGAGAAGATAAACAAAAAGCCAAAAAAGTCTGATTTTGTCTGGTATAGCATTTGCATCTGGAAAATTCATTTAGGCCTGGAAACAGATGGTGCAATAACACCTTTTATCACTATTGATTGCTTTTTATTAAGAATAGTCTAAGGGATATAAGAATTACTTCCTAAAGCTTCTGAAGTCATGACAGCTGACTTTCACACATGTTAATTCAGTTTGCTGTAGCATTTAGCATCCTTAAGTGTTCCGGTTCTTTTGCATCAAAAATTTTTTTGTTATTAAGTTTTACTCCCCCTACTCCCCTCTCCAAAAAAAGAAAAAAGTGATAGTGGTTAAAAATGGCGTGTACAATGTGTTACCTAGGTTCATTCTGAAACCCACTCACTCTGCTGTAGCATGGAATATGACTCTAAGGAAATATTCTGTATAATACAGTGGAGAAAAATAGATTTTGTTGTGACCTTTAAGTTGAGCTTTTCTGTTCTGAACCACATTATTTTGCTAAATACAAGGGAACTGGAGCCAGCCTGTGACCTTTTGTTATCATGCTGCTTTGAGAAATGGCAAAAGTCATTCTGATGCTCAGAAGTTCCATTACAGAGATATTGTTGTTTTTTTTTTTTTAAGAAAAAACGACCTTGAAAAGATTCAGAATTGTGGTCCTATACCAGAACAATGTAACCATTTTCAATATTGGCATAAATTAAAGCTTCTTCTACAGAGACAGTAACGTCTGAAGTTAATTGCAATCCATGTTGTCCTCAGACCTTTTTGATCCTAGAGGTGCTCAATACCTCTGAGGAATGGATTTTCACGTCCTCAGTCCTTTCAAGTAAGGAAGCTGTAGCAGAGAACTGATTAAATGATTTATCCTTAATTTTCTGAGTTCTGTGAATTTGCATTTGTGGCCCTATACCTTTGCTGTTATAGGATAGTTCACTTTCAACTGATGTCTCATTCATAGCTCACTAATTGAGAGATACAATGTCCAGAGGAAGCAGAGGTTGCTTCATTTTAAATATTGATGTTGTAATTTAATCTTCTTCCTTAATCCCTTTTCCCCACTCTGCTGCTCAGTGCTAAAGGTGACTGATTTGTTCCTGTCACTGAAAGATGTATTTCTCTGATCTTTACAGTGCAGGGTTACCACTGAATGGTGATGACCTCCCCTGGGGTGTCTCATCCTGCAAATGTGGCACCTGTTCAAGATCTCTTGTTCCTCAGGACTGGAATGTTGGGGACTTGCATGCCACTCTATAGTGCTTTCTTTGCAAAGCTCTTCTCAGTCACTATGTGTTGGGATAGATTCAGAGCACTAAAAATATTTTGTCTAGAAGCTACCTGTGACTCAGGATAAACTCTGAAGTGTTCCTTTTTTTTGTTTCTGCTAGCAGGCTGTCTCCCATGGTTCTCCATGGGAGATATCTTCTGGACAATCTTCGTCCTTAGGTGTGTCTTTCTAAAATTAATACTGAAGATCCTTCATGTAGATATTCCCCTTATCTCCTTTATCAGAGAGGATTTCACCCTTTATGCTTCTGTTCTTTTCAGTTCTGATCGTTGACCTGGTTATGAGCATCTCTCTTCTGACCTGTTTCTTTGGCAGGTGAAGTTGCGTTGCAATAAATAGATAAAAGTGACGATTCGGGAATGTGCTTTGCAAGGACGTGGACCTCAGATAGGCCTGTTCTCATTGGCGTAAAACCACAATGAATTCACCCTGTGCCAGAGCCTCCTTTTCTGGCAAGAAAGGCTTTCTGGGTATCATTGAGTTTAAATATATTCTTCCAGGTCATGTACAGATTTAGAATTAGTTGTACAAACCTGTTAATGAGAACAGGGAATCCAGTCATTACTATCTCTTTAAAACTACACCCAATGAAAAACAAACGTTTTTGATGATAGTGTTAGAAGTGGAGCTGTGGAGCTATATTAGTGATTGATGTTCTGAGTGGCATGTTTCAAGTTGCATTCAGACCATGAGAGATGGATTGCTTTATTTTGATTGATGTAGGTGTGCTTTGTAGAAGAAAAGGACTTCAGAAACACGCCTCATCTTTTTAAAGTACAGTCTAAAGACTGAAATCTTCTGGATAGACAAATGGTACGGGTAAGTTTGGGTCTGAATCCAGTTGCTACTTGGGCCCACTGCTACATTTCCAGCAGATAGGCTCTGAGAGTTTGTAGATGATGAAGATAAATAATGTGCATCCATTGTGTCACTGAGACTTTATGCTGTTCTGTTTTTAAGCCTTGGTTCCCTCCATTCACCACTGCAGTTCTCTCATCTCTCTGTGCCTTCCTCTTCTGCCCTGGGCTCTCATGAGGAGCAAAGTACTGCAAATCATTAGCAAGATAACAGGCCCAGCTGAGTTGTTAATCTAGGACCAGGTTGATCAAGGGATTGGGAAGAAGAACAGTTCTAGGCTGTCGAGTCTCCTGAAACTGCTTGACCAGCCAGAGGGTTCTACCAGCTAGGGTACACACTACACTCTAGTAATGTTTGCTTTATAAAACTGTATCCTGAAAATGCCTCAGAGATGATGGGGCAAGGCAGCCTCATAGAAACTGTAAAAAGATTGAGTTTTCAGTTAATGAAGTGGCTTTACAGTGCTTTTGTTTACTTTTAGGGAAGTGAAATGAACAGGAAAGGAGCAGCACTAGGAAACCCCGGACCATATGGGACTGTAGTATTAAGAGGCAGGGGGAGGAGTAATCTCTAATGATTAACACTTAATACGGATGTATTAAGGCAATGTAAATAAGGATAACACAAGGGAGAGTAGTAGTGAAGTGGCAATGGTGCATGGTGGCTAGGAAATAAAGGAAAATATAAGGGGGTATGGCAGGGTTGCAAACATAGGTCTGTTAGAGATTTTTGTTTGCTGGGTAAGGGATCAATACCTTATTGGAAAATGCATCTGAAACTTGTGGATGTGGGAATATTTTAGAGCAAGGGAGCTGAGAAGCTCTTCTGGTGAGATCCACCATCTGAATGATGAAGGAAGTAGGATATTTAGTGTGCCATGGAGCACAGCTCCCTATTTGTATTGGTTTATAGTTGGCTGGTAGCAATAGTGATGTGTTGCACTTATACAAAACCTACCAGGCCTCAAACTGTCTGAGCTTTTAGTTCATCAATTAGTGGAGCTTCTTCAGTCTGTACTTGTTTACCAGTTCATTCAACTGAAACATTTTATGAGGACATGAGGTACCTGTATACTACTGATCTGCTTGAATCCAGCTGATGTCTGATGTGGAGAGGAGGACTGATTTCTTTTACTTGCCATTGCCAGTTCTAAATGTGGCATTAAAAAATTAGATGTAATGTCCGCAGTCCTGAAACACATGTGAAAGGCCATAAAGCTGTTTTCCATTAATCTTTTTTTTCTGTCTGCTCACTTGCTTTCTTGATTACTTTCCTTCCTGTGATGACAGGAAAAAACCTGTTTACATTGTCACAGTGTCTTGCTTTGTGGTTGTGTAAGATATATTATAGGAAGTGTTATGACACCCTGAATAGACACACTGTATAATGAAGATCTCTTTGCCTAACTGGATTCTTGTTCATAATTTGGAATTTTCATGCTTTTTTTGTGAGACCACTGGAGGAACAACGCAGTCCTATTTCAACACATGAGGAGATACATAAATTCCTATCTGGTGACAGAAGAATACTTACTATAATAATACTATAGCAATTTGTTTTTATAGTTGAAGGATAAATCCAAGTGTTGCAGCTCATATTTCACATTATTAATAATGCCTCACTTTGTTTTCCATTTTGTTTTAACACCCAACAGCAAGTTAAACTCGGAAGTGTTTGTTTAATTTGTGTGAAACAAGTGAAGCAAGGCTAAGTCCTGCATTCACTGAAGGTTAGTTAAAGTGCTGCAAAAACACAGACAATACAGTTTCCACTGCACGTAAGAAAAAAAAGTTCATCTTTGGAAGATTTTTAGGAAGGGTATATTGTGGCTTAGTTCTAAGATTTCCAGTCTTGTTTGAAAAACTTGGAGAAAATTTTTTCACTTACCATTACTAGGAGAAAGTACACCTAATCTGACCACTAGAAGTGGATATTAGATAAACAGTGACATTGTTTTTTAGTTTTGTACAATTTAGTTTTGTACAATTAGATGTACATTTGTACATCTAAATTGTTGTTTGTCTTCTGGATATACAGATTTGTTCTGTGCCAGAGCTTTCGTTTTTGTTTCAACCCTAAATATCAACTCAAGTTTATTGGTATTTTTGCCTTGATTCATTTTTTTCATCCCATTGATACTCTTTCATTCTTTCAACACCATTCTTCTTGTTTGTGTGATCTGTCAGGAAGGTTGTTACATTTATCCCAGTGTCTACCACTGATAGTTAAATATACGTGAAAAGATAAAAGGAAACAAATTCCCTTTCCAGCTTCCCTAAACAAGACATTCTAAGGCAAAATCTTCCTATTTGCTGCTGTGAATTAGTTGCTTGGTTGCACTGGAATTCACACTGAAATCTTTCACGTGCTTTTTTTTCCTTGAATGATCATGCTGCAGCTTCCCCATTTATTTAGCATTGCAACTTGCAGACATACCTACTCTCATAGACTGCAGTAATGAAGATCAGGCAGGTTCTGTTCAAAAGTGCTAGGTTTGGAGTTTGTTTCTACAGTACATAACTACCTGGCACTGAAAGGGTTTCCCCATTTTATCAGAGCAGGTAGTTAATCATTCATGGACTGCAGGGGCTGCTTTTGCTTTTCGTTTGCTCCTGTGCTACTTCCTATTGTTTGGGTTGTTTCAGCATATTGCATCATCCTGTCCAGAACTCATACAGAAATGTTAGCAATTCATCTTAGCATTTTCTGTGTCAGCTGAGGTTGCAAACCAAACTAACATCATTTTTCAAAATGCCACTTTAGGTGGCAAAGAGCTGAATCCTGTAGTCCTTACTCAGCTAGAAAAAAAAATAATCTCGTGTTTGCTGATTTAATAGTACAGATATAATCAGACTCAACTGTCTATAGAATTAAGGTATTCTGAAGTTTACCACTGATTTTTACTTGCTATTTTCTGCCAATATTAAGAACAAACTGCATTACACTGTGGATTTTTTTTTTTTTTTTACATGCTTGTAATATCTGAATGGTAACTCAAGATGTGAAATTTTATATACTTAGGTACAAATTTTAATTCCTCAGTTGACTTGGAAATGTTACAAGCAGTAACATTTTTGACTTATGTTAGTGTTAATAAATCCATCTTGAGTACTTTTTCCTGTCTGTCTGTGGATCCTATGGGATTTTCTTTGACCTGCAGTCTGAAGGTAATAAGAATTTTGTCTGAATTGTTTGACAGGGTGAGGAGCCAGAAGACAATGGTTGCTTTCAAATTTCATGAAAGAAAGTAGCTAAGTAAAGAAAACATCCTTT
Organism: Strix aluco; assembly: GCF_031877795.1. Classification (NCBI taxonomy): domain Eukaryota; kingdom Metazoa; phylum Chordata; class Aves; order Strigiformes; family Strigidae; genus Strix; species Strix aluco. The sequence continues at coordinate 42,824,742 of NC_133934.1, read as the reverse complement.
TATATTCCAGGGAACTGAGTGTTTGCAGTGTCAACTCAGCCCTACTGTTTACTATAGAATTCTCAAAGGGAAATTATTAATAATGTCCTAAAATGTTTTAGAAGTCAGAGGATGTAATGCCCAGTAAAGCATGCTTTTCTTGTTGGATTCTCTAATGTCCAATAAGGGGTGAGCTTATACTTTTTAGAACTATGGAGATGTGAAAAAGGCTTGTGTGCTCAAAACTATGCTACTCTTTCAGTTGTATCAGTTGATCTAATAATGTATTACCACTCTGTATAAACCTTGCCTTGCTTCATTATAATGCAGTTAAAAATATCAATCAAGCACGAGATGCAAATCTATAGAAGAAATGTGTTATTAGTTTCTGCTCAGATTTGTCTAGATGGGCTTCTTTAGGGAGAAAAATAAGAAAAAGGCAAGTCATGTTTTTAGAAGAGCTGTAACTGTTAGAGTTGCTATTAAAATTGTAACTGATATGACTGAAACAGTCATTCTTATTGAAATGTGCTGTAACTTTGTAGTGAAAGGAAAAGCTATGAGAATGCAGGAAGTGCCTCCATATCTATCGGCAAAAGAAATGTCTTTTTAGAGTTGTTTGTCTCCCACTTTCATAGCGTCACAAGCATTAATCCTTCCTCACAGGTTGGCAGAATGACTACCCTCTTTCTAGAGATTGGTAAAAATGTAAAGGTCAGAAAATTTAGGAGTTAATTCTGGCAGGCTGTACTAGAATATCATTTTTGTCTGGGGAGAGAGTTGTTTTGAGTGAATCTCCTAACTGTTCCCCCACTTAATGTTGTGGGTTTTGTCTGAAGGGCAGTTTTGGGGTGCACAACTGTACCTTCCAGTATAGCTTCTGAAAGGAGTCTTTTGACTCAGTTAAATCATAGGTTACTATATGATTGAATATCTCATTGAAATGGGTTGAAACAGCCAGACCTCTCGATGTATTTGGTCAGAGTCCATCAGTTAGGTGCTGTTGCTCAGCTGCCATCTTACCCTTGTAGGTACTGGTGTTTCTGCTGTCAGTCAGGTCTAAGAGGACTGATTCAGCTCCTCAGGCCTTGCACTACTATAGCTCAGACTGAAGCCTGAGGTTCCCTGAAGTAGGATTCTTGAACTCTGAATGTATTTTGGCCAAACCCATTACCATAGGGTAGTTTAAAGATTGTAACATTCACATTTGATATGTGATGGAGCATCAAAACCAGCTATGTAGGATGTGAAGCAGAAACTTGCACTGGATTTTCTGAATTTCAGGTGAGTGCATTAAACAGCAATGCAAGACACATTATGGGACATATTTTCACATTATCTACTATTAGCTTTCCTTTGTTTTAAAAAATATTCAGGGCAGGGTCTTGAGCCTAGTTTTATGCCTTAGGGAGTTGCTGGCTATGAAACTAGTGTAACAGAGTCCCCTTGGCCACCATATATAGATCAGAGGTCATACTTTATTGTTCCCAGTTTTGTAACATACGTTTCTTTTGTTTGACCTCTGTTTAGTTATGGGGAAAGTTGATTACTTACAATATTCACAAGGTGGTCTAATTGTTCCCCTTAACTCATCCGCTGCAACAGACAAAAAGCCTTTAATGATTTTGAGTGTTTTTCAAGGAAGGATAAATGGGATAACTGGTTTAAAAAAAAAAGCGCAAAATGAAAGGGAAGATCTTCTGCATTTGTACTGAAAGCAGAATGTTAGATGAAACCAGGCCTTTTTGTCAGTAGAGCAACTCAGAGTTGTAAGTCTTAGAAGGGTCTGCTATTTTAAGGGAGTCAAAGTAACATTGGTTTTCCACAGACACCAAATGAGTATGCAGTATTCTGAAGGTGTATAAAACACTTAAAAGCCTGCGTTTCATTTACTGCATACTTTAGCCAACATGTGTTAATGTCTAATTAAAGAAATTGACAGAAAGGAAGAGAAGACAGGAAACTGAAAATGATGTGTGAACTGAAAATGTTATGTAGAGAGTCTACAGAGTGGAATCTCTCTTAATAAATGGTCCCAATCAGTTGCAAGTAGTGAGCAATGGGAAAACAGTTTATGACTGAAATTATCCACATGTATGATATCTAGTCTGTTGTATTTAATATAATTTTGAGGACAGAGTTGCTGAGCTCAGTAACACTGAACTTAAGAAATCTATACCTAAGGTGGAAAAAAAAAAAGGAGTATGCTTTCTACAAAACTTTTTGATGTATCTCTAAGTAAAGTGCTGTATCTAGGGGAAGTTTGAAAGTGTACCATTTCTCTTTTCTACTACTGCCTGCACAGAAACTGAAGCAGAGCAAGTTTTTTTCCATTTGGTAAGGAGAACCAAAATGCTTCAGAGTAGTCTAATCAATTAATAAATTAGCATGAAGCAGCATCTGTCTCCTTCTGCCCAAGACTGCATGTCTGATAGTGTAATTGCTTGGACTATAAGAACATGTAACATCAGGATATATTTATATTTATAAGTGTATTTGGTCCAACAGGTGTCTTACTGAAAAACTCATGAGCAGGACTGACTCAAAATATCTGATGTTCCTCAAAGTGAGTGTGTGTTGTCAAAGTTTACAATAGTAAATGGAAGTAGTTTAAGTGGTGTCTCAGTATGTGAAAGTTAGTGTGGGTAACAGTAGATTTTGAGTTTTTCTGAAGTGTGGAATACGTAGAGCTTTTTCACTGCACTAAAATAAACATTCAAACGACTTAGTGGTCTAAAAGTCCCTTTACTCAATAGATGTTCCCTTCCATTTTAGTGTCAAGGGGTGGTTAGCCATCCTTTCTTAAGTTTTACTGCTGTGTAATCTTTCTGTAGTACATCTGGGGAAAGCACTCATTTGAGGATCATAAGCAATTGACTCCAGTTTTATATTGGTGGCATTATGAAATTGTGACAGCTAGAGTAATTTGATAGCTGTTGATGACCTTTTCCAAAGATATTGAATGTGTATGACTTAAGGTATTGGAATAATTCCTTGATTAATACCATGCAGATATTGAAATTGTTTGGTGAATCAGGGCCTAAGGAAGCTATTTAGAAACTGATCAGCAGGTGTGTGTCAGCCTCGAGTAGTTCAGTTTGTAAATTCAGTTGAGATTATTATTTGTTGTTGGAAAAATGGAGGATTAGCTAGAAGCAAGATATCTCCACATGTGGAGTGCTGTTCTGGTTTGCTTGTGTCCAGTTTCTTGTTTTGTTGCTGCTCTTGTTCTTCAGTGCTTCTGTCTCAGATCCTGGTGCTTCTTCAAAGCAGAGACTTTGCTCCAGTAACCTGAACAGTATTTAATAAAACTTGATGTTCTATGACAAATAGTAAAAAATTATAAAAATTCCCCAGAGTGGTTCATTTATATTGTTAGACACAGGAGTGTCTTACTGTGTTCACCTGTGTTTTGTTGTTTCCTTAGCCTAGGGTTACATGTATGGGGTAAATTAAAGGATAAGGATTATTTACATCTGGGGATACTAATGAAAGTTACAAAGCTATTACTTTCTGCCTTTCCTTTCTGCCTTCAGAATAGAGGAATTTTCTGAATTCCTGCTCATCCCCTCCACAGGATGGACAGATTATCTGTGCTGGCCTTGTATGAATCCAAGAAATGTGGCTCCCAGCTACCACAACTGAAGTTGATCTTGGCTTTCTGCCAGTTCCAGCTCTCTTGGAATTTAATTTCATAGTGAAGCGAAGAAAGGGTAACAATAATCTGTCATGCTTTAGGATGGCTGCTGCTTCCAGGTATGCTCTGAAAAGTTTCATCTTTTGAATTGGACTAGCTTTTTCCTTTGGTGCCATATAATGATGTGAGGTCTTCGCCTGAAGATATTGTCCTAGGTACCCTTCTGACATGAGGTCATGTTCAAGGTTCTGATTCTTCTCTTCAAAGCATCTAGCAGCAATGTGTCCAAGGAGGCACTCCTTTGCTGTGGTGTCCAACTGATGTTAAATTCTGCAATAGATCATGACAAAAACATCACATCACTTAAGAGGACAGTTGATGTATTTTAGTGCTGACATGGTTTTGGACAGCTGCAGATTCACTACCTTTGGGATCCTAGTATAAAAGTCACTTCTTTTTAAAATTATTTTTCCAGTGTCAGGGTATAATAAAAAGGAATTCTAAATGTGTTCTCCTGTCTTACCTCTAAGAAAAAGGGAATAGTAACATATCAACTGTCCTACTAATGTGTGGAGGTGCCCTAATGATGAACCTGATGTCATACCTGAATACACAAACTAAAATGAACAGAAATCATCCAGGATATAAAGCAAGCCAAGACCTATTTCATATCTACCAAAAGAAGGTACAGAAAAATAATTCTGTATCCTCAGTTAATGTTGCAAGACTGAATACTCCAGGAGTTTGTTATAAAAAATGTAAGCTCAAGAATTTGCTAAACTTCGAGATGATTTACTACAGTTCATTGATTCCATGCTCTGTACTGCCCAAGTGCTGTGTGTTGCAACTTGTGGTTCTGTTCTTCCAGTCCTTTTTTGGTGGCTTTCAGGCACACAGCTTGTCACTCTGGGTACAAACTGATATGCTGGGAAACACTGTGGAGCTTTGTGCTTCTCTTGCATAGCACTGGCCTTGACAGAGCACTCATGGAGATCAAGTAGATCAAGTGCTGATGTTCAAATGTAAGCTTAATCAAAGTGGAACTGTTAAATATTCTCACACAAAAAATACTAAATAGAACTGTCCCTAAAAATTAGAGGCTTTCTTTTCACATATTGGTCAGCAATGAAATGAAACTGACAAGCAAGTAGTTCTGTAAAAATTTTTTTAAGGTATGTTGTAGTCTTTACAGAGGAGTTAAAATGTGTAATGCAGGGTCATATAACATTAAAAGTAGCTATGGAATGATTCTGTCTCAGAGCATGTGAGGGTGAAGTAACCATTTGGAAAAGGTTGAGGTCATTCTGTGGTGAATATGTGACTTTCCTCTGCCCTAAACATAGTATCTGAAGCTTAGAAATCTTTACATTGGTCCTTCACTTTTTTCCTCCTTCTTTCTGGGCTTTTTCTGGTGCATTATGGGTAGTTTTTCCTAGGTATCATCTTCATTCCTTTTTCTTTAAATACTAGATTTTTCTTTCTGCATATCTGACATCAAATGACTTTTTCACCTTTTATGTTCCACAGCCTCCTTAATTTTAATTTAGTTATAAAAGATGCAAAGTGCTACAAAAAGACAAATATGTGAAATATAGGTGGGCAACAAAAAAGGACAGTCAGTTTAAAAAAAAAAAGAAGGAATGTTATCAGCAAATAAATAGCAAGCCCCAACACATCTCTGCTGACTTTTATAAAACTTCCGATTTTTTTTTTTTTATGCTTTCCTCAATATTTATCAGTTTCATCAACCTTGAAATGGGAACTATGGTTGATTTGAAAAATGGATTCAGGTTATTTAGTTTCACTCTATTCTCTATAAGCAGCAGTATGTCTTCTGCTGAAACGCTCTTTTGTAACTTCAAGGAGGATTCTTAGTAAATTATGACCTATGCCCTCTCCCTCTCCTGAAAACAGTGGCAAGGGGTGTTTTTCTACAGACCAATACTTTCCAAAATGTAATAGTGTCAAGCCTTTCCTTCATGAGAGGAACATGGAGTGAAAGTTGTAACTGCTTTATTCTTACAGCACTAAGTTTAGTATAGGCTAGACCTCATTTGGTAGAAACTAAAACTTGGATCAAAACTATCACCTTGGGTGTAAAAAATCTATATTCCCTTGCTCATAGTGAGCCACTTGTCTTAGATGCTTCCTGTGTGTAAGAAAGGATTTGTTGAGGGGTTTGAGGCATGACTATGGCGTATGAACGCCACACGTTCTGAGCAGTATGGATGAACAGAAAAAAACCTGGTATGAGAACTGGTGCAGGCTATGACATGTCTAGTGAAATACTCATTGGGAACGTTCTACAACAGCCATTTGGGCATGCTCACTAAGAATTTGTCAGTTATTCAGCTTACCCTGAGCTGCATCTATCAGTTTAGAACCTGTAATGTTAAGACTGAATGAGCTTGCATTGAATGTGTGTTGTTTAAGGAATACTAGACAGCGCAATGTTTTAGTCTCTTAAAGTTACTAAATTTCAGTTAAACATAGCTAACAAACTTGACTAGGCTTGTTCAACAGACTGTGCAAGAAACTTCATCATGTCTGGGAGATAACTGGGAGCCATGCCACAAATACAGTTCCAAGCCCACCCAGGCATCCTCCTGTGCTCACTCTGCATTGGTAAATCTCAACTTTTTCCCTTACCTGCTTTGCATATGCTGTTCCATGCTGGTTTTTTTAGAGCTAATGCAGAGCTTATCCGTGTTTTATGAAGTACTCTGTATAGTGGTGTGGTTTTTTTTCATCTGCCCTCTTGCTGCATTTTTTTGTAGGTCTCCCATTGCTGTGAGTTCCACGTTTTTTCGTAGTTGTGTGACTCTGTAATTATGCATTTGTGTATGATTACACCGACCTCAGTGCAGCCCTGCATTTGCAATTATGTTAAGATCAGGACTTTAATCTTTCAGTTCTAGGAAACAAGATTTTGTGTTATGCAGAGGCACACCATCATATGAAAAACACTAATAAAAATATTTACTGCTAATAAAGAGAAAACTATTCTTAAATAGGATCTCGAGCCTTGGTCCAGTTTTTGACAGTTATCAGCAATGGTTTTGCAAACACGCAATGTGCAGGACTGTGTCTGAATTTAGCTGACACAGGATAAATTTTTAAGTCTGCATTCTTGTTGGGATCCCAACTTCAGAAAAGTAAATGATCTGGAAAGTTAAAAAATAAAAAAGGGTAACTGCAATAGAGTTAAATAATGTGACATTAAATATATCCTGTATATATGTGATACTGTCTGTAAATAGGACCAATCCCATTTATCATACAAATTAAACATGTCTAAATCTACAGGTTTCAAGTTTCTTTTTTTTTGACAGGAAACTGCACAGACTTGTTTTAATTTGTTCCATCTTACTATTATTTTCTTTCTCTAAGTAGTTCTGTACTGACAACATAAAACCTACTGGTTTGATAAAGTACCTGTAGCCTAAATATTTAGAGTTGTTTGTCTTTGGTCTGGGAGTCTACCTACCCTTTCGATCCATTTTTATATTATGAAATATTGAAGTTTTGCATGACATTTATCATCCTCCAGCTGGAGGAAGAAAATTCATTACTGACAATAAATGGATACAGCCATACTGCTGTCACTAAAATAACATCTGCTTATGTGGGGGGAACTTTATTTTATTTCTACATTGGTAGGATTAAATTGGGAACCATCTTTTTTTTTTTTTTTTTTTTTTTATTTTCCCCTGCATAATAATGCTAAATATTCTCAGCAATTGCAAATCAGTAACATTTTATAAATGAGCATATCGTATAAACGCAAATATGTATTCCTTCGGACCTTTAAATCCTGCTTTCAGCATAAAGACAGAGTGTTGGTGTAGTAAATTAAAGCTGCCTTACTGCAGCTATTTTGTCCAATGTTCTATCACAGATCCATATTAATATTTTATCCCCTTTAATATTATTACATGATGCAGGCTTTATTTAAATGGATTTGACGGGCCTCTTGGTTGGCTTGACAACCAGAGGGAAAAATTAATGTTCTGCATTTAATCTCAGCTCAAGGCGCTAAATTATTTTGGAGGTCGAAGCTGTCATGCATATCATGCTAAATTATTGAATGTAATAACTATTAGCCTGATGTCTATTTATAGATATTTTTTTTTTAAATTGTTGTTTATTTCATGCATCTTCAGCTAGTTTTGAAGGGAACATCTCTTAAGTTTTCCTCATCCAGTACAGTACTATTGTATCTTTTACAGATACAGCACTGCAGGTTATTTAACCATAAATAGAAAAGGAGATGATGGAGTCAGCAATCTTTAAAGCTATGGAAACAAAATAGCTTTCAGGCTGACAAATCGCATGGTGTACACAGCCTGTGTAACATATGCAGTCTTAACTACTCCAGTTCAAATATATTTAACTTTAAAAGTTCATAAAGGAAAGAATGATTTCCTTGTTTTTACTATTATTGAAGAGACATAGATCCCAAAGATGAACTGAACTGCTAAGCATGCAACTTAGAAACCCAGATTTAAAGCTTAAGGACAATGACTTGTTACCTTAAGAGTATCATATGCTTTAGGAAAAATGTAATGCAGGATAGACTGAACTATAAAATGTTATTAGCAGTTGTTTAAAGATTGCTACAATAGGAATTGTCACATTAAAGCTTTGATAATATAATTATTCTCACTGATGTCGGTACATGTTTATAGCTTTGCATCTCCCCCACTGTCTTAATCTGCTATGTTAAATAACGTCAAGATAGACTCTAGAACACTGTTAGGCTTACAGGCCTGTTTGTATAGCGAGGACTCTGAGGAAAACCAGTCTCTAGAAGTGAGTGTGTGTGACATATCACTGTCTTCTGAATTGCCTCTTCTTTTTTTCTGGCACAAGAGTCAGTTTCTCACCTCTGTTTTATTCTCATCTTTTGAGTATGAAAATAAGAGGTACTCTTATCTGTATCATTTAATAGCAGTCCCTATATGATGCACTGTGAAGTCAAGCTTCTGTAACTTTTTCTCCTGAAGCAGCATCACTTGTGACCAATGGATTATAAGAAATTGATAACATCTAGAAGACTGTTTGTCTTCCTTGCAATGAGTAGTGGTGAACCAACAATATTTCTGTGCTATCAAACAGTGCATGCTTATCACAAATAAAAGTGGAGACCATTGTACTGGATGTATATGAGTTGACACATTTTTGTCAAAATGTATAACAACGGAGAGAAGTCATCCTAGGGTATGGATTGTAGCATCCATTGATTCAGTATTAGAACAGTTAGTGTAATAAACTGACTCCTTTTAGCCATTGGTATAACCAGAGTAACTGCAGTGTTGCCTTGTCATTCTGACAAAACAAAATGAAATGCATCCTTGTACAAAATCCCACATAAAAATGTTTGTTTAGATTTGTGTTACTTTGAACAAAGGCAGGATGAACAAATATCTTTTTCACATAACTGTAATTTAAATAGTTATGCTGTTCACTGTTTTGACTGTAGTAGAATGATATAAATTGGTACTGTAGTTTAGGTATGTTCCAGCATTATCTCATTTTTGACCCCTGCCACTCACCCTCCCCATACTCTGTTTCCTATATCAGTATGTAAATGGAGTGTCTAATTGCTCAGGCTTCTAGGACCAGTGCTGATCCTTTCTTTAGAATGGCTTAGTTACTGAAACATGCTGTTTTCCAGAGCTTTTGCTTACTGTTTTGTGTACTCCTTAGCGGACTAGAGAAAATTGAAGATGGGTATTTCTGTCTTTTTGCAAAAAGATATTCTGAACAAGTACAGCTGGTAGAGGATACATGCAGATCCAGACAAATGGTAGGAGCATGTGTATGCTTTGTTTGCTTCTTCACCATCTATTATTTGGTCTGAATTACCTAAAATACTAGAATATTAAAATAATGGAAGATTTCTTTTTTTCCTTACATGTGGTTTCTGCTCCAAGTCAGTTAGCCTTTCCTTCTAAAATTGTTGAGTATTTAACTGTAAATAGGAGTACATTGAGTCTTAGTTACCTGCTGGGGTGTATTACTACTACTAATTTTACTAAATTACTTCTTATTTGTATCATTATATTATTTTTTATTATATTGCTACTCTTTAAATTCCTGATCCAAAATGGAGATATAAAGGCAGTCCACTAACTCTGTGAATGAAGTAAGATTTGCAGTCTTAAAAGTGCAGGAAATTCAGTCTTGAACCAAAATTATAAATAGTCCATAGACTCCCTTATTCGTCACAGCTTGCATTTTGCTGTGCACTGTGAAATACTTATGAAAAAAAGTATGGCTGTATAGAAGACTATAATAGTTCTCTGGATACAGTATATGTCAGAACTTTCTGTGCTGTTTCCGTCACTTTCTCTTCCAGTAAATTAACATGACATGCCATTGTTAAACAGGGTATAAGCAAATAGGAGTCTGTCTTTCAATCTTGTGAGCTCAATTGAATGAACTTAATATGGTTAAGTAGTCTCCTCTTTAGTTTGGTCAGCTAACATGGCTTTAGATTTTCTGGTCTGCTCCTAAACAGTGCTTTTCAGTCATATCACACCCATTCAGTTGAGTAAACATGACTGAAAAAACACATTCAGTTTTTTGCTCATTGAGACCCAGCCTTAGAGAAATTAGTTGGGAAAGAGCCTGAAGATGCTAAATTCAACCTTACTTACTTTAAAGTCAATGGTAGCTTTACTATTAACTTCCACAGGATCACAAATATAGTATAAGAACATGATTTCTCAAGCTATTTCACTAATTAAAAATTGATTTCTGGCTTTGTGTGGGTTAAAACTGCTAGATACAAAGTTGCAGGTGATTTTATATTTCCAGCCTGTAAGCCGAATTGCCATACAGCTTGTACAAGAACTGAGCTGGAAATAGTTGTAAATCTAATTCTGCTTTAAAAACAACAAAAAATACTGCTAACAACAGTATACAACAACTGTGTACACAAATGTCTGCTACCTGCAGAATTTCACTGACTTTAGTATAAAGCACTTAATAAAACTGCCAAAATCAGTTAGCTACATTTTTTTTTTTAGACAAAGTCTAAGTGCTGACTGTATAGCAATTTATCTTTTTGCTAAAATTCTGTAGCTTATTAAGCTTTTTTTGGAATGCCAGTTTTCATTGTCCATGATGATTTATATTAGTTATTCCTGAAGGGAAGCAACAAACACCTTCTGGATTTAATCAAGCGTTTGTTCCTTCTCACATGGAAAAACCTTCCACCTGACAACCTACTTCGCAGAAACACTGGTGCAGGATGTCTCTCACTGCATCTGTCCAGTGGCATTTGGAGTCTGAGTAGAATCATTCTGATTCTGAGCTGCTCCAGTAAAAACTTCCAAATGAAGTACTTTTTTTCATGACCTATTTTCAGTTTGAACAATGTGTTGAAATTCATAGCTGAACTCAGAGGAAGGTCTATCTGGACCATAAACTTATATTACTGTTTTACTATTGAACAATTTCTAGTTATGTCTTTAGATTCTCAGAAATGAATTATCTCCATAATCCTTTTTTATTTTTTAATTTTTTGATTTTCCTTTGGCCAGGCAAGTGTAGGCTGGCAAGTATACAGGAAGCCTACAAATCTGCAGTAGGAGCGAAGCATGTTGAGTATATGACTTGCATGCAGTGACTATGGACCCTAAGACTGCTTAAATGACATTAAATGAAGTTCTCCTACTGAGTTAAGTGGGAAATTCTCAGCCAAGCACTCACAATTAGAGCTTCATCCAATGTATCTACCATTTAGCATCCCACTCTGTTTTTCCTCATTGTGACCTACACTGCAGCGCGGAGAATTTAAGTTAAACATCAGTATGAGCTTTCTGCTTGTAAGTTGTGAAGCAAAGGAATAGACTGTCTGGGGAAGCTCTGGACCCTTAGGGAATGTAAGAGGTTAGACATGCATCTCAGAATGGTTCAGGTATTCTTGATCCTGGTTTAGGTCAAGAATGTGGACTAGATGCCCCCTTTAAAGCCCTGCCGATGCTATTTTCTGATGTTATGTTATACCATATAGGGAGACCATCAGTATGGGCGAGTGCAATAAAACAAAGCAGAGAACTTGAACTTAATAGAATGTACTTAAACCAGTACAATGTATTTCTTTGTGTTGTTCAGAGATAGGAAATCCATGTGTTTAACTTTCTGCTATTGTAGATACATAGTGAGAAGTTGTACTTGCTCAGATTATAGTGTTTGACTGGAAAAACAAAACAATTTGGGGAAAAAGCACTGTTGTCTCCTTGCAACACATAGAAATCTGATGCAAAGTGATACCTGGAATTAATCAGTGAGCCTGAGGTCCAGGATGTGAACCAGTATCATTAAGTCCTTGACCATAAACAGCATTTGCTTCTCTCTGTGTCCCCAGCGTAGCAATAAAATGTGTGGGTGTCCAGAAACATGTCATAGAGTCACTGTTGTAGAGATATAGCACATGCTGTCCCTTTAAGTATCTAGCTTTTAACACTTTTTAATGATTATATGCTTAGTAGCTGGGTTTCTTAGCTTAAATAATTAAATAGAGGTAGAATACGTAGGTTAAATTCTATCACTTCCTCATAGGTGAAAGCTGATGCGAACCCTTGTCATTCTGCAGGTTTTTCCTGGGGAAAGGGACAATATTTTTCATATTTCTTAGTGCAGACAGCCTCTTTTCTCTGCTGCTGTTCAATAGGATGAACTAAGCTCTCCAAGATCTGCAAAAAAGGTGTTTGAATGACAGTAGACTATTAAAAAGGATTTAAAAAAGTAGCTAGCTACACATGTTAATAGATATTTTAATCATGAAACATTCCTGTATAAGCAATTCTATTGCTGAAAGTCCACAACCTTCTAATGCTTCTTTCATTATTTTCTATAATTTCACATCAGTTACCTAGAATTCAGAAATCCCAATAAATAATTTCTAGTCTGCTTTCATTCCTTAGCAGTCATCCTCCTATGTAGTCTTACCTTCTGTTGACCTACATTTGAAGTGCAGCTCTCTGCTGAAAAGCTGCAACTGTCTGTTGAAAAGCATTGTGTAAAATGGACTTACTGCTCAACATCCCCTCTTAGAGTGAAAAGTCAGCAAAAAAAATAACATTCCTGCTTTTTCCCGTGAGCAGCTTGGAGGTCCTAGTCTTAAGAAGAAATACAGTAATTTGCATCGCATATTGTGCAAGGATTGGTTGTTGAGCTTCAGTAAGAAAATTCAATTGTATAATTGGAGAAGGTGTGATGGTGGCAGTTGCATGGGCCCCAGCAAAGTGGAGTGGGGGAGTCTGCCAGCAGAAAGCCTCTCCTCAGCTGGTTAAGATCTGCTCAGAGGCAAATCAGACATATTCATTCTTTCATGCTGCATAAGCAGTGCTGGTGAGTAGCATTGGAACAGGGCCTGAAAGATGTACCAGATTTTTAGCTTTCCTGGCTGGCTGACTTTTCTTTGAAGGAATCTTATTTGAAAGTGGTATTTATGTATGTATTGACTGGCAAGGAACATCCTGGTTTGAAACACTAGCAGCTGCAGGGCTAGATACATTAATTTCTCCTTTGATTTTCTTTCTGAATGTTAGCTTCCTTGTAGGTAGAGTAAAGGCTTCTCTTTGGTATCAACGATTATCAGAGTTGGAAGTAGAAATAGAGTGATAGGTGGAAAGAGAATGGAATAACTAACTTTGGAGTATCTTAATCAATCATTGTAGACAGTTGCAGAGGCATCAAGGATAAAATTAATCTCTTAAAGTCAGTGAAGTTACAGAAATCGATTTATTTAATAGTAGAATGACATAGAAACTGTGTTAAAGAAAGGGGAATGATGTTATGCTTTGTGGAAATAATTTTCTGAGAGGATTTTCAAAGAGAAAGAAGTTGGATGAACTGTTGCCCTAGTTTTGGCTGTAGTCTCCTCCCCCACTACCAAAACCAACCACACACACAAACCTACCACAACTGTCAAAATGTTTCGAAAGTTTTGAGACTTACTCAAGTACACAGTTTTTGAGGCTGGTGGAACCCCTAATTGAAACCATGTTATAATGGAGCACCATGGTAAGAAAAGACTGCCAGAGCATCCTGGCAGAATGTGGAAAAAGCAATGAGAATTTGCCTGCTGCAGAGTGAGATTGGGCTGTGAACTTGGACGAAAAATAGGACAATGCTATCCTTGAACCTTAGAAGCAGCTTATAATTTAATCAAGAGAAACTTGTAAGAAATAATGCAGAAGATTTCACAAATCATGAAAGAAAACCCTGTCTTACTCGGTGTCCAGTTTTTGGACAGATAATTGTGAGAAGTGAGAGAGTTGTGCCGAAGCATGAAAGTAAGAATGGAAAATACCCGAAGAGAAGCAAAATATATTTTATGCAGCAGAGGAAAATAAAGTTTTCCATAGACCTTTCTATCTTGTGACTAAATTATCACTTTGAATTTGCCCAGTCATGCAGAAACCAATACACTGTAACTAAAGTTACAGTAAAGGATATATGACCCAGTCATATTGAACATAGACTGGTGTTTGTGTCTTGGCTTGCACAAGGGGGGGAACATGCTTACTAAATATGTCTGTGAACTAGATGAGATTGCATCAGGAATTAAAATATGAAAATATGCACAAAAATAATTCAGAAAGACATGCTATCATAGAGTAACAGGAACTGCTGTAGATAACATGGAGAGGAAATAGACTAAGTGAAAGCATAGAAATACTCTAGGACAGGTCAGATTCTCAGAAAGGAGGTAAATTATGTCATTAAGCAAAGGGTATAACTAGTATTTAGCATGATTCAATGTCTGACAAAGAATACTATTACATGTTAATATGCTTAAGGAAAGGTAAAGACTGTGGTCTAAAACTGAAGTGTTTGTGCATCCTATAATGTAATTTCTTTGTGGTCCTTCATATGGTTATTTCTGCAGTCCAGAAATAACATGTCAGAGTACCACTCCTAAATATGTCATTTGATCCATGAATTCTGCACTGAATATTAAATGTGGTAAGTGCCCATAATAGATCTGTTTTGATCCTTATGACTTGCCCTACCAAAATACAGGGCATCTAGGGACTGTTCTAGTGTGTGGTGCTGTCTGCTGAAACGCTGCTTCTTAGAAAACATGGTACCAGGTTCTTGGTTGTATGGTCACTCTTGTTATAATAGAAGAAACCACAACCAGATCATATGCTACAGTGAGGGTTGACATGACCTGCTTAGCTGAACCTGCGGTCACTAGATAGATTAGGACACGTTAGTGGCTTTTTGAAACTGGATATGTTACAGAGGAGTATCTGGAATTTTGCCAACTCAAGAGAGCGTTATCCATGGGGAAGCCAACTAACAGCGGTATGAAGGACTGAGCAAAACAACAGAGACTAAAAGTGCCAAGGTACATCTTTTCATATGGATGGTGCTATCACCAACTGTCTGACAACTTTGATTTACATGTTGTTTTATCAAGACTTTTTCCTTCTTTCAAAGAAGGGAATGATTAGAGCTAGATTAAAGTTAGAGCCTGACAGATGGAGATCCTTCACTTCTTGTCATGTGTTGCCTTTTAAAAATTAATTTTGGTTTATGTACCCCATAAAAATATATAAAAATCATAGGTACAAGATCATATTGAGTGTTTTCCTTGATTGCTTTCACATAAAATACTGCAGGATGTTATTTGTAAGGCTGGTATCTAATATTACAGTGCTAATTGGATATGTTCTTTTCTTATCTGTATTTCCTCTTACATATCAGTGAAGTGCTTTTAAAATGTAAGGTACCAAAGTCACAACTTTTCTTCCATAATTTGTTTTTCTGTTTGAAAAAAATATAGCTTTTTGCTGTTTCTGTTAGTTCTAAATCAGTTAACTGCCTCTGCTCCTGTAAACAAGATAGTTATAAGCAAATTATCAAGAGACAGATGTGAAATCTCTTTCCTCCTTGTGGCTAGTCCTCTCTTCTTTAATGTTAATTATCATGGCAGTTCCATGAACAAGACTAGAAGGCTGTTTTGGCCTCAGATTAATTTGGCCTGTGAGTTGCTTCACTTAAGGACAAATACCAAGATAATTTCTAGAAGAGGAGTTTGAAGCTGTGCAGTTTGGAATACTTCAAACATTTCAGTCTCTACTTTTGAATCAAAGTTTTCCTGGTGCATGAGGAGAACCCAAGGGACTTTGAATTTTACACCACTGTTTCCTTGATCCTCTGCCATGATAATGTAATGATGTAGTTCTGAATCTGGCTCACCAAATGCTTTTTTGTACAGTGGTAGTACACATGAATGCAGAATCCCACAACTGCAGATTCGTGTAACTCAGCAGAAGTTTAATCTTCTATTTTATGGCTTTTCTGTGCGAAATGTTTGGATTCTGATGAGAAGTATCTCATGCTCAACTTTTTATTTGAAATCATCTACATTGAGACACATGAAAAAAATATACATAGATATTTAGCATCTAAAGATTTTCGTATCTTTACTATTATCACTTCTGGATTTTTTGAGAATAGAATCCTAACTTGTCAAAAGGAAACCTGGCACTTTCCATCTTGTTGTGGTGGCACAGCAGGAAAAATGGATTTTCCCACAAATTCTGAACTATGATAAATTGATTTTATAGAGGAAGCATCTTTAGGCTGCTGAATTGCTTAGTATGTTTTTACATGTTGAAAGCTGTTCTTTTAAGCACTAATTATTGCAGTTTAGGCTGTTGGAAAAAAACTGTAGACAAGTTTTGTTGTTCTGAAAATGTGGTGTTGTATTCAGTGAGAAGTCCTATGAAGTAATGTTAATGGCACGTTCCACCATTCAGTGAAGGAGAAGTATTAGAAGATGAATTTTAAGACTAGAAATCTCAAGGACTCTGTTTAAATGTATTTGAGCCTCTGGATGCATGATCTTGTTGTGCAGCCATGGATGTAACGGAATTCCTCTCTCTGGGGAAAAGGAATGCAAGTTCACTCATTTTGGGACAGTGGATATGATAGACAATGGAGAATGTCCTTAACCTGCTGATTCACATCAACTGATAACTTATTTTCATTAGCAATGGCCCAGTCAGGTCCTTTCATCACACTTCTAATTCAGTGACCTGTAAAATCAGAAATGTCCCAGTCATTGTCATAAAAATATATATCTTATAAGTGCATGTTACAGTTGATAGTATTCAGTTCAAGCTGAAAATTAAAGGTGAATTTCATCTTGTAAGAAGTGTTTGAAACAATGTTTTAAGAAAAGTGATATGCAAAAATGATTGAGGTTAGTAATTAGCTATAAATGCTTGTCTTCTGGGAAGCTGAACTAGAGTAGCAACCAGAATGCCGAAAGCTGTCCCCCTCTGACCTCCCCCAGAAGGTTATAAAATATCAGTATTCTGAGATCCCAAGTGCTGGTATTTTTGGCTTTCAGGGAGATTAGCTGATTTAATTATATTTAATTTATTGATTGAAATAAATTTAGTTGATTTAATTATATTTAATTATAGTACTCAATTTCTTCTTCAGAGTCCTTTTGATTTATTAACAATTGTTGAAAATATTTGTCATACTCGAGATGAAATTCTGTCCGTAGAGATAAGTGGCAGTATTGCCACGGACTTTAAACAAATTGATCTCTTACATCCTAGGCCCTCCTGTAAGCAGTAATTATATTGTATTAAAACAAGAAGTCAATGAGCCAAATTTTCAGCGAAAGGGTGAAATACTTCTTAAGTCAGATTTTTACTCATTAATATGTTAACAGCACGGCTGGCTTTAAAATAGTGTAAAGTTTGCTTAGTTAAGGATTCAGAAGCCAGGAAGTGGCAAATCTTGGTTTTGTGGATGTGTAACATCACAGTTCCTAATTAGATTAATCCATACTGTTTCTCAGATCCTGCCACGTGATGTTTAACTGGCTAATTTATTCGTTAGATTGTATTTTCAAGCCTTTGTTCTTGGTATAATTTGAAATACATGGTTACATGCAAAAATAGTCTATATAATGTGTAGAATTGAAATAGAGGAAGAAGACCAATCTTTCTTTCAGGGAAAAATATAGCTTATTTCTAGAGGTATCTTTTATAAATAGCCTGCAAATGAATCTTTTTATTTCCCAAATACTTTATAATGATGTGCTATTCTTTTTAGTTTTTTACATCTTGTTTAGAAAATGACCCTGTGATTAAAGAAAATGATTGAGATTAAATTATGAAGATTGATGCTCAATGTATGTAAAGTGGATTTGTTTTAATAGTTTTCTCTGTATCCCTGCAGTCCTGCACTAGTTTTTTTGTGATCTCCAGTATGTTAAAAGGGGGAGAGGGTAAAGGTGGGAATAATTACTTTACTAGCAAAGTGTAATTTTATGGTACCAGACTTCCATCAAGTGATATCTAATACTCCTGAAGCATGTGTCCCATCTCCCCACAACCTCCTTCAAAGCAGGGTTAAGTAGTAGAGATAGGCGCTAATGGTCATATTACAGTAAATTGTATCAGACTGCGGAAAGGAGGAATGGCAAGAAGTGAAAAAGACATTGATTCTATTACATTTTATCCATATTCTACAGTAATTTTGACCCCACAGTGATAATGGCAAGGGGTAAATATACTCTGTGTATAATGGATGACCACTTTTCCCAGTTCTGTTACTGCATTGGTGCTGGTTCTTTGATGCTTGCAATTCTGGTTTATTTGTGGTTTTGTTTGGTTGTTTTTTTTTTCTCCTGAGGGGGTCTAAAACAGAGCCAGAACTGAGACTTTCTTACTCAGTAGTTTAGAAAATTTAAAAATATGCCTGATTTGAAGCCACAGACATCTTATTCAGAAGAAGAATCACACTTCTGCTTTAGGTATGTTCATGCCTGTGATTAAAGGCTTTTTACATATGCATCCATCTCCTTTAGCTGTTCTGCTACCTCTGTTTGAGAATAACAGTGCTATCACAGTGACAAAGGGCTAGGTTGTACTCCTCAGGGAAATAATTACAGCAGCACAGAGCAGAAGGTAGAATTACCATTTGCTTGCTGTTTTATAATGCAGTACCAAATATTTATCATAGTATTAGTAAAAAAGCCATAAACTTTATGTAGATTTTAGAATATAATAATAAATGAACTCATACTGCAATGAAAAGCTAGGTTTTCATGAGACCCCAAAGAAATCTGTTCTAACAATGGTTTAGTCACAGTACAAATATTCAGGATGCAGTATTCAGCTGTCTTTTTTTATATAAAGAAATTGGTAGTTTTATCCATGGGTATTCTTACAAGGTTGGATAGACTGTTTTCAGGCTAAGCTCTAACTGTTAGGGCTTACTGAATCGGAAGGGAGGTGTCACACCTATGTCAAAAGTAGGCAACATTTTTCATGTTTTGGAAAAAGGTAGCTGAAGGATGGCCTCAAAACCTGTACATTTACCTGAGATATCAGTGTAAAGGAATATTTTGCTAATCTTCAGTTTTTTTGGATAGTCTGGACTGTGGCAATAGCAAGTGTGATCTTTCATGCAAGTGAGAAAAGCGCACCATATATACTTCGCAGGAGACAGCTGTGGTTTTCTACCTCTTGTTCCTTGTTTTCTGTAAAGCCCTTCATGTGGTATACACCCCCACAGCAATGAATCCAGTCCTTGAATGTGCCCAGTGAAGGTAGTTAAATATTTGTTCGGCTCATAACTAACTTATTTCAAATAGTGCACTGGTGAGTTCTTACTGCCTTGCAACTTAATGCATACAGTGTTTATACTTCTTTGAACAGGTACAGCCACAGGAAAGGCACAAACCTTGGTCAAATCATGTGTGCTGTTCATACATGTGAAACTCAATGTTTGTTTGTCCCAGGGCAGGTTGTTCAGTATGTGTGCTGACACGTTTGCATCACTCAGGCGACCCGCAGGCTTTGTCCCCAAGTGGCGTAGGAGAGCAGCCCAAGGCTTGCCAGCCCATGTGGAGGGGCAGCACCCAACCCCCTGTGGAACAGTGTAGGTATGATCAACTCTCCGACGGCTGTCCTCTGTCCTGTAATGTCTTTAGTAGCACTTTGGTGGGGGGAAGAGTTTACATCCCCAGATTCAGTAAGAGGAAGGTTAATGTAAAAGATAATGCTTCACACAGCCAGGTTTCCTCTAGCAGTGAATGGTTGTTCTGGTGAATGCAGGTCAAACGCAAGAAACTTTTTTCCTGTGGAAGAAGTTTTTTCCACTATACAGTCATGTGTGGTGCTGAAGAGCTCGAGTTAGTACAACTTGGTGAAGGCTGCATTGGATTTGTTCTGTTCTCCCTTCCTCTGAAATCTTACCTGCTGGCTGGTAAAATTTTGATTTGTAACATAACAGCACTTACTCTATACCAGGACAGTATGTTATACTGGAAGATATATTTTTAGTAATTTTATCAATACAATTAATACATTTCAGATAGGATGGAGTAAGTGCTCTAAGCAGTGGTAGATTCCAGGTTGTACTCCCTGGTGGGGGCAGCATTGCTTTAAAAAGAAAACCAACAATCAGGCAGTCCTGGACTGGTAATTAAACTGTTCACTCTGAGGAAGTAGATCGGCTCCCAAATCAGACTAATAAATCTGTGGTATTAACCCACGTTAGTCAGATCAGCATGCCCCATAATCACTGCTTTTGGTTGTCTGTCTTTACACAGTAAACTGATTTTTAACCAAGGATTCATCAGAGGAAACTTTCATAAGAAAAAAATTGCAGAAAAACTAAGAAAACCAACCATGCTTCTTTCTTCTTTGTCCCTAGCAGATAATTTCTCCTTAAAACTATGCTGTTATTGTTAATCCTGTCAGGAAATTAATTATTGGCATTACAATTTAAAATATTCTTCAAATGTAACCCTGTGTTTCCCCAGTATTTCCTATCACCAGTAATTGATTATGTAAAGAACTGCAAGAAACAAGGCTGGAGCTGTAGAGATTGAAGGTGATGGAGTTTACTGCCAAGAGCCTGCAGAAACATCATATTCTGGGCTTTGGCTCTGGTTGTGCATTTCTGGGTTTTCCATAACAAGAGAGGAATTCCTCCTCCTTTGGTTAGACAGGTGTTTATGCACAGTCACTTACCTCCCCTGTCTCAGAGGACCACTGCAGCAGATGGGAAATCATCTTTATTAATCCTGGAAAATGGGGAATACATTGAGCAAATGGGAGTTTGCTCAATAAAGGAAAAAAATAAATGGGTAATTAAATTATATTTAGAGTGTGTTACAGGTAGAGCTTAGACCAATTTCAAATTCTGGCACTTACTTGCTTTGGAGCTAGATCATCATCGTTTTTCTTCAGTTCATAAAGTTCAGTTGCATTGTCAGTGTTTCCATAGTGTAAAGAAAAAAGCCGCAGAAAAATTTAATTAATTTATCAGAGCAATGTGAGGGAATTTTTTTGTGGCTTGTTTTTCTGTGGCTAGAGCAAAGAATAGAGTGAGAGGAGACATTCTATTGCTGCTCCTGCAGACCTGCTAGATTAATTAGTCTTGAAACCTGCTGCCAATTGGTTGTTCATTTTTTAACTAGAACAATCCGTTCCTCATTCTGTCTGAAAATGGAGGTGTGGCAATCAGAAGATTTGTATCTTTGTTTTTATTACCAAGAATGGAGATCAAAGCCTTGTAAGAATAAATTGAAGACACTTGCTACAGAAAATTTCTTCTTTCAAGCAGGCTGTCAGCTATAAAATCCCCTTCTGGGATGAAAGCAAGCTGCAGAGATATAGCTGTAAAACTTTGCACTTGTGTGCATAAAGTTTTTGTGGAAGTGTACGTAACCTGGGGTATATTGGCATAGATGTATTTAATAATGAAAAATGTCTCGTTTGGATGTACAAAAGCCTGCAGAAGTGTGTTATAACACGGATGGAGTTGTGATTGTGACCAGTAGAAAATCGACACGTTTCTCCTCAGCGATGCCTACATTCATAATTTGTGTTACCACGTTTGTATGCAAAGAGTCCCACCAAAGTGCTCACGGCAACAGCTTTCAGGTTTGTTATGGGCAGAGACAAGGTCAACAGAGCAAACACCCTTCTTCCCCTCAAATTTTAGCATTAATAAATTATAAAGGTGTGTCCTCATGTCAAACACTATCTGAGAAGACTCATATGCTGCATGTTATTTGCCCCACATGTTCATTGGCTGACTCTGAATATTGTACAGGTTCAGAAATGCCACCGTGTGCTCTGGGCCAGCTCACATAACCAAAACATGTCTCTGGTATGGCAAAGGGGACTGAGGTCTAGATAAGACTAAGTAAGTCTGAAATCTTTCTGGATGACAGAACAAATCAACTGTTGGATGCACAGGATTGCCTGCAGCAGGTGTAAAATTACATTATGTTCAACATTTGTGTGGGAATTGCAAGAAGAGTAGTTTTGAGTTGCAATTAGGAGGAGAATAAATCAAAATACTTCCTAGGTAGAGAAAAGCTAGAGGGAAGTTGTGTAGGGAGCACGTTCATTTTGCTTGTTTCATATCTGTGTCTGCATTGCAGCAAGAGGTGTAATTACAGCATGCAAAGGCATACCTGAGTGGTCTTTATCCAACTCAGCTGAACACTGATGCCTTAAGGCTATGGTAATATCGACTTCAGAAAGGGAGGAGGCCTCCAATGAGATTAGTGACTTCCTTTTTACTGAAAATAAGTCTAAAACTGCAAGATGAGGTATTAAAAATGCAAAGTAATATTCTTTAAAATAATACAATTGACATTAAACTTGAGAACCATCTCCTTAGATGGGTATCTCATGTGCACATATTATCCCTAATATGGCTTAATAATTGCACTGTTCATGTGGTTGCTGTTAGAAATGTTCTCAAAGTCTCAGAAATTACTTACATAGTGAAAAATAGGTCTGAAGTGATAGTATAGCTTCTTTTACCTGATTATGGTGGATAGGCTGAGATTGTAGGAGCAGTTTATAAACTTAGTACTTTATTGGATTTTTTTAAGGATGTAACACCCTGCACCCCCCCCCCCCCCCCCCCACCCTTGCTTTATTTTGCATTGGCTTCAGGAGTGTGCTTATGAATCAGAAAACTGGTGCAGATATTTCAAAAGATTGTGTGGCTGTGCAGGTCTCTAAAAAGTGGAGGACCTTGCAGAGCACTAAATATTACAGTACACTAGAACAATATTTTCTTGCTCTCTTCCCTTTTCATGGTAGATTCTTTTAATTGGAAAAAGTAAGCTATTAAACAGACATGGTTGTTTTGATTACTCAAAATATTCCCAATGTTTTATGCATGCAGTTTGATTGCAAATGTATCGTGACTAATTTATTTCTCAATTAATGTTAGTCCATTAAGTAAAATATTTGCCTTGGACATATTTTTTTTAGATAGTAAACTAACTCTGGTTCTGTGCAGCTGCATTACAGTTTCTGCATTGAAATACTGTTTGCAGACTAATGATGCTTTATCAGATTTATTCTGTTAAAACTCCATTGACATTGGCCATATCTGACTGTTAAAGTCAACCAGATTTTACTGCATGTGATTGACTCTGTAGTGATCAGTGATGAAACATTAATGTTATGTTCTTCGTGGTTTCAGGATGTGAATAACATTCACTGATGTGTATAGCAGACAGATGGAAAAGCAGATCTTATTTTCAAAAAGGAAATTTGTGCAGAATGTAATTTTTAAACCATGTTTGCTGTATTTCACACTTAAGGAAGCTTCTTTTTTATTATTCAGAAAATCTGTAATACCAAAGCATAACAAATTGTTCAGTTAAGCCCAAGACAGGTTATGAGGAAATCTGTATGCAAAGAAGATATGACTACATTCATATCTTTAATTTATGATATGTTTAGCAGTAGTAACATATATAACTCCTGGTCAGGGAATAGCAGGAGAGGTTAGCTTCTTTCATAAAGCCTTTTGTATTCAAATATAATGGGGCAGAAGTGTGGGGACAGCAGGTCAGTATGTTTCATTTAAGCCTTTTATTTCATCTTTAAGAAAGAAGTAAAGCTTATGTCTTTACTGCATTTTTTTTTTAAGCTACCGGTTGATTTCCACTTTTCATGATGTGTACAAGACAGAGTACTGGTCCTTTCAAATGATGTCATATTTTTGGTAACATAAAGTGAAACTAAACATATCAGAGAATACAACATGATAGTACCATGCATTTTGAAAACTATCAGGAAGTGAATTAAAAATAGAAAACACTAAGGAATTTCTGGCAGAACCCTTTTCATCACAAAGGGTTTAATAGCATTGGTATTAATTAGGGACGTTGGTGGCCCTGATCTGTATTGTTGCTCCCAGTCAGGGAGCAAAAGGTCTTAAGATATGGGAAATCTGGATCCAGGTGAGTGACCAAACACTGATTGCTGCTCTTGGCTAGGTCTCTCCTTTATGTGAAACTTTTTGAAAAATGTCTGTTTTGTCCTCATATAGAATAAAATAAACTTCTCAGCCTTGAAACCTTTTCATTGAAATAGTATGTTTATTTTTCTGACCTGCCCACTCATTTGAGCCTTGTGATTACTTTCAAACTCTCTTGGGGACAGTATCTCCTCTCCTAAGGGCAATGAATCTAGGCCATATTTTATTGTTTCTTATATCTTTCTCCTTCAGCAATACAGGCCTCTGTCATAGATTGTTTCTACAGCTCTTTGCACTCATTTATTGGTATGGAGAGCTGTCCAGTAAACTAGATGTAACAGTCAGTTTATGTTCTGGGGAAAAAAAAAAAGTAGAAATGCCTACCCCATTTACCATTACTCTCAATTACAGTCTGTATAAAGTGTTTAGTCTGACAAACTCTTTTCATATCCCCTAGGTGGCAGGCAGTAAAAGCCAAAAATGAGACCCTTTGTTACCAGAATTTTAGGCAACTAAACAAATTTAAAGGAAAAAAAGTATTTAATAGTAGTTGGTTTTATCACTCTA
Source organism: Strix aluco (assembly GCF_031877795.1). Lineage (NCBI taxonomy): Eukaryota > Metazoa > Chordata > Aves > Strigiformes > Strigidae > Strix > Strix aluco. The sequence continues at coordinate 42,800,261 of NC_133934.1, read as the reverse complement.
ATGCGAATATCCTGGGTCACCGTGGGTGAGTTGTAATGTCTTAACAGTAAAAGCCATGTGAAAATCCTAACCCGAGCAAAGCTCAGTTCAGTGAGTGTTTCCTTCCCCAGGCAAAACTCAGCCAAGTGTTTTCAGCGGGATTTGCTCAGGTCCAAAGCTCTTTCACTCTGCTTGGATAGCATACAGAGTAGCATTAATGCTGCCTACCTGTGCTCTGTATTTTTCACTGGTTAGTATCTATTAAGTCTGCTAACTGGAAAGAAGGGTAATACCAATTAACAATTCACTGTGGGACAATCTCAAAATTAGGTGCTGGGAGACTTTTGTTGGCCTCAGAAGCCATGAATTCAAACCAAACTTCAGAAGCCATGAATTTGAATCAAACTTTTTAACCCTTCCTAAAGATATGTTCCACTTAAGCTGTAAAGTGTTTTGAACTGTTTCTCAGTTTATAAGAAAAGATATATCTTTAAAATGTACTTTTTTGTATTTGACTAATTTCTAGCATGATGATTCATTTTTTTAACCAAAATTTTCCTGTTCTAATCTTATCTTTTCACCTTTCTCAAATTATAGCAAATGCTTTGCAAGACTGGAGGAGAATGGTGTGAAGGTTATGTTAGGAGTATCTTTTTTACCTTTTTTTTTTTTTTTTTTCCCTTCGGGAACCTCTAACAACATTACCATTTTGTGGCCTGACTTGTTTTAAAGGTGAGGTAGAGAGCAAATTTCTTAAGGAGCTTCTTTTCAAAGAATCTGAACAATGTCCATAGAAAATGCTCCATTGAAGTACCCAGTTTCTTCCCAAAAAGTGTTTCCATGCCACAAAGAAGAGAACTTGAAAAACAATCTGGAACATCACTAGCTAACATTTCTTATAGGGATAAATACCACATATGGAGTAGGGAATTTCTCTTACCTTTGATAGTCTCTGCTATATACATGCAGGTATTTAATTCTATGGCAGTCCTTGTAATGCATCATTAAATAGTCTGGGGTCTCACTGGATTTTTGTGGTTTCATAAAATATCTAATTAAGCCTCTGGGGTTTTTTTTTTTTTTTTAAATATAAATCTGCACCTCTCTCTATACATATAAGAAAAAATGTAAGACAAAGAAGTGTAGAGTTCAGAAATTACATGATTTACTAGAAAAAAAGCAGCTATTTAAAACTACAGGATGATAGTTTCATAAATGAATGTCATGGTAGGAACATTGTTATCTAAAGGCCTTCAAAATTGTGTTTCCTTATTTCATTTTTATTGGTGAAGATAAAAATGGGATGAGTATCTTCTGTATAAAAAATTGTACCTGTCTGAGTTAATCTCTTTATATAAGGAGATTTAACTAAAACTTGTGTCTTCAATTTTTGAAGGAGGCTCAGTGGTAGAGTATGGCCTTTTTATAGGCTTATCATGGAGCATGTACTGCTGTGTAGAACCACATGAGGAAAAAAGTTTATATGATGTCTTGAAAATGTAGGGGAAAAAAGTAATATTAAAAGTTGCTTTAATGTTTGTCATGATAAATTTGTGCAAGGATGGTGACTGTGAAATAGGATCCATTGATGGAGCTGCTCTAAGTCTGAACAAATGTATGGCAGCATTTCATGTAGTGTTGAGTATACCCAGACTTACACCAACCAGGAAAAGCAAAGGATCAAACAAACGCTATTTCCATCCTTTCACTCTGTTGATCCTTAAGATGGTCATTATAGCTATGAGGGCAGCTTTTTGGTGAGCCTGATATGGGCAGTGCTCTACTTTATGCCTCAGATGTTGCATTCTCATCTTACTTGTTATCTTCCTTGTGATGAAAATAAATATTTCTTCTTCATAAATTACAAATTTAATATGTTTTAAGGAGCACTTAAAAGCTTTATGCTGTGTTCTGTTTGTTTCCCTTGTCACTTTTCATGTGTCCTTTCTTTTGCCCTCTTAAGTGCAGGAATGAGCCCAGTGCTTCTTGCAGGTTAAGGATGTTGTCAGTGCAGATAAGAGTCATTCTGGTAATGGTGTGTGTGACTGAGCAGAGAATAAATGGTTAGTGCGAGTATAAGGATTAGAGTGTCAGAGATTTCATATGTGTTTTTTTCACAACTGTTCAAAATCTATTAGCTTGCATCTCATGTTCTTCGGTTGTCTTTTTTGACCCTCTGCTTGGGTCTTATTTGATGTCTGTTGTAATTAATGAAAAGTCAGAAACCATTTTGCTTACTGGATGAATGATTTCGGGGCAAAAAAGCCCACATTTCCATGCTTATGGTGTTTAAAATTACTGTGACCTAACTTCGCCACATAAGAGTAAGGGACAAGCAGAAAGAGCAACTTAAAAAAACCCCAAAACCGAAACCCCAGTGTTACTAAGAATTTGTGAAGTCTTGTGTGTCAAGTTTTACACACACAAACTCTCTGGTGTTTGTATGTGTGCCAAGTGTACATATAAGTGCACTGGAAAGGTGAAGGCAGCCCGACTTCCTAACTAGGTGTGCCTTTCCATTCTGAATCAGAACAAACACGATTTTTTGTCTGTAACTATGGGAATGATACAGCTGTTTGGAGACTCAGGTGAAAGTTTGAAGCTGTAGGCTCCAACTGTAGGAGGACGTATAACACAGCATGCTTGCTCTGCCGTAGCAATAGGCCCTAAACAAAATAAAAAAAATAAGGCCTTCCATGGTAGTTTTTTCCCATGACCGAAATAATTGATTGTGACTTGCCTGATAGTTCTCAGGGGCTCCAAAGCCATATTACAACCTGTTGGTTAAAAAGAACTATGCTTTACAAAATTCCACTGAGAAAGGTCTGCTGTTGTAAAAGTGTAATCCTGTGTTGTTTTATATATTATACAGTATTGGAAATTTTGTATGTAATTGATCATATGTGATTGATGTAATATTGTGCTGCTGCTCCATGCAGCTAGGGGCAGCTAGTGTGCCTCGGATAAGCTTTGTGTGAGCAAAGTAGATGGTTTTAACAGAATGTGCTGGATGAGTCATTGTTAAGAGATTAGGAGCCCAAAAAAATTGAAGGAAGAAGCCTCTAGGAAAACAATTGCCAGTTGTTAGATAAAAGAATTATAGTAAAAATATTATCCATAAACTTGATGTCTGCCTAATTATTCATAATGCTACACTCAAAGAAGAAAATGGAAGGGGAGGTAAAGCAGGCTATTACAGTAAAAGTTGGGAGTAAATGGAGGAATTGTTCTGTTTCCATCTTTGCTGTAGACTTTCTGTGTATTGAAGTCTTGGTAGCACTCCACAGAGCCACAGAGTCCAGCTGTATAAATGAGGCTGTTAGTTTTTTACCTGAAAATGAATGTACAAGGCCTTCATGGATTTTCATTAAAAAATAAAATCAGATCTTAAAGTGGGAGAGTTGTATCTGTTTATTGCTTTATGCCACCACAGAATAAATGGATTAATAATGTAAACAATAAAAGACTGGATAGGAAGTCTTGTTCTGGAGAAATGTTAGAAATAATAAGAAAATTCAATCTTTCTTCAACAATCATGTCTGAAAGCAGCCTGTTGTGCCTGAGTTTTACAAAGTGCTGAGAACCTGATGTAATGTTGTATGTTGGATGTACTACAGTATCAACAGCCTTAGGGCTGAGTTGAAGATTGAATGTCAACTGTGATTACAATTTTGTTGCTTTTGACAATTTGTACCAGATTTAACCTCTCCCAAAGTGTACATTTGCTTTTCAGGTTAATAAAGCAAAATGGATGTAGCGTATGTTTATTTTTATGAATGTTATTATATCTTCCATAGTATCACAATCATAGCCCAATCAATTTTTTGTTAGAAAACATAGATAAATGATACTCTTAAGAGCAGGGAAATCACATTTAGAACTGCGTAAACTGCCATCCCACTGAAGTGTCAAAAGTAACTTATTTGTGCAAAAACTTAGTCCTAGAATTTGATTATGGTTCTAAATTGATTAAATTTTGTAACCTGTTAAATTTCCTATATATTTCCCTTTGCTAAGAGGCAGTTACTAAAGATGGTGTTAAAACACTAATGTGAATCTGACATAAGCTTTTTTTTAAACTTCTCCCCATTCTGCTCATGTGTGTTACAGTCAATATTACTGCAGCTGTGTCTTCCCATTGAGTGCAGGTGTCTTAAAGGAAAACAAAATTCTGAGGTAATTCACCCTTGAGACACAGTCTATTAAATCAGAGCCCAGAGAAGTTAGAAATGGAGAATGAAAATGCAAAAACCCCAGTGTAGGTGAAGACTGGATAATTGCAGTCTACATGAGGAAGCAAGGACTTGCAGACTTGGTTACTGACCATGTCACAAAAAGACAAAATGCAATTTAATGGCCCAATTTCCAGAAACAGGAGCTTTTTACTGAGTGCACACAGTTGCATATGCTAAACGAGTTATACAGGCAGACATTTGCCTGCACGTAGCCATTGAGATACTTACCCTAATACCTAAAAGGCATTTATCATCATGGCAGAAGTCTATAGTGTGATTTCAGGGAAATGAAAAAATCGCTTGATCAGAACACATTAAATTTCCTTTTTTTTTTTTTAAATTTGCCTTGAAGCAGCAAATTATGAAAATAGCACTTTTGCCTTCTTCTTGCTTAATTCTAGAAATAAGAGGTTTCTGCATATATGCAGTTGTGGCCCAGATGTTTTAAGTTCTTTTCTCGCTTGTATACAAGGAAAATTCTATTGCAATGAACGTGTCTATTGCAATAAAGACTGTCTTTAGTGATGGGGTTGAAAACAAATGTGGTAAATGTTTGTCTTTCCATCCAAATGAACTTCTCTTGCAGTTTTTAAAACTGTAATTTTGTGTAGTCTCTTTCTTACCTTCTGGGAGCTATTGATGTGAATGGAAGATAAAGCTGTTAAAACTAGTGTAGTATATGACTCCAGAAATCAGGGGAGTAACTAGCTTTAATACCGTAAAATGATTACAGTTAATTCTACGTGCTAATTACTTTCCTTTCAAACTTTGTGCTTGCTGTTTTATGTGGGTAAGAGCAACACAAGTCTGAGTTACAGTCCACTTGCTGAAGCTAGAATGTGGTAAACAAACATTATGCTACTGTGAATATTTGGGTTAAAATATGCACTTCCATTTGGAGTTCCTGCCAGCAGAACTGACTGACTGAGCATGTTTTAAGTGAGTTACTGCCCCTCCGATGCAGCTTCACCTTCACATTGAGATAAAGCTGGCTACTGTAATGCCCTGGTGATAGTTTTCACAAGCCATTTTGGGGACGGAGGATGTCAGGCATTCAGAAGTCGGTATCGTGGAAGGACATGGCTCTCAGCAGGGAGCAATGGATAGCAGCCAACTTCAGTAGCTTACTCAAAGCAGGTTGATGTGCTCACTGGTGGGGGCCCTGGGAGCTTTAGACTTTCTACCAGCCCTAATTCTAACCATTGCTGGACACACACAAGTAATCCAAAAGCCATCACCCAGATGGAAAATTTTCCCACAGTGGAGTTATCTTGAGAAATTTTTCATTTTGGCAGTGTTTGGGGTTTCTCTAATGTTCAGCCTGAGGTGAGGACAATCAAAGCTATAGGACAAGAGGTAATGGCCTCAAGTTGTGCCAGGGAAGGTTTAGACTAGATATTAGGAAGTATTTCTTTACAGAATGGGTTGTTAGGTGTTGGAATGGGCTGCCCAGGGCAGTGGTGGAGTCCCCATCCCTGGAGGTGTTTAAGAGTTGGGTTGACAGCGCTTAGGGATATGGTGTAGCTGAGAATGGTCAGTGTTAGGTTAATGGTTGGACTGGATGATCTTCAAGGTCTTTGCCAACCTAGACGATTCTGTGAAAGGAAAATACAGGCTGCAGCAAGAGCTTGGCTGTGTTTGGGCAGTGGCTGCAAGGTTTATTGCATAAGACTCAGCCAATGCTTATGGTGGAGAGAAAGCTTTGAGTCTCAGTAGTAGTGAGACTGAACAGAGGCTGTCAAATAATTAATGTCATTCTTTTCAACCTGTCAATTTTTGAGAGAAACTAGTAAAGAGAAACCAGGGGAATCACCACAGTTTCTGTTCTAGAGAAGTAGGGTTGGGTTTATCTCCTGTTCCATCATAACCATGTTGAATTTTACCATTTTTGTTTTAAGTCAGGTTTATAAAATATTCATTCTAGATACTGTATGGAAAACAGGGGTAGGAACAGCTTTTGGTAGAGAAGTGTGTATGTTCAGAAGTCTGTTTCTTTGTTTTGTCTGTACTTGTGACTTTGTAAGGTTCTGAATATAATGTTCTTGGTTCAGATGGGATTTTTTTTTTTTTCTTTTTTATGCTGTGGCCATGTGATCTCAGCTGGAGCCCGAGATGTGGATTTGACTGACAGCATCCCTTAAGCAAGGGACAGTGACTGAGAAAGAACTGATGACCTTCACATTATTGCCTGATAATTAAAGCTGTGATCTAATTAACCCTCATTGCCATCATATGGTTCTTCTGAGAAAACCATTTCTTAGCGGAGTTCCCTTGCTTAATCAAAATGGCAAGGAAATGGGTAATTCTGGACTAGAATTTACCTGAATGCTTTTAAAACTCTTTTGCTGTGGTACTGCTATATGACATCACCTTCATTACTTCTAGTGTTATGTATTTGTCATCCTAAATTTACACTGGAATTACATACTTACTTCAGAAATACAAAGCCATTGAAGTCCTCCGAAATTTGCTTTGCTTAGGAAAAGAAGTTTTCAATGCCTAAAATGAGATGGAGGCAGGGAGAATTTAGGAAACACACTGTTCAAGAAATTGACTTAGAACAACTGATCTGACTAATGTGATTGTAGTGAATCTTTTCTTGCCTTACCTCTTCTATTACAGCTGACAGGATTCAAAATGATGTGGTGTTTCCCTTACTGAGTCTACTCTTGTCTTCCTCCCTTATTTTTGGTGTTTTCTCAAGGATTTAGAGAGACAGAGAAGGGATTAATCTTTAATGACACCCTTTATTCAGACTGCAGCACTCTGTTTTCTAATTTAGGATGCCTTGCCAGAATCCTTAGCTAAATTCTGAAGTGCCAGCTTTAGATTTAGTGTCAGTAGTCATGAAAATGACTCAGAGTAACTCAGCACCACTGATACTCAACTTGGCAAAATTCAACAGTAGGGATTCCAAAGTAGGAGGAAGAGAGTTTCAGGGTATCTAGTGTTTAAGGGGGAGTGAAAGAAGGAATAGAAATGGGAGCAAAATGATGTGAAAATGACAATTGCACATTTTCAAATGATAGAAATAGCATTTGTTTATTGTGGGAAAACAAGCAGGAGAGCGTGAAAAGGGTGACGTCTTTCCATGACTAAGCTGTTCCTAAACATAGTCGTTTCTGTACAATGCAGACGCAGCCAGGCAAAGGCTGTGCCTTATTTTGATTTTATAAATCACTACATCCAATTATTTAACAGCAAAAAATCAAGAAAACTCTCCCAAAGAATGCTGATGTTACTTTTAGTACTGTAAATTCTAAAGAGAAGTTCACTGGATTTTTGTCTTGTATATAGTATTTAAATAGATACATAATATATGTAATGATTATCATTGTTTAATGGTACCTTTCTACCTCCCTGCTAAACATGAGAACAACAGAAGAGTTTAGCTAGCTGTGTATGAACTGTATACACTAAAATCAGCTGTATGAAATGATTACAGTGATACATTCAAACCCTGAAGATAGATGTTCCTACAGACTTTTTCTGTCCAATAATGCCAGAAGGGACCTAAAAGATACTAATCATTATGACCTGCATTGAGCAAAGCTTTTAAACACATGCTTTGTTTTAATCCTACAATTCTCCTTCCATAGTGCTTTAGGGATTGCTGTTAGTACAGAAAAGAAAACTGCAAGCCCAAAATACAGCTGCAACCTGTCCTCTATGGAGCAGGTGTTGCTGAAGGAGCTCAGATGACTTTGTTGTGGTGCCTGACCAGATAGGCTGCCTCCAGGTAAGCGTGGCAGCCCAGGCTAAATAGATTGTAGTATTCATCTTGATGCCTCTCTTGTAGACTGATGTGAATACACTGATATAACAGGCCTAATGCTAACATTTTGACTAACGGGCTAAGCACAGCTGGAGCTTCCTTTTGACTAAACCTTATGAGACTAAGCTTCTCATGATGAAGGTACAAAAGCGTAGAAAAAAAGATAGTTGCAGGCAAAAATATACCTTATAAGAATGCAATGCAATGCCAACCACTTAAATACAGTTCCAGATATTTCAGTGATTGCACCGTGACTTGCAAGAATAAAGTTCTACTCTATTTATTCTACTGAGGAAAAAGACTAAACTTTACCCTATGAGATAAGCTGATTGAATGCAGTATCTGATGTATTTTATTTGACCATCCCCAAGTTTTTTGATAAGATGAAGCAATTTTAAACTTGTGTGACATTCTAGTATATTCAGATGCTTGTGATGTGTCCTTAGTGACTTGTGGTATACAACGACTTAAAATTTAAATTAGAATTTAAAAGGAAGCATTCAATAATTGTTTACACATCTTTAGAACTAGAAGTGTTGGGTATCTGCCACAGTGGAAAATTTAAAAATGTTAGATATCCGATGTACTTACATCTTTGAAATTTTTCTCTAAATAAATTTTAGTTGTTCTGGCTGCAGCATGTGACTAATCTTTCTTTACTACTTGCCTCTGTCAGGGAGATCTGCTGCAATCAAAAAACTTAAAAGAAAAAATAAAAAGCCTCTTAAAGGATTTTAAAAATCTGAACACATGGGAGGAACATGCTCTTTTCCTCCAACTTTTACGGTGAACAAAGGTCTTAAATTGTTGATAAAACTTTTAGCTTTAGACGCTTAATTTTATATCTGTATTCTAGAAAACTGGTATTGTCTTGTCTTCCATCTCTCCTTAGCAATACTTAGACTTTTCTAAAGGACTACATTAGCCCATTGAGTCCATTCAACACCTGCTGTTTTGCTATGGAAGACCAAAGTATTACTGAAAGTATTTTAGGACTGGGAGTATAATGCCTCTTACAACTGCTGGTGTAGTGCCAACTCACATTACACAAGGAGAACAGTACAAATCTGAATAGTGTCAGGAATGGTGTTTAAATCTTTCTGCCATGGCCTGTTTCTGATGAAATGGTGAGACCTGGCAGCAGAGGATAATTGATGAGCATTCATTGTTGGAGGCAATAACATACTCTTGCTTTCCTGATCTTAGCAATTTGATTTTCACTGCAACCCTAGTGCATGTCTGTAGGAACAAAGAATAATTTGCATGGGTGTAGTGCTACACATAAGCTGACTTCCCTACAACATCTGCTGCAAATGGGATTCATCTTTTAGCAATCATATTTTCTTATTGTGAGGCTGACAATAAAAAGTCAAATTACTGCTAATCATGCCAGAAGTTTTAATAAACAAGAAGTTATTTATAGTTTCACACTGAAAGTCAGCTTTCTTAGTCATATAAATCAGCGTGGTGTTTTTTAGGTGAGAATGTGTGTACTCATGTGACACAATCATTGACTCAAATCCACCCTTAAAAGAATTCTGTTCCCATGGCAGCCAAGCAGGGTGGAAGGCTTACATATTGATACGTGCTTTGACACTGGGTTTGAAAGATTGCTCTACTATGTTGTATGGCTATCAAAAAGAAGCTTCTCTGACATTTTGTGGTCATAGGGATGGTTTTCAAAAGAAACCAAGTAATTGTAAGCAGATCTGGGAGGATGGTGAGGGAAAGGGAATAAATATTGCAAGACTGAGCATTTAAAATTAGGTGCTTAATTTCACAGAATCAACTAGGTTGGAAAGGACCTTGAAGATCATCCAGTCCAACCATTAACCTAACACTGCCAGTTCCCATCTACACCATATCTCTCAGCGCTATGTCGACCCTACTCTTAAACACCTCCAGGGATGGGGACTCCACCACCTCCCTGGGCAATCCATTCCACTGCCTAATAACCCGTTCTGTAAAGAAATACTTCCTGACATCTAGTCTAAACCTTCCCTGGCGCAACTTGAGGCCATTACCTCTTGTCCTATCGCTTGTTACTTGGTTAAAGAGACTCATCCCCAGCTCTCTGCAACCTCCTTTCAGGTAGTTGTAGAGGGCGATGAGGTCTCCCCTCAGCCTCCTCTTCTCCAAACTAAACAACCCCAGTTCCCTCAGCCGCTCCCTGTATGACATGTGCTCCAGACCCTTCACCAGCTTCGTTGCCCTTCTCTGGACACACTCGAGTAATTCAATGTCCTTTTTGTAGTGAGGGGCCCAAAACTGAACACAATAATTGAGGTGCGGCCTCACCAGGGCCGAGTACAGGAGTAAGATCACTTCCCTGTCTCTGCTGGCCACGCTATTTCTGATACAAGCCAGGATGCCATTGGCCTTCTTGGCCACCTGGGCACACTGCTGGCTCATGTTCAGCCAGCTGTCAATCAACACCCCCCAGGTTCCTCTCTGACTGGCAGCTCTCCAGCCACTCCTCCCCAAGCCTGTAGCGCTGCTGGGGGTTGTTGTGGCCCAAGCGCAGCACCCGGCATTTGGCCTTATTGAAACTCCTACAGTTGGCCTTAGCCCATCGCTCCAGCCTGTCCAGATCTCTCTGCAGAGCCTCCCTACCCTCAAGCAGATCAACACTCCCACCCAGCTTGGTGTCGTCTACAAACTTACTGAGGGTGCACTCAATCCCCTCGTCTAGATCATCAATAAATATGTTAAACAGGAGTGACCCCAAAACCGAGCCCTGGGGGACACCACTTGTGACCGGCCGCCAACTGGATTTAACTCCGTTCACCACAACTCTTTGGGCCCGGCCATCCAGCCAGTTTTTTACCCAGCAAAGCGTGTGATCATCTAAGCTTCGAGCAGGCAGTTTTGCCAGGAGAATGCTGTGGGAAACGGTGTCAAAGGCCTTGCTAAAGTCAAGGTAAACTACATCCACAGCCTTTCCCTCATCCAATAAGCAGGTCACTCTGTCGTAGAAGGAGATCAGGTTTGTCAAGCAGGACCTGCCTTTCATAAACCCATGCTGACTGGGCCTGATCCCCTGGTTGTCCTGCATGTGTTGTAAGATGGTACTCTGGATGAGCTGCTCCATCAGCTTCCTGGGTACTGAAGTCAAGCTGACAGGCCTGTAATTTCCTGGATCATCCTTCTGACCCTTCTTATAGATGGGCGTCACATTGGCCAATTTCCAATCTGTCGGGACCTCCCCGGTCAGCCAGGACTGCTGGTAAATGATGGAAAGCGGCTTGGTGAGCACCCCAGCCAGCTCCTTCAGCACCCTCGGGTGTATCCCATCCGGTCCCATAGACTTGTGTGTGTCTATGTGATGTAGCAGGTCACTGACTCTCCTCCTGGATTGCGGGGGGTCATTCTCCCAGTCTCTATCATCTGGCTGAGGGGGCTGGATTCCCTCAATACAACTAGTCTTGTTATTAAAGACTGAGACAAAGAAGGCATTAAGTACCTCAGCCTTCCCCTCATCACTTGCTACCAAGTTTCCTTCAGCATCTAGCAGGGGATGGAGACTCTCCCTGGTCTTTCTTTTGCTATTGACATACTTATAGAAACATTTCTTGTTATCTTTGATTGCTGAAGCCAGATTAATTTCTAGCTGGGCTTTGGACCTCCTGATTTCTGCCCTGCATAGCCTCACAGCCTCTTTGTAATCACTGTGAGTGGCTAGCCGCTTCCTCCAAAGGCTGTAAACTCTCCTTTTCTCCTTGAGTTGCAGCCAAAGCTCCCTGTTCAGTCAGGGTGGTCTTCTTTGCCACCTGCTCCTCTTAGAGCACCTGGGGACTGCCTGCTCCTGAGCCATTAAGACTTCCTTCTTAAAGAGCGCCCAGCCTTCCTGGACCCCTATACCCTTCAGGACCATCTCCCAAGGGATCCTGTCAAGCTGGTGCCTAAACAAGGCAAAGTCAGCCCTTTGGAAGTCCAGGATTTGAGTCCTGCTTAGCCCTTTCCTGGCCTCTCTAAGAATAGAGAACTCTATTATTTCATGATCGCTGTGCCCTAGTCGTCCTCCAACCACCACATCATCCACCAGTCCTTCTCTGTTCACAAGGAGGAGATCCAGCAGGGCACCTTCTCTGGTTGGTTCTCTCACCAGCTGTGTTAGGAAGTTGTCCCCCACACATTCCAGGAATCTTCGGGAGTGGTCATGCTCTGCTGTGTTGTATTTCCAGCAGATGTCTGGGAAGTTGAAGTCTCCCACAAGAACAAGGGCAAGCGATCGTGAGATTTCACCCAAGTGCCTATAGAATATTTCATCCACCTCTCTGTCCTGGTTGGGTGGCCTATAGTAGACTCCTACTACAACATCTGCCCTGTTGGCCTTCCCCCTGATTCTAACACAAAGACACTCCACCCTGTCTTCACTGCACTTGTGTTCAAGGCAATCATAACAGTCCCTAACATACAGTGCTACCCCACCGCCTCTCCTACCTTGTCTATCCCTTCTAAAGAGCTTGTAGCCATCAACTGGTGCGCTCCAGTCATGGGAGGCATCCCACCATGTTTCTGTGATAGCCACAACATCATAATTTTCCTGTTTCATCACGGCTTCAAGCTCCTCTTGTTTGTGACCCATGCTGTGTGCATTGGTATACATGCACTTCAGATGGGCTGGTGTTTTGCCCCCTTCCCCCTTCAAATTTAGTTTAAAGCTCTGTCAATGAGCCCAACTAACTCCTGCCCCAAGATCCTCTTCCCCTTCTGGGACAAGTGCATCCCATCTAACGCCCAGAGGTCTGGTGCCCTGTATACCAACCCGTGATCGAAAAAACCAAAGCCCTGACGGTGACACCAGTCTTGAAGCCACGAATTCATCTGCTGTGTTCTTCGGTGTTCATTCTCATCCATCCCCCCAACTGGAGGGATGGAGGAGAACACAACCTGTGCCCCCGACCCCTTGATCAGTTTCCCCAAGGCCCTGAAATCTCTCTTCATTGATTTAATACTTCTCCTGCTAATGTTGTCGCTACCTACCTGAAAAACCAGAAGAGGGTAATAGTCCTTGGGTTTGACTAGAGAGGGGAGTCTTCTTGTGAGGTCCTTGACGCGGGCCCCAGGGAGGCAGCAGACTTCCCTATGATGCAGGTCTGGTCTGCATATGGGGCCTTCGACACCCTTCAGAATGGAGTCCCCCACTCCATTTACTAAGAATGAAAATATGTAGTGTAAGTGGCTTGATTACTGGAGCTACTGAGTTACCCATCTGAGTGTACTCAACAAGCCCATTTGGGTGCTGGAATTGACTCTCTGCCTAGCTTTAGAAATATAGATGTCTTTACCTTGGCTGGGTTGGAGGAATAATCCCACATTTGCCAAGAACGTTTCAGCTAACAGACAAGAACTGTTCATTTAATGCCAAACCTGGCTCTGATAGGCTAATAAAACTGTACTGCTTTCGGTCTAGTAGTGGTAATCCGAGATGATGGGGTGTTGTTAGTGATACTAATATTATTGAGTCTTGGGATCTGAGGGAGCCGAGGGAGTGCTGAAGGTACCTTTTTTCAAAGCACTGCTATGCTGGTATAGTAGAATATATTAATGTATATGAGCAGGAACACCATCCAGTCACAGGAAGGAGAAAGCTCTAGACTATTTCAGACAGCCAACTGCTTCAGTATCCTTGACCCAGCTGTAGTCAATCTCTTATGCTTGTGGGGAAAAGGTTATCCTCACAACAGTCCTTTAGTAGAAGTTATTTACTGGGGAGGAGGGAAATCAGAAAATAATTTCATTCATTATAAAGTATTTATTATAATTGTCTTAACAACCTAAATGATCATTACCATTTTGGGTAAAATGAACAACTCGTTATCCAAAGGCGATCAGTGGTATTAACACAGAGACTGGAATAAAGATTCTTTGCCTCAGCAGGCCAAAGGCTACCCCAGGAAAGCTGGACTGAAACATAACTCTTAGTGGAAAAAAAAAAAAGAATTAATTATTCTTTAAAAATGGTAAATCCACTATCTGAGGTAAGCTGTTTCAATGGTTATTCATTTTCACTGTTCATTTGGAAAGTTTCTGCTTTGTGCAGTCTCAGTTTAGCTCCAGCTTGCAGTTCCTCGTTTTTGTATCCTTGTCAGCAAATGCTAAATGCATCATCTATCCCCAGTAACAGATCTTTTTCTCCACATAATTCCATATGAAATGATAACGACCTCACAGCCTTCTCTCAGAGAGTGGAAAGTGGACGTGAGTTAAAGCTTTTCTTGGGAAGCTTTCTGCCAGGTGCTAAAAATTGTGACTTATGATCCCATATTTCTGTTATCTTGGCCAAACATTTATTTGTGTAACATTTAGCTATCCAACTTTGCAAATGCAGATATGAAACTGGTCTTTTGTGCATTTCGTATAACTTCTACAAAAGATTTTCCCCTTACTTGAGCATGATATGATTTGGGGTATTTTACATTTGTAAAGAGTAGATCAAATTCCCCACATCGTTATCTGTATTAATGAGAATGATCTGCTATGCTTTTAAAACACTTAATCTCTAAAAAAAATCTTGAAAGCAATTCAAGACTTTAACTCAGTGTCCTTGTTACTTCATTATTTTTCTTGATCTTGTCAGTGTGGTAGTTGTACTCTGTATATATGAATGTGAGAAAAGCTGGAGAGATTTGGTTAAAAGAGGCACTGGAAAACATTTCAGTTATTTAATGAAACCAGTAATTTAATGAAAGAAGAGATTTTAACAATCTAGCAATTTACTCTGTAGTGTGAACTCCTAGTTGGGAGTAACTGGTAATAGGAGAACCTGTATTACTGCGGTTGTAACTTGCAGTTTTTATTTGGAAATTACAGTTAATGTTCTAAAAGCATTATATTAAAATACTGTTCTCCTACTTCTTTTAACAGCCTGAAATTTGTACTTTCAAATATAATGGTTGAGACAAACTCAGCATTAGATGCATGCAGTCAACCTAAAATGTACTCAACTTTGTTTTTAAGTCAAGCCATGTCAGAGATGCTATCTGCTCCTGTTTTGACTATGTACTACAGCACTTTTTTCCTTCCTCCATTCTTGTGAGAAGAGACAGTGACTAATATCCAGCTTCTGCAAGGAACAAGATATCTCATTAAATCTAAGCAGATGGATAGTCTTACTGAAATCAGTAGGACTACTTGATAGCTGAAAAGAAATTGAGTGTAGTTTTAAGTGATTTACTTTTTTTCTATTAAATATATTGTCTATTTCTTAATATTTCTTATGCTTAAATCAGAGTAATTTTTCTAAGATAAGTGTCTAAGCAATCATTACAGGAAAACTAAATAAAATTTGGAATTAAATTTTCTAACAACATCTTATTATGGGATATTTCAAATGTTCCTAGTGAGCTTCTGGAACCTCATTTGCTTGAATTTTGAAGTTATTAAAGCTTTACGGGTCTAGATTTATACGCCTAGTACATCAAGGTGCTTTTGATAATGTGTCTTAACTGTTGGAAAGAACTTAACATGGTGAGTTGTGTGCATATCATTATACTATTTCTAGGAACCTTCCTTGAAAGGATAAGTATAAGCTTTTCGACAATAGGAGGTGTTTTGATCTCCTTACTAGGCCATATATTCAAGACAGCATCTTAAATAAAGAGGTATACTTGCAGAATTAATTGGCAGTAATGTCTGCTAATAACTCTGAAGACTTGATTCTTGTTGCTGTGCATGTGCCACCTGTGCTGCTATGAATATTGGTCAGTGTTTTTCCTAATGCCTTTATTTTTTTTTTCTGTCTAGCATCTTATTCTAAATAATGGTGCAGGAGTCAACCTTATAAATATTCTTTGATTTGTTTCTTGACCTTGGTGGGAGATTATTCAGCACTTTGGTTAGTGTAATAGTGCTACAGAGTCTGGTGCTGATGTGCTTATCATCATGATGTGCCTCCAAATGGCCATTAGTTTACAAGAAGATTCTGTATTATCTGTTGGAGTCCTTGAAGAATGGATTTAGCCACTGAACTGCCACTTAGAAAAGTAAATTCAGAGATTTTCTTAGAATGACGGAATTATATGAAGTCATATTTACTTTCATAATTTCTGTTTCTGACTTGTGATTATGAGATCTGCTTGTGTAACTAGATGTTTATTCTTTGTCTGCCTTCTTTTTTACTGAGGAAGTAGAACAAAGCTAGGATGCCTAACAAAGGAGCAAAGCAGCCACAAGGGCCTTAATGAAATACAGGAGGAAAAAAATAGTCCTTTTTTTTTCCTAGGTTATTAAATTCAGGAAAACAGTGCATAATCTTCTGCCACTATTGACTGCCCTTTGACAGGTTAACTAAAGTGAGTATGAAGGTATCAGCAAGCCCTGTTAAGCAAGGATGATGCCTAAGGCATCATGCTTGACAATGAGGTTGCGTTCCTGGGTGCATAAATGGCAGCTGCTGGGCAGATTCACAGAGCTGGATTTTAGATATCTGGGCACTGTTGGTTGATATACTGGGAGAAAATTCTCTTTGTTCACTTTTACTTAAACTTCCAAGGATAATATGAAATGTAGTAATTTGTACTACATGGACTACAAGGGTAGATAAAGGAGTAATTTGCCATTTGTAGCAGATTAAATCAGGCTTTTCGTTCTATCAAAACAGCTTGCAGCTGAATGTTATAATCGGATTACCTGATTTTGGGAGGAAAATTGAAGCTCCCCCAAAAGATCTCCTCAGGTTGTCTTCGTGAAATAGAATTTTCAATTCCTCCCAGTTGCTGAATGGTTTCAGATTTATGAAAAACACCCCCTCCCCCCCACTCCATGGCTATCTCAAAGTTGCATATTGAAACTTAATGAAACCATTTGTAGAGTGCAATAGAATGATGATGCTGCTATTCTATTAAAATCAGTAAGGTCAACATGCAGTTAAAGAGTGGGAAGAGATACTTTTGACAATTACATCTTGAAAATTTAATAAAATGTTCTTGTAAAGTTATTTAGCTGAAAGTGTCTGGCAGCACAATCGTATATCTAAAAATGCTGGTTTTTGATTTTTGATTTTTTTTTTCAAAAATGAGAAAGAACTTCTGTCTGCTCATACTTGCAGATTTCTTATTTTACAGTTTTGACCTTGGCTATTGAATGTATGCCTGCCTGCTTTTTCTTGAGTTTATAACATTGTGGTTTCTTAATTAATCTCTAAGTCCTATTTCTTCTGCTGCCACATTTCCATGGTCCATTTACGCCAACTGGCTTGCAAAGTTATGAAAACTCTTTTGTTGGATATCTTTCGTAGCAGCAATCGTGCCTGTTTCCTTTGTGACTATGTAATTTTATAAAAATATATTAATTCTGAACTCTTGCTGCTTGCACGGCAAGCTGACAATTTGCAAGTGACAGATCTGCTGAATGGCTTTGCAAATAGAAAAAGAATTTCAAATAACCAAATAATTGCTTCAGAGCACCTTTTGTGTCAATAGGAGTCTTTTCATAGAGTGTCGTAATCTTTGGATCCAACCTATATAGCCCATTAAATGCATTTAAAATAGTGTAAGAGCTTAATTAAGTCTTGCCGTATTCCTTGACAGTATCTCCCTTTAAAGTTGTAACATCGTATTATCTGGAGTAGGTTCAAGTAGTAGACGATCTTGATGTGCTATTCAAAATGGTTTTTGTCCGATGGGAACAGTGGGCCAATCATGTCAAAACCTTTTATCATTAGCAGTTACAAGCATTTTCTAAAACTATCTCAGATTCAGTGATCTAAACAATGAATCTGTCATCTTAAAGAGTCTCCCTGTTGACCGACCTTTTCTCTCTCTTCTAACCAATAATTCTTGGGATTACAGGAGAAGGATTGAGTATTCAGAAGGAAACTACTACAGTTTTTTCTCTTTTTACTTTTACTGATGTCAAATATGATGTAGTCCATGTCACTTATTATGCTATGGCTGTACGGCAGTTCTAGAGGTGAGAAAACCAGAGGCATACTGGTGTGAAATAGGATAGAGACTAGCTATACTGGTGGGAAAAGACAGGACAAGGTAGGGATAGGATGGTGTGGTAGCTCACTTCGGTGATTGCATAATTTTGTTTGAAAATTTTGAGTCTTTCTTTTGAGGGTTTTGTGCAGCAACAGGGAAAAGAAACCTCTTTAGAATTAGAAAATGCAGATATTTGTGCAAAGACTAAAAGATCTTTGAGCCTAACATGGTTAGATCACCTTTTAAATAGACTTAAGTCTGGTGTTTTCTTTTTATACAGCTGAGTAGGCTCCTTTACAGTATACCAAGGAACTGTTTGGAGGTTGTTCTTTATTTACGGGACCTTTTTAGTCCTACAAAATATTTTCTTAGGGCCACAGGGGAATCCTCTTTTTTACCAAGATAATCTAAGTAATTTCTGCTAGGCTCTGTAAAGTTCCCTTAAATTTTTCTAGAATGCAGATGAAAACAAAACCCAAGTTAGTCATAGTGAGTTAAAGTCAAAACAAAACCACAAAGCTGGTGTCGCTGACTAGGTTTTTAAAGGTAGCACCAGTACAAGTGGCTGTTTAGAAAATGCTAAAAAGGATGTTATAAAAAGGTTAAAATAACCATAGTATTTTAAAATAAGCAGGTATGCAGATGTCAAGTTCTTAATGTGGCTAATGATCTGAAGAGGATTGCAAGTAGGAGTGTGGTGTTTGAAACAAATAGAAACAGCAATTACTTACAGAAATGAAAAAAAAAAACCCAAAACAGTTGCAAATTGGTAGTCACAGATCTCACCAGGGGAGCTGCTAATGAATTATTAAACTGAACTGTGGCCCTGTAAATAGATTTTTTTTAAAAAAAGAGAGTGGGGAAAATGACACCTCTTGAATGATCTGAAATAAATGTGACAGTCATCGACTCTGAAAACATTTTGAGGATGTTAGGAAGATACTATCTGATTCATACATTTCTACATCAATTACAAGGATTAAAGTAAATGTAGAGGTTCCTAATTAGTTCTTTGTGCAGCTGTCAGGCTACTTTTAACTTATTTTAGTATTATGCTTTCGATCTGTGATAGAGCACCGGTGATTACAGATAGAGACTTAGAATGAAGGAAATAATTTGAAATGCACTGGATGACCTGAAAATAATTAGGTGTGTACTAAATGATTTTTTTTCTTGGGACTGGAACTGGGCAAAGGACTCACGGTGAAAATGTTTTCCTAAATGTTATGGTTTATTTTGTGTGTTTTTTTGTTTTTTTTTTTCCCCCCTCTCTTTTTCTCCATAAAACAGTTGGAAAAGTTTTATTAATCTGGGGAATTAAATACTAAAGTTGAATGTTACTTCTAGGAAACTCAGACACTTTGGGCATGCATGTAACTGAAAACCAAAACACATACACACACATTCTCACACGGTGTATGCTATCTCTTTTGCCTCTATGAAGAGTTGCACTGATAAGATACCAGGATCCGAAATAGTATTTCTGTACACAAATATGTCACTTTCCAACCATATATGTTTAATCTGAATTTATTTTCTGTAACCTTGCAATACTAAGATAAAACATAACCCAGTGCAAGTTTTGAGTAAGAAAAAAATAACAAAGATAAAGTTTCTTGAGGAGACTGTAGTTGTACCATCAATAGGAACAAAATTACCAGGGTGGTTCCACAGAGAAAAGAATGTCTTATTCCCCTAAGGAGGTAGCTGGAGATCAAAGAGGATCCTTATCTTCACAAAAAAGTCTCTGAGAGCGCAAAGGCAGGCAAGCAAGTGAAGACCACCTGAGGGAGAGAGAATAATTACATGGGTATCAAGTTATGCTGCTTGTCCTTTAAAATGATGGAAGTTACTTGAGTTCATGGGGACAGAAAGCATGAGAAAAGTCCACAAGAAGTCCTGATAATTCTTTGCTTCATGGGTAAATAAAAACACTATGGTTTTGGAGAGGCTTGAGTTACTGTGTCACTCGCTTTGTAATTCTTACCTGAATGTGCACCTGTGATGTGTTAACACTGGTTGGAATTGCCTTGCATGTGGAATTTAATAAAAGAGATAATTGTAATCCCATGGCTTCTCTGCCAGGAGAAGTACTATATAGTTCATAAAAAATTAAAGCACAGAATCCCCGGCTTGTCACAGATGGGAGTACAAATATACAGCTTTCTCTGTAACTATGACATCCTTTAAACTCAGGTAACATGATTCTTATGATGACTTTGTTTATTCCAAATCCTTTAGAGAAGCCACAGAGAATATCAGTACAGCAGATCTTAGGTCTAAAATGAATGGAACAAATTAATTTCTAGCTAATATTTAACTAGCCTGGGTTTGATCTTCTTTCACAAAGCATCTTAGTGATGAACATTTCAGCTGAAGTGATAGCATATCAATTTCTCTGGGTTTTCCAATTTTATGACTAAAAGAATAGGTTTTTCTTTCTGGGGAAAAAATTGCCCACCGTCAGTTAAAAAGCCTGCATCCTTCTTCTAGCAGGCATAAAAGCCTGCACTGAGAGAGCAAGAAAGGCCAGACCCTCTCCTATGCTTTCTAGTGTTTACTTTTCCATTCACTCTCAGTAAATGTAAATTCTTGTTTTTACATGAAAAACAGTTGTATTTGATAGGAAAATATGAAATTTTAAATACCATTGAAAATATTTTATTTTTAAGCTTATAACTGAAATTGTCAGACCAAGTGGTGAGTTTACAATGCCTTTGACTCCATTAGGCTTTCTCAATAGCATAGCTCATAACAGCGTATTATGCAATAAGCTGCTTGTGCTACAAATTAATCTGTGGGATGCAAGAGTCCAACTGTGTGGAAGTCTGTAGGATTGAGGACTAAGGTTGCTGTGTTTTCTTTATACTACTTCTGCATTCCCAGATACCCATGTTTCAGATTTATCCAGTACTTAAAATAGCATGTGGTACTCATAAATTTTGCTTTATATACCCTTGTTACTGTACAAATCTATATTGCAACACTTTAGTTTTCTATAAATAGCTATGTCCTGTGGCTCAAACAACAGATACAGTGCCTTAACGAAGATTTTTTTTTTATACCGTAAAAAAAAAGTGAAAGATGAATGATTTCAGGTTCCATCTGGTTGCTTATATTTGCTCTGTAAATAAAAATAATTCCTTCCTTTAAAATACTCTGCTTGCTGCATAAGCTTTGATTTCCTGACAAAGACTTTTCTGTATTACATTCTTCCTGTGTTTTTCAGTGGGTTCTCTAGATGATCCATGAGATAGAACAATAAAAAGGGTGAGGGTCATGTCTCCTCTTCTTTAAAAAAAAGGAAATCAGTGATGGAAAAAATACAGACATATGTGCCAGAATATGTCAAAGATGTGCTATGTGAGAAATTGTCCATAATTCATCAGGAAATGTTATAACAAAGGATATATATGTACTTCTTTTAGTTCCACTGATAGCTCCACAGGTAAACTCTGATTAACAGTTTCCTTGTACTGGGCTGAAGCAGACAGGATTTGTAGACTTCCTGCCTGGAATGTGCAACAGGACTGGAACCTATAAAGAGGATAAAAACTCTGCAGAGCAATTGCCTGCTAGTCCCTGTTGTTTTTCATTTCACATTGTATAATTTAAACAATCTCAAGTGTGTTTTCTGAAACAATGTTTGCAGTTCAGTTGTAGTTATGTCTGGGGTAGCTTAAAGGATTCCCCTGTAGACCTTCTTGCTTGTCTTTCGCTACATTTGCCTGGATTAAGAAAATGTTGCACTCACTTTAGTCTCTTACTTTTCGTTGGCAGGTGTTTGGGTTTTTTTGAGGAAAACAAGCAACAAAGCAAACCATAATTCTTACAGGTGCTTTTTTTTTTTTTTTTTTGTGTGTGGTAACAAAATCTCAATTTAATTGCGTGTTTTAAAATACAGTTTAGTTGCTGAGAAATATTTGGGCTTGTTGCAGGGCAGACTTGGTCTGCCTTCTACAAACTCCGATGGAGAGGTCAGACTCTCAACTGGTGCAAAGGGAAGTGCTTCACTGAATTCCATAGGGCTTTCCTCACTAACTCCAATATCGCCTACCTCCTGTCTTGGGTATTACAATGAAAGTACCAAAAAAAAAAAAAAAAAATCTCAACATGTTTTTTCCTCCCCCCCAGCTCCTATACTTGCTGCAATAGAAATAAATCTAAACCCCTTTTTAAGCAGGGTCACCTAAGTTCCTCAATAGAAGATAATAAAATCCTTTTCAGGCTTATTCCAATATAACTAGTGCAAAACTTCTTCCTAAATGATCAAGCTCTGTTCTACTTCTACAGAGATGGGAATATAGGCTGATAACTGTGGAGACTTGAAAGGAGAATTTTTCTTGAAGTAGATGAAGAAGTTAACTAAAACTGTGCAAAAAATGTTCCATTGTTTTAATTATCTCTGTGGTTTGGTGGTAGATATTGTCAGAAGTTCAGCAGAAACTCTGCACTAGGCAATTTTCTTCACATCATACAGTATATCTGGAAATTTGTCCTGTTTTTTAAATTATTTTTAACCAGTGTCTGAGAGTTGTCTTGGAGATGTGAAAACATGGGTTATCTATTCAAGTTTTCAGCTAGCTAGGCCTACACTGCACTGATTACATATGTTTGCTTTTGTTGTGTTAATCCTGCTAGTCATTGCGTGCAGAATTTAAGGTCCCTGTCCTAACTTTCCTCTCCTCCAGACAGCATGGATTAACAAATTAGAACGCATGGATTAACAAGTAAGAATGCGCAAGCACATCTCTTGTTCAGGCAGATAATCAGTCCTACTGTGAACTAGCTGGACAGTTTAGATGTTACTCTGTAGGCTGCAGTGTGTACATCTCAGTACTTCTGAGAGACTGGAGGTAGTTATTCTGCTCTTGGAGATATATACCAGTGCTGCTTCTTTTGCCCTTTTCTATGGAAGTAATTTTTGGTTATTTTTCTTTCACTGCACTAGGAAGAACATAGATATGAAATTTCAGCTGAGATGCCTGAAAGCTGAATTCTACATATCTAAATGCACGGCTAAATTACACAGTGGATGGATAGAAATTTTCATTAGAAATGAAATCTTCTAGAGGTCCTTCTGACACAAGATATAAGAATATTTTGAAGCTAAATATTGTGATCTGGAGTGCAACTGTGCCATGCAGAATTATGTTTTGGATGATGGTTTTTGAGAGAAAATTGTGCTGAAGGCTGTAAGATCAATCCTGTTGGTCTGTGCAGTGGAAATGTTCCTCTCAGCTCTGCTGTCTTCCCTGGTTCTCAAGACAATTAAAAGGCAGAAGGAACTAGGGAGTGTCTTAATGACTGTTCAGAGGTTACTGTATGTTGTGTACATATACACACTTTTTATCAGCAAATTCTTG
This sequence comes from Strix aluco, assembly GCF_031877795.1. Lineage (NCBI taxonomy): Eukaryota > Metazoa > Chordata > Aves > Strigiformes > Strigidae > Strix > Strix aluco. The sequence goes on along the minus strand of NC_133934.1, from coordinate 42,776,977 downwards.
CATGAATTTTCAATACTATGGTACCAGAATACATGTTATAGTCATGTGTGCATGTCCTTACTTCCATGTCCTTTCTACCTTTGACATTTTTCATTATTGCAATATGCAGTTAGGAGTGGTAGACCAGTGAGACCAAATGCCTTCTGTTCTCTGTTTTAGCTTTCCTTTGCTTCCAGTTGCAATTCAATGTACAGTATGTTTTCTTACATCAACTGTGATACAGAAATATTCAAGAGTCCTTTTTTTTGTGGGGTGTATTGTGTGGTGTGTGTATATTATCAACTATAACTGCAGTACCAAGGGGCTACCAACTAAGGAAAGTTCTTAAGGCAGTTCACAGATTGTAATTACTGAAAATAAAATGAGTTGTGTTTTGTTATTTTGCACCTTGGGTTTTGATGTACCCAGAATCATTTGTCCTATTTACAGAAATGTCCAATATTAACTTTAGAATTGTCAATGACAGAAAATCAACTGTTTGTTTAGGAAACCATTCTAAAAGTCTTTGCTCTTAAATGTCTGGATCACTGGGTCTAGTGATGCTTTTTTCATATTGTGTTGTAGAGTTGCCTGTCAAAGGTGCCTGCCACTTTTTATTTGGTCTTTTCCTTAACTAGTTTTTTGATTGTTCTCCTGGCATCTTTTGTCATGTCTGTTTTCTGGTACTGGAATTGTTTCTTGTGGGTCACTATGAACCTCTTCTAATTTGTGAACTTTCACGCTGTAAAATATGTTATTCCAGTACTGATCACATTGTAAAAGTTACCTCACTACTCTGACTTGCTTCTTTTGCTTGCACACAGACTGCATTAATCTTATGGTGCAGACTGGTCAGTCTTACTGTCTGATGGAAGGCATTGGTGTCTCCTTCACAACTGGTCTGCTTGGGCTATATTTTTAAGGAGTTAAGTATTTAGCTATAACCACATGATTAATAAAGTTAGTACAATCATTCATGTGCTTAAACATCTACAGGATCTGGGCATTAGCTCTACTCTCCTCTGAAGAATATAGCTTTGTATTATTTCAAATATTATACTCCTTTTTTTTTTTCCTTTAAGTGCAGTTTTTGTTTCTAGCTTTTTTCTCTTCCACTTTTAGTCATAAATGCCTTCACCAGATTCTCCTTGACCCTCAGCATTTTTCATTTATGGGCTTTCTAGTTTCTTCTTGACTAATCATCTTGTATTTTTTTAATAGCCTGAAGAACTTTAGCCAAAATGCCATTTTTAATCTCATTTTCTGTTTCCAGCATGCATTCTACTAATCCTCTTTTCTTATACTACTTGCAATTAATGTATCCCATTAGTGTCCTAGAGTATCAATGTTTCATTTGCTCAAAGGATTAATGTTGAAAAATGTATTAGCACTAATACATAGTAAATGAGAGGGATTCCACTTATGCATTTGACTTCAGCATGCTCACTGGAAACAAGGATGCTGGCTTCACCTGGAGTCTGAACTAGAATGAGGATAAAATACAGACTAGGACTGTTTCTTAATAGATGGATTCTCTCAAACATTCATTAAAACTCATTTCCAATAGTGGGCAATATTTTCCTGGACTTTGTTGAGAACCCTCTTGTGCATTGCACGCTTTATGGTGATAGTCTTTGTCAAATCAGCCTGCAGAAGTAGAAGTTAACTAATTGTTGAAATACTGTGTTGAATTAGCTTTATAGCTATAGTTTTGAGAGGAAGGAAGAGTACAAAAATAGCTTTCTGGTGTCTTTGGACTTCTTCAGTTCTGGCTAGTCCCTGATAGGAATAAAATGAGTCTTCAGAAGGATAATGCTGTTTTGCTTAGGAAGAACTCTTTGCCGTGGAGAGGTCAGGTAGCCAGAGTGCATCCTAGTCCAGGCAGGTTTGAGTCAGCTTGGTACCTTCTTGGGAACTATATTAGAAGATGTCAGAGTAATTTCTGTTTCCTGGCCTAGACCGAATATGTATACACTAGTTGTCACATGACTTCTGTTGATCTAACAGATATTTTGGATGCCAGTAGAAAAAAATAAATTGGCTTAATCTGTGCTTGTGAGTGTTTTACCTGTGGCCATTATAGTGTCCCAACCCACAAGGACAACACGCTATTTGGGAAGTTGCTGTTTATTTGCTGGGCTAACCAAAGACTGAAGTGTAAGGAGTTTCACTACGCATTGGTTTATATTTATGTTGCAGGAAGGTCTTGAAAGTGATATGTTCTTTGTTATGCTTTGGTGCTGACAGATTCAGTGTCTTTTATGACGGAAGCAGGTCCTACTCTTGGTATTGGCCTGAACTTTGCCAGAGTTTAAGTGACATTTCACTGCCATTACTGGACCCTGTTGATCTATATGGCAGTGCAATTCCAGTTTCATAAGCTGTTGAGTTTACAATCAATTATAAATGAAATTAACTTGAACTGCATGAATTTTGCTAACAATTTGCTCAGTTTTGTACTTGTATATTTCTGAAAGATAAGCTTCCTAATTAAAATATGGACTGTATTTCATTCCTGCATACCATATATGCATGGGAAAGAATGAAGATCCAGGGAACCACAAGCTGGTCAGCCTTAATCCCGGGGAATAAGACGGCTCAGGGGAAATACTATTGTTATATATAAATACCTGATGGGAGTGAATAAAGAAAGTACAGCCAGGCTCTTCTTACTTTTGCCCAGTGACAGAACAAGAGACAATGGACACAAACTGAAATACAGGAAATTAATAAGAAAAAACTTTTTTACTGTGAAAGTGATCAACCATTGGAGCAAATTGCCCAGCTGGTGTAGTCTCCATCCTTGGAGATATTAAAACCACATCTGTATGCAGTCCTGAGCAGCCAACCCTGGTTTGAACAGGCGTTGTTAGAATAGATGAGTAGATGATCTCCAGCTGACCCTTTCAAGCTTGGTGATTTCATAATTGTTCCTAGGATGTGGACCGGACATTTGAGTTTGATTTTATAATTGATGAATCCTTAAAATAAATAAGTAGATTAGCAAGCATTAACGGAAACATTGGGAGTCAAGCTCCTGGTTTTGTAATAACATTCTGTGACGGATGAGAGCCCCGTGCATCAGGATGATTTTGTCATTGTTTCTGTTGCCTGCATTGTCTATTTTAGATTGGAAATAGGAAATAGTTGCTTCATTTTGTTGCATGCCTCTTTCTGCAAGACTTTTAACATCAATTTTCTCAAAAAAACCCTAAATCGCCACTAGAGTATTTGAGAGTCTTGCTCTTCAGTGGTCATGAATGGTCTGTTCAATGTCTTTACAAAGAGTAAGTTGCTTACTGTTGAAGATATGGTGAATGTCAGACAGCAGATACCCATAACATTTTGAAGACAGTTGAAACTGTGTCCAAAAAGAGTTCTGTCAGGGTCCGAATTGTGTTTTAGCCTTAAACCTTTATTCTTACATATGAGGATTCAGAGTGGCCAGATAGACAGTTTCAACCGTAACACCCACATACAAAATGATCTAATCCTGCAAGCCAGTTAAGGTGGTATAAGTAGTAGAGCTGGATGGAAAATGACAATATGAAAGTGAGATTATGAAAATTAGGTCGTAGATCAGAAAAGCAGCTTCGATTTTTAAATGGTCATTGATGTTATTAATTGATGTTTGGATCTTTTATCAGCTAGCATTGTTGAGAAAAATGTACCCCTCTGTCATGCAGATGTATTGTTGCCATCACTAAGGATATTAAAAAGTACCTGCATTGAGGAAGGATGAATTCAGAGGAAGATTGAAAGGTACTTATTCTCCCAAAGTTTATATACGTCTTATGTTTACACGCTTTCAAAAATGTTCATTGGCTTCAGTGATAAACTCACAAAGCATGAAAGAATGGCCATAAGTGTTTCATTCTCTGAGATTGAAAGCTGAGGTGGTTGTCTCTGTTCAACTATTAGCTAAACTGATAAGGCATGTGATGGGGCTATTCGTTCTTTTCTGTCAGTTACTAACACTTAATGCTTTGCCCTGTTTACAAATATTTATTGCAAAATTGTTTCTTAAACTTGAGATAGACAAGAAATTTACTCTTCAATAAATGCCATGATATATAATTTTGGGGAGCAGATTCTCAGAAAGCTTTAGTTATTGTGTCTGGTTGGATTTCAGGGGCAAATACCACATTCCATATGTTGGGAATTTGGACTTTTCTTAGTATTCTACACACTATGTGAGTGAATTCCAAGCCCTTCCATCCACAGATCTTGAAGTTGGCTTGGGTGTGCAAATGTTGCATCTGGATCCCCTTCAGAACCAGGACATCACATGTTGCAGGAATACAAAATATTCTAGATAATATTGTTGAATATTTTTGTAGATGAGTCTTTGTTCTGTCAGCCTTTCAGCTAGTTATATTAGTGAGTTCATCTTTTATCTTGCAAAGTGACTTGCTGTATGAATTTATCCACATTGCTTAATGAGAAATAATTTTAAGCCAACCTTAATGTGCAGCTTGTTACAGATCTTACAGTTACCGCTAATTATCTGATACAAAGTTAGTGCTAAATTTATGGTTGTTGATGCAAGCTCTTAACTGGGTGTTAAGACAATGTCATTTCATATAGTTCAAGTAGTGGTTTGTTGACATTAGGAAATAACTGAAACAATTTGGAGGTCACTTTTAATGGTCAATTGTTGTCTTTTGTCTTAACTTATTCCTTGAATATGATTTGACATAATTTTCTGAAACATTACAATATCCTTAAATCACCATGATTGTTCTTGTTACCACTATTGTCCAATTAGCAATTGATTATTTTTTTCCTTCAACATGTTAAATGCCCCAGTTTTAGGCATTTAGGACTTCTGTTGCTTCTCTCATTTCTGCTTTCATTTTTCTCTCCCTCTGGTCAAACTTCTTTTGTAATATCTGCTTTGAATATAGCCCTTTGTGGCTTGCATATAGCCTAAATTCAACACAATCCCCATGGCATTCAAAAGATCCTAGCTTTGATTTTTGGCCTGTTGCATTCTTCCCATGAAACCCTGAGACTGTTGCACATACATCACTGCTATATGTTTGCTTACCAGGACCCTGCTATCACATTCCAATGTTTTCCAAACACCAATTTCAGATCTTTTCCTTAGAGAATCCCGCAGAAACAGCATGTCTTACCACACTCGCTAAATTGCACAGCTATTTCAAAGACCTTGCAGGACTTAAAAGTACCTGCTATCATTATGCTTCAGTGACAGATTAGAGTCCTTACTGACATCTTTTCAAATGTCTCTAGCAGGACAACCCTGGGGACACTTCAGTCAGTGGCTTCCCTTTGAACAAGGTTCCCTCATGATTGATTTGAAGACATCAGGGAAACGAGAAAGAATGGGAATTGTGTCTCTTTTTTTCTGAGTGTCAGGTAAAGAAAAAAAGAGAGATTAAGGAAGAAATGGTGAAATATAGGTACCGAACTCCAAATGTGTAATCCTGGAAACCCCTAAACTCAGTTCCTGACTAACCCTGGAAGCACAAAATCTGAATAGAAGCTTCAGTGGTAACTTCACTTCTTTTTTATTTGTGAGAACATTCTAGCATACATTTTTCCTTACTTGGAATATCTCAAAAAGCCTGGAAAATTTTAATAGTAATCAAAGTTTATATTACTTACAGTCCTCATCAAGTGGTGGCTGTTTGTTCTTGATCCTGTATAACTGTTACTTGCTCATCTTGTGATTGTGCTTTTAGGTTTATTAAATCCATGAACAGGTATAAGTTGTGACAATATAGCTGCAAAATTAAGGAAAAAGAAAAATGAGTTAGTGAGAAATGAATTACACCCCCCCCCATTCAATAACTGTTTTTACATTCTGCAGACAAAAGCAATCCCAGTCCCATATGTTGCATCTATATAAAGCTTTTGCAGGCTTTTTCACGTTAAAGATTTAGTGAGGCTTCATAGTTCCAGAATAGCTCCCAACCTAGCAGGTAGTGCACTGTGCTGGGGAAGGGTTGTACGGGTTTTGACCAAAACAAAGTTTTGATCTCAGTACAGAAGTGGAAGGAGCTGCCCTTATTTCTAAAATGATGTGTGATATCCCTTTGCTTAATCCCTGAGTGACCAAGTGTAGGAGATTCTCTTCAGGGAACAAGTACTAGGTTGGGAACACTTTAAGTGGAGGAAGGAACTGACTGGTGGGCAAGAAGTAATGTACCAAACCAGGAGAAGTAAGGGATTGAAGTATTCTTACTGATTTTTTTTTTTAGTTCATGCTTTTTGTACTGGCTGTTGGGTTTCTATTTTAGGATGTCTGTTTCTGTATACTGTATAGGGAGCCTGACATGGAGTTTCAGAGTGCTTAATGCTTACATAGAAATGCTGCAAGAATTCATCTTCACGGTGCTTAAATTGTTTTCTGGACCTTGCTGCAAAGGGGTGTATAGTAAAAACACTTACTTCCCTGACATGCTACCTTTATCAAGTGCTTCCAGGAAGTGGGACGATGCAAGCCTAAATTAAATTTGTCATTTATTTCTAATGCTATATTAAAAGCTTGTATTGACCTTCTGTACAAGGACTGATATTTAAAGGGAAAACTAAACAGTTAATGGCACTACTAAATTATCTAATATGGAAAGATAATGGTTTGTATTATCTGCAATCTTGATTACAGGAAAGGAGGGGTAGTTCCAACATTTTGTATCTATCTACAATAAGAAGAAAACTCCATTTTTCCCCCCATTTTTTTTCCGCTAAAGGAGAGGTGACTTTTTTTTTTTTTTTTGTTCTGAAACTCTGTAGTCCTTTCTCTACCTGTCAACATTGATCAGAATTATTTTATGGTAACCCTTGTATCAGCAGTTACAAATGAGGTCAGTACGCTTCTGTGTTTCTTCCTTATACATACAGTGGCAGACAGAAGTATCTGATAGAGAATTTAGATTTCCAGGCAAAGTGATAACAGTACATAGCAGACTTTTATTTGTAGATATGAATCTAAGCCAGAGAATTTGTTCAGTGTTGGCCTAGTAAGTTTGTGTCAGAATCAGTATTGCACCCAGATCTCTTCAGTCTGACCGTATTACTTTTGTTGCAATATTTTTTCCTCTCTTACTTAAGATGCAGATGTGTATGCATGCACACGTACACACATATATGCGTAGTCATGCTTGCATTTGAAGAACAACACAATTCCCAAGACATTTGATCAGAAAGGCAAAAAAAGTATTCCTACTGGTATATAGTTTTTGAATGAGACTGGCGTGGAGTAAACAGACATAACAACCTGACTGCTCAAGCTCATTCTCTGTAGTGTGTAGCTGTTTCTTGACCCCTGTGAAAAAATTGCATGCCTACTGAACTTGATAGTTGTTTTAGCTGTAAGAAAGCATGGCCACTGGTTTGTGTAGCACAGAACCTTTTCTCAGTTGTGGAAGGGATGAGAATCAGAAGACACATCGACCTTTGCGTTCACAGTTCAAATGTTACAACTATTGAGACTGGTTTGTTTTCGTCTTAAATTTATGTACAGGAATTATGTTTTCTGGTTGATTTGTAATTATTTATTTTCCAGGTGCTGGTAATTTACCCTGGAAGCCTGTTCTCCCACCTTAGTTAAGTTCCACTATAAATAGTCGATATTTTGTTAGGTAGGGATAAATAAACAAATCTATTCATGAAGTCTTTTAATATCAAAATCATCTATTTAAAAAGCTACATTTATTACCGGCGTGCTTTTAACTTATTGCTTAGGACAGTTTCATGTCAGAGAAATCAACCAAGAGCACATGAAAATGTTTATAGGATTATATATAATGCTTATAGAATGCAATAATGTGGTACTTACATTCCTGTAAAAGTTAAAGATTATACACAAGTTTTTAAGTTCTTCATACCTAGGCTGCTGGTAGATATAAATTCTTTCAGTTTTTGGCAATGTGGTTTGATCTTTGGGATGAATGTGGTGTAAATAGTTGTCAAGAAGGAGGTCAAGAAGTTCCCATGTCCTGCTGTATCATCACCGTATACAGAATCTTCTCTACTGTCAGTTATTGAACATTGTGGGAAACTCTCCTGTACGTTTTAATACCTTTCCAAAGCCACACTTAACAAATCTGATTCTTCTTTCCTCCAGCCCGTTTGTTAATGACCTAACCAAGCTGCAGGATTGTGTCTTCTCCATGGATGTTTTCAATTGTATTTTTCCAATGGTCAGATCAGAACTTGACTCTATGTGTTAATGGTTTGCCCTAACGGGTTTAAAGACCTGGATGAGCAATAGCAGCCGTTCTGCTAGATGTAGGAAAAGTGAACCAAATATAAACCTTTTCTCTTTCTTTTCCATTTTAGGTTGGTGGAACAGGGTGTGATATGTAGCTTCTGTTCTGTAACTGACGTGGACTTTGCAGTCGTAACTCTGGCAACCACAACCATAGTCTGAAGTGGCTTAATGTGAGCTGGATGCAGGGAAAGAGGAAGAGGTGCTAGGAAGCTGCAAGCATTCTCCTCTTTACAGGAAAGAGGGACCCAAACTCTCCTAGTATTCCAAAATAACCATGACCTTCATTTACAATAGTTCCTGAAGTCCTTAGAAGCCTGAATTTTGGACATTGTCCTACATTATTACAGATGCAATCAGGCATTGGTGTTAATACTTCAGATGTGTGTGAAGAGTAATTTGGTCAGAATGAAACAAACATCCTTGATTACATGATCTGAATACATTTGAATAAAGATAGTCTAACTTTGCAGTGTAGTTATAGCACAAGAATCTTAGTATCTGTACAGCACTAAAAATGCTATTTTTCAAATAAGGTAAAGCTTGAGGTTGAAAGATCTCTCGCTTATTTCTAATTTACATCCATATGCCTTCCTGACTCTTACAATAACTGTATTCCGCCATCCCTGTGTCTCTCTTGTAATTTATTTACCTGGGGAATACCGTGTCTCTCTTGTAATTTATTTACCTGGGGAATATCTGCTTTTAGATGCAGCATCTGGTTTTCAGTGATTTCCTGATCTTAGCCAGCTGAATTGACTGAACCAGGAGGTCAAGTCTGTTGCCTGAGGTCACACATTGAATGAATGCCTGCACTTAGATTTACAGTTAGATCTGGAATATTCCCTCTTGGTTCTTTGCTGTTTGCAATAAATACTTGTTTTAAAATGTCATGTGTATTTGGGAATAATCAAGCTGTATTATATGCAAGCAGAAAATTAATAATGGTACTTACCCTGTACATACATAGTTCTTGCAAATGTTATCTGTCAAAGCAACTAGAAAGCAGAAAAAGGGTATTTTACAGTTACAAAACATAAACATACCTATAGCAGTAAAAAAAGACCATCAACTGCTAAATGAGAAGATGCTTTTTTTTTTTTTTTTAAAATCGGGTAATTATTTGTGTTAATGGCAAATACAGCAAATGCTATTTCCTTTAATGGTAATCAGGTGAGAATAAAATGTGTTCTTTACCCCTCTTCTCAATAATAAATTACACTGTGTGCATCTTCATAAGAATCTGCATTACAGGACCTTGGACCGCTGTGTAGCATTTTCCTGATATTCTGCTTGCAAACTGATTTTTTAAAATTAATCTTTATATAAGAAGTTGTGTATCAGGACTTAGAGAAATTCAGTCTTGACATGATTGTATTGCAAAGCGTTAGTCGTGATTTAGGACATGGAAAAATGAGTGTATAGTTCACGGATATGAAAAAGTTTGTCATAGATGAAATATAATTTGTAAAGATTTTTTTCTTGTTTCTTCTGTGAGCAAAATAAAAATGTGTGTCTACAGAGATGCTTTATTCAATTTGTCAAAAAGCCATTGATATTGTCAACGGGACTTTTTATGTCTCAACTCAAGCAAATTCTGAAATACTGTTTCAAACTAAAAACTGAAATATTTCTGACTGTTCTGAATTTTTCTAGTTGAAAAGTACTGCCATAGTTTTGTACAGTTATAACTGCAGTTTCTAGATGGAAACAGTTCATCTGAAAAAAGACTGCCTTTTCTGGCTACTGTGAAGTTGGATGGTCATAAAGCACCTAGGAGAGTAGTTGAAATGACAATCCAGTCTAAATGGAGTAGGAATAATTATGCTCCCAAGTATTCTTGAAATGAACCTCACAGTCGGTCAGCAATAGCAGTTATCCATAATAGTAGTTTAAACAGCTCCTGGGAATGTTAACAAGTCCTCTCCCATCATGCAGAGGCTGAAAGAGGAAAGAAGCTGGGTCAGTCAGGAAAAGAGACATAATTCAATGAAAATAGCAGAAAGCCTCGACAGGAATTATTTTGACCCATGACACTTTTTTATTTCCTTTACTTTCTGACCTTATTTCTGGAGATAATAAAGGGACCCTTAGAAGACATGTAGGAGAAGTTTTATCTTTTCTCGGCTGTGGAAACAGTGTCATGTTAGGAGTCTTATAAACACAGACAGAGAGGCTGGAATGATCTGGCAAAGACCTAGGTATTTGTGAATCGAGAGGGGTTTTTTTTGAAGAACCCACTGTCTTGTTTCATGGAGGTCTGGCCAGAAAATAAAATTGTTCATGTTTTGGTGCTCCCTGTTTTCTCCACAAAATGTCCCCAGGAAGGATAAGAGCACTCTCCTTTACTGTAGCGTCCCAGGAACGTGTGAGTAGAGAGCAAGGAATGAGATCCCAACAGGTGGACAAGATATGGCAGAGAAGGGACAGGAAAAACAAAGGCAGGGGTCTGGAGTTGATGGCAAGGGGATATGTGCAGCCTGTGAGGCAGAAACCAGCTGTTTCTCTGGGCTAGCATTTGGAATAAATAGGTGTTGAATTTGAAGGCTGTTCAGGCCATCTTTTATCCTATGAAGTACATGGAGGAAAGCTGTTTTTCCTACTGCACTTAATCTGACCATGGGTGCTCTGACAGTATATGTTTTTACTGTGGTTCTGCTGAAGGACTGCAGCATGAAACAAAGCATTGCAGTTGGTAGTTAATTTCCTTGCAAGGATTTAAAATGCAAAAAAGAATGAGTCTGAAAAAGTTACAGCCATGTTATTGATAGAGTAGTTAAACTACTTAGGAAAAGACTTAAAAATCTGTATTTAAGTGAGGGAAAAGTTTTTTTTCTTGGTCTCAGTATTGTTTAGAAGATAGGATTTTTTCAACACATCAATAATTTATAAAATCTTTCCAATTACTGTAGATAGACTTACATATTATCAGTTTACTGAAAATGCTTGAAGAAGGGCATTTAGTAAAAAGAGAGCTAGTGCTTAAGGTAGAAGGTAGTCAGCTAAAGAATTATTAGGTCATTCAGAAGAGAAATACAGGTTTTCCCTGTATCTTCATTTGCACACAACTTGGAAATATTTACATCCTCTTTACATCATCGTGTTTCAACTCTGCTATCCAGCAAAGTCAGGAGATACTTAGTTCTACTTCTTGTGTGGATAAAGCTGGAAGTGAGATAGACATAATAAAAAGTAAGGAGCAGAACAAATAAATGATTGCTGTTAGTTAAAATGACAGTCAAATTATGAAAAACTACAGTATTCAGATACTTAAAACAGGTTTTGAAAAAGATGTTTTAAATGTATAAAAATGTTGCATTATTTTGAAGTATGAACAGACTTTGACCTTTTTAAAAATTAAACTTCTAGTAAATACAGTATATGGGTTCAAATGCTGTATCTGTCCTTATACAAAATAGTTTTTATTGGCATTTTTGTAAAGCTCCTTTCAAAGGTGTATTTTTCAATTGCAGCTTTTTTAAGGTTGCTCCAAGTTTTGGACTGCATACACCAAGCTTTCTATACAAAGTTTGTTTAAAAAGAAGGCTCTTTCTTTGCTACTTCAGATGCACAAAAATCATATGCTATGTATATACTTTGGAGGAATGCCAGGAGTGGTTGGATGTGCCTACCTGTAGTGAACACGTGCTTTATGAGTAAAGTTTACACAGGAATACCAAGCTCTTGCTGGGCAGTGATGTACTGCTTAAATGAAGTACAGCAGAGACCAGTGCAGGCTGCAAAATCTACTTGAAAAATGGAAAAAGATTAGTTAGCTTTCTGTTATCATGACTACAATGACAGCAGGCATGAATTAGCTTTTGGTTATGTTGGCGAAAACTGGTCCTGTAACTTAGAGCATTACCAAGCCCTAATGAACTCTCCCAGACCCTCTCTTTTCTTAGAGGTACGATCTGTCTTGAAGTAGTCATAGCTCAGCTGGAAACCTTTTACGGTGTTTGCTATGAAGTGTAAGTGGTTCTAGAAGTGTCTAATGCTGCTAGACTCAACAAGTCAGAGCGCCTTGATTTTTTTTCCTGCAGTGCGATGTTGCGTTGGTATATTTCCATGTATTTGTTAATGAGCAGATTGTACCAACTGAAACATGCCTGTTGTCATAAAATACAGAGTAAAAGCTCTGGGTACAGATGTACAAATGTTTCACTGTTCTGCATAATATTAGTAAATAGAAGGATCATATCTTTCCTTCTCATTGTCTGCTTTTTGAAACGTTATTCTTATCCCTCTATCTTCTCATTTTGAAGCCTTGTGAAATAGTGCGTACTAGTACTTTTTCCCTTTAACATTCTTTACGCTCTCAATACAGTAAGAGGGTGTGCTTATGAGAGCTGGGATTTTTTGGCATTTTTTTCAGCACACTCAATATTGTAATGCTGTGCTTTGAATAGTCAAAAGTTATTGTTTCTTCAAGCTGTTACAAGACTAAACGTGTACTCCAAGCTTGCTATGATGTGGTGGTTTGACCTTGGCTAAATGCCAGGTACCCACCAAGACACTCTATCACTTCCCCCTCCTTCCCCTTTTTTTTCTCAACAGGGCAAAGAGGGGAAAGAAAATAAGATAGGGAAAAAAACCCAACCCTTGTGGATAAAACAAAAGCAGTTTTAATATAAGCAAAGCGAAGTAAAGGTCTGCGCGCAGAAGCAAAAGAAGAAAACCGATTTATTCTCTACTTCCCATCAGCAGGCGACGTCGGGCCTTCTCAGGAAGCAGGGCTCCAATACACGTAGTGGTTGCCTTGGAGGACCAAGGGTGACCCCACCCCCTTCCTCCTTTCTCCCAGCTTTATACTGAGCAGACGTCATATGGTCTGGAATATCCCTTTGGTCAGTTCGGGTCAGCTGTCCTGGTTGTGTCCCCTCCCAAGATCTTGCCCACCCCGTCCCACTGTGGGGGGGAAATGTCAGAAAGAGCCTTGGTGCTGTGTAAGCACTACTCAGCAGTAGCCACAACACCAGTGTGCTATCAACACCCTGCCAGCTCCCAACATAAAACACAGCACCATGAGGGCTGCTACAGGGGAAAACCAATTCCAGCTCAGCCAGACGCAGTACATATGAATATCTGGCTTGAAGGAAGCAAGTTGCTTTATGGAATAATTTATTTCTCCATCAGTTATTAATTATTTATGCAGCTCCAGCAGGTGGATTTAGGGTCTCATTGTTTGATATACATAGAACTCATATGAAGTCTTTGCTTCATAGAACTTAACGTTTAGGATCTCAATGACATCTGTCTGCAAGATGTGCACTCTTATCCTAGCTTCTAATTGTGTTAGATTTTTGCATTTGTTTTCTCTTTTATAAAGCATTGTTTTGGAAACAAGTCCCTTATATGCAGGCTAGCAGCATAAGAGAGATACTGCATTGTTATTTTTTTTCCTAGTTCCTTGAAACCACTCACTTCATTTAAACTTCCATCAATTCAAGATTTCCTCTTTCCCTTGAGCACACTTTTTCCATATTTTTTCGCTCAAAGTACTATTAATACTTTCTGATTATTCAGCAGAAAACTAAAAATGTCTCTTGAGCCACTCAACCTGATTTAATTGGTTTCGGTGTATGGCAAGCTAAATTCAGATCTCCATTTATCAAACTCCAAGTCTCTCCTCCCCTCTAAAACTGAGCAGTGCTCAGGTGAAAAAAATCATGAGGCAGAAAGTCTGTTTGGGACTGTGCATAAAACATTTTACAACATTCACAAGGTCACTGCAGTGCATGAATTAAAGGAAGGTTGGTTGCTTGCATTCCCCGCCCCCTCCCTGACTTCAGGGCTTTCTGAGCCCCTAGACTGTTATTCCTGACAGCTTTCCAGCTTTCTCTGAATTGGTTTGAAGTCACACTTTTACTTTGTTCTTTGTTTTCCCATTTTTTACTTACTCTGACACAAAGAAAAAGGGGTGGGGGAGTGCATAAGAATATAAAATATTCTTTTCTTGTGTATCAAAGACAAACTGTATTCAGAAGGTCAGAGTTCCTTTTTTTCCTGAAGAATTTCAATTCCTAGGTCCCTTGAGGTATGTGCAGTTGAACAAGTATCGCCTTAACAACTTTGTTTTCTATTGAACTTTTACACGCTTTCCCACTCTTACCCTGCAACACACCCCCCATCCACGCCAACCCCTCTAAATTATACCTGCTAAACTTTGCTTACTGTAGGTGTGTTGAACTTCAGGATAGTGCATAAAACAAAACTTGAAAGTAAATAACAAGACACCTGGAATAAATTAATTAATTTCATTTCAATTATTTACATGCTTAAATAAAAGGTCTGACATGCAAGCTTGTCCTGATCTTGGCTAAATGTCAATTGTGTAATGGTTCACAGGTTCAGGACTGGACTGTTTTATTTCAATTTCATGCTGTTAGCACCCCATGTACTGCTGGCTCTCCTGGTTTATTCTTCTAAAGTGGATACGAGAGGAAAAAGGCCCTCAGCTCAAAATCTTCATTTTTTCCTAACTTGGCAGCTAATGCAAGCACCTTGTGGAGAATTAGGAGTAACACTGACTACTTTTCCTTCATCAGACATTAAAAAAGGGATGTAAAGAACCGATTTCAGCTAACTTTGCAATATGTGAAAACCCTTGTCTGTGATGCCTGTATACATGTGTAAGTGCAAAGAAGAGACAGGGTTATGTTTCTTCCTTCTCATCTTACTGAAAATCTTGATTTCTCCTCTGTACAGTTGTGTAAGAGTAGGGAGAACAGTTACCTGCTGGGTACAGTTACAGCCTGGTAGGCCACTCTTCTGATAGCTGTAGAACCAAGACAGCAAAGCACTCCTATATATGGGAGAGAGGGGTTGGTCTATGTGTGTACAGATAATCTTTTCCTGTAGGTCTCTGCATACGTAGGTCTTTGCTCTGCAAGCAAAATATGTCTGGCTTACTTGTTCTTATGTAAAGCCTCAGTGTCTATTGAATTTACTGATAATTTGCCCTCCAGATGCTCAGTGGTACAACAGCGTACCAGAAGTTAGCAGAGTGGGTGTAAAAGCTGCTGGGGTGATGCAGTTTTGCTGAAGCGTGAGAGAGGTTGGCCTTGCCTCCCTGTGAGGCTACCACACTGGAGCACTGGAAATGTCTGCATAATCTAACATTTAATTATGAACACTGCCAAACTATTTTCTGATAAGATCTAGGCAAATATTCAAACCACAAGGGCTGGTAATGTAACTCCTCTGCGGTCTACTCCGTTGTGCTGCTGTGTAGTTCACCATTAAAATAGGTCAGTAGTATAGGAGAGAGGTAAAGTTTGGGTAAGCCTTTTAGCCATAGACAGTTATATAAAGTCTGGAGTAATCTGTTAAGGATGCTGATTGCACCATGGCTTCACCAAAAATAAACATTTTCAGTTTTTAATAAAAAGTTTTTTTGGGGTTGAGTGACTAAGTTAATAGCTGGAAAGTATGAAATTTATTTGGGGGTATTATTTGTAAGATGGTGGTTAAAGTGTTAAAGTGTTTTGTTGAAAGTTTGTAAGGTCAAAAATGCTGGCATGAATAATGGAGAAGTCCAAACCAACTGCTAGCAGGCTGAGTCCAGAAGGAAGAAATAAATGGGAAATGATCTTCCTAGCAAAAACTCATGAACAGAACCCCTGGAGGGGGTTGGGTGAATATTTCCATTTTCCACTTATAATATACTGTTTGTTTATAGATGGCACTGTGGTATATGTTTCTGTCTGAAAATTTCAGACTTGGTGTGTATGCAGTGGAAAGTTTGAGAGAAAGGAGGGAGACACATGAGCAGCACTTCTGCGTATTCAAACAATCTAACTTTTGAACAATGTTTAGTTATGGCAAAGACATGGCAGAATAAAAAATTCTTTGCAGTGCCTGTATGCACAATAAGTGGAAGATAAAAAACCTTTGTACAGTGGTTGCTAGAAGAGAGCAAGAAGCATCTGAAATCAATCAAATGGCTGGTGATAAATCAAGAAAGTTAATGGCTCAATGCAGTGGCTTAAGACTACTGAGTAAACCTGGACCGAAATGATCTCTGGTATAATTAGAGAGTCTGCACTGAAGTTGAGCAGAAGGTGAATCAGGCCCTGAGTCTGGAGATCAGCACACTATTCAGATTTCTGGGAGATTGTGGATCGTGGTTAAGCCCATTTGTAGGAAGACTATGGTATGGGAGCACTATCTTAAATTGAGTTACACAAAACAGAGATTTGTTCCAATAACTGGTATTTTGGTTAAGTCAGTGGATTGGAGATAAGCGGCTGAGCCTAACTGACTGGAACATACTCCCATTCATTTGCTGTGCTTGGTCCATATGCCCAAGTTAAGTCTGCTTTAAGGTTGCCACACAGAAAGCTGTTCTGTCACTCTTGAGTGGGAGAGGTGGATCCTCAGGGACCAACAGGCTCCTGGGGACAAAGGGAGGAGGTGGTTTGACTGAAGGTTATAATTTCTGGTTATGATCCCTCTGCATGGTACAAGCAGTATTTAGGGTAACTTGAGGATGCTGATAGGGAGAAATAGCTGTACCAAGGTGTGTTGGGTCAGCAGCTTTGAAATGCCAGCAACACCAAAATTGTGGCTGCTTGCCGTTTTAGGCTCTTAAGCAGGGCATAGAAAATGATCAAATCACAGATGTGTGCTGTGTAAAGGCAATTCTGAGTATTCCTGAATAGGTCAGAGGCTTTCTCTAACACCATAGAGAAAGCCCTTACATGTCATTTGAAGATCTATCAGTTTGAGGATCAGTGGCAATATGGGGAGGGGGAGGTTCAGTAAAACGTGGCTTTAAGTCATCAAGTTATCAGAGTTCATAATTCTTAAGACAGTAAAAGAACAAAAAGGGGAACAACATTTAGGTCAATGAATAGACTTCTGATTCACATTAGAGTAGCAAGCTTAATTAACTGGGTGTTTTATGTCATTTGCAAACATCATCATATAGACTCTGCTCAGTTGTGCATCTGTTTTGTCAGTGCCAAGGGAATACCCATGGTTCAGCTGATCTCCATCTCTAGAGTGCTCCTATGCAGTAATCTTCTGTGTTATTTTTAATTAATAATAAAGACAATAATTACAGATTTCTTTCATCTTAAATTCTTTGATTTGTAGGCTAAGACACTCTGATTGACATCTCTACCTTCTGCCTGTCTGCTCCCTTTCCGCACGGTGGGGAGGAGAGGTACTTGGCCGTGCCCAGGACAGAGCGGAGGGGAGAGGCTGGATTCGCATGGTCTGTTTTCTGCTCTGCTGCCAACTCCCCCTTTTGGGTACTTGATCTCTAAAGGAGTCCCAGCCCACAGACCCAGTTGGCTCTGTAAAAGACCTGATATGCTGTTAAAAAAGTACATTTATGCAGGAAGAGCCAGTCTTCACTGCCTACAGGCTAGATATTGACTTTAAATACAGCCCCAAGCAAGTGAAACACTGTGCTCCTCATAAGTAGCCTCAGGAAGCAGTGACCCCAAAACACACCTCCGCAACACAATCCTTCCCTTGTTTACTTTCTACCCTGGAGGCCAGTACCTCAATGTTGGCTTATATCAGCAATATATTACTGCTTTCTACTGCTTTGGTTTCAGCTACTCTGCACCTTTGAGTGAAGGTGACATCTGCCCCATGCCCCTCGCTTCTTTACAAAACAAAGAAGTACATGCAATATTGTGTTGGTCCTGGGCTATTTTGTTACTGCTTATGCACAAAAGCTGTGCACCACTGTAGTGCTGGAGTTAGGAGTTTACGGTAAAATTCTTCATAAAATGAGCAAAGACAGTAAGAGCAGAAAGAGATGGGTTTGTTTAAAGTAGCTCGAGGAAGCTTGCCCTCTCAGTAGCAACACTGCCTTGGCTTTGTCTAACCTAATGCTTGCACTGATACTGAATTATCAGTATTAATTTTCCTACCGCAGACAAGGTCATAGTGATTAAATGGGTTTATAATCCTGGGTATGCTGACTCCTCATGCTTAGTTCTTATTCTAGGCAGTTTCTTCATGATATCAAATACTTATGAAAAATCAATGGTCAAATTCTCACTGTAGATGATTTGAGATTTTTAGGAATATAGATGAATCCATTTGGTGAATTTTTAAGAAGTTTGCCCCAAAAAGTCACTGGGACATCACTCGCCTCCTCAGTTCATCAGTCCTCACATCAGCTGTTGATATAGATGTAATTGATGCCCACATTTTAGTTTCAGAGCCTAATGAAAAGTTTTAAAGAGTGAAAGGACGAGTACAAAGTGTGGGAGATACTCACAACTGTATGACCATATTAAAATCTTCACAGGCAACATGAAAGAAAGATACCTCTTTATTAGTACAGAAACTTACGCTACTTGAATGAGCCTGGCATACCACATGTTGCTTACTTGTTTGGCCCATCAGTTGTTGAGAGTGAGTAGTAAAAGTATCTGCAGCACAAATGGCTTGCACATATGGCTCCTTTCATGAACTTTTTCCATAGAGGAAGACTGATTAGAGACTTCATTCTACTTATTAAATAAGACTTAACTATTCAAATCCCTCCTTTCTTGCAGATAATCCAAACAATCTAGATATTTCATTTAATGTGCGTTTTCACCAATTACAGCCAGAAATTTATGTTCTGAAAAGTTAGGGGATGCAATCCTTCCTGAAATGTCCAATTCATTTGCATGTACTATTTTACAAAGTTATTATTGAGGGGATGGGCACATATGCAATCTATCACAGACCAAACTGAGGGTGGTGTAAATTTCTTTGATACTATATGCACATGGGTGGTTCTGGTTTGTCAATGCTGTATGGTAAAATTATATCCTAATTTAGCTTCTTGTAGCTGGTTTGTCTGCCTATACTTAGACTATTTTATTGGACTAAAAGTCTCTTACTTTTCTAAGTATCTGAGAAGTTTAAGGTAGTTGTATAACAAGCTTATCTAAATAAGCAGTGAACATGTTGGTGCAAGACAAGGAATGAAGTGCATGAAAATCAATGTGAGTGACTAGCAGAGGAGAAAGTTTCTGTCCATTCATTTGAATTGTCACTGTATTCCTTCCTCTCTCTCTCTTCATCAGCGACAAAAAAGGCAAAAGGCAATGGTGCAGGAAAGTGTTAAAACACTGCTTTTGCTGTGCTGTAATTGATTTTGCTGTATCATCTCATATGGCTAACTTGTTAGCACCATGGTAGAAACATGAAAGTGAGTTGTAAAGAAGAAACTTATTTCTGCATGGAAAAGGCATAAGGGTTGTGGGCCAGATAGGCAAGTAAGGAACAGAGATCATTAAATATTTTGGAACAGTGGGCAGTGCAATAGGAAAGAGGAAGTATGCAGAATTACAGCGAGCCTTGAATACAAGAGAACAAGGTTTGAACTTTGTATACCTGGAAAAGGGGAGCAATGGTGTGAATGCAAATAGAGTGGCACTTAAAACAGTGGGGACTTGGGGAAAACAACATTGTGGAAACTGCAGTTAGTTTGAATTCTATGAAGGTAAATTAAAAGAGAGTCAGACTTGTATACAGCAAGTTTTGGCAGTAAAGATGTGAGTTTTAGATACATACCAAATACTTGGATGTTCACGTTCTGGATGTCTGAGGAGATCAAGGATGTCAAAGATGCATGCATTCAGATAGCAGAAAGGTCAATGATGTTATCAGAAATGAGAGAATATATGTAGTAGGGGGAGTAAAAGAGGAAAGATAAGTATTTCAAGTAAAGCCAGACTGGTTATAATGACAGTGAGGCCCCAACAAGATTATGTTTGAGAGACAGCTGAAATGTGGAATAGTAGGATTGGAAAAGTAATTCTTCAAGTGATCATCTATAAGGAATGCAGGGAGATAAGTATGAGGCACCTTAGAGTAACACTCTTCGGTACTGTTTGAAGTCACACCTTCAGTCTTTGGGTCTTTCATTTCTGTCTGAGTCAAAATCTTCTCACGATTTGTTTTCGCTATGATGTCATGGACAAAGCTAGTCACTGGACTAAACATACATGAAGATCAAAGACTTCAGGTAGTGTACACTCAATAGTATGTAAAACATAATGCTAACAGTAAAATATGGGAACTGTTTTCCCTGTTTATACCGCAAGCCCAAAAGAACTTGGGCTGTTTCCAAAAGCCACAGGGCACATCATTGCTGTGGTGTTCAAAGGAGGAGGTGCTTTGAAGAAATCACATCACTCATCAGGATTTTGTGTCTTGATTCTTGCTGAAATAAGTTTAATTGAAAATAATAATTCATTGCTGTGGTATGGAGTGGGATTTTTTTTTTTTTTTTCTATGAGCTTTGTGGCATTTATTTCCTGGTAGTGTGTATTTTGCTTGCAATCTATAAACTTCATTAGTTTGTCACAGATTTTGCGATTTGTTTTGGGTTTGTGTGGTGGGGTTTTTGGTAGTCAGGGAGGGGCTACAGCGGTGGCCCCTGTGAGAAGCTTCTCAAAGCTCCCCTGGCTCCAAGTCAGACCTGCCTCTGGCCAAGGCTGAGCCAATTAGTGATGGTGGCTGTGCCTCTGCAATAATGTATTTAAGAAGGGGAACCTGAGAGTAGGAGAGGGAGTTGTGAGGTGAAGTTGTGAGGAGGACACCTATGCAAACACTGAGGTCAGTGGAAGAGAGGAGGAGGAAGGAGGAAGGTGTGCTGGACAGACACTCCCTTGTATCCTGTGGTGGGACTGCAGGGTGGCCCTCCCTGCCACTCATGGGGGTCCATGGTGGAGCAGATGCTGACCTGCAGCCTGTGGAGGACCCCACACCAGAACAGGTGGCTGTGCCTGAAGAAGGCCGGGACTTTGTGGGAAGAAGCCCCCACTGTTGTAGTTCAGTGCTGGGAGGACTGAAACATGCTGGGGTGACCCACACCAAAGGAGCATGGGAATGGCTGCAGCCTGTGGGAAGGAATCACGCCAGAGGAAGTTCATGGATGACGGTCTCCTGTGAGAGGGGAATCACACTGGAGCAGCGGTGAATGCGAGGAGTGCTCCCCCTGAGGAGGAAGGAGTGTCAGACCGACTGTAACCCCCATTCCCTGCCCACTGTGCTGCTGGGGGAAAGGAGGTAGAGAGACTGGGAACAAAACTGAGCCTGGGAAGAAGGGAGGGGTGGGGGGAGGGTGTTTTTTAAGATGTGTTAATGCTTCTCATGGTCCTACTCTGTCTGTTAAGTGTTGTTGTTGTTAGTGTCTGAATTCAAGTTATGTTCTTTTTCTTCCCCTAACGAGTCTGTCTTTTGCCCATGACCGTAATGGGTGAATCACCTCTCTCTGTACTTATCTGGATTCCTGAGCCTTTTACTTTATTCTCTCCTTCCCATTCCTGAGGGGGAATGTGTGGTGCTCAGTTGCCCTCTGGGCTCAAACCATTACACCATTATACTGTCTACCTTTGCTCATGAAATGCATTTTTGGTAGACTCATTTGCTTATTTACTTAAATGGTGGTGAATAGGGAAATTAAATGAGTTAACATATTCAACTTTAGTTAGGTCACTGGACTTCAAAAAGAGCCTCAACTAGCCTCAGTCGATTGGTTGGGTTCGACAAGCATGCAAGGTGTTAAATTCATCAAGAAATAATTCTAGCTAAATGCACATAGGGTTTGTTTTGGTTTTTTTTTTTCAGATTTTTTTAATGCTGGTGTTACAGTATCTAAAACACTGGGAATTCATCCAGTTTTATGGAGATAGCATAAAAACTACTAAAAAACTCTGATAGTCTGTTATGCTTGAAACTGTAAGTCTGCTTGTGGTCATTTCAGGTTGTTTCATGAAGTGTAACCCAATAACATACAATAATGAATCCATCCTAATTGAAACTTGATGATCCTGAGGGGAAAAAAATGAATGCACTGTACCCTTTAGATGTTATTTCTAACCTTTTGGGCTCCTTGCAGATGATCAGAATTGAAGTATTGTTGCAGTGTTTTTCAGTACAGCTTCTGTAAATGAATCTCGTGTTCAAAACCAAAGCAACTTGTCCTGGCAAGCCACACTTCTTAAAATAGCATCTTGGAGCTTTTTTGATGAGTTTCCCTGGAGTGGGAGCAGAGATGACAAGCACCATATATCTCAAAAACTATTTGTGGAATGTCTGGTATAACGAATACAAGAATCTGGCTAAAAAGAACTTAACATTTTAAAGAAAAATATTTCTTGCAGAATAAAATTTAACAATACTTCCAAGCATGAGGAAGCAATCAACCAGTTAATATCTGCAGCATAATCTTTCCTCCTCTCTAAATTCTGCCCATCTTCCCAAAGTGCAGTGCAAAATGTTGATAGGTTCCATGTCCTAAACAGAAAGTGGGATGGAAGAGTACAGTAATAAAGGGAAGAAAGTAATGCCCCAGGTATTATGAAGAACATGAAACTCCTGACAGTAAGGCTAAGAACTGAAAAAATTGTTTGAAGCAGAGGAACAAGAAAGGAGATATGAAAAAGGTGGGGAATGGAGGTAGAAACTATCAGTTTGTGAGCCACTGAAATGGATACTTTATTTGGATGCCTACTTTTGTGGTTTTTTCTTTGGTAAAAACATGGTGGTGCAAGTCGGGGGCTTGTTTTTTTGCATGTTAAAAGTCAGAAAATATATATCAAATGTCATTTAGGACCTTCACTTGTCTTAAACCCTATTTTCATTGTTATCTTCTTCCGAAAGATTTCTATCAACTTTACTGTATTTTAAACATCTTCATAATATGTTGAATGGTGTTTTAAATTGTAAAATTTGGGATGAAGGAATGAATTAATGTAGTGTAATAAATCTAGTTTTGTAAGTTAAGCTTAGAGGGCTGCTGCTCTGCTTTATACCTGCAAGTTGCTATACAAGTACTAACCTTTAAAATAATTGTCAAATTATTTTAATTATCTTTAAGTTATCCTAGCAACAAAATGATTTTACCATCATGGAGGAAAAAAAATCTCACCAGTGGTATTTAATATTTTTATATTTATATGAGGTGTCTTCAGAGTTTATCAGAGATGGGGGTATGAGAAAGAAGAAAGAGAACTCTTCATTAAAAGCACCCTGTTGTTATCATCTGTGATATTAACTGGTCAAGTTTGGTCTCTGAAAATTGGGAAAAAGCTGAAAACACCATATAAGTAAGTTCTGGGTTGTGATGTGGTTTTTGGTTTTCTTGTGGTTTTTGTTTTGTTTGGGTTTTTTTTGTTTGTTTGTTTTTTATTTTTCTTTTTTTAGTAAATGTTTCCTATGACTTACGAGTTTTCTTAAAGATGTTATGGGTGGCCCAAAAAATCCCATAGCTAAGTAGCACTCAAAGTTTGCTTTGAAGCCAGAATGGAATATTTTCTAAAGCCCAGCTTCTTAAGAATGAAAGAAAATATGAGGCAATTATAGTCTAAAGACGACATACTAAACCCAGACTTTGTCTCAGACAAGGCTAAGATCTGTCTATGTATCATAAAATACTATATTGCTTATTTTTTAAAATTGTTTCTGTAGCATGTGAATCCAGAGTGTAATTGGATACCAGTTGCATCATTTTTTCATCGTTACTAAAAGGGTGTGTGTGAATGTGTTTGGTAATTCTGTAGTGTTTAATATCTGTATTTCTTACTGTCATGGGAAGTGTCATGCTTTTGCTTCATAACCAGACAGTGTACGTTTTCAATGAAATCTTATTTAGGAAAGTACAACACATTCATCCTTGATATTTAAGCAAATTCGCATTGCAGCAGGATTAATTGCATTCAGCCTTTTCATCCACTTCTAATTTTTCAGGGGACATAATTGGATGCAAATTGGCCAGTGTTAATCATTAGATACCACTAATTAAAAACAGAAGCTGAAGGTAATGGTATGATTATTGGTAGAAATAAATGAAGCGGATCAGGTAACACTTTTCTTCAGGGACTCATGACTTGTGCCTGAGCCTCATTAAATTCCAACATGTGAAGGTGCCCTGCTGGTAGACACTGCAGGAGAGATGTATTTATAAATAACTTAAAAGTAACATAGGAGGGCAGTGACTGAAAAAGGAGGTGGGGAACATTCCTGTGGCTCAAGGACTCAGTAGTTCAATAAATTAGGAACTTTAAAAAAGCAATTTAATTAGGTGGAAACTGGTTTTGCATAACGAAAAGCCAGTTGAAAGAGAAACTAAGGACATTTTTTTTTTTGTTTTTCTGAAGCATACCAAAATGGCATGTTCTGAAAATTTAGTGAGTATTTTTTGAACCCAAACAATTCATTTCATACTTTGCCTTTTAAAACTGACTGTGATGTTAGATGACCTGTATACTGAGTAAGGTGGAAGCTTGCTGGAAAAACTCTGATCGTGTAGTCAAATCGATCACTGTGTTTTGTGTGTACATTCAGAGGAGATAATTTTCTCATGCAGAATCTTCTGAATTAGCTTTTAAATTACTTTTAAAATGCACTGACAACCAATGACACCTTTCAGTCCAGTGATTTTTTTTGCACCGTAATCATCAAAGTTTATCAGGATTAAATGTTAGTAATAACAACCTTTAAGGGATTCATACAGTGGTGGAAAACACCATTTAAATGATTCAAAATACTGATACTAAATAAAAGATATTAATTGCAGGTACTGAATGCTGTTCAATCTTTAGGACAGAATTAGTGAACTGGGTTTTCTGGGGGGTGAAGAGAGCGATGAATGAATGCCTCTTCATTTTCACTAGCTCCTATTCCCCACTGATGCGAAGTTCACCAGTGACGTAGGCAGCAACCAGGAGCTGGGATCCCAGTTTTCTGGATCCTGCACCACTTCTGCCCAGCAGCTTTGCTCTGGCATTGCCACTCCAGAGGAGGGAAGGGACAAGCAGGACCTCACCACCGTCTTGCCTGTCTGACAGCTGGAGTGAAGGACCTATGCAGAAGGCAGTGCCCCAGCTCTTCAGAGGCAGAGGCTGAGGAAGGATCTCTAGCAACCAGAACTGGGACCTAAGCTTACTGGTGTGCATAGCATGATTTTACACACATGTACCACATTTAATCATTTTGCTAATGGCTGCTATTATATATGCTTATGATTCCAACTACTACTGTGGTATCAATATATTACCACCACTCATCCATAAACATAAACGATGGCTTCAGCATAAAAAGTTATACTGAAAATAGATATTTTAAATTTGATTGTTACAGCTTTAATGGCATAAAGTTTATTGTATGCAGTCAGTTTATTATCTACACAAATAGCTTTCTTTTTCAGTGCCACATTCTTATGTCTGAAAGAAGTATTTTATATCGCAGGATTCTCATCAGATATGAACAAATAATGGGTTAGTGCCAGCAGTACCAGAAAATATGTGCAAAAGAATGTAAATGTAAGTACAGTTCCTAGGACTAGTATCAAATCACAAAAGGATATTTTTACATTGCATAGCTGCTGAATTCACAAGATAGAGGCCATCAGAAATACAACTCTCTTCATACTCCTACATCTGGTCTCAAAACAGTGGGATAGTTTCATAAGGAAAGTCCAAGCCAGTAAATCTTGTTTGAGTAATCTTGCTTCTAACATGTGAAGTTCATCTAACGTGAATTAAATTTTAGTGAACTGTATGGCTATCTGACTTCTTTTTTAATATGTTTTTTTATATATGAATGTGAAGCCTAGTGAATACATCATCAAGGTATTTTTAAGAGACAATACTGTCCCCTAAAATAGTCGCGGAGCAGATAGACTGAAAATTCTACATTTTAATTGCCAATTGTAAATCCAAAGTCTAAACATGTTTCTAAAATAAGACATGGCTGAAAGGAAAAGAATGTGCTCAGTGGGGCACCAACAGGAAAATTTAAAAGTATATACGTATAGGTGTACTGGATGAGTGAGGAAGAAGATAGTTGCCTACTGCAAAATTACAAAGTAAGTACTCTTATTTCAAATTACACCTTTGATCTGAATCTATTTAATAGAAAACAAGAAATACAGGATCATTTATTGTCAACTATGTTGAGAATGGTCTAGGAGTTAGCATGAATCACAAGTGAGCATGAACCAACAGTATCATGTGAACATTTCGGAGGGCTGTGTATAGGTAAGGTTTTAGATACATAGGGATAGTATCTGGTTTTGGCCTCAGCTCTGTGAAAAAGATAGACTGATTAGAGAGAGCTGAGAGGAGGAGAGTAGTAAAAATGATCAGAGGTTGGGAAGTTACCACTGGTCTGGAAAGACTAAATGTGTTGGGGTAGGATGTACTCTAGTGAAGAGGGAACAGGTGGACATCTTTGTCTTCAGGTGCTTACAGGGTTGTGACATAGTAGATGATATATATATACCATGAATTAGAGAGCAGATTAAGTAGTGGGTTTACACTTGGCAAGGATGATTAGATGATAGCAAAACCCTTTTTCAAATGAAGAGTTAAAATAGACTGTTCTCCTGTGCTGGAGATCTTTAAGAGGAGGTCTTTAAAGTATGATGTAGATACTACTGTTTCTGTCTTTAGGTGGGGGACTAAATTAGGTCAGAGTGTGCCATCTTGGCTATTGATAGCCTTTATGACATCAGGAAGTAGTTCAGAATAATGACTGTATAACACAGAATCTATATAGAAGAAAATCTTAGAAATCAGGTGCACAAATATGGCTGTAGGAACTAGGAAATTAAAAAATGGGGGAAGGCAAAAGTCATCAACATTTAGAATTTAATCCAGTATTAATTCAGTTGTCATGAGAAGCAACAGTGGCCACTTGCACAAAAAAATTAACCCCTCCCATGGATTAGATAACTTATTTCTAACGATTATTGGAAGTCTATTTAACACTTCAGAATAACTTCTCTATAAATATATATATGTTTAATAAACATATGGAGTATATAATTTTGAAAAGCATGCTAAAATTCCAAGCTCTGCACAGGGGACCAACCAGTGCCATAGTGAAAAATATGGCCCTGCTTTACTTGTCTGTTGTGTGTTATTTTAACCATTTATTAATATTTCCTGCTCATTCTGTCTATATAAATGCAAATAAGTGTACCGGTGCTATGAAATAATTGATAATACCAGAGGATACTTAATCTTATGAATATATGAGCCTACAAGGAGATGTTAATTGATTTGCACTACTGTGGTATTTATCTAATGCCTCTTTCTACTAAATACTTTGCCAATTCAGAGCCTCGTGCTGTCGAGGTAGCTTGGGGGTCCATGCTATGGCTGTAGTCTGGGGGCAGTGTAGGGTGTGTGAACAGGGTGGTTGCAGCAGGGGTTTGTGTGAGATGGTGCTCTGCCACCCCAATAAAAGTTGGTTCTGCTGCCTGGGCTTGCTGCTTCCAGGGGTGTGCAGGAAGATGCGTTGGAGGGAAGAGTGGCACCTTGGTGGTGTGCGCTCTGCCTCGGGGAGAAGCTGGACGGACTGCGTGGAAGGATGTCTGCCAGAGTTACCCTTTTAGAAACATATGCACGCTGTGTTTGATATGTTTGTGCCAAACTGGGGGGCACCTTGCTGGCAGATAACTCTGTTTCTTATCCAGAAGCAGTCTTGGCAGCTTCTGCTTTGTGTACTACAGTTGTCATTAGATACTGTGAGTTGAAGAGCTGACAAATACTGCTTCTACCCAGACTGTGTATGCTGCCTTGTGTCAAAAAACATCTGACCCAGGCACAACCATGATTTCTTTCCCTGACTTCACAAGTAGAAAGAAAATTGACTTCAGCTTTTGTCCCAGCAATCAGGAGTGTGGTAGTAGCCCAGAGGATGGGTCCTCTGGCTGCCTTAGCTTCTTCCAGTAGCATTGCGGCAGACCCCATGAGGAGAAGGGTGCTGGTCCCTCATTCCAGGGTTGACCACTCTAAGGGACTCTTCCCTATGTTCAATCATTCAGTGCAGCTCAACATTAAGGACAGCTGTGCCAAGTGGCACTGGCATGGCAGTGTCTATTCTGGGCAATAATGGACACACATTTCAATATTTTTCACCTTCTCTCAGTATAGAGTGAGTGCTGGTGCAGATGCTGTGCAAACAGTGACTGTGATTGATGATGTTCTTTGCAGTAGGTTCCACCCAAATGTCCTTCACCCATACTGCCGTGGGTTCTACTTTGCTGTGCAAATGAGCAAATTAGAGATCTATTAGCCTGCCCTAGTGAATGGACGTGTTATAGCTGTGCAAAAGTATAGCATGGTCTGACCATGAGGCCTGCTAGAAGATAGTGCCACAGAGAGAGTGACAAAGTAGCAAGGAACCATTAACACACAAAAAAGCAGAAAACTCTATCTTCTTCGTTTCTTCCAGCAAGCCTGTCAGTTAAGTCCTGTCCATACGTAACTTTCTCTGTCTATGAAAAAAATCAATTTTCACTATTAATTTTTATTCCAAGTTAAAGACAATAAGTAAACATGCACTGTTGAAGTGATACTGATCAGTTGTTCAACATGGAAACTCAATGCTGTCAGTGCGATACAACATTTCAGGTTTAAAAAAAAGTGTTAGCATGTTTTATATCTACACGGTCAGTGTAACAGCTGTCACTTTGCAGGTGTCTAAAGCTAAACAGGCTAATGAGTCAATCCATCAACATTAGAAATCAATGGAAATGCTTCCATTGGGTTAGTGAATAGCCTCATCAACTGTCATCGTAGCAGACTTTCTTGGCCTGTGCATTCAGAGAAGCAAAATAATGAGCACTGATAGCACTCCTTCAAACACATCTGGACTGAGTGGAATGGGTCTCATTGTACTAAAGACTTATGAAGTGGAGAATGAAGTTTCTGGATGCCTTCTCTGAAACTCTGCCAGTCCCCATGGACCAAGCTGGGAAATGCTTTTTCTTACTTTTATCCCCCAGTGACACATACTGCCTTAGACAACTTTTTTCTTTTAAGTACATTGCTTATAGTGTTCAGGTTTTACAGAAATCTTAAAAAAAAAAAAGAAAAAAAAAGAAAAAAGCAAGTGGTAACTCCTTATGTTAATACATTATCAGAAAGGCGGACAAAGTCATGTGTTTGGTTTTCCAAGCAGGAACATGAGTAAATTCCATGATGACTGTATGAGGAGTTCATAAACCTATTTTACCTGTATTTACTCTGGATTATAGCGCTGCTGAACACAAGGACTATTGAGTCCTTGTGACTGTCACCCAATTCGTGTTTCAGATCTCTGTTGCTTGTATGACATATGACTCTCTCTAATAAAAAATTAATATGAATTAATTCTTTTGTGCTAGTAATCTTACATAATTTTTCTGTAACTGTAAAGAGAACTATTCTGGGTTTTATGGGTGATGACTAATATTCACTAAAGTTTATTTGCAGGAGTTTTCTAGAATGGACTGCCAATTTCTTGTCAGCTGTGCCTTTACACTGAATAAGGTAGTATTCTCTTTCTTGAAGGTCAGCAGCTTGTATCATCTTGCATGCTCAACATCTTTGAGTTTTTCTGTAGAAAACTGCAGTGGCAACGTGGTGGCATGAAACATTTAACCCTGCTTGGATCTGGTGTGTGCATTTATGCACCTTGCTGTTCTTGCTTAACACACATGAAGGTGTGTTACATGTGGCAGTGTGATAAAGGGCCTTGTCTTATTATGACCTAAAAGTTTACACACGTCATTCAGTAGCAGGTCTGATTGAATTCTTTGTGCCTTTGGCAGTCTTTATTTTCATTTGTGAATTGTTAGAAGAATAATCCAGTTTCTTGAACACATATTATTACTGCTTCAGTCACAGAATTTCAGACTTGTTCAGCCACAAGAGGGGAAAGATGGTACTAGTGTCTTATGCCAAACATAATTTTTACCTGCTTCTCCTTCCTCCTCCCACTTACACCCATGCTTTATCACAAGCTCCACTGAAAGACATTTCTGGTATTGCAGTAGTGAGGTCAAGAGAAACTGCAGCAACAAGAGAGTTGTGGAGAAGCATTAAAGTGACCAGAAGCTGGGATTCTGGTGTGTGAATCCTGCAGGTCCTGCTTTTGGCTGGCTCTCTGCATTATTCCTCTTTCCACCTAAACCAAGGAGAGGGAGAAAGAAGGTAGTATGGTTCTTTCCCATCAAATTCTTTTTTTAAACATATTTATAGTTGTATATCACGATCAGTATGAATGTAGGGGTTGATGGAGTTAAACCTGAAAGCATATATTACAAGGAACAATTGTGGGGGAACATAACGGAAGTGTCAAAATATGTCTTCAAGAAAATGCACCTAGCATTTCAACGTTAAGAGTCCACTACATAACTTGAACTGAGTCAAAATGAGAGATTACTGATGATTAAGCTAAAGTCACATTAAGTTTAGAGGCTTGAATCGTTTGATATATTTTTTCTGCAAATGCTTATCTCAATATTACACAATCTATAGCCCTTCCAATTTTGTGAAAATGTCATGCTTTTGAAGTGCAAATAGCGGTGATTACTTTGCTTTATCCACAGTAATTAAAAGAGAGCTTATTTGCCCTGTTCTATGTACATCCTCTATTCTATCTTTCAGCAAATCTGTTTTACTGGAATAGCCTTGTAATTGGGAATGTATGCTTATCTACCCCATGCCCTTCTTTTTTGAAGAGTGATTTTTAATGTTTGAGGTTGTTTCCTTATGTTGAAGTTTGTATCTATGGATAAACATGAGCCTGAATTTTCCAGCTTTAAAAAAGCAGCTTTTTGAATTACACTGAACACTCATAACATTACATTTACATCATTATTAAATACTCAATATATGCAGTCTTAATTAGCAGAGAGTGGATACCCCAGGTGTCCTGTTCTGATTTCCAGTAAATTGCTGTTTAAGCTCCTGTAGATTTCATACTTTAAACTGATATGATAGCAAGTGAAATATTTTATCAGATTTTTAAGTTTATTTATTTATTTATTTATTTTAAACAAAGCTCCCTTTCTTTTAGATGTCAGCAAAATTAAGTTAGCTGCATCTAATTTCAGACATAAGCTAGCATGGCCTATTTTCCATACAAATGTAATCCAGTGTAGTGTGCATTATCCATGACTTAGAATAGCATAACAAAAAGCCATCAAAGGTTTCCATTATGAATAAAATAACTGCTAGATAAGATAAATATTCAAGACAGATGATAGCGGAAATTAAAATTTTATAATTGGCCTTCTACAATTAAATTCTAAATTGAAAAAGAGTTTCTTCCAGTTCCATCTATTCTTCATAAACATTTGTTACATCCTTGTGTAACTTGAAGAGGGGAAACTGCATTAAATGGATTGTTTTTTTAAAAGGATTATTATGATGCAAATTGCAGCTTGTGATGTGCATGCAGAATACTGGTAAGAAAGAAGTTCATTAAAGGAAGAGCGGACAGCTCGGTGGACTACAGATTGGAGAAAAAGCCTTCTACTTGTGTTTCATTTTTGGCATGGGATCTGGTAATAGTGGATGGTTAGTTGTAAACTGGTTATGTATTGATGATCTCATTTTCAAGTGAGGACAAAAATTGCCATGACTGCTATAGTGATCTCACTGATAAAAATGATTAGCACTGAGGGTCTGGAGTGCTCTCTCCTGTCAATTCATTCAACTTGTTAGTGACAGCAAACTCTTCAGAGTCTTTTCTTGTAGGGAGCCTAGATTAATTAGTAACGCAAAATAAACATTACATGACATGTCCCGCATAGTCAGAAAGACCCTTTGCTCTTTGAATGTTTAAAAAGGAAACAAAAAAAGAAATAAGAGCTTCCCAGCTCAGCTCTGGTTCAGAGAAATACCAGTGATTACATGAATCCTAAAGCGATGATGCTACATTTTGTTTAGCTGGCTGTTTGCTATTTCATTTTTTAGGGCTCAATCTCTTTCCTCCTTCTTAGTTCCTGTGCACGCACAGAGCACAAATAATGGTTTCTAATGACCTTCTTTACTTTTGTGCTTTGCAATGGCAATTTTAACATTGAGCAAATCATGGGCATGAAACAATCCTTGTGGGAAATGTGAGTGGAAAAATAATTGGTACCGAAAGCGGTATATGGAGAGGCACTTCTCACATTTGGAATGGAGGCAGTCTTCAGAGAAAGAGGGACATGACAAGCAGGAGGAAAGGAATATATAAGGAACTGGGGCTGCAGGGGACATATTAGGAGAAAAGTGAAGTTTACCCATTTTGATCTAGTAGAAAATGATACTGGAAGACTAGATTACTAGGTAACTCTCTACTGTGGACAAGAAATGCAAAAATACCTGATCCAGTGCCAGAGCCGTGAAACCCTCTTGCTTTACAATTTTCTAGAAAGAGTTAAATTTTCAGTTTTGCATAAAAGCTTTTCTATCTCCACCTCATCCATTACTCTCATCTCTTTCAGGTGTGGACAAGCTGGAAATACGGAATATGTATCATAAAGCACTGATGATAGAAAAAAATTGCAACTGTTGTTTGATGGAGTGAAATAAGATAGTAAATACTGAATAAATCAATCAAAAAGCATGGTCATTGTAGCTGGGAGTGAGACACGCTAAAGGAGCTGTCTGAATTGTGATGCTCTCTTTGCATACTGTTTTGGCTATGTTTTCATGGGAATGTAGGTGCTTTAATGCAAAGGTAAATGAAAACAGAGATTCTTAAGTTCTTCTAATGGGCAAGGGGAGCTTGTAATGTAACTTACACTGATTGCAATAGTCATATGGTTTTTCTCAGCAGCAACTCTTGCATAATTTATTGTTCCTAATTTCACATATTTACTTGGAGATAGGGGACACTAAAATAATGAAAGTAGTTTCCCTGTGGCTGATTTTTCTATTTCAGAAAGAAGCTGCACTTTTTAGTGATATGAAATAATAATAAAAAAAATTTGCATACTCTTATCATATTAGATGTATTTGCTTACTGAAAAATCTGTACATCAATATGAATTAGAGTCATCTTTACACACAGGCTAGATGACAAGACACTAAATTTAATTTTCATCATGATGGTGTTCCTGTTGTCATAAAGGAAAGGTCTCTAAATAAAATATGATTGTCCTAGAGTGCTGGCCTAGAGTGTCTCTGAGCAATGACCAGATCTTCACTGTGTGATGCTCCCAAGTAAGGCAGGCAGTGAGGAATTCCCTCTGCAGCTGGGGATGCTATCAGCCCTGGTGACACCCTGCTGGCTCTTGTGGGCCTGCCTCTGCTGGTGCAGCTATATTTCAGATAGCAACCAAGACATGGTCTTACTATATATGGGTCTATACTATACATATTATATGGTCTTACTATACATGTGGTTCACTTGAAGACCTTTTGCAAGGACATTAACTAGTAAAAAGTAAAATCTTGCTCTGTTGTTTCTACAGCCCTTATGCCTGGTCTGGATTTTAGTTTACGTTAGATATAGCTTTCTTGGCATAATTTTAAGCTAGGATTAACTGAGAAGCAGATATCTTTTCTCCTCACCAAAGAATGTACTTAGGAGTGACATCTCTCATATGAAAATCCAAGTGGTTTTTTTTTTAAATGTAGCAAAGTGTACTCTCCTACTTAAATAATCCTCATGAAAAGTCCTGTTTTGAAAGTACATACAAAATTCATGCATTTAAAGGTATTTAAAGTATTATATGCAGGTTTAAGTATCCATTTCAAAAAATAAGTTTTCAGTTGATTATCAGTCAGCTCTCTTAAAGACAGCTGAAGGGTTTTACTGACACTTAAGGAAAGAAATCCTCAGTACTAGAACCATCATGGAAACTCTCTGCTTGATGGTGATGACTGTTCTGGAGAGCTGTTGGAGCTATTGAAAAGGAGTTTATTGTGGAAACCATTTTGTACTAGCAACTGTAGCAGCATAATTTTGAGTATGCAGAGTCACCTATGATTAACAATTTACGTTGTTTTTAATATGTATCCTACTCTGTCTTTTTGGTGCTAGTGCAACCTTACTGGTAGCGAAGTGAAAGAAACTAAATATCTCAAGAAAAATAGCTAGTTTAGACATTGCCATACTCTGAAAAAATAGAGGAAGTGGTTATGTTATGACAAGGAGAAAATAAGTTATTCATTAAAAGCTTCTTTTTTTCTTTTCTGATTGTAAAGTTGACTTGGAAGAGTAATAAAATACAAGAGCGTACCCTGTGTATTATCTTGCGTACAACTGTCTAGGCGTATTGTCAAAAAGAGAGGAGTACTAGCCAGGGGATGCCTTGGCTGGAATAATCTGCAAATCCATACTTGAGAGAACCCGGGAGCCCAAGGAATTAAAATAGTGAACCAGGTGCATTAATGATGACAAGCCATTAAAGAGCAACACATTATGGTCAGTTTTGGGCTATCAAAATATGACACCGAAAGTTAAGACTGCATTGAGGTTTGGGCTCATGCTGTGAATACATAAGTCATAAATAGGTCTCTCCTGGCAGTGGTTGTCTGGTATGTCACAAAAGTGAACAACTGCCCCTGAGGAGCTAAGCAGGGAGCTTGCAGAGCTATGTGAGGTCTTGCCGTTTCAGCTGTGCAGCACTGCGTTAGTAGCTCACCTTGTGGTGGTGAGTAGCCTGTGGATGCTATAGCTCACTGGGTTGATGCTGTTTGTTGATTGGAAAGAAGTGGCATGGAATTTTATAAATTGTTTAGAGATGTATGTATTATTTCACCTAATCTATTACAAAATGTGGGTGGAGTTAGAATGGTAAGAAGTGATGCTAACGGACACTCCCTAAAACACATGGCTAAAATCATTATTTGTCATTACTTCTGTCAAGTGACGACAGTGGATTATTCATCCCTGCTCATTTCTAAAATTAATATATAAAAATTACTCTACATGCTTCCTCTCTGAATGATGACTGAGTTCAAGCCATCGTTGTGAGTTTTCTAAGCCAATGAAAGAGAAACTTCTAAATGGGTCTGATTGACTATGTGTTCAACTTACAAATGACCTTCAAAATACAAGTGAGAATAACTGTACAATGACTCTTTTCTTCTTCCCCAATACAACCTTTCACAATTAGATCAGACCCTGGTTAGAACATCGACAAAACACTTCCGTATGCTTAAAGCTTAGAACAGCTAATATGTATAACAGAATTCATTTAATCATTTAACTAAATAATTATATCCCCAAGAAACAGTCTGATGGCATGACATGTCAAAGAAGCCAGAAAGAACTTCTAAAATCTGCAATGATTTAATTAAACACATTTAATATTTGCATATAGAGATTATATTATTTATAATTAGCTTCCCAAATAATTTATTTTGCAGCCTTTTAATTTTCTCCGTATCATTCTGCCTCATTGATAAATCCAGTCACATTTGACAGCCCCAATCTGGCATTTAAATGTGACCAAAGTAGGCAAAGCAATCATTCTTTAAACAACTTATCCTGAGTGACATATTAAAAAAATCTTAAAATCAGTGCCAACAGCCACTTTTGCCTATGACAGTCATAGATCAGGCCATTTCAAGGCCAAACATGCTTTTTTATTATGTGGGTAGAACTTACTGTGTTCTGAATAATTCTATCCACAGTGTAAGAACCACTAAACTCCTGGGTGTCTTCTCATTGGAAGTAGTAGCCAGGAAACACAGACAATAGGAAGTTCATTCATCTTTATAATTGTAACAATCCGTGAAAGATTAAATTCTTTTTAAATTAGTTTAAATTTATAGCAAAGAACTCTTCCTTTTTATCATCAGTCCATCTCACTACCCAAATTCTTCTCTGCTTCCAACTCAGCTGCTGGCTTTCCCAAGAAATACAAAGGATTTTTACTATGTGAATCTTCTACTTTTAGCATGTCAGCTCACTCAGCCTCTCCTCAAGTCTGGAAGATGATACATGCTTCTTCCTCATGACCAGATTTCAGTACAACCCCTGTAAGTTACTAGAAATATTATTTTACAGTGAGAATTGAATCCCTTTTTATTAAATTGCATTTATGCTGCTTCATCCAGGTGCATCTATCATAATTATTCTTACTGTTTGACTTCATGATGCGACCTAGTTCTCTGCTGTCAATCCACTTCCAATAAGCAAGGATGGGGGAAAGAGAATTCATGTGAATAAAGAAAGGAGAGGGGCATACAGCAAAGTGTAAGGTGCGCTAGGATCAGCTAGTTTCCCCCTTTCACCCTCATTACTCCCCAAGCTTGCTACCTAAATTACTTAAATAAGCAACTACTTATTTTTATTAGACTAACATTTCTTTTCACCTGAGTGGCTTGATGGCCATGTAAGTTCAATGTTAAATGTTCATAAAAAGTTGATGTTAAATGTTGAAAATTACCTGCTTCCAGAAGTAGATGTAGAATGCAGAGGAGAGCTAGTTAAACATTGTCTTTATTATCTGGACTCAAGGTACATGCCCTATACCAAAAGTCAAGTAATTATTTCAACCAGACATACATTTCCATGACTATGACTAAATCAAACGAAGTATATGTCTAGTATTGATACCTGGATATTTAGCTTTTGTCAGCAACTGTTCTCTGAAGAACTCTTACTGATTTTCATTCATGAATGTTACTCTCCAGATAAGGAGAATATAGGGCCCTGGTGGGCTGCTGTGAGTGGTACCTTCCCTATTACCAGGTTTTTCTATTTTTGCTTAGTTGTGGTTCTGAGCACAATGCTGCTGTTGTCATCTTTGTTACATTTTTACATGTGGGATTGAACCACAGAATGGTTTGTATACATCATTATATTAAAGATTGTACTTACACAGTTCCATTTGATTGGAAGCCTAACACTTTTTTCTGAACCAAAAATACTTTTAGTTTGATATTGCAGTATTTTTCTATTCTGCATCTCTGTCCATATGTATATTCATTTTCTTTAGGTGGAGAAGTGTCTGATAGCAATACTACCCAAACATTGTTGGATGTGATGTTCTTAAATGTGGGTCCACTGAGTCTACGGACGTGAAAAAGAAAAAGTTATGCTGTTTGCACTGACTAATGAAAAACATATTGGCATAATGGCTGCAGAATAGCCTTCTGTTAACAAACAAATAAATAAATAGCTTAACTGAAGCAGGAAGAATACCTAGTCATGATTTAAAAGTTCTTTAGCTTCACTGATGTACCATAAGTCTCTTGGAAGTGATGGAGCAATCTTGTGAGACTTAAATCTAATCTGTGATGGCCTCTATTCAGATATTTAGTGTGTGAAACAGTCATCTTGGCAGAATCTTGATGGATTCTGTCATTTGTATGTAGAATGTTGCGGTAAGGAGCTGTATTTTTTGTCTGTTGGGTGAAAGTGTGGTATATATGCAAACTGACTTTGTAAAGCAACATCTGCTGTTTGCTTTTTAGGGCCTTATTCCTGTAAAAGTCTCTTCAAAGTTATAAAAGGAGGTTAATTTAGGATACAGCTCATCCCTTTTAATATAGCCTAAAGGAATAATTGAGCTTTTCCAAATGAGAAGAAATTATTTTGGAAAAGTTATGGTAAATGTAACATCCTGATGCGGATGAACATATTTGATGTGGCAAACTAGACTTGGTCAGATTAAGCTTGCACTGATACAAAACTTTGCATCAAATCTCAATCCAAGCTTTCTTATTTTTTTTTTTTGCAATGGATTCACCTTTTCTCTGTATGTTGAAATTGCTTCTATTTCTAAGAAAACACTGGATATGGAAGTGCTTAGAGGACAACTGTTTGGAGCTTTTGTGTTTGTCAAGAGTCTTGTGAACTTGTACAGGTTACTTGCTATTTCCATATTCAGTTGATGCCACAGAACAAGTTCAGTTTTCAATTACTGTAATTCCTGTTACTACAATTCTATGAAGAAAATTTTGTGTATTTAAATGTATGCAAAGAATGCAGAATATGATCCAGACCCCAGTGAAGTAAATGATATTTTTTTTATTTAGGGAGGCAATCTTCAATTAACTTAGCCTATGCATTACAAACAGATTTAAATGTTAAATGGGAATTAGTACTTTCAGGTATTGATATCTTGTTCTCACTGCATCCAGTGTCAACAGACTCTTTAGAACAGTTCTCAAGTACTTGCATGATTAGCTATTCTACCCTTATTTATCACTCCACACATTTTTCTTGTGATGATGAGATCATGAAAAATAATTCCTCCTGTGGACCATACATGAATAACTGTAACATACAGTCATACTAAAACAGTCATAGAATGGTTTGGGTTGGAAGGGACCTTAAAGACCATCTAGTTCCAACCCCCTGCCATGGGCAGGGACACCTTCCACTACACCAGGTTGCTCAAAGCCCCGTCCAACCTGGCCTTGAACACTTCCAGGGAGGGGGCATCCACAACCTCTCTGGGCATCCAGTGCCTCACCACCCTCACAGTGAAGAACTTCTTCCTTGCATCTAATCTAAATCTAATCTCTTTCGATTTAAAGCCATTACACCTTGTCCTATAACTACATGCCCTTGTAAAAAGTCTTGTTAACTTAAAACAAAACTACAGTTACATTAGCATACATCAGCTTATTATGGTTTTGCAGCAAATGGGAAATCAGCTCTATTGAATATACTCTACTTTTTGTTGAGATAGTAGTAAAATGCATTCAGAACTCCATGAACTTCTGGCTTCAGGCCTGCAGGCATGTGGTCAGTATACCGACCTGGTGCTTTCTAGAAATTAAGAATATGGTAAATCCCTGAAGTGTTTCACCTCCACCATTTCCTTTGACAGTCTTTCACAGAACTTCCACTGATTAATTGTTAGGCTGAGTATGCTTGAACTAAGTCATTAATTTTGTCTGAAAAGGCATAATTCCAGAGCACTTTCTCTAGCAAGATGATATTGCCTGCATTATTAATACTTTCTCTAGTGCCTGTCATCCATAAACCTTCTGCTCCCCAAGCACAGATCCCTTCTATTTACCTGCAGTTCACGGATAGAGACAATAAACTGAGATTTTGTACTTCAGGTGTCCTCTGGTGAAACAGTTTGTTTTTCTGAATCTAAAAGCAGTAAATGATGAACTTTGAGTATTTTGAAGCCTTTTGTTGTGTTAGAAGCAAGATTGCTCATACTTAATGTTTTGTATCCAAATTTTTACATAATTTAACCAGAGTTCCCCCTTTCTCCTGAAGGAACTCACAGGCCTGTTAACTGTGGCCTGACAATGACAAAGTGAGTTGGAACAATGGAAAGATAGTGGAGAGAAAGGTAGTTAAAAATGTAATTCTTTTTGCTATAAAAAGTCATAGCATATTAGACACTTTTTGCAAATAGTTTATTTTCATTTTAATTAAAAGTATAACATAAATAAAGGTTTTGTTCTATTGGCATGCACAACTACTTCAAGTTATCTGGTGTGGTTTTGCACTAATGTAATAAATTGCTGTAGCTTTTTTTAATGGACATTTAAGTCAAACAAGTATAAAATCTTGGCATCAGTAAAAGAAATAAGGATCCTTATTCATTTAGGGAGTGTTTCCAGCACACTTGTTTGCCTGAAAGGATCTGTATTATTTATTGGACAGTGTAAACCAGTATAGGATATAGTCTTGGCCTATTTAACACTTTAAGTGCAGTGTGTATGACTTTAACCCCCTGGGTATGAACATAAGTACAGTCACACAAAGCTTATACCATTATAAGTTTATAATGAAAATTAGCACAAGTTTCCATACAATTTCTTCTGACCACAGTGACTGAAATTCATTGGGACATAAGTGCTCAACCACTGCATCTTCAAAGAAATCCTTCCAAACCTGATTCACAAAAAGTTTAAGAATTTACTCAGTTTTGACCATGACAGCATTTATATTCTTATCCTCCTGTCCAGAGAAGCAGTTGTATCTATGCTTGCAATTCATTCAAGGAAAGAAGAGAATGGAGCAGATGATATAATTTTATACCAATGAAGCACATTGTGTTTTCTCAATTTGTGCTCCGTAAACACTAGTAAATTTTCAGAATAATTAAAAATTGTTCTGATAATTCATGCTGGGGAATGGTGCTAATAGCTTGCATCTAAGTGGGGGAATGGAAGTCAGGGTGGCAAGTATGCAAAGCAAGGTTATGGGAGTGAGGGAACTCTCAGGAAAGATAAGAGGCTGAAATGGGGCTCACCTCAAGTGATTGTAGATGAAAGCACGCTTGCCTGGGAAGCAGGCAGGAGCCGTTAGAGCTCCCTGTGCAGACACTGAAGTAGCTGAGATAC
The DNA here is from genome assembly GCF_031877795.1 of Strix aluco. NCBI lineage: Eukaryota > Metazoa > Chordata > Aves > Strigiformes > Strigidae > Strix > Strix aluco. The sequence goes on along the minus strand of NC_133934.1, from coordinate 42,736,750 downwards.
AGTGGGATGGCTTAGATGACTGGCTTTCTGTGATGCATGGAGACAGGCTCTTTAGTAAAGACAGGCTGGGAAGATGAGGAGAAGAGGCATACTTTTACATGAAGCAGCAGCTCGAATGTATGGAGCTTTTCTATGGAATGACAAATAGGGCCTTGTGGATCAGGATCAGGGAGAAGCAATTAAGGGTGATGTGTTCATGGGTGTTTTTTACAGACTACCCAATTAACATGAGGAAGTGAGTGTAGCCACCTTGGTTTTCTTGGATCTCTTGGATCTGCTATTCGCTAACAAAGAAAAATTGGCCAAGAAGGTGATCATCAGTGGTGGCCTCATTTGTAGTGGTGTTCAAGATCCTGAGGTAAATGAGGAAGGCAAGTAGAAGACTGCAGTTTCTGAAAACAAAGGAGGCTTAGTTTGCAAGATAATTTACTTTTCAGAGGTAAATGTCTTTTCAATAACAAAACAAAGTTTATGGAATACGTATATCTGAATTAAGACCTCTCCTTCAGTTTTCTCAAGGGGAAACTTCCTTTCAGTCACAAGAACTTCTATGGAAATCAGGCACAAATGGATTGAATGTCTGTGAGGTAATCCTACTCCATTAGAGTTTCAAATTATTTTGTACAATTTTAGCATTGCTGTCAGTAAGACTTGAAAAATATTACTTATTTGGCATTCTTTAAAGCAGGCATGGATTGCTCAGATTTGATTGAAAGTACGAATTGGCCAGCAAAACCAGGCAGTGTGATGGCTGAGAAGGCAGGAATCCAGCTTGTCTTTTAAATTCTATATTGTTTAAAGTGTTGGATTTTAGAAACATCCCCTCCTCCACTTTGTAATGTGTATAAATGGCAGGCATTGAAAACTGGTGCTACTGGCAGAGCAAGGAACATGAAACATCACGACAACTGTGAGCTTTCTTCAGAGCAGAAACAGACCTTAAAAACATCCTAAACTGTTGCCATGTATGTGATGACCATTTAAATGTGTTGATGAATAATTAAAAAATAATCAGTAACATAATCATCAAGACTACCTGGGAAATAATGATGAACATCTTATAAGAACCTCCATTTTTATGAAAAGGGACATCACATGAAGACAGCAGAAGGCAGGCTCAAAGTAATAGAAGTGGGCTGAGAAGGGGATTAGTTTATAGCCAAGCAGTGGAGCTCTTTGCCACAAGATATGGAGAGGCAAAGAGCCATGTGGAATTAAAATGAGTCCAGTTATCCTTTGAGATTGCTAAATACAAATTAACCATATCTGTCTTAGGAAGTCCATGAACTAAAATTATCAGAAGCTGTGAGGCTGCTTTGCAAATATACTTATCTTGTTCTGCTAGTTCTCAGACATTCTCTTTTGGCTGCTGTTGAATAGGATGTTGGGCTAAATGGACTTCTAGCATGAGTCTATGGATCATATGTGCTTAACTGATTCACAGATGATTCAGTGAGGAAAAAAAGAAGCTGAATTTTATGAGTTAATCAGAGTGAAAAATGTAACAAGATCAATCCATTTTTAACTATATCTTATGTAGAAAGAATTTTTTCTTAGAAAAAATCTAGCAAGACAGAACATTACAGTTTAACAAGCTGTTTGCTGTAATGTGTGCTGTAACATGTGCCTGTTATATGACCATATAGCTACACAGAATATTTTTCAACCTATAGTCTTAGTATTTTACTTAATACAGTTGGAGAACTTCAGCTGAATTTGAGAAAGTTGTGACACTATTGCCAGGTGTTAAAACACATGAAGCACATGTTCAACTTTTGATACATATATTTGGCAGTATTTAATATTGTTTTACAAAAGAAATAAAGATCAGACCAGGAAAGAAAGGGTACCATTGTGAGAATTTCATGACATGGGCAAGTAGAAGATACAATGACAGTGGTACAGCATTCTTTAAAACCTGGCCAGTTTTCCTCTTGTAACACATGTTGATTTACAAGCACAGGCACAAAAAGTGGGGTGATTAAGGAATTTATTCTCATTCATTGAACCCTGCAGGCAAATGTCTTCAATATTTAACCAAGAGATCAATGAAAGCAAATTGTTCGCTGACAACCTAGTTACTTCCCTTCAGGTGAATTACTGCTCTAAGTACTCTATAGTTATGAGGACAGTTCTCTCTCTTTATTTTCCTTTATTTCCTGCATTCATTTTCCTCCCTGTTTTTATTACCTCTCTTCCAAGAGCCTCCTTACAAGATAGAACTGGAATTAGAAATGCAAAACAGCTAGTTGCTACTGTGTCAAGTATCAGTCAAGCTCCAGTAAAGAGCTGCATGTTTCAGTTTCATATATGTTGATAACTGTAATTTCAAAATGGAGTCTAGAGCCCAGAGTATAGAAAGGCATTTCAGCAGGATGTGCACACAGGCTCCCCATCTGGGCAGTGCCATTTCACTTGTGACATTTTGCCCTTTGTTGGGGTAAGAATTTACCAGGTATCACTACTAGCCAGTACTGGAGGGGGCACAGCCCCTGTAAAACTGATGTCAGCATTTCCAAGGAGGTAACAGTTCTTTTTCAGTGCCGTAAGGTCAAGTCTGATATTCTGTATTATTTTTTTCATAGGATGTGGGTAGCAAAAAGAGAAACGCCTCTCTTGTGATATCCTCTCCTTGTTATTGGAAGCGTTACAGCAGTTGTGAAATTCTTTAAATAGCTACCAAGCTGGGACACAATACATTTCAAAAGTCATTGTATAACTTAGAAACTAATTGTCTTTTCTTCTTTTGTGCCCTTGTGGTTAGGAAAGTGGCAACACATTGTTAGCTTACAGAATTCTACATGAGAATATTTGGGCAGTTATTTTTTTCTGTACGGTTATAGATAAGGAGCTTTTGATCGTTCTTAGCCAAATTTATTAAATCCTAAATTGTACACCTGTAAACCTGAAGAAGCTGATCCATGTGGTAGATGATCAGCTTACAACATCATGCCAGCGTTTAAAAAAGCCACAAACTCTTATCTCTCTAGCAGCCCACATACTGCTTCTGTCAATTCTGTCAAGAGATGGCCTTGTTTGCACAGCTCTCATATGCCACTTGCTGTTATTAAACCTTGACAAATCATTCTTCTCAAGGAGTAAACTGGTACTTTCCACATTTATCTTCAGCAGTTACTCCTTCAGGTGCAAACAAGGAAACAACAGAGAAACAGTTTCAAATTAAGAAGAAATTGTAAAGACATTTTAAAAGGATCTAATGAAAAAAAAAAAAATTATAAACTGCATCATACTGATCTTTATACACATTCCGTCATGTCCTAGAAGCTCTTATTTGTTGCCTAGAATCCTATTGTGCTTTGTGCTCTGTGAACACAGAACAAAAAAATGTTTCCTGCAACACGCTCTCCGTTATCCTATGGCATTGTATGTTCTGAAAATCACTTTACAAAAGACTTTAAAAATCTAAACATTCTTTGTCCTAGTATGCTCCTTGCTTAGTTAAGAGACCTATAAATATTCTCTTGAAAACTAATTTCTCAGAATTTCCATAGAGAATATTTTTGGGAAGTTATTTGTTTCCAGACAATTTTCTTGCTTTTAAGAGATATGAATTCAGAGAAAATTTTGTTACCAGAACTGGTAGCATTAATGCAGAAGCAAGAAGTAATAGTGGAAAAAAAAAATTCTATGTAGCTAAAAGAAATTACTAAATTGGCTCTGAAGTCATGTCTATAAATATGAGAAGACACTAGAAAAGTAGGTTTTTTAATTAGAAATTTATTTTCAGACTTCATTATGCATTGCAAACATTTTTTTTTCCTTAAAAGTTACACTTCCATTGATTTTAATAGGTTTGTACTCCACACTGTTCATTATTTATTAAATGCTGTCATAATAACATGGTAAAATAGACTTGGTCAAACAGATCTGTAGGGCAAGATATGAATCAGTGTAGCAATTCTGACAGCAAGAAAATTACAGCAGTTCAGATACACCGGGGATTTGTGCCTATGTCCTAGGAATGTTGGCTAATTCTCAGTATGTCTTTGATTGACATTTGTGAACAGTGACACTATCTGGAATTACTGTACCTACTAATAAGAACCTAAGAACAGTGGTCTTGGGTCAGATCAGATGTTCATCTAGTCTGGCATCCTGTGTTTGTAGCAAATGTTTAGGGAAAGAAAGCAACAACAGTGGTACTTCCCCTGCCACGTTCATCCAATTTCCAGTTTTAGTAGCTTAAGTACATCCTGTACAAAAGTCTATTTTATGATTCTGGATGTGCTGTACTGTTAGTTTATATTCTTTCTTCCCTCAGTTGGATATTCACCTTCAATTTTGTAATTTCTCACATAGACCAGGAACATTATATAAAATAGAAAGGTTAAAGTCTGTATGGAGATGAGAACATGTGGTCCAGCCATGTCAATGGGACCACCATAAATATCCCAAAAGGATATGAAGCCTTTGCACATCACATCAGTGGGCATATAGTTAATATGATTCTGCACATAAACCCCTACTTCTGTACGATTTCTCACAGAATCTTCTTTTTAATCATTCTGCTTGTGAGTCCAAGAGAATACAGGTGTACAATTTGCACAGTTTTAATGATTTCCAAGATTCTCTCTGCATATGCAACCTTTTATGGATTCTGTAATTCCAAAACTGGAGAGAAAAAACAAACAATGAAATTCTTTAAATACTAAATCCAGTGTAAAGCATTTCCCAAAATAGAGTAAGAAATGTAGAGAAATGTGTAACAGAAAAAGTTCAACTCATACAACTTCAAATAGAGGAGTTTCTTTTCTTTATTATGTAACTTACTATCAGAAACAGTTACTGGCATGACATCAAGGTATTTTTTGTTCCTATGATTGTGTTACTGGAGTTCATCGATTAATCACAGTTCCACAAAGCTGATTTTCCTGCTTTAAGTAGCTGCAACTCTGGCTTGAACTCCAGCGAAAGCTGCCAAGCAATAGACTGAAAACAGTATTTACAAATATAAAGCAGAAAGAAGTTGCAGTTATATCCTGGACCAAAGAACATATTGTGTCGCATCTCTATTTGACATAAAAGAGTAGGTTAAGCATTACTCACCTTCCAGATTCTCTGGTCTTGATTCAAATATACTTTATTACACAAGATGAAAAAATTGCTGAGATCTTCTATGCATACCTTTCACTTTAATTTCTCCTATTTGTGCTCATTTTCCTCTTATTCATATAGGTGTTATATTGACATAACATAATTCCAGTCAGTTATGTGCAGGCTATTAGTCTGAACACTAGGCAGACAATGTGTATTTGACAGCAACCAACTGGGTCGGTAATCCATAATTTGTTGATAGCAATAGACACAGGGCATTAGGGGATTGTAAATGAACTGCTGATGTAGCGGTAATTACAGTCAAACTCAGCAGCATTGCCAGAGTTAAGGACTGAAGTTTGCTTTAAAGTCTGTTCTCAGTGGTTTATGTATTTCAGCTAGTGAATTTGCAGTTGAATGAAACCTGACATGGAAATTGTCAGCTCAGATGCAGATTTCCTTCTGAAAAGGGTTCAAACAAGAATCTAGAACACAGCAGTCATTGGAGAGGAAGTTCATTTTGCCAGATATGGTTAAGTAATAAATCAAGCATAAGCATTTGCAACTTCCAAGAGTTTATTTTTTAATGATTTGCAGCTTTGTTTTTAAAATACATTATCAGTGAAATGGTACTTTTTGTTACTACTGTATGAAGCTAGCTGTCAAACAGCAGTCACTCCTCATGAATCAATGAAATGACAGTGGTACAGACTGGTGTAAGTGAGACCAGAAGCAGAAGAACAATTTAACTTTGAAATTAGTTCTTGGTCCTCATATGAGTAACTCTAAATGGCTACTGTTAATAACATTATTCACTCTTTTAGGTGACACTGAAGCTTGGTCTGCTGAAGAGTCACAACAGGTGAAAGCAAAAGAGGGAATTAGCAGGACCTCTAAAAATTCAAATGGATATTAAATGAAGTTTTCAGCAGTGATGTGTCTGTATTTCTTAGAATGTCAGATCACTTTATGGGCCTTCATTCACTTCATTTGGAGCTTTCTCTGTATTGCAAATTAAGAAGTTGAAGAAGAGGTCACTAGCCAATCAACACAGCAAATTGATTGTAATTACTCCAGTACCCAAAGGTAATAACATTTTCCTTCAAGTGACAGGTCTGCATAGCCTTGTGGTAACCAAGGTCACCTGAACAACTTCAATCCTATCTAAATATTGCATCATGGGAAAGGAAACCCTGCACTAGAAAGACCTTTTTCTTGATTAAAACCTCTGGAGTTCAACATTAAGTCCTTGCTCAGTTCAGATTCCACTTTGGTGTATTTATCTTCTAGTACTATATGCCTGTTCTTACTATTATGTATTTATTTTATCAGAAAAGAAGTAAAAGAACACATTAGGTATTTAGTATTGAAGGTTAATGTTACTTTTATGAGATGTAATGCAGCGTCATCTTCTGGATTATGCTTTTTCCCTTCAAGATCCCTTGGCTGCTATTTGTGCCATTAATTTTACAGATGTGCTATTGAATTTCTAGGGACAGATATAATGTTCTACTTTAATAGTGAACCATGCTTAAGCCAAATAGAACAAACTTGCAATCATTTCTCTTTGGGCTCAGACCTCTTTAGTGGCTATCTTAAGATTCCTGTGTTGCTGGCATTCACTGTGATGGGATTTGCTTCTTAGAGGTTGTAGCATGAAATAGAAAGTGTTATAGGCCGTATTGCTATTATCATTTGTTGACCTGAGCAGCACAACATTCAAGCTTGTTTCAATTATAAGGAGAAATTGGATGTGTTTCATTGGTGTCACTTTATTTATAGAATTTGTTTTCCCAAATATAGGATGAATTAAATAGGGGAATTTTGTGCTCATAACCTCAAGACTTTTTCCACTAGCTCCTCCGACAGGGTTAAACACTTTATGGGAACTTAGGGTGCATTGGTCTTGGAATGCTCAGCCCCAGTTTATTACTGCATGAAAGGAGTTTTAATTAGATGGACAAACTTGAATTCTGTGAATGAAACAACTACCTTTGTGAGACATTTTATTAAAAACTTTTCTTGGTCAGCTATATCAAGCTAAGTACTCAGCTGTGAACGTTGGTTCTCTCCATGCACTAATATTGACAAAACCCAAGTAACCTCTCATGGTGAAAGTCTACAAAAAGAATATAGCATGTTTGACACTCATTTCTCTGTCTTATTCTCCACTCCCTCCCTCTCTCCTAGTCTGTGTTGCTGTGTGCCTTTCACTCTTTCATTTAAGTGTATTTTGACTTAAATGGAAAATGCTGTGTAGTACTGAGGATAGTTTGAATTCTTGATGGATACTGTATGCACTTTTTCTGTGTTTTCAAGCTGAAGGAAATGAGATGGAATGCTGGTGAGAAATTATTATTTGTATTCAGTACTTTTTCCCTGAAATTAAGTAAGGAATAGGTGGATAGGTATTACTGCTGCCAATTTTAAGTAGGCTATTCAAACGCAAATCGTCATCTCTGTTAGAATGAATAGGGGAAAAAAAATAGGTGTGGGAATTCACAAACACTCTCAAGGATGCTGTTTTTCAGATTCTGTTTCAGAAACTGAAACTTCATGAGAGCTGTATTGTGGGTTAACCCCATTGGTTGAACACTGTTCAAGAGAGTGCTCAGGTGGCTTTGGTTCTCCTCTGGACCAGAACTGTAGAATTGGAGGCCTTGGAAAAACCAGTGCCCTTCAAAAAAAAAGAGTTGTTTGCGAATTCCGTTGGAGTTTTATATTTAACACAACAGTTATAACTATTTAACACAATTCTGTATTCTGAGCACCTTTCAACACATGGGTCCATGCTCCACTATGACTGCTCTTTATGCATGGCCTTACAAACTGTATTCATGGTGCAGCTAAGAGAACTTGCCAGTCTCCCTTTCCAGAGCATGTAAATATACTGCAAGCAGTCTCACCATAAAAAGGTGTTAACTCTGAAGAGATGTATAGCTCACATATCTTCTTGAGCTGTCTTATTAAGAAATGAGACACTTTAGTTGTCTTATTTTTCAGATAAAAAAGAATGAATGAGCAGCATTTCTTGCATGAAACGGAAATCCTTGGATTTGGCCTTGGTTTCTTCTCAAGTTTCCACTTAGCTTTTAAAGATCTTTGTTGATACTGTTGTTTACTTTGCTTCAATCAGTTGCATATGTTCCAAGAAGTTTAACAGATTTTTCTTGGCTATGTTGCTGTGAGAATTCATTCTTGTTACTGTGTCCTTATGTGTTGTATGAATTACTTTGTAAATTACACTTTATGTTCTTCCCACCATGTGGACAGCTTCTAAACTCTGTCTCCTGATTTAGAGTTGTGCTCAAACAATAAAGTTGAAGAAAATGTGAAATTGTCAAATAGTCTTTGTTAACTCAGTGTCTTCACACTCCTTAAACTACATGAACCAGATTTAGATAGCAAAGGAAGATACACTTAAAAGCTACTAGCCTGTTATTGTGTGTTACTGGTTTTATTTGTGTGGGAAAGGAGAGGAAACAACCCCCCAACTTGAAAAAAAGCTTGAAAAATGCTACAATCTCTCAGTTCTTTGTCCATACTACATTACTCTTTGTTGGTGATATAAGCTTTTCAGATTCCTGCACTCAATTTCATGGCTGTTTAATCCAAATCAGGTTTTAAGCACACCCTGTGGAATAACAGGACTTGCCTACAAAGGGGAATTGCTGTGAGCAAAGCAAGCTGTATATTCATCTATGAAATTTGTTCTAAGTGCTCTCTTTAAAACTCCCTGCATAGACAGTTTTAGAGCATGTGTCCACCATACATAGTGCCCATGCTAGCTTCAGAAATTGAAGCAGTACAATTATGTCACAGCTGCATTGCAATGAAGTTGATGTAGCTATACTCCTTTTAGATTAATCTGGTTAATAGCTCTTCGTAATGTCATGTGGATGTACCAGCTTTGTCAGAGGTAGCTGCGGGCTGTCTCTGCTGTATGCTGCCAAATGGTGTAGATATGCTCTTTCCATGATTTTCAATAAAAGTGTATGTAATCTTGCTTAAATTAAACTAGGATTGTTTGCAGTGGGGAATTCTCACAAAGTATTAGTGCACTGTGTATTTCACACAGGTTACTGTGCAATATAGCTTCTTTGTGTAGGCAAACCACCAGTTTCCAGGGTAGAGACTGTGTTCCCCTCATTGCCTCACCAGATTACTCGAAGGCACTTCTGTGACCAGAGACTACAAAACTGTTAGATTTCAAATTCCTAACATCTCCCACTAAAGCGCTGCAGCTGTTGAAATGAACAGTTAAGAAACATTTGTATAGTGGCAGGAGAGTATTTTATTTCTCTGTTTGTTTAGGATCTGTGCAAGGAATCATTTCTTGTGTTCGTTATACATTAATGACAGTGCACAAACTATACTTCATGATGCACTTGGGCACAATAACTTAGCTGGATGGTTGCATACAATTTAAATATGCAAAGAGAATGGACTAATGGAGTATCCCCAGGGACCAGCTAATACCTTTATTTATAATTATGTTGTACTATCTAAATTTGTGAAGATTTGTGTTTGTCACAAACATTGTGTTGTTGAAATACAGCATTTTAGATTTAAGTATAAAAGGACCTCAGTATTTTCTCTGTGGAAATATGTTACTCTGATTTGTGTGGGGTTTTTTTGTTTGTTTGTTTTTTTAAATCTGTAACCCACTGCCAATTCAAATGCCTTCTGAGAGTGGGCTTTGAGAATGCTTTTAGTAGGTACTGCTTCCCCACTTAGAAGGACCCTATTTACAAAATAAAAACCTAAGCACATTTAGAAAGGAAAGGAGCAATGGGGGAAAAATTACCAATTTTTTATATCCAAGGGGAAAAAAAGTGTTTAGCCTGGGAACTTGGAGTAGTCTGTGAATTTGGTTTGAGCTCAAGGGGTGGCTGTCTAGCAAAAGCTGCTCCACATCATTCCTGCTCCTCATCTGCCAAACTCCAGCTGTCAGGAGTGCATAGTGCTGGGACATGTTCTGTTGGCTGGTCTTGTGAAGAAGTGGAGGTAGGTCCTCTTCTGGGGCTCCATCCCCTTTCTCAGCTAAGGTAAAGGTTCAGATAATTCCTTCAGGCCTGCTACTGCCAGTAGTATTGCACATTTTCAACAACAGCTAACTTCTGCCATTTCTTCTTGTGATATTCTCACTGTAGGACCTCAGTTTGTGAGTTCTGAGCCTAACCTATTGATACAAAGCTTAATCTGAGGAACAGTTTTCAGTGGAAGAAAACCAGTATTGCATAGGAATTTTAAGTGTTGGCCTCTGTATGTTGGAAACTCTTTTCTCTTTTGACCAGTTTAACTGGTCGGTTTTCTGTTTTAGTGGTTTTGGGGACTGATGAGTAGTCACCCAAATAATTTGCAGATGAATATCTTTCTAAGCTCTGTTTACCTAGAATACCTGGACAGAAGCCCAGGGACTCTGGAAAGCTCCTTATTTCCTAGAGTTTAACTGCTACGTTGTAGGAGAAGCTTGTCCATCTGTTTCTGAAAGGTACATCTAGAACATCCACTTTCTGTCAAATAGTAACATAACCAGTTGTTTGTGCTGTGGCCCCAAGGGGTATCTGCTGCTCCCAAGGAATTTTTGTTCCTTCCAAATTTTATTTAAATGCAGTTTGTTTTGAACTCTCCCTAGGTACTTTCATAGACAGTCCTATTCATATGCAATAGAAGATATTTGTTTTTCAGATGCTCTCAATAACTTCCATCAATATGATTGTCAGCTGCTAGTTAAAAAATGGAGATAATTACATTTATTCATCTACATTCTGCTAGGCTTGTTTCTAATTCATTTTGCTGCTTCTCTGTCTGCTTTTATTCATTACAGGAAATTTGAATACCCTATTTAGCCTGAGTATAATGTTAATTTCCTTTGTATTTGTAAAAGCAGTCACCTCAAAGAAGTCATTAGCTTTAATGTTAACCTTTAATGTGATCTGTGAATATGATGAACTATTCTATGAGTTGTCTGAAGTTTGTGTATGACATTTCTATGTTGCCAAACCTGTCATTGATTAACAATGTGGTGGTGCATTTACAGTTTCAGGGCAACATCTCAGTTTTCTGAGTTTTTGTGGATGTTGTGAAGTGGTTTTGGTCTTGCAGTGCTGAATTTCTTGATCAGGATTCTTTTTCAACTAATATAAAGCATGACAGGACTCCAGCTTGGAGTTTCAGTCCCACTGTTTACTAATACTGCTAAACTTAAGTTTCAAGCACTGTAATACTTTTTTTTTTTTCTTCTTCCCCTTGAAGAGCTGGAGGCATTAGACGTTTATCACTTACTTTGCAGTACCTTATCCTTCTAGCACTCACAAGGCACTCTGGAACATGAGTCAGCGTAATGAACTGCAGCAAAAGCATCTGTGACTCAATAGACAACCTGCTTAATAAATGCTTATTGATTTAAATTACAAATTATACACATGCATGAGATACTGAAATAAATTAAATCAGATGCATCTGTCTACACTTGACTATATGTCTAAAATAATTATGGCAATATTTGAAGCAAGGCAAAAGGGTTAACAGGTTGAGGGAGCAGCTGGTGGATTGCCTGGTTTCTTTCTGAAGGTGCTAATCACCTGCAGCACCCCTAGAAGGAGGTTCCTGAATATACCCCTGAAGACAGCTTTTCAAGTGCTTAATTTCTGTACATTTTCAAGGACCTTTACCTTGTGGGAAAGTACTGCAGGCCCCAGCTGGTGCAAGTAGAAGTAAAGGCACTTACTGTATGACCCAGCAGTAAGTTTGGCTTTATGCCTCTCTGCTTTGTGACGTATTTCCATGGCCATGTTGATGAGAAATTAATTTTTCTCTTCCTCAATAAGATGTTGACTCTAATCGACTATTAGAGGTACAGTGCATGTGGCTATCATAATTTTCTTATACATTTTGTGCACAACTACAATTTTCCTTATTATTGTTCCTGACCTTTATTCTTTCTCTCTGCCCAAGTGTCTGGATTAGAGGTCTGTCACATATAGAGGACATTATTATGTTCATAACAAGAGCACATCTGAAAGCTCCAGTTTTAAATCACTGCCCTTCAGCGATGATTTCTGGACACTATTGCCAGTTACTGCACTTCTGTGTGACTGCTTTAACTATTTGAAATAATACAGAAATAACTCAGACACAATTTACCTGTGTGATTTAGTCTCAGATTATGTTTCAGGAGTTCTGTTCCTCAGCTAAACTGTATTTATTGCAGTGGTGTGCGTAGATAGCAGTATGGTTTTTTATTAATTTTACAAAGTCTTGAAAATGAACTAGTTTTCCTGATCATCATGTTCTGTGGTATAACACAGTAGATCACGTTTATGGTTGTGCTAACAAATGGAAGCAAGTTTGTAGTTTCAGCTCTGTGATACGTTTCAACACTAGCTTGACCCCAGAGTTCACTTAAGCGATCTTTAGGATCCAGTTTTTAGGTAATGGTTAGATATTTCAGGGTGTAGATTTCTTCTTTTTCAACTTCAAGGGGCCTTGTACAGATCTTGCACAAATTCATAAGCAACTTTTTCTGTCTTTCAGTTTTTCTCCCACATGGGAATTAATTCTGTGATTCTCTAGCTTTCCTTGCTAACGGAAAAAAGGGATTCTAGGATAACCAGTGATGACTGAAGTGATGTACATTATAAGAGTGTTTCTTACTTTCTTACTCTTACTACCTGTGTTTAGATGAGTTCTGCTTGATTCTTTTTGAGGCAATCAGCAATTTGATCCCCACATAAAGAACCCAAATCCCATTGCAAGGGGAGATGCAAGCTGAACACCAGTCATCAGTGTTTCCTCTTAATTGTCTCAGAGTTAATGTAGGCAGGTCAATCAGAGCAGCGTAACTGCATGCAGTCATACACTTGCATAGCTTATATGTCCCACTTGGGGCTGGGGACATTGCTACCAGCCACCTCAAAGTGGCGTGTCTACACTCCAGGGTGTTTGCCCAAGAATGGAGATGCTGCTAGAGCTGTCCAAATGGGCTTGATTTGTGGTTCTGACTTTTCTCAATGAATATGACTAAATGCCAGACGGCATGGGGGGTGGGAGGCGAGGGACAGATGTGAGGCCATGGTGAGACACTTGATGTGGTTCTGTCTAATCAGGTTTCTCATTTCCACACCTGTGTTGTCCTGGTGAAAGCACTGGGTAAGCTTGGACAGTGAACTGGGCAAAAGAGCTGGTCCAACTGAAAAGCAACCATGCCAACTCCCATCCCCACTCTTTTATGTTTGGAACATATGAAGTTTTATGTTTTACTAAAAAATAGACCACTGGCTGATTTACCAGGCATTGCACAGGCTGATGGTAGGGAAGCTGGAGCAGGTGGGCAAGTGGTGTGAAGCTGTGGAAAGGAGAAGGGGCCATGACTGGCTTAAGCTGCTTGCTGGACTGCATTCTCAGTGTCTTTAAGAGTTTCTTAGTTGTCCTGATGCTCCATATGATTTGTCTTTTTACACATGTGAGAATCTCATTAACTTCTCATGATTATTTTACATTTGGGTTTGTTTAAGTTTGTTTTGTTATATAGTCTTGAACTGACTGCAGTCTAAAGAGTTTTCTCCTGAATTCTCATAAATACTTTGCTCACTTGGTATTTTGGATCTAAATTTCTTGCTTGTAGCTATATTGACTTACTGAATGGTTTTATCCCATATAGTATATCAGGATGAATATTATGTTAGCAAAAAGGGAAGTTTAAAGCTCCCTAATTAGTTAGAGAACTATGATATCTTTTACTAATTATGCTGGCTGACTGCTGAGTTTTGGAAATGTCAGCTGCCTTCCATGAGTCTTTGGTACCATTCACAGAAGTAAATACTAATAGCACTTACTTCAGAAGGGTGTTGCATGGCTAAATTAATGTTTGTAAATTATCCTGAAACTCTAAGATGCCAAATAGTCTAGTGCAACAATTAATGTTGCTAGTGTTAAGTATCATCCAATTCCTGTATTACATATTCATGTCCTTTAACAAGGGAAAGTAAGCAGAATGTAATGCTCATTGATGTTTTTAATTCCTTTATTAGAGCTAATGTCTTATTAATAGCCTGGAAAAGCTTCTTTGCAAATATGAGGTTTAGTTCTTTTTCTGCTACTTTTAAGTCTAAAGACTGTATAGAGGAGCTATTACTGCTTCATAAACGGTTTCTGGGATGAATTTGCAGATTTACTTATATCTCATCTTGGGGTAGTCCTAGAGATACTATTTCATGAATATGTAGAGTATGTTTGCTATCATTTTTTATGCTGTAGATTCATGGCAAATTTCTAGTTAGTTTGGAAAATGGCCTGCTGTAGAATACTCTCTATATAACATATGCTTGTTTCTTTGGCAACTCAGACTTTGTTATAGATGTGAAATGAATCTGTAGCGTAGCATTACTGTGCTTTGAAAGCATTAAATGGTATTTGTAGTTCTTCTTCTTTACAATGTATACTGGATTTTTTTTTAAAAAAATTAATTTTCTGACACCAGATTTGTCTCTACCATTCATGATTTTGCTTGCCACACCACAGATAATTTCTGTCAAGTCAGCTCCCTCCCTCTTTCTGTATAAATACCCATGCTAAATCCTTTTTACTCTCCCTTTCCACAGAGCTGCTCCCCAGCCAATCTGTGCTGCACTTCTGGATTATGTTTTCCCAGGTGCAAGACTTTACAGTTGTCCTTGTTGAACTTCATAAGGTTTTTGTTAGCCCACTCTTCCAGCCTATGCAGGTCATCCTGCAGGGTGACTCTCCCTTCCAAAGTGTCCACTTTCCCACTCAGTTTAGTATCATCAGCAAACTTCATCAGGATACGCTTGATCCCATCATCCAGATCATTTAAGAAGGTATTAAACAGCGTCGGGCCCAATATTGACTCCTGGCGGATCCCACTTGTGACAGGTTGCCAGTTAGAAAAGGAGCTATTTACCACCACCCAGTTTGAAGAGGAACTATTCACTACCACCCTCTGGGTGTGGCCCATCAGTCAGTTCCCCATCCATCGCACAGACCACTTGTCTAGATCGTAATGTATCAGTTTCTCTAGGAGGTGGCTGTGGGGAACCATATTGAAAGCCTTAGAGAAATCCAGGTAGACGATGTCCACTGCTTGTCCAACTTTAACTGAGCAGGTTACTTTGTCGTAGTAACCTCACTGAAGATTCCCTAACACATTTGAAAATGGAATTATCAGGAAAAGGTGTTTTTGAAATTAGCTGCAGTCTAGGAAAAGAATGAGACAATCTTGTAGCTGATAAAGCAGGATTGAGAGGAATCTATGTATTACTGCAGGAAATTCAGTAGTAGTTTGAGTGGCAGAGATGTCTACATGAAATAAGAAATACTTCAAAGTAAGTTTAACTGAGTTCAGTGGGCAGGTGTATCATTAATAAACTTGGAAGGGAAAACGAGCAGAAATTTGCACAGAGTTCAAACCATTCATGCAACTGAAATGAGAATGTAAATGATGTACACTAGTTATTGAGGAAAATACCAGTGGTCATGAAAATAAAATTGATCTCTAAAATTTATTCAATAACCTGCTGTAGAGCAGATCAAATAAGCTACAAAATGATAAAAAAAATTATGAGGACATTATGCAAACTGAATTTTAAATAAGTGTAGAAATTGTTATGTAGTTTTAACATGAGGAAAACATAGTGATAGAAGAATCTGGAGTTCTGCTGCACTGGTTATTTGCCTCCCTGCTTATTTGGCACACTTAGTACCAGATAGATTCCTAAAAATGAATTCCATGAAAAATGCTGAAAATAAAGTACTGAGATGTTGAGAAAGCACCAAAAAGCAATGTAACTTGACTATATGGGAAAAGTAAAGAAAGATTATGTTTTTTACAAAGGCATCAAGAAGAGAGCAGTACTTAAAGAATCACATGGATTGAATACAGAAGTCTTCTAACTTCAATAAAATACAACATAACATGACTTCCAGTACAAAAGACTGAAGGCTAAAAGTTGTTAGACATTTTTGTAACAGAAATTGTTTCATAAAACAGACTACCTGGGATACCAATCTTCTAGAAGTAAGAGCGGAATGAAAATTTCTACTGGTCCTATACTTTAATAAGCAAATGAAGAATAGCATAGAAGTGGAAAACATTAGCCTGTTGGATGCAGACAGTAAAAAGACCCCAACACAACAATACTGATTTTTGATTGCAGAATTTGGATGTCTGATGTCATGCTGCATACATTAATAAAACTCAAGTTGTGAGCAGCTAGCCTTCATTTCATTTCCACGTAAAAGTGTAATTCTACTGGGTGTTATCCTGTGATTTTTACTGCCAGCATTTGTGGGTGTGATTATGGTGGGGTGTTTGAAAGTAGATGCTTCTTGCCAGCCATGAATCTTATGCTAGTCTTTCTGAGTGTAAAAAGGAAAAGTAATCTCATACAGAGAAGCAGGCTTCCGCATTGCAAACTGAATCACTTCTGAATGGCCCAGTGATTCCAGAAATGAAATTTCTGGATTCTGTAACCTGCTCACCTGCCTTCTCAGCAGTCTGCTAGGATAAGAACAAAGGACTAGAAATTTCTGTTGAATCTAGTCCTCTGCTGCTGCTCACAAGTAAATGCATCATTTAATTCCCTTCACTGATGTTTTTTAACCTTTTCTATTGCTGTTGCACTGTTTCACCCCTGTTATAACATTGTTCCTTCACAAATGAGAATGGCTAAACTGTCTTTTCTCTTGGATGTCATGGTAGGAGGTGATGTTCAGGCTGCAGCATGTGTGCACTGTGTGCTGTTCAAAACTTGAAGGGGAAATTTGGCTTATGTACTTCTGCATTGAAACTTCAAGTGCAAGTCTAAGTTTAAGCTGCTGTAAATAATGTAGATGCTCAAGGTAGCTACATTAGTACTTTTTCTACCCAGTTACAAAGATTCACTCCTTCATTTTGAGACACGTTTTTCATTTCACCATTAAGGCCTCTCTTCTGTATTCCATTTCTCATTTTCCCCCGTATTAGTTATTCATAACCTTTACATTTCTATGATTAGCACAGGCTACAACATTGTCTTTCTTTTTATCTTGCTCATTTTTACTCCAACAGTGAAATCCACACTGATTAGACTGGAGCATATTCTTCATTCTGTAGTAGCTTACATAGCCCTTAATGTTGACATTACCTTTTTACAATTCACTTATTCGGTCTTTTCCTGTATAGTGCGTATAGTGTTTTTCTGTATGGTGCATATAGATGCAGATCATTTAGACCCTGTGCATCCACTTGATTTGTACACATCTTCTGAAACCAGACATACTTTCCTGATAATTCAAATTCTTTATGGTAAGGTTAGGGGTTTTTTTCCTTTTCTATTAGAGTAACTTATCTTCGTTTTTTTCTGTTTTTGTTATCCTCTCAGTTTTGTCTTTACTTCAACATTTCTGTTTCATTTTTTCCCATCCATTAACTGTTAGTAGAATTCATAAGTTTGTCTGTTTAAATAAAATTATTTTTACTACTTTCTCCTCCTCTTTCCTATTCATCATCACTCACATTTTGTAGAGCAAAATTGACTTCAAGACTCAAGTGTAAGTTTATATTGTATCAAAAGCAAAACCACTGGTTGACATAAAAATTCCGAGGTAGCTTGCGTGAAATGATAATGTAGAATATAAAATCTGCATGTAGTGAGTACTATATATGGGAATGCCACAGTAAAAATTCTAGGAGCTGCATAATATCAAATGAGATGGAAGTGGTGAAAATTTTTAGACCGAAGATAAAGAACATTAGGACTAGTAAAAAAAGATTTAGTTACATTAACACAAATATGCTTGCTACCATGCCCACCAAGAGGATCAATTGGTTCAACCTTTTGCTGGAGCCAACATTGCTTATCACCAGGTCTGACAGTCTCTGATGAGAGTATCTGGCTCACCAGAGGGTTGTGTTGTGAATTTAGCTAAACTCATGTGCACAATAAAGTGTGTGAATGTGTGTATCCATATAGCTTTCTTCCAAGTTCACAGGTATTTTACAAAGATTCTTCTCCCATCCCCACACAGTCAGGAAAGAGAAATCTAGATTTGTCATTTCATCTAAGATAGACCTGCACTGTTTGTAGGAACTTTTCACGTTATTATTCTTGGAACTTGATGTAAAGGCAGTATGTCAAAAAGTAATCCATTTACATACACATAATCAGAACTGTTCCTTAGAAAAGTAAAAGTATTTGAAGATGGTTTTCAATCTAAGGAAAACCTCTGTGTGAATGTCTTTTCCGAAGACAGCTGGGGACTCTTGCAAATTCCCAGCTTTTGGTGAAAGTGATGGTGAAAGGCAGAAGTTCTGGGAAACAGGTAAAGAAAATAAGTTGTAATGGGTCAAAGGTAGAGGGGTACTCTGGATCCTGTTGTGTTCTGTTGCTGCTGAATCAGGTTGCTTTTGGAGATTTTCTTGTTTGTGGACCAGATAATCTGCAACAGTATCTAAGTGAAAACACCAGACCATAAACTGTTGATGGGCCCCTGTCCTGCCTGATCATTGCTTTGGCTTGCTAAATCTTTGCCATCTGCCCCAAAATGAGGACTCTACTGAGTCTGAGCTGGGGGAGACAGAAGTGCCATAAAGCAGCTGAACTTTTTCATTTAGTGAGAAGAGAATGATCTACATCTATGTACCTTCTCCTTGACTGGAGGGAATTTTCTTGCAATTAATTTATCCCCAGATCTTCTGAGGCACAACTTGCAGAAATATTTGATACTGGCATCCTGGATAGTGATGTGGGCCAGGCTGAATGGCTGAATTATTTTATTGGAGGCTTGGAGAAACTTGATTTTTAATTTTTTTTTTTTTTTTGGACAAGGTATTGTTTGAGGATGATTAGTAGTATACTTGAAAATCATCATATTTATTTACCTTTTCTTTTAGCACAAAATGACCAACTAAGACCATTGTTAGGTCAGATGCCTGTTCCTGCATAACATTATAATTCTCAATGCCAGAAAAATATTCTCCTTTCTGTGAGGAATCCTTTGGAAATCATTCTGATTTTCTGTTTCTCTTGCATTTTACTATCCTCTGTGTCTGCCTTGTACTGTTTTATGGAAAACAGTGTTAAGAAATGCACATGTATGCCCCAGATGCTTCTATTCTGCTTTTCACAGAACACCCCCTGATGTCAACAATTTGCTGAAAAATGATTTTTAAAGAAATGCAATGAGGCTGTAAGTACAGAATTATATTATAGAGAAATTGGAGCTTTGTGAAGTGTGCTGATGAGTGTTTTTACTGGGGGAGGAGGTTTTCCAGGTATATGCCAGGTATGTGAATCAGTTTTCACTGTAGAAAAAGGATTTTTATAATTTTTCTGTTAAATGAAAATAGAAACTAAATAGCACAAATTTAAAGCAGTTACTTCTTAAAATATCAGCATACTCTGTTTCCCTGAACAGCAGTTTACCATGACGTTACTGTCTTGCAACTAAATGAGAAGCATTTCCTGAAATTAAAAAGACAAGTATTTCAAGAAGCCAATGCTTATAGTTAATTTATAAAATAAATTTGGTGAGATATTTTTGTGATTTACTGCTCTAACTTCTTTAAGAAAGTACTGAACTCAATAAAAACAGAAGTTTAACTAACACAGCTATATATACTGATAATGAATTTACCCAAAATAGAAATATTTTCCTTGTCCAGTTTGCCACACCACAATATCTTTGCTGAAAGAAAAGTTGCTTAGCAATTTTATATAAAAATGTTCTAGAAATAAATCACCTAGATTCCCATTCATCATCATACTGATTTTTATGGTCCAAAGAGAACGATCATGAGAGTGACACTGTACCTTGTTAGAGATCATATTCATCTGAGAGATGAGGTCCCAGGCTTTGCTTTAATGAATACTGAAGTGTTTTGCACTAAACTGAGGAGGTTTGACAGCACAGACTGAGAAAGACTCTAAAGCTTTAAATAGTGTTTCATATGTTCTTCTCTTCCTAAAGTATATGCTCACTTGTGGATTGCAAGGAAAAAATGTCCTTTTAGTATTCTTGGTATAGCTGTATCCGCTACCTGCTAGTAATGAGCCACATATCTACCGTGTTAAGCTCTGAATGAAAAGGTAACTCCTGCCTTAGGAAGCTAACCTAAACTTTTGTATGCTATGGTAAGTTTAAAAAAAAATCAGTTTCAGGAAAACAAACAATATGGCATTCTAGAGAGTATTGCTCAATATTGGGAATAGCTATAGAGTCTTAACAAAGATGAGAGAATATACAATAATTTTATATACATATATAATGCATTGACTTCAGGTTGAACTACTTCCTCATGTGCCTGTTGATTGCTGCAGTTACTCTTGAACATGTCAGACTTTTCTCAACTTGACTCTTCTAAGAAAGGTTTGATAAATTAATTCATTCAGCCTTTTCTTACTGGCCTTGTTCATAACACTTTCTGCTTGTTCCAATCTTGGTGTTCCTTCTCTTTGCCTATTGATACCTCTGCAACCTTTTGAAAGTCATAACAGTTCTTGTCTATTTTTGTTTTCTCCATGTCTGATTAAACCTCAAAACCATTGTCAGGAAGATTTTGTTAAGATAATGCTTCTTTTTTGCTATTAAAAATATGAAAGATGAGTTCCCAAAAATCTGTTTTCATCCTTGGTTTTCTTCCATGGAATATTTAAAGTTGTTCTGGAACCTGCCCTAATAGTTAAATGACATTTAAGTAGTACCTAGACTTTGACCTTTTCTCCTGGGCAAGGAGAATTTTCAGCAAGTGGTCTTCTGAATAACTGAGAAAATACATGAGTAGATGAAAAGATAAATGTAATGCAATTTTCCTGCTTCGTGCATAGTCTTCAGAGGATAATCTCTGGTATGGGTGGCCAGACTAGTTCAGTAATATGACATTTTTCCTGGCAAATATATATGACTCTGTGAGGATGATGCCTACCTAATTTAGAGGGGCAGATTCTCTACTGAAATGTAGGACACTTTGATTTGAAGGATTTTGCTGTAGAATTAGTGAGAAAAATCTTGCCTTCTTTTGCTGTTTCCGAGTACTAAAGTATGGACATCATGTTTGTATTTTTGACCAGATGTTCTTCAGGCATCAGTTCCTTGTTGCTGAAGCACTGTGAATCTTTTCACAGAAGTAGTCTCTAAGAAGACTTTCTGTTATATGTCAAGGTGTCATCCACATAAACAGGCAACCCAAATTTGACTTTAGGTCCATATAGTATTCCTGTCATTCTGTGCCATTTGAGTTTTGAAATGTAAACAAGATGTACATATATGACTAGGTCAACATAGAACTTTAAAAGACCTGTCAAGTTCTGAAAAGAATTTTATTCATTAAAAATGAAGTGAATTTTAAATGTCAAGCAAAGCTCCCATTATGAGTCAGGCATTCTAAATAGACTGTATTAGTCTGAGATAATTTAAAACCAAACAAGCTGAAAATGTATCTGGGTTTTGCATAATAATTTGCAGCACATTGTTAACATTTGAATTCTTTTCATTCTTCTATACTGATGATTTTTTAACTGTTTAACTTGGGAAAGGAATTTAATTGTATGGCTGCACGCTATATAAGAGCTGTTAATAATTGCCTGATCTATAGAGCTGCCACAGGAGAGGATCTTGCTGCAGTTCTTGGGAGGCATCTGCTAGGAATCTTACCTGAAGGAGTGCTTCATTGTCAGACCCAAGCTAACACAGCAAATGAAGGTCTGAGGCACTATCTCCTTCCTTCTTTCTAGTGCCCAAAAACAAAATAAATGAGAAATATGTACCCCAGGAGTGTTACTAGTAGAACATGAACAAGCATCAAGAAGTTACAAGCAGAGCCAAGGAGATTTTACAATTTAATAAATATGCCAGTTCTAAAAGGCATCGTAAACTGATGCTTGAGATGCATGCTTTATATTACAGAAAACTTATGTGATGTATTTATATTGATCTTGTGATCAAAATCAAGTGGTTAGTAGATTCTTGCGGTTCACAAAAATCTTTACATTAGTGTATAACCTTTTACCTACATACAAAGTCTGTTAATGCTTTGTTGTGGTAGCAAGACCTAGTTTTGCAATGCTGTTGTATCTAATTAAAAAATGCTTGTTACTGGTGTATTCACAGATGAAAAAACAAAATTTTTTTGGAATTGGCAATTTAACATCCACCTGATGCACAATAATACTCTTTCACAACAGTAGTGTAATAAACTTTCACTTTTTTTGGTCATGCACAAACTTTTCTCCCTAAACATACTCATCTTTTTGACTGGTGCATGGAAAGTAGCGAATAAAAGTAATTCAGGAGGTTATAAGACCTGTTAAAGCACTAGGTATGAAATGGCTGTCACACTTCAGTTTCACAACTTCAGATGTAATTATTGCTGCTTAATGGTTTACAGGCTAGAGTAAGTTTTTACAGTCTAAATGTTAAGAGTGGATGATGGCAGCAATAAATACCTGTCAGCAACAGCTTTCAAGTACTAAAAGAAGTCCACTTGTATCTGGTCAGAGTGATAAAAGCACATGAAAGTTCACAAATTAACTGACTTTAAAAGGATTTGTCAGGTCAGAACTGCTGGATTTCACAATTTATTTATCTTTTTTGAATAATACTTGTCACTACAGATTAGCAATAATTGTTACAGAAAATCAAGTTAGAGATGAGGAGAAAGGCAAGTATGAGTTTTTTTATCTGCATTTTATCAGGCTGCCTGTATTTTTGAATAGTGTGTGCAGGACTTGGTAGTAACATACCTCATCTCGTGCTGACAAGGCAAGAAAAAGTGTTCAGCTTTGGGCTATAAGCCTAGCTCTCATGTCATCAGCAAACAGGTTTAGGATACCAACATTTTAATGTATTTAAATTTAAATACTATTTGGCTTCTACTGTCTTTCAGCTTTAGTACTAGAGGTACAAAAGAAGTAGTATGTGACTTCCTGATTAATGCTTTGGTAATGTACCATAAAGCCACTAAAGAACTGTAAGTCTGACAGCTGCTATGTTTATTTTGCCACTTGTCTTTAGTTCACGGTGGAAAGGGGGGAGAGATGGCATGCCGTTACCAGAGGTGGGTGAGAGACAATTTGCTGGCAGTATGTTTATGGCTTTGGATCTTCTCCGTGTTTATATCTAGGCATTTGGTGCATTGCGATGTGGCCAAAGTAGATGCCTATGACTGCTCCTTCCTTTGCACTCTTCCCTGCTCTGTCCTTTTTGTTCATGTTCTCCACTCTGGTGCGGATCCTCCGTGGCTGCAGCCCCGAGGGTTGCCAGGGCCGCCCTGCCACAAAGCGCCAGTGCAGCCCCCTGCTCCTGCTGTTCTTCCTCTGCTGCCCTTGCCCTCAGCTGCCTGTGCTTAAATAGCTTCCCATGGTGGCACCGCCAAGTCTGATCGGCTCAGCGGTGCTGCACGATCCCCCCATTGGTTCAGCTATGTCTGTTGGGGAACCGGCTGGATTCAGCTGTTGCTGGTTAGTGGACAGCCCCCACCTTCTCCCACAGGGTGCCCCCTGCAACCAAAACTTCGCCATTTACACCCAATACAAGGGGAGGGGACCTTCAGCAACCCACATGCCCTGGAGAGCTGCAAGGACGCGGGAGGAGCTGTGAGGAGCCATCCCAGCTGGGTGCTTGCCCTGCAACCCTGGAGCTGTTGGGTCCTGGTCTGCCAGCCCCCTGTACCAGGCTTTTGGTCTATGCCCAGATCCATGGAGCCAGAGCTCGGCCCTGCTCAAATATACTTGCTACCATGAGGAGCCTCATTTCCAGTTTCCTGTGCCACTTTTTCTAGGATCTAATTTACCAGTATGGCTTTGAAGTTAAACCTCTTCTATATGAGTGGTAGGGCCCCATAAGCCCTGCAGTGGTTTCCCACCTCCCCCCACTTACTTGTTGCTAATTTGGACTTCTGGACTACTGTTCTCTCCTACTCCTCCACAAAAATGACTCCTATAACAGATACATCACTCCCAAGAAAAAATACAAGCAGTAGAAAGTTTCACAAGGCCTCTACCAGTGCTTCCCTACAGATTACCAGCTCAGCATTTGGCTCACATAAACCATAAATTATACCTTCTCACCAGAAAGGAATAAAAACATTTTACCTCCCTGCTTGCAACAATTGTCTTGTATGAAAAGCCCCTTCAGTTTTAGACAGTGGGTTTGATTTCTGTCAGGCCATGGAAGGCATCTATGCCAGACCATTGTTCCCAGCTCAGTGCTACCATCCTCTTTAGTTACTGTTTTGGATCCTCAGAGGACGCAACCTTATTTGTTTCTCCAAACCAAAACCACCTTGGGCCTGTAACTGAAGAGCTGCTGAGAGACCAGTCACACAGAAATAAGACATTGCACTTCATCAGTTCAACATGGTGAATTGTGCATCTCCCACACCCAGAGGCCTAGGAGTTTTGAGTCTGCTCTGTGCCTCAAGCACATGGTGAGCTGTTTCAAACCTTTCTTTTAAAAATCAAACAGCTTTTCTTTCTGCTAGAATTTTTTCATGACAAACATCTTCAAACTTGTTTCTCTAACACTGTTTTCCCTTAAAAAGAAACTGCTTGCCACTTCTGTTATAAAAGTAATCGTACATTTCATGAGAAAGGCACACAGGTTGTGCCACTATAGCTTGGATCTGAGCTTTTGTCCAAAGATTTCAATAAAGATCCCTTTCCATGATTTGCACATTACAAGAATCCAGCGTGGACATCTTTGGAAAACTGCTCTCAAAAGCCATGTTCCTCATAATTTAGATCAGGCTCTTGCAGACAAATAATCAGCTGCCCAGTGCACATCAACTGTTCATTCACAGAGGCACACATCCACACAAAGACATTTACTGCTGGCAGCCTGGTCCAAGTGGAAATGTTTTCTGCTATTACACACTCCATGTGTGTTGCTTTCCAATCTTTCATCAGATTTACAAGTAACTGTTCCTTTGCTTTCTTCTTCTAGTACTGTGCTTTTTACTGTTTATGTGTATGATTTATGTAATTTATATTGCTTTTATATTGTTTATACTGTATACTGGTTGTTACAGGTCTCTTAGTCTATGTTCATTGCCTCACAGCTCAGCAGACTTTGTGGTTACAGCAATAAAAAGACTGCAAAGGTAGAGTTGAAAAGGCTGACTCCTGCATGAACTGCATTTCAGTGAAAGACAAAGAGATTGTCACATCCCTTATAATCAGAACAACATTAAGAACCTTCCCAAGTCTTTGGCTGCCAAGCTGGAGTGATTCTGTTATCAGGGGATAGTGAAAAGCAATACCCAGATAAAAGGACCTATCACAGTGAGCTCCCCAAAAACCCTTTTAAAATTATTTTTTTATTAATCAAGGAAGCTATTTTATTTAAACAAAATCAGTGTAACTTTGGAAATACAGCTCCATGTTTCTGGATGTCAAATAGGAAAATGTAATCAGTCAGAAAAACAAAACAGAACTGAAGAGACTCATATCCATGTGAATATTCAGTTTGAGCAATGATAGCAGCATCACGGGGAGCAGACAGGAAAGCAGGACAGTGATAGAGATGTAAAGGCACTGGTTCCTTCTGTGTGATAAATCTAAAATGCAGGAAAACAGATGTGTTTCTGTGCCAGAAAAAATATTGACGTTTGCAAGTTACTCACAAGTGCTATTGCTTTTGACTGGAGTCCTCAATGTCTTGAATTTCATGCACTGATGCACAGGTCAAGAGAAGATCTCTGCTCACAGGTCGCCCACTGTCTTGTTGGGTGGGAGACCTCAGGGCTTCTGCACTGCATAACTGAAGTGAAAAGTTTACACTTAGATCCTTAAGGCCAGAGGAAGAGACTGAAAAGCAGGCACTCCTTACCTAGGTGTGTCAGTCAATTAACATGGTGGTTAAGATATCCTGAAGGGAAGAAGTAAGGTTGAAATCTCACCTTTCTTGGTTAGTGCTTTAACAACTAAAATATATAAAAGGAGAGTGCACATTTCCCTTCTTAAATTGTGGCATGTTTACTTCAGTATTCCTTCACTTATATCTTAAGTTTTCCAGGGTTTCTCCAATTACTCATAAACCGGATTTGGCACTCCTCAATTTTGTCTCATGTGTGCTTCCTTCCTGTAGTTAGACTAGGTTGGTTGAAGAGTGAGTAGCTACTGTGATGCTTATTCTTCTTTTCTCACTCAGTGATCTCCAGCTTTGTTACTGTTCTGTTCTGTGTATATTTGGAGTGTTTCAGTTACTTAAGGCTTATTTTCTCTTGATGGATAACTGGGATTAAAGTTACTAAAGGATTTGAATAATTGTCCTAGAATAACTGTGTTTATGAGCTACAGAATTGCCACAATGGTTTATCTCAAACTGTTTTCAAAATGGATCACGTTAAACCAGATGTGGCACTTTGATCCTGGAACAAGAGTATTCACATATGAATTATTCAGGGACTGCTGTTCTGGAAAAAACTATTCTTGAGTAAGTATTTCTGAGAAGTTCACATGTAGGAGGGCTTTTCTGCTGATGGTTCTCCACAATTCACTCATCACTCACAACATTTAGTGTAACAGCAATCTGGAAGCAGGGGCGAAAAGAACCACAAATCTCACTTGATGTGCCATGTGGGTTGTTTTTCCAGCAAGAAGCTTAGATGTTCCTTTCTAGTCATTAAAAGTTTATTAAAATGCATGAGAGACATCCATTATAAACCAGAAAAAAAAGACCGTTAATATTACGTATCAAATGAGAGTTATATCCACACATCCCCCCTCCAAAACCTCCAAACACCAAAAACCCCACATTTAAATGTAGCGATTTAGAAAGAGCAGGAGAATATTTTTATACTGTGCTGAGTAATTGATTAAACTATTCAAAAGTGGATCAATAATGAGACCTTCTGCCTAGAAATCCAGCCAGTTCCAAACAATGCTGGCATAGCTCCATGACATCATGATGCAGCTGACATTTCCTGACCTTGCACACTTTGAAGGCAAATTGTATGGCCTTCACACAATAGTTCTGGGAAGAATGAAAATAACCCATAAATATTTGAAGGGTAGTGACAATAAGGAAGAAGAATCCTTTAGAATAAACACAGTGGTACAACTACAGTTAATAGGGTGAAATTAAGGAAAAGATGAAATGTAGGTGGACTATCACAAGAAAATTCCTGTTTATAAGTTACTAAGCTATATTTGGATACAAAATAATTTCCCAAGAGAAGTGAGGATAACACTCTTACTGGGATCTTTTCATGCTGGTCTGTGCGCAGCTATATTCACATGCGACATTAATACAGTGTTGACAGAGAGTAGATTATTTGTTCAGTACTTGAATGTTTGTCTAGTTTACCCATGAGATCTTGTTCCAGTTATATACTGGGAAATGGCTACAGAGTGAGTTTCACAGATGTATAGAATATGAAGTGAACAAGCATAAACTGATGTCCTAAAACAATATTCATTCCTGACTGCAGCTTTAAAGATGTTACTGTTTTCTTTGTAGTCAGCTCTAGCTGTGGTTTAGGTTTTTACCCCCCTAGGAGGCTTCTTACTGCAGGATCCTTACAAAATTAGCTCTTTTCCAAGGTATGTGCTATGTTAGTACATCTGTGTAATTCTTGCAGTGCGGCTCAGCAGGTTTTTGCCAAGTAGTAGCTTTCAAGATAACTCCCTATTGGTCTCCTCTGGAAGCAATTGATTAGTAGCTTGGCTTTGAACAAAATATTTTTCAAAAATATTTTCTCCTTAAATAAGGTTTGCATAGCTTGTAACCATTTTCATTCTCCTGTAAATTATAGGACATATTTTTTGAGGAAAGTCATTCTCTTTCCAATACTAGGAAGTTAATAAGTGCTGATCTCAGCCAGCAGAGCCAAAGGTGTCTATGAAACATGCCAGGTGGATAAGCTGCTTTGCAATTAAAGATGAATCATCACTTGTTTGCATTTATTTCACTCATCTCTTAAAATTGTAACCCGAAAAGATTAAGAAGAAATAAATTAGGTTTTAAAAAATATTCTCCTTCTTTTTGACAACTTCTGAAATTGTGCTGCAGAACTTAATCCTTCCTTGCAGAAGGAGCTCAATTTTCATGGTACCCTCAGTATTGCAGCACATTATTTTAGATGGTCTTCCCCAGGTAGAAACTGTGAATGAAATTCTCAGTATAGACATTAATCTGCTTCTGCAGAGTTTACCTGCAAGGTCAACAACTTTGTCCACTGAAAAGCACAAACCCTTAACAGAGCTACATGAACCATAAAATTAGTCACCAAAAGTCTCCTCTATCTTTGAAAATGCTATGGTTTCTTCTACCTATGATATTAGACAAGTGGATACTGCAGACAACTGCAGAATAACTTGATATTACATTTGCAGTGAATTAGAAATGTTTGGGATACATCACAACAACTCTGCTTACAAATAAGGTCCCAATCACTTTTTTTTCCTAATTTTTTAAGATACATTTCAATATAAATCAGCCAGGAGGAAAAGAAGAAATAGCTGATGTACAAAATTCCTGATGTTTTTTCTTGCTACCGTTACATATGTGAGTGCTGACATATTGTAGTAACCGATTTATGGAACAGTGTTGTTTGGTTTTGAAACAAAAAGAAAAAGTCACATTGCTAATAAAGAATTGTATAGTTTCTATATTCAAGTTTAATAAATGTACTGAATATGCTGTAGCAGATTTATGATGTCCAGCTATTTCTGTGGCATAGTATTATTGCAGAGGGGAAGGAACCAAATATGATTATCTTCTGCAAAAAACGTTGAACATTTAGATTGCAAACTATTTTGTTATGATTGTAATGTCTGTATTAATTAAACTAAGGGTTAGACATCTTTCTGTTGAAGATTAAAGTCCTTCAGGTACAACATTAAAATGCTGAGTTTCAACCTGTCATAGCTTAGATGAAAAGGGAACACACATTTTAGGGCATGTAGCTAGGGAATACTCGTCACAAAAATTGCCTGCTCAGGAAATCTAGTACAGGTATATTACACATCTGTCCTCATTCTTTCACAATCCGAGATTTGACACACGAGTCAAAAGAGCCTGAAAATGGACTGCACATAGTGTTTCAATGCACATAGACTGAAGCCACTTGTGTGTATAAATCCTCTTAGTATTAATGTGTGCCTGAATTGTTGAATTATGCAAACAGAAAGCTTGCTTTTTTTACTAAGATTTAAACCGCTGAAACTAGTTCTGTCTAGAATAATGCATAAATTTTAATGTTATCACAGTTTTCCATGGGCTTTAGTAAAGATTAGTGGCAGCTGGTCATCTGCTCCAAATTTATATGCTTTTGATCAGAGTGGCTCTGTGCTGGTAACTACAAAGAAGTTCTTTGTTAACTCTGCCCTTAGTACATTTCTGTAGATATTGCCAAAATATGTCTATTGAAAATACATGCTTATCTACAGAGAGTTGTGGAAATTTCCATAACTTTTTTTGTACTTTTAGGCTTGTTTGTATATTTCTGAATTTTAAATTTTCCTGCCCTCTGGCTTGTAAATTATCTGTAAAAACATGTATTAATAAATCCTTGTATTTTCCCTCTAGATAAATAAAACTGATTTGAACTTGCTTACTCTAAAAGTCCAGAGTATTTCTAATTAAATTGGAAATCCTGTAGTTCATACATTGCTATATTTACATGGCACTTTTGAATTCAACTCTCAGGCACTATTTATGCTGACAAAAAAATTAAATTTAATTATAAAAAGGGACTATGAATGTTAAAGACCATTATACATTGGTTTGATTGTAGTCAAAGGTTAAATTTCTGTGGCTATGAATGTGAACAGAATTAGTCTGGCAATGAATATTTTTGAAAATCTATGCTATGTACCTAATTTCCAATGATTTTCAATAGGAGTTGGTTCCTTATGTGCTGCAGATGCCATAAAATCATTTAAAGAATGTATCTAAATCTGTACTGGAGTATCATTGATTCACAAGGACGTTGCAGAGAACTTTAGAAATTAGCAAATCAGTCACTGAGAGTCTGTGGCATGGATTTAATATTTAGATAGTACAGGCATCTAAGTTTCTAGACTTTGGCATTGCTAGATAGTAAATCACTAAAATATAGTAAAACTCAGGGCAACCTGGAGACTGATAACCTGTAACACTTTCCCCTTTTGACTGTTTTTATAGAATGGTTTTACTAGCCCTGTAGTTTGAATACACAAAATAATATACTTCAGCATCCTTCCAAAATCTGAATTTAAACTTTTTTACAGAATTCTGGTTTCATGACAACTATATTTTCCTAGTGCCATTAATTACATTGTCTTCTACCAATTCCAAGTGAAAAATAACACTGTTAATCCAAAAAAAGACTGCCTGAGAATTATTATCATGGAACCATGAGAAGGGAAAATAAGTAAAATGTAAGACCTGTATGTAGGTTGAAGCAATGCTGTAAAATGGTATATCAAAGAACATACAGACTGTATTAGAAATGTGATGACTCAAAGAAAATAGTGGCTAATCACTGTGTTCATCAATTAAAATTATTTTTCTGCAAATTAATACTTTTCAAAAATTGAAGAAGTGTAAAGGCACTTTTTTGTCAAAAAGTCAAACACTTTTTAAATCAAAAGTGCTGTAAAAAAAAAGTTTTTAAACTAGGAAACATTTGTGTAGTTCTTGTGTATTGGTGAAAGGGGACAATGAAATCATCAGGAATGCCTCTGGAATATGAACACTCCAGAAAGAGCCAGAACGTCCTCTGGGGATTGCCGCAGCAAATGCAATTTAGTAGGATTGTCAATTATGTGATGGTAAGGACCCATTCCTGGGTTTATTCTGGAATGAGAAAGTAAAAAATGAAGTCTTCTGCAGCCCTTTTCTGACACACTCATCTGGTGCTGAGTTGATGCTTGGCCAAGTATTTTCTGTAGAATATCTTTGGGGAAGGAGAACTGGAAGTGACAGTGATGGTCAGATATTTTAGAGAAAGGGGGCTTATTTTATTTGGTTTTTTAACCTGTGAAAAATCTATTTTATCATCAGAAGCTGTCCTTCACCAGCTGAATAAAGGCAATTTATCAGTTTGGATAATTCTTATAATACAGATGAGATGTAATAGTATAGGTAACTTAAGTCTTTTGCTCTTTTGTTTTTTTCATGAGTAGTATGGCCTTCCTAACATCATACATGATGTGATACTGTGAAACTAATTTCCAGTGAAACCATTCGTTTCAAGGCTTTCTTTTAGCCTATTCTGATTTTGTTTGTTCTGACTCATTAGTAGTCAGCTTCTTATGATGAGATTTTCATCAGAATAGTACAGGTTTATTTTTTAGTACTCCAGGGGTGAAACAAAGCTGCTTAGATTAGCTTTTTGGTGCCAAATGGGGTCAATACTTGCTCTGAGAAAAAGAAGCAGCTAGACCAAATATCTTATTACTCCCTTGTCTGAAAGTTCTTTTCTAATGTTATTTGCTGTGTTCCATTTTAGTAGTTACAATTATGTCTTGGTCTATCTGGACAGAACAATACAATTTGATGAAGTACCAACTGCAGACATAAAGTCCACCTAAATCTTATCCTAATTCTTTCAGAGTTATGAGAACAGAAGTTGTAAGTCAAGCACCTTAGCATTTCTCAGTAGTCACCATCAGAAGATTAATTTACACTGGAACTGTGTAAAATACCAGACTATATTTATAAAAGTAGTTTCCAACCCAAAGGGAAGGCAGTTAGGGAGAAAACTTGCTGTATGAGTTCTTTGATATGTCTGTTTCAGGGTCTACCAGGCCTGTGCTATCATACAAACGAAACAAAACAATCCCCAGACCTAATTCTATCCCACAGTATGTATGAATTGTTGAAGTTTGTTCTTTATAAATAAACAATTCATACCAGCCTTTTTTTTTTTTATTTTATTTTATTTTTGGTTTGGCGGGCAGCTCTTTTCAAACTTTTGATACCTGTAGTGTTATTCGTTGTTCAAAATATTCTTTAAAAATGAGTGGAAACAAATAAGCTAATATTCTGTTTGACTATTTCCTATTAGTTTTCTTATGTTACCAGAATGACTGTGTGTTTAAAGTTGATTTTACTGATTGTTGACTGAGACTATGTAGCAAACAATAAAAGAAATCTCAGCTTCTAGTTGCCAGTCTTGCATTGCTCTCAGATTCCAGCTGCTGCAACTGTCAGTTTCCACTGGAATTTCCCACTTTCATTAAATAATGTAAATTTCTAGCTTTTTATGTGAAAATATAACTTGATTGCAAGGGTGGAAAACTGATACCCAAACTATTTATCCCCGTGCTAATTTTATATGTTACATTTTGGTAAAGAAGAAGGGATTAAGAGAGTTCTGATTCATAATCTTGAACACATAGTTGGCAGTGTTTAATAACAGAGCATGATAAATGAAGTCTTCCATATTTCTGTATGTATTTTGCAAACAAGTTTTTGCAATGGAATATTTTTCCAGATGAAATTGCTGCTTAGCCAAAACCAAATTTTGGGATGGGATTGTGTTTACTCTGGCTAAATGGCAGTTTGCCTGATTTCTTTACTTGATTTGGGTGTATCATCAAATCATCAGTATTAGGTAATTTCCTGTTTTACAGATAGGTTCTAATCAGGTTGATGACCAGACTTTTCTGTTCATCTTGGACATATATAGCATCAAGACAGAGACTGTCTCTGACCACACCAATGTATAAAAAGATATTGATCCATTCGTACTTTGTACATGTGGAGTAACAGTTTTATGCTTTTGAGAGTATGAAACAATTTTAAGATGTATCGGTGATGTGTAAGGCAGTTACTTTAATTTATTTCACCCTCAGTAACAAAGCATATATTAGCAAAAAGATAAGCAATGTATATCCTGGTTAAAGTGAAGCTTTATGTCTCATATGAATTAATCATGGACAGGATCCACTAGGAAGCATATCGAAAAACATAGTTTTTCAACCACTTGGTGAAACAGTCTTGCTAAATGAACAGCAATTTTGAGGGACCTCTCTTTACCTCAAACAGTGTGCAGTGCTCTCTGTATGAAACTCCAACTGTGCAATAGCGATCTTAGAGCTGAACCGAAGTGTTTCACTGAAAATAGGGCAAGAAAGCCAGAAAAGGAACATTCAACTGGAAAGAGGAACAAAGAAGGGGAGCCATGGTACAGAATAATTATTTGCAGATGTGTCTCAATCTGTGCTTAACATGTTTTTGCAAACTGCAACTCAGATTCATGCATTTTCACTTTCTTCTTGTGCATGTCCTCCTTTAAACTTTGACGTAACTTTGTTGATTTGCATTTTTCCATTAAGAAGGCAGAAAATATGATAGGTATACTATTGATATCTCCCCCAAACCATTGGCAGGGCTTATGGGTCCTCTTGTTTATCTGCTGTTTCAATTACACTGTCCCTCTGCCTTGTGAATTCACAAAATTCTCTTTTCCTTGTTGAGGGTCTCCATACTGATTTCAGTGGCCCCATCTGAAACCTGTTGGTCTGACAGCTCGCTGGCATGGATTTTGATGGTATAGTCATGCATATGACTCAAAGAACAGAAGGCTGAGACTAGCATCTAGTACAAAAGATTAATATGACTTTTCTTCCATTTAAAAGGATAATGGGTCTCTGGAATAATCTCATCATCTTTCTCTAAGAGGTCAGGAGATAAATTCGTTGTATACTGGTTTTGATATTTGTTTATGTTGAAGTATATTCATAGAACTGTCTTAGTATGTTTTAACTTTTATTTCTATTAAACAGATTTTCTGGAATAAATACCTATTACTGAATTACCTTGTATTTAAAAATAACATAGCAGAAATGAGGATGCCTATGTAGTCCTTTACTGCAGAACTACATCATCAGAATCTGATCATCCTCTGAGCTGGCCAATGATGTAATAAGATTAATTTTTACAAATGAGAGTTGAGATATTTAACCTCTGCTATTAACAAGAGGATCAAGAGTTTTAATACAACTGTTAAAGGTCTGAGCATGGATCTGTTGTAAGTAATGCAGAACGGCTGGTCTCCACCAACTCCTGAAACTGAAAGATGCTGAATTCCCATTTCTGGAACATATTTTACCTCGGGGGAACTATGATATGTTCTTACAGTGTCATCTAATGAGATAAGCAAAACTGAAAATAATGTAACCAAACCAAGTCTTAACTCCCACCCCCATCCTTTCCCCCCTCCCTAGCTTCTGATCTCTTTGCTACAACTTCTAGTTTGTCTTAAATATCTGGGACAAAATGCAAAACCAATGAATGTATTTGAGGAGGAAGTGGAATATATATCACTGAGCTACAGTTCTAACTAACTAGATAACAAACTTGCATAATTTTTCAAATACTTAGTTTCAGTTTGGAAATTTTAAAGTGGGAAAATTCTGTCCAAGGTTATTGAAAAAAAATATGGTCTCCTGGGTTCTGATATTAGTTTTGCACTTAATTAGATATGTTAATGGACTGTGGTTGTCAGTGAGCTACCTGAAATACATTCCAGATGTCAGAAAGAAAAACTGCATTGTAGTCTGTCTTTAGATGCTGACAATGAACTATATTGTCTGTCCCCTACTGAGCGTGTATGTGTGTAGAGAGGAAGAGGGAGAGAAGAAAGTTTGGCCAAAATGATATTTTCCTTGCTTTTGTTATACTTTGCTTTCTCTGCTTTTATAGCAGTCTTATTAATGCTCATGCTCCCAACAGGGTTTTCAGCATCCCTGCAGGCAGCTGCCTGCTACTACCTATTTCTGTAGTAGATCCCCTTTGTCTTGCTTGCTCTGTTTCTGAATCTGCACACCTCCAGTGTAATGCCATACCTATTGTTAATTGAAACCTTGTGATTAAGTGTTTTGTTACATAAGCACAGAGTTAGAATTCTAACCTCAGCTATTAATGACAGCTCACTTATCAAAAGTGTTATTTGAAACAAATGCGATAAAAATGTTAGAAATGCTTGATTGAAATACTTTTTGTAATTTATTCACTCACTATCAAATGTTTTTCTTGTTTTTAATATTTTATCACATAAATGGTTTGATAGCTTAAATATTGAAATGTATGTCAATATATTCTATATATATCAATAAGCCTATATACTTGATACAAAACTGCATGTGTTTAAAATTATTAAAGTAAAAAATATGAGACAATTTTATATTTATTGATAATTCATTTAAATTATTATGAGACCAATACCATTACTATACTAATAGATATTTGACATAGGAACCATTTGCTTACCCATTAGTTGTGTTTTATTCTTTGAAAGTGTTCTTGCATTTCACCCTTCAGGTTGAAAATAGTTTTCCTCACAATATGTAATTGCCATTTTTCCTGGCTTTGCACCATAACTGTTGCGTAGATTATAAGCAACAAACAAGCAAGGGCTTTTCCAGTGGTCTCTGCAGAGCATTGGTCTTACCAGTGCTGAGCACTGAGAATTATGGTGAGTTTTCATACTTCCAGTGGGTGATTGGTGAGTTTTGTGTTGATATTTATGTCATACTATGTACCTACCCTGTACAAACGTTCTGAGGCTATATGCTAGAAGCCATGTTGAAACTCTGTTATATCCAAACTGCTTCATAGAATTCTACGTTTTGATGAGAAAGTTTCTGTGAACAAAAGCATAGATAGAAAGCCATTACTGAATAACTAGTAAACTGGGAGTAAAGGTACCTACCTGAGAAATGGAAGAGAAGTCACATCCTTATTCTGTCTAAATGAAAGCAGAGACATAAACCTGAATCTCTCCTTGAGGAGAGCTTTTTGTCTCAGCAAATGCTGAGGGCATTTGGAGATAAGCTAATTCAGCTTTTCTTTCAGCTTACTCCACAAAATAGGCTGACTTTATAACCACCTAGTACTCCTGTAAATCCCTGTTACAACCAGAGTGAGCTAAACAGAGTGGAAAAGTGTGAGCAAAGGGGCTTGCATGTGACTCAGTACCTGTGTGCTTCCCTCAGCCTGGAAGAGTAGGGTGAGCATGACACTGCAGTGATCACCCCATGCAACTTCCAGGCGTGACACCAGCTTGCATGCTGAGAGCAGGGACATCTCTACATCCTGACTCCCTGGACAGTGTGGACATACCCTGTTTCTGGCCTTGAATTGGCAGAAGCAGGTCAGGTGCTTGAGCTTGGATTTCCCACTATATTATTGAAGTCTTTTCTGGATAATGGACTGTTTTTGTAGGGATCAAAGGAGAGAAGGAGAGTTCTTGATCAGGATAGAGCATGTGTGCCTTAATGATAATTTTTCATGCTCTTAAAATACTGCAGGATGTTTTAAGACACTAAGGTAGTATGACTGAGCATTGGAAAAATTTCAGAATACAAGACTTGTAAAGCTAATAAATAATTTAGTTAAAGGAAGTGTTTTTCCCCTGGTAACGTTCTCCAAAGTCATACTGGGAGAATATAGCAGCCAAACTTCCTCTAAGTTCAAGGATGTTCAGGACTAGGATTTGGTTTCTCATGGACTCCGCATAGATAAGAATTTGTTGTCAAATAAAATGCTAAAGTGTCTGCTGTGTCAGTTTTGTATGTGAAGTTGCTGGAGCAGTAAAGCAAAGCACTTTGGGGATGTACACAATGTGAATAAAGATTAAAAAATTCTTTAGGGAAGGAGAGAAGGCTGAAGCAAGAAAAGCCTGATTATTTAGCATATATGAACTTTACCAGTGTTTCACCAGAATGTGACAAAACCAGATGATACCTCAACTGAATTTATTTTTAAAAGTGTAAATTTACAGTAAGAGGAATTAAATGAATATACAGAGGAACTAAATGCCCACCATGTTATACTGGATTGTCTGTATGGATTAAAACTGAATTTTGTGAAGCACCTTTTTTTTGCTAGATGGGTCTATGTAATGAATCCTACTCTTGGAAAGTTATGGTAACAATTTTCTTTACTCTTTAATTAACGCTGTTAACCAGGCATTCCTTTTTTTCATTGTGATTTTATTGTCCTTCAGCTAAGATCTCGAGTCCTTACAGTTATATTTTAAAAGGATGTATACCTTGGCTATCTGAGCTTTAACTGATATAATTGCAACAATAACTCATCCACGATTCCTGTTGATTTCACTAGGAAGAAGGATCCAGTCATTAAAATCAAAGTAAAGGATTCAATAAAAAATACCTAAGCAAGCCCAGAATGATTTATGTTCACAGCAATGATGAATTATATGTCAAATTAAATTACTTGATTCACATCAGGTATTATTTACAGTACAGTTCTCATAAATAAATACTTTTCCTTCAAAAAGCAGAGTGGATTTTTCAGCAGTTTGGATGGAGTTAAACCCTCAGCTATTAAAAACAATGAGAAACTTTGGTAACAAGTAAGTCAAGGTGAAGAAGGTTTGGAAATCCTTCTAATTTCAGGCTAAAAATCAGTTATACAGAAGTGTATGAATTGTGGCAGATGTAGATGGAATAGGTCAAGATACTAAGCTCCAGTTCCCTCTTCTAGTTCTTGCCTGATTCATGAACACTGAGTTTCTAATAAGACTGTCAGAGCACTAAATCTTTTTCAGACAGACTTAAAACCCACAAATATCTGATGGCAAACTGGAGATAGATTTAAGGATTTTTTTTACATACTTGTTATTGTCTTTTTGCAGAGATTTAGCTAATAACAATAGTATTTATCTTTTCAAGCATCACAAACAATGAAAATCTGAATATTTATCAAGTCTCCTTTTCAACACTTTTCTTTCCATCTGGATCTAACTTACGGCTGGCTCCCTGCTTTCTTGAATCAATGTTTTTCAGACTAGCGGCTCCTGTCATTCACTCCAATGCTTCTGTGCCTGGGCATGCTGATATGTAACAGTGGGCAGCTCACATTGAAATGGCCAAAGCAGGAAGGAGGTCTGAGCTGCATTTTTAAAGATAACTATAAAAAAAATAATAATGGGAAAGTTAAGATTCTCTTAAAAGCAAGGTTCATTTTTGGCTAGCTCTTTTCTGTACTTGCCTGAGTCCTATAAATAGTAAGCATTAGAAAAATGTAGTAAGTAAACATTATGACTATCAAAATAAGATGCATTTAGATAAAGAATTTTTAGAGGAGTAGATGGTATTGCTTTATGTATTGAAATTGATAACTCAGTCTTGTCAAATTACCATGGAGATCTTGTTTACATTTGGCTTATTTCCTAGGCAGCATTGCTGCCTTCCTAGTATAGACAAAGCTTATTGAAAACTTTGTTATGGTTTTTTCATGTTGTAGAATTGCACAATTGAAAACAATATTAATTATATTTTCAGCAACCGATTGGTCATTTTGCACTAGGGGAAAAAACCAAACAGCAGCAAAACAAACCTTAACATGATATAAATCTCATTAAAAGTTCAAGGACAGAAGCTCGTATTTGTTTCTTTACATAAGCAAGTATTGAAGGAAGAAATTTAAGTTGTGCTTCTTTTCAGGGCAGAGTGTGAAGAAAAAAATGAGTAAACCTACTAAAATTATCTAAATATTGTTCGAAGAAAGTTAAAGCTTGAGATGCTTTTTCCTGATTCTGAATCTTTCCCTTACACATTTACACTTGTAAAAAAAATCAGGTATATTACATATTTTTATTGCAAAAATGGGCATTCAGTACCAGCTTGATTACGACTTATTTTGGAAAAGCAGTTTAATGCATTTAATTATCTACGTATTCCCAGTGATCTTAACTTGTTGGCTATTTTCTTGCATGGTGAAGCTTGTGTGATGTCAGGGTTTTTATCAGAGGAGTCCCATATGAATGATAGCATCAGGTAGCAGTGAAAAGGCATACAGTCAATAAAAAGGGAGAATGTGGATTTTACAGGCCATAGACAATAGGCTTTTTTGCCTTTATCTTGGTGAGTGTGGGAAAGGTGGGAGGTGTGGCAAAAAGCACCTTGACCTCCTTGTGAGAATCAGGACAAAACCCAAGAGTGAATTTATAAAAGCGGATCAGCAGTGCAAATTGGTTGAGATAGCTTTCATTAAGTAAATTAGGCAGTGGTGAAAATCAAGACTTCAGTGCATTTGGTCTTCTACATGAGAATACCTGGCTGAAGCACAGGAAACCAGTTTAGTCTGGGATAGGTGGACTTTTTCTGCTAGATTGTTTTTGCAGTGTAATCTTTGTCTCATTTTACAGTCCATAGTGTGGAAAATTCTTACAGCTCAAAGTTGGGGAACTTGCAAGAGTAGGTAGCTTTTGGGCAAAACTTTTACTAGCTTGAGAAGAAAGAAAAGCTTGGGGCAAAGCAAGATTATAAAGTTATTACAAATCTTCCACTTTAATTTGCAGCTAATTGAAATAAAATTTAACCACATTTACTGTTACGCAAACATTATGTTTAAACAGATAGCAGTGAGATTCTGGATCATGGTAGATACTTATGCTATGAATGACTAGGTAGTAAACCACACACAATAAATCATGTGCTTAAATAGTTTTTATTGATCCATTTGATCAATAGAAAATTATTTGTATAAATATATGAATTCATGTGAATTGCCTACGCTATTTTCACTTCTAATTAAAAAAAAAAAATCCTGATAAGAGGACAAGTAATTTCCTGTAAACAGATTCTTATTTGCTACATTATTTAATGAAGCTGTGGACTGTGGAATGCTAGGCAGTGCCTAGTGCTGATTTCTTCTTTGCTACTGTGATGCCATTTTCTCCTTGATGTAGTATTTTTGAGACACCAGCAATTTTTTTTCATAGATTTCAAAGGGAGTGCACTGTTTAACACTATTTATAGGAAGAAATGGATCTTATAATAACTGATATAGGTCTGAAATGATTTTAAAATGCTA
Source organism: Strix aluco (assembly GCF_031877795.1). Taxonomy (NCBI): domain Eukaryota; kingdom Metazoa; phylum Chordata; class Aves; order Strigiformes; family Strigidae; genus Strix; species Strix aluco. The sequence continues at coordinate 42,696,922 of NC_133934.1, read as the reverse complement.
GGAAAATGTATTAATAAATGGAAGCAAATTACATATTAAAAATTGTGTCACATTTTTAGTGTTCATATGTTTCTGTTCTGTGCAATGAGAGAGAGAGGTGAAAGTACTTGGAATAAATGCTGCAGTGAGATCTTTGTAGGAGCACCTGGAATATCCTTCCAAGAAAGAATTGCATTCTTGAAGCAAGGACAAATTTTTAGAAGGGTATGTGTGGTGGGTTGATGCTGGCCAGCACCCACACAGCTGCTTGCTCACTTACCCCACCCACACCTGCTCCAGCAGGACAGGGGAGAAACTAGGAAGAGCAAAACTCAGAAATCTCATGATTTGAGATAAAGACAGTTTAATAAGTGAAGGAAAGAGGGGAAAAAGTCCAAGTGATGCAAAGGTAATCATTCACCACCTCCCACAAGCAGAGTGATGCCCAGCCAGTCTCTTGGCAGTGGCCACTTTTGAAAGCCAACCCACCTTTACCATTCTTCTTCCACTACCCCGGTTTTACTGCTGAGCATGACATCATGTTGTATGGAATATCCTTTTCACCAATTTGGGTCAGCTAGCCCAACTGTGTCCCTGTCCAACCTTTTGCCTACTTCCAGCCTTCTTGCTACTGGTGTCTTGCCTTGGAAACTGCTACTGGTTCTAGTACAACAAATGATGTCTTTGTGTTTTTCCCCATCTAATACTGTGAGTTTGGAGGCCAGTCACATCTGATTCTATGTCTGAAAACTTTAACATACAGACAAGCAAGGCAGAGAGTGTGTCAGTTCAGTTATTTTCTTCTCTGGGCTCCCCCCATATCACTATCCTCAGAGCCAAGTGAAAAAGAAAGCTTGGACAGAGTTGCTTTCATTTCCCATCCATGTTGAGATAGAGTTCCTTCTTCCCACTGAAAGGGGGATGTTTCCATTTTGTGTTCCTCTTACTCCTCTTGCATGATGTGCTAAAGTAAGTGTTGCTCCATAGTTTTCAAAGAACAAGAGAAATTTGTTTCATGTTACAACCTCTCTTCTCCAGTAATGTGCTCTTTTTATATCACAATAAAACATTATCTGCCTAAAGTTTTGAGTCAGGGGAGATGGACTGTCAAAAGCCTTTGACTCTCTTACATTTAGAGCCATTGCATGCGCAAATGTGCCAGGAATTAGTGTTCCATTTCTGGAGTCCCAGCTGGTTCTTAAAGACTTACCAAATACTGTCACAGTCAAAATGACTTCAGGCTTGTAAATGAAGAGGGGTTGCATAAGCAGTTGGAGAGCAGGCTGATGGCAGATGGAAGGGACCCATCTGTGGAGGGTCTTTGAAACTCTATCAATTTCACCCTGAAAAGTTTGGCTTCATCAGAAGATTCAGGGTTATCCTGTGGGCTGGAAAGTAGTGTCTGATAAGTAAAGTGCATTAAATCTGCTTACCATTCTACTTAACAATATCCTTCTGTTTTACCAATTTAAAAAACTGATTGAATGGAAACTATTAAAATAGATTTTACTTCTAATTAAAAGGTAAGCACTGCATCATTTTGAAAAAAACTCTGGAAACTTGACAGCAACTGAACAAAGATGGAAAGCTTTGGAAATTACTCTGTTCATCTTTGTTGGATGTACAAATAGCCTTCTTCAAGGATTATGTAAATTGATAGAGCTTCACTAAATTTAGTTATGCCTCTCTTACACTAGCTACAAATTTGATTTGGGGTTATCTTTTGTACAGTTTAGATACTCCATTGCCCTTCCTAACACAGCCTCAGCAATCCCATTATCTGTCTGTAATTCGCAGAGGTCAGAAATCAGCCTGCCTGAAGAGATTCACCTTCTTGGAGATGGCTCTGGGCAAGTCTGCCACACAGGAAACACTCAATGTCTCTCCCTGAGGTGACAGATGGGGCCAGGCTTTGGGATGCTCAATCCATGGGAAGGGCTAGGGTCAGGCTTCCCTATTGCTCTTTCCCTCCCAGAGGAAGGATGTGGAAGGGAAAGTTTCTGTTTCTGTTGAGGAGTAGTGCTGCCCAGCACCTCCATGCTGGACCATCCAGGAATGGCAGCCAAAGGCAGTTATCTGCATTTCCAGAGCTCTGACATTTGAGACATCTGCCTTTCCTTTCCTACACCTTGAAACAGGACAGCCATCACATATAGTGGTACTGAATGGTAACAGATACCAGTTTTCAGAAGGCATGTTACGTGTAATATTTATCTGCTTCCTCCCTCAGTTACTTAGTTGCAGCACTTTCTATCTAAAGAGTAAATCACAGTTGATCAAAATATCTGGACCCTTAATACATTTCAGGGAAGAAAGTGTTTTCCAGTTCTAGCTATGTTAAAGAGCAACTTCTGCTTTACCAGTTTGAAAGTTCAGGGACATGTTGTGAGTTTTTCCCACGTTTTTGAGCATTCAGGTTAGTGAAAGTTATTATTCTGTCCCCTCAAATGAACTTAAAGGTTTTCTGTCTTCCTTTTATTTGTAAAACCTGAACATCTGTATCAGTTCATCTCTACTCAGGAAAACACTTAGGTACATGCTAGAAATTGCTCTCCAGAACAGCACTGTCATCTACAGAAAATGAATTCATAATGCAAAAGGTTTGAAAACACCTTTGTGATAATACAGCACTAACTATTGATGTGGACGTAACTGGGGGAGATATGGTTTGTTTTTTAAGTTAGAATCTTAAGGTCACTGAGATCATGTCAAACCCCCAAAAGTGGTTAATATTTTTAGTTAATTTTTTTTGTTATTTCTAATGACAGAGAGGTCTCTGATGATTAGGGTATCCTTGGAAAACTTATTTTCTTTGACTGCCAGCACTATTTTGATTGTTTTGTAGCAGCCTGATGGCTGCAGCTCACTGCTGCAGCCTGCTTCCAACAGTTTATTGCAAGCAGGAGTCAGTGATGCTATTGACCCCTTCTGTTTAGAGGAAAAGTGACTACAAATTCTTTTTTCCTTTCTGAAGGTGAGAAAGGTACAAAAGTAATTGCTCTTTGTTATATAGTGTTCCTGTATTTGGCCCTATTTCTGACTGTATTTCATTAATTAACATAGATGAGACATGCATTGTGGATGTATTGTGTGTTTCACATCTGCAAAATGAGATCTACACAATCTATCAAAATGTTTGTGAGTTTGAAACGTAGTTTTATTTTTGATAAAAAGTAAAAGTTTGTAGAAGATATTAATTCTAAAACATCCGTTTGTGCTTATAGATACATTAGTGCTAACTGATTTCTATAATTATATATTATGGTTCATATTATTTATAATTAATGCTGACAAAGATGATGATATAATTTAAAATATATTAATTATGAATGGCTTCTGTTCTTTAGAGAACTTATTTTTTCCTGTATGCATATTGAGATAGGTTTTACCTGTGGGTAAGTCCAGTCCACATTTCTCCAGCACTTTTTGTGTATATTGGAATCTTTTCAGAAAATCTGCACCAATTTAAGCAACTCCACAGAAAACATTTTGCAGTGCTTCAATTCTGAATTTGTTTGCATGTGTATGAGATGCTGGGAGTGTAAACATTTGCAGTGGTGCTGAGAATGGGCCAATGTGAATTTTAAGCCCAGATGTTCTTTTCTCTCACTGTATTAACCCAGATATTTTAGCACATGAATACTGCTTGGAAGCATCAGCTCTGCCAGAGACAGTGTTGAAATGCTGGTAGTTTGTAAATACTATTTATGTGTGGCCAGTTTTACATCCATTGCTCACAATGTATGTTACTTATGGGTATGGCATACTTTGTGGGTATGCAAACAGTTCTCTTGGTTAGATAAAACATCTGCTTTTAGCACTCTGAGTAAAGGGATATATATATATCTGTGTATCAGGAGAGAAAAAATGTGTGGTTTCTGAATCCATATGTTATGTATAATCTAGAGATACTGTGCAGAAGCTTGTATGAGACTGTCTTGTTCCCTTTTGTCTTCAGCAAATTCATTTCAGAACATTATGTGCTGGAAAAGTTGTGTGCTCAGTGTGGGCTTATTCAAGTGATGTAGATTAGATAAAGGTCTAAGCACCAAAAAGGCAGGGAAATTGTTTAGTACTTCCTATGAGTTGTAACTCGAATAAATTGAATCACAAAAAGAGCTTAAAACTGATGTGGATGGGAGAAGGCCATCTACTCCTACAGACCACAAACTGTGATGAAGCTGAACCACCCAGGCATCTCAGATTGTACTTCCTCATTCATCAGCTGAAAAACAGGGAAGTACTAGACACCTCAGCTGTCATGAATGAGCTTGTTGGAGTCCCTGGACGATTTGTGACCTTAGAGCAAAATGTGATATTCTTCTGTCAGGATTCTAGTGTCCAGGTGATAGTGTGAAATTCACTCAAGTGCAATTAGCCAGCTAAGCATGCACATCACTTGTCCTGTGCAGAATCTCAGGACCTTCTTGAAAAGTCAGAGAGGCTGGCAATGGCTGGGGAAGACACATTGCCTGTGGTGTAAACTCTCAACTGTTGAGGCCGAAAGCAGGAAGGCCAGTAAGCTTAAAGATGTTGGCATGAGTGCAGTGATACTAAAAGTTTGAATAGATGCCTTCAGTGGGAAGTGGATTAGAAGGTGAACCCCACCTTTTGGCAGCCAGCTGGGGAGTGATCGGCATCATCTTTGAGATAAATGTATAGGGATGGAAGATGTGCTGGATGATGATGCCTATTTCTGTGACATGGAAATGCATTTTTCCACATAGTCTGAGTGAAATAGCCAGAATCCAGGGAGTGGAGGCTGCCCTCTTGGGAGCTAGAACAGGATTTTAAACATTATGTGCCAGTGTTACAGATTTCACAGGTGACATTGCACAGAAGGCAGGAAGGTAATTTTCACTCTTCTCTCCAGTAAAATGTACTAAAGGGTAGGCATCCCCTTAGCTGGAATGCATGCAGTGCCTTCCTATGCCAGGAAGCTATGAGAGACTTTTGTTGCATTTGGCCTCAGCACAGAGGAAGAAATATGCTTGAGGTCTTCTCTAATGAAGGGCTTCTGATCACTTAATATCAGACCAGTGGCTGGTAGGAAGCTTGTGCAAACAAATTTAGCACAGACATTGTAATGATGAGATGGAGCCCCCTCTAAGAGGATACATTTGGAGAGTCTTGTGGTGGGAACGGAGCACAGGAGTTAGTCAAGGAGTGAACTTCATGCTGCGCCATTCTGGGTGGCACATTAGAGAGACTGTCTTGTACAGTGTGTTCTAGTGTCTTGAGCCTGGGGGCAAAAGCAGCTTACAGGATGGATATTGCTGGTGCAGATCACTTGTCTTGATAAATTTAAGCCTGAATTTAGGCATGTGAAAAGCAATATAAACATTACCACTGAAGCTGATTACAAAACTTCCACTCAGGACTGTGCAGGCCAACCTTTGAGTTTGATTGCAACCATGTTATTTTTTTCTAACGTGAAAAGCCTCTTTCTTCTTACCTATTTATATGTCAAGCTTATGTTCACATAATTTTTGCAGGCAAAACTTTCTATGCATGGATTCTATATGGAATGTATACTAGCACAAAGACTCCAGGAAACTGCATATTTCATAATAATCACTTCAGTGTGTATATAAAGGCTCCTGGCAGTATTTTGTGTATGAAAATGCTTTCAGGACATAATAGGCTTATGGTACTGCAACCATAATTCACTTTTTTTTCCCCCTAAGTCTAAGGAGCCGCCTTTTTTTTTTTTTTTTTTTTTTTTAAATAAAAGAGAATTACATTTGTAACCCTCTTTCTCTGATTCACTTTGGCAACTTTTACTCCTTTTGCTCTTTTTACTGAGTTAGTAGGTAAGGGTCAATATTACCTGACTATTATGTGCTCACCAGTCTGATGAGAAGTCTAAGTGCATGCTGCTCAAGCAGTTTTAAGTCAGGTGAGGAGGGGTCAACCTTCTTTGCTCCTTAAGTTGAGCTGATCCTTGATGTTGCTGAGTTGCCATCTTCTGGTTCCCCATTTTTTTAGCATTTTAAAACTTTTAATGTCAGTATTTTTCCTCTTGAGTCCTCATGCTGCTAACTATCTCATATCCACACTGACACATTTTTCTGTGTTTTTATGCTTCTTACCTCACAAGGCTTTTGGTTCGCTTCCTTTCGGTCATATCAGCAGTTTTCTCAGCAGACTGACCAAAGGGCACACAGCTGTACTGCCCCAAACCGGGCTTTGGTTCATAGAGGGCAGTAGCCCTTATCTGAGGGTTGCATGTGAATGGTGTCTCCAGATACTCTCCTCTTCTGACTTGTTGTTTATCTGAAGTTTTTGAGAATATATTAATATTTACACTCATGGCTTTAGCTATATCCCACTAAGCGTAGATAGTATATAGAAACAGCCAAGACCAAATTTAGTGTCTTGTCAGTGTGCAAGTCTTTACAGAATTTATAACAATAAAATAAAATGTCATGATAAAAGACTAAGAATAATACTTAGGATTTCCTTTGTGTTTTGCTGTTCAAGGATGTATACAAACATTAAATAGCTAATCACAGAATAAAGTATATTTAAAATAAAATATAAAACATAATCTAGTGTTCAGAAGCTAAAGAACATCACGCTACTGAATAAGAATTATATGGAGAAAGTGACTTGAGAGAGATCTCCACAGTAAATCAGATGTTATTACTTTCATTATTTGCCATTTCCTGGCATATAGAAGATCCTATCATGGACTAGAATTCCACCCTTTTACACAGTATACAAGCAAAACCAAACAATGATCTCCTTTCAAAGAAGTTACAATCTAGGCATAAAATAAGGGCTGATAGGCAACAAAACTTTAGGATTTTGTGAGATGTGTTAGACTATAGTGTAGGTAATGTCCTGCTACATGAACTGCCTAACTTCAATAAGGCTTTTCTTAGACATTAAACAAAAGAGGTTATAAAGAAGGCACATATATTAATTCAATGAGTGAGTCTTTCAGCTGTCTTTTTAATAAGATTTATGAATCTTAACCAGAGATCCCGTGGGAAAGCCTGTATTCTGTTTAACGATAAAACCCAAGTGGCTGAGACTGCTGCCTTTACTGCAATACTGGCATTCTTCTTCTCATGCTGGGAGAAATGTCAAGTTAATTATCATCAAAGTAAATTCAATTTTGCTGATATTTAGTTGCATTTTTATAATTTACAGCTGTGATTCTGCAGGTGTGTATCTTGGCTCATGTATGCAGTTATCATCTGACATGATGAAGTGAGTCACAAACACCTTGGCAGCTTTCCACTCTGAAAATACACTGGTCTCCAGCAGAATCTGAATCTACCACTACTAGGTCTTCAGGATCATTTTCAGATAGTCTTCCAAGCTGTCTTGTCTGGTTCCCATTCTGCTTTTTCTCTTTAAAACTGGAACTTTAGAAGAAATGAAAATTCCCCCTAAATGATTGTTATTCAAATGTCTCAGAATTCCTCTGGAAGGCTCCTTGGTTGTTTCATGACAGCCTTTTTGTGCTTCACATATTAAAGTACCAGAGACAGCTGGTGGAATATCTTCTGCTCTCTTGAGCATCTGACCTGTTACAATAAACACACAGCGGTGTATTACAGGTTGGTTAGCTAAGATTTACAGAGATACAGACAACAGGTTTAAGGTTTGGACTTTATTTGGGTTTGGTGAATCTGAAGACTCTCAGCAAAAAATTTTATTTTTGCTATTGAGAGCTTGTGTAGTTTCACATCTGTCTTTGAACTTTCAGCTTTCTTTATACTCCTATGTACATGTTGGAATTTATGTATGGCACAGCACATAGCCACTTTACCCAAGAGTAGAGCAGAAACATATGGACAGATAGTATCCCTGTCTTCTCTCCTGAAGTATGAAGAGGTATGTGATTAATGATCTCTAGCCTGCAAAGCTAAGATGTGTCATGTGACATGATGTAGGAGGCTTTCCACCTAGAAGTCTTGATTATGGAAATGAGTGTATAATTAATGAGAAAGAGGAAAAACCCCAAAACATTAGGGAAAGAAATTACATGTCTAAGATGGTTTGAATGTTTCTGATTCCATCTTGGGATGCAGAAATGGACTGAGTAATCTCAGGATTTCTTTCAGCTTTACTTTTTATTATTCTGTTTCTCCAGAAGAAATGTAGGATGTCAGGATTAGTACCTGTCTGCATGCACTGCTGTTTCTAAATAACACGTAATACCAAAATAACATCTTGTCCACAGCCAGTAGCTTCCTCCATGCAGCTCTTTGATTTCGTAAGGAGGGATTTACAAGGGGAAAGAGAAAGAGACTGAACAAGGACATAGGCAGAATTAAGACGGAGGCTGAAAAGGGGACTGATGTCCAGCTGGCTCTGCAGGAAAGGAAAACCAGTCTAAAGGCAACACCTAAAGATAAAAAAGCATCTGGTGATATTGCAGACATTTAATATGTTTATAAATAATGTAATGCGTTCTCAAAGCTAAGTTATCTTGTAGTTCTGCTTACTTTAGCAGGGTTTTCCATCTCCCTGAGGGCACCAACAGCCCTGACTGTCCCTGCCCACCCCCTGGGACTTCCTCCCACCCACCCAGGGCCCAAGACCCCATTTCAGCCCCCCAAGCTGTCAGCCCCTGTCCCAGTGAGATCACAGTGGTGCTGGTCTCCAGCTCCCCACAGCCCTGCATGCCAGCATCCCAGCCCAGGCTCTGTCCATCCCTGTCCCCAGGGAGGTGCCCAATGCCTGGGGATGGGGCTGCCCCTCAGCTGCCCTGCTCCTGGCTGGGGTGTTGGGATGGGCTCTGGCTGTGGCTGCCAAGCCCTGCCCTGATGTCCCCAGAGAGCCCCTACAGCATCCTGTCAGGGGTATAGAAATCAAAGTCTGGAGTTAATTACTGCATTTGTTATGTGGAGCAAGCCTACTCTGTTCATAACTGAGAATTTACTTATTACCACCTCGAACACTTTCAGCAAAAGCCCCAAACAAAACCCATAATAAGTCTCACATAAGAAAATTTTGTGAAAATTATGCACATTCTGTATTACCATATTTAATAACAGAAAAACAGGGCTGGATGGGACCTCAAGAAGTTGTGGAGTTAGTCTTGTTCCAGTACAAGTCCTGTTTTCAGCCACATCCAGCACATGTTTTCCAGTCTGTAAATACTACAGCTATATCTATGTTGTCAGTGCATATCCCAGCTTCTTAATCAAGAAGTTTGAAATGTGAGGCTGAGTTTCATTCACTACTTTAAAAACGGTGGGAAGTAAAAGAGTAGAGATAACCTTGACAGGAGAACTTCCTTGTGTTTGTAGAAGGAGCTAATTCAGGTTTAAGCTAGTAATACGACTTTCAACGCAAGTCAGATATTATGTGAATGTTTAAATTCTTTACTTTTTCCTAGTTTTCAACAACTCTTTTAAAAAAATCTTTCTTTTTTTCGAGGTCCATTTTTTCTCAGAACATTATGTAAATCCAAAAGATAATGTTTGCATTCAGGTCTGTGTACTGTCATTTCCCTTCCTGGTTTCTAAATACGTCCAGATGACTCAGAAAGCTTGGTTTATTCCGTCAGGTTTGACCATTTATGGATCAGATCAAAGAACTTGCTGGTGTCTGAACTGAGAATTCTGTTTCTCTGAGACATGGAGAGGGCATTTAGAGAGACTAGAGCAGAGGTACTTAGTCAAAATTAAGGTAGTTCTGCCTTCAAACAATAAAAGCTACAGTGATGTAAGATGCTTCGATCTTGCACAATTCACCTCACTCTAGATTTTGCTTCCAAAAATGGTTTCTCATGTTAGTCTATCTTCCTTGAATTTTCTTACATTTCCACTCTATTTCTTTTCTTTTCACTCACTTCCCAAGACACCTCTTGAATTCTGTCCTAATATAATTTCTTTAGCCGAGGATCTGCAGAACAGGTTAAATGTATGAAGACAAGAGAAATTTTGCAAAGACTTGAAGACACTGAAATTTGTTTTGGTTTGTTTTTCCCCCCAGTGAACAAACCCTAACATTTTAAAATTTGTTGCTAGGAAAATCTAGATTGTTTAAGGTAGGTTAATCAAAACATATCTTCTTTACAAAATCAAACTTTTGTGTGTTAAAATTTAGACTTTTTATTATGCTATTACAAAAATTGGAGACTTTGAACAAAGAATGATTTGAAAATTAAAAGATGGAACATTTTTTTCTGCTTGCATCTTGTCAGAGCTTTATTTTCTAGCTTTCTTTTGAAATTAAATTACAACATAATCCGGTTTTATTAAATGCTCTGATTTCAGCTAAACAGCCCATTTTTCAGAATTCCTCCATCAGTTCTACTTCCAGTAGCTAGTGTTGAATAGGCACAACAAGAACAAATACCTTAGCAGGAGAGGAAATAATATTGTTAAGCACAGACAGTTGTGGCTGAATAGCCACCACTGAATGTACAAAATTAATTTCAGTGTGTAGTTTCTGATATTCACAAGAACTGTGATGCAGTATAGTTCCTGCAAAAATAATTGCACTATAACTCCTAAGAATGAATTTCAAATAAAATAGAAAACTTGGAGAAGATAACAGGCATGCAGGACAAGCGCTGCCAAACCCATAAACCACAACATGAATTTTTCCTATCAGTTCTGCTCTCTAGATAGTAAAAATTTCGTACTTTGTCCAAAAAAGACAAAGATTCATTGTGATAGTAATGCATTGTATATAGGATTTTGAAGAAAATGAGTTTTGCAGTCCTGGTACTGGCTGGTGTGTCAGGCTCTGAGTTGAAAGGTCTTTGGATTTTGGTATCACTTTAGTTAAATTAAAGATATTTGACATTACGTCACATATAGTTTGATATAAAATGTTCTGTGGTAGTTTAGGTGGATTTTAATTTTGCCTAGTGCCACTATTAGTGCTTTGGGACATGGTGAGAGATTTATAGATGTTTAAGTTTCACATGAGTTAACGTGGTAAATAACCTTTAGTGCTGTCTGGAAGACTAAATACATTAATCCCTTCCTAAAATCCCTTTTACACCTTTTGCTTTCAGGGTAAAATGAAGAGTAGAGACTAAGAAACTCACTCAAACCATGAAGTTGAATTAAAAAGTAAAATATGGATGACAATGCCTAACTCTACAGCTGAAAATAATAGAGGTTAGGAACATGATATAACACATAATCTATTATAATAGCTGTTAGAAATTAGAAAGGTGAATTGGGGTAGGTTGTAGATAGACATGAACTGGGACTGGTTTTAATCCAGTACTCTAAAGTGTGTTTCGAATTAAAAGAAACATTTACCTTTAATGTAAACAGTTGGTAAGGCCATGTGTAGAATTATTAATACTCCAGAAAATCTTACAATTGTAATGTGCTTACAAGCTCATAAATAGCTTTGAATAACAGAGTAATTTGAAGTGAGAATATGTTGCTGCCTGCATTCAGTATTGTGGCAATTTATACAAAGAAGTCCTTCCCCTTTTATTTATTAAAAAAAAAGTGCAGTTCCAGAGTATACATTTACTCATAAGCCTTGTTGCCTTCAAAATATTTTTCAGCAAATGATCAAGTGCTTGGAAATATGCTTTTCTGTGAGAAAAATAGTAAATCTGCTATTTTATGCTGTTAGAAATGGAAGTGATCGGGTTTTACATGGAACTAGGTCAACAAAATCTTAAAAAGGTGTATGACTTACTAAGAAACTAGTCTTGTCATTCTGAGATTAGCTTGTGCTTAAAGAGCTCCCATGATACCTCATGGTATCATGGAAAATACTCCATTCTTCCTCAATGGTAGTATTTCTTGCAGTATTGCTTCTACATTTCACTAAGGTCTGCTCTTTGGTACCTGTGGGATAGATCAGGAGAACCTGTGGGTTTGTCCTGTAGAAGAGACTGATGTGATGAACAGCATTATACAGATTCTAAACAATTTTGTGGAAATGCAGGAGTGTGTCACATATCAAGGCAAAGTGAAAACTTTCTATTACTCTCATGTTTCAGTACCTCTCCTGACTTTCAGAAGAGCTGTAAAAATTCATTAATAGATTACTTTGTAACCGTTATTCTGAGTTTGACCTCTTCTAGTGCTTATGTAAAATATTCTTCCATGGTTGCACAGTGACTGACACAGTTAGAACCTTGTTGATTGCAATCTCTGTATCTCACCAAAATATAGATGACAATGATGATTAGCTGTAGTTGTGTAGCACATATCTGTGAGGGAGAGAAAATAGAGAGAGGATGCTTGATCTGCATATTGCAAAGTAAATGTGAAGGTGTACAGACTACTAAAAGAGATTCAATGGCTCATAATAAAACTCCCTATCACAGAAATAAGATTTCTGTGTTAACTAAATGAAAACTTTAAGCATGCTGCAAGTAGCATTAAGATTGAAATATACTGTCTCTATTTATTTCTTAATATTTAAAATTATCAGAAATGTTTATCATTGAAAAGGAGTTCCTTAGCATGCTCAGCTCCTTGTAATTTTTTGAACCATTTAAAGCAGTACAGAAGCGCAGAGCCAGGAACCTGGGCGGATATCCAAAGGCACTTTGGAGTTTGAGTCATAGGACTTTTGATCTAAATATTCTTTGATCACTTTTAATTCAGGACAGGTAAAATTGTGGAAATTGCTGGAGAAACATTTTTTATTTTCACTAATATTCTATAAAAGTAAACATAGGTATTTTTCTTGTTTTGAAAAAGAGACCTTTTGAGATCAGCACACTGATATATCATGGAACTGCTCTGTTGTGGTGCCCAATGATCCTAATGATCCCTTTCATCTTTATTGCAGTAGTTTGTAGACTGCAAAACAAATCATAAAGGAATGCAATGTAAGTGCATCAAAAATTGATGTAAAATTTTGTATAAAGTGCTTTGAGAATCAGAGTGATTTGCCAGTAGAAATGATCTCTGTATAGAGCTTAGTACCTTAAAAGAGGATATTAGTGTTAGTAGTAGTTACAAATAGTGAACCTTTTATTAATAAGAAAGAAATCATTAAAAAGTCAATATTAGCAGAACCAGTGCATTCAATAGAATAAAACCTATTATGTTTTTCTAAATTGATATTAAGGATGAACTTTTATGGGACAGTTGGCAGAAAGTTTCAGTGCATCCTCTGTAAAAGAATGACTTCTTCATGTAGACAACATTGCTTATGTTGTCCATTTCCGCGTTATAAATCATGCCTGGACAACATGAGACTTCAGAAAAACAAAGGTCTTCATACTTGCCTTTTGAGTTTTGAAGTTCTTGGCCAAGTCTGGCTGATTCTTTCAGACTTTTTCTGTGGAACAGTTATATGTATTTTTATGTCAAGGATTTTAGTAGGCTATACCAAACCTGATGCTGCAAAGTCCAGAATGCTTGCAAATCGCAAAACATAAAATGGTGTTAAAATGCTTGACTCGCTAATACTGAAAGTAAAAATCACCAGGATGAATGAACATATATATCTCTGAAACCCTCTGGAAGTCTGTTGTGGTTTAACCCCAGATGGCAAGTAAGCACCACACACCTGCTTGGTCACTCGCCCCCGGTGGGATGGGGAAGAGAATCAGAAGGGTAAAAGTGAAAAAATTCATGGATTGAGATAAAGACAGTTTAATAAGTAAAGCAAAAGCTGCATGTGCAAGCAAAGCCAAACAAGGAATTCATTCACCACTTCCCATCAGCAGGCAGGTGCTCACCCATCACTAGGAAAGCAGGGCTCCATCACGTCTAGCGGTTACTTGGGAAGACAAACGCCATCACTCTAAGCATCCCCCCTTCTTCCTTCCCCCAGCTTTATATGCTGAGCATGACATCATATGGTGTGGGATATCTCTTTGGTCAATTGGGGTCAGCTGTCCTGCCTGTGTCCCCTCCCAACTTCTTGTGCACTCCCTGCCCACTTGCTGGTGGGGTGACCTTGACTCTGTAAGCGCTGCTCAGCAATAAGGAAAACATTCCTGTTTTATTAACACTGTTTTCAGCACAATTCCAAAACATAGCCCCATACTAGCTACTATGAAGAAAATTAACTCTACCCCAGCCAAAACCAGCATAAAGTTGTCGTGATTGAAACTTTTTTCCCTGATCCTCCCCTCATCATGTGGGCAAATGGTTGGTCCAAGATGATCAGAATTCAGAAAGAACAGGAATGGGGAGGGGGCCAAAAGAAGACTATAATTAACAAGTAATTAACGTGGTAGAACTGGAGTCACTTAATAAACAGGATCTCAAAATAAGTGGTTGTACAGAAAGGTTCCACTTATGTCAATAGGTTCCCCAGTACTTATGCCTGCCCTTAAGGTGTTTTAAAATGCAGTTGAATATGTTTTCCTCATAGATCCCATAGAAGGGGAAGAAAATTGGTGGCTGGAAGAACATAATTGGGGATTAAAATGTTAATGAATCTCTCATTTTGCATTCCTAATGCATTTATTGAAAGACAGTTATTGATTTAATTATACTAACAAAACAAATTACATTAAAAATGCAGTCCTACTCAGTTTTGAACCTTGGAAATGGAAATAGGTTTTTCACCTTCAGAAAAGAAGAAAATCCTATTTCAAAGACAGGAAATCAGTTGGATTATGTCTAGAAATTTATTATGGATGCTTTTGAAATGCTGTTGGCATTGAAATTGCAGAGTGCTATTATTCTCCAATGTAATTATAATTGGCTTGATTGCATAATCTTATACATCCTAGTAATAACATTTGCAGAAGTAGATGCAGTCTAACTGAAATCCAGGCGGACTTAAATTTTCTGATAACACTCTTAAAGCACAGCACTACAGTAAATCGTAAAGGAAGTACATTTGCAGTACTGCTGCACAATATAAGTATAGTTTGATATGTCCATAGAAGTTGAAGATTCAAGGTACATAACTTAAAGAATCATAAGACTGCATACTACATGTTATATATAGGCAGCAGACATTCCAGTTATGCACAGACCTTTTTTTGGTAATTTCTTTTCTGAGAGTTTGGGAGACATACAGCCTCCTAATAATAATTTCTGTTCATACAGAAGAGCTAAACTGCAGCTGTTCAACTTGCATATATTTTGAACACTTAGGCTAATAAGTGGCAGTTGAGGAAGCAAAATTTCACTCCTGAACTAGGGGCTAGTCCAGGATCTTGTTCCCCAGCTATTCGGTTTCTGTTGCTGGCGGGCAATAAATGAGTGGGTCTTCACTACTTTATGTGAGTGTGCTGACAGGCAAGTTGGCTGCCATACTTTGCCACTCAGCAGAATACAGTGCATCTTAGCTTCTCGGAAGCCAAGGCCCTATAATGGCATGTGACCATGGAGCCATATGTTGTGCAGAGCTTTCTAGGAACCTATCCCTAAGTGCTTTTTTTCAAATATGGCTGAAATTTGCTGATAGATCCAAAACGTATTGTGTGGGATGAATAAATAGACAAACTTGCAGCATGACAGTAAAAGCTGTTCTCTTAGGAAGCTGAATTAGAAATGGTTCATGAAAATGTTAAAAATTAGAACTTTTAAAAAAACCAATTATATGCAGATGAAAAATGCTTTAGAAACCTGTATCTTTTTTTATGGTGGTTTATTCTTCTTCCTCCTTGCTTTTCTTTTCCCTTTAACTGTTTTTGTTAGACTGATGTACTATTTTCATTTGAAGAAGCTGAATAAGTTATAAAGAAGTACAGATGGACAAAAAGATAAAATGCAAAAAGAGAAAATGAAAGTGAAACAAGCATCCCTATACCGTGCTCCTTCTAGTGTCCTTAATGGCAAATGAAGGAAAAAAAATTCCTTAAAAATTTTAAAATATCTTATTTTGACCCCAAATTGAAAAATGTGAATGATTTTATTGAAAAACAGAATTTTAAAGGAAAGGTGCTAATGAATATAAAGTACCGTTTTATCAATAAAATGTCAAACTTGTAGCATCTCTTGTCACAGGATGGTTATAAGCAATAAGCCTTCTTATTTCAGCAACACTGCAGAAGTGTAATAGCAGGGACTTCTGCATGTTGAGCAGAAAGCACATTCAGAAACTCTAGAAAGGCTCTGACAGAAGACAGTTTTGAACCATGTTTTCTGCTGACATTGGCTATTTTATTTTCTCCATATTGGCCACTAAAACAGTGTTAACTATACTTCTATTCAATAAATACTGTCTTTGAACAGTTTGCTAATACCATTCTTGTTTTGGTGGTGACTGTCATTCTTTCTCTTAATTTCACATTATGTTGCCTTGTCCAACATAATCTTTAATAATATGTCTATATTTTCCATGTTCCTAATCAACTGTCTTTGCTTTCTCTTGGATTTCTCTTTACTAGACAATGATTTGCTTCACCATTCCCACTGATGTGTCTTTATGCTTTTTGCTAGTACACTGCACAGAATCATAATTTAGGTTGGAAGGAACCTCTAGAGGTCATCTAGTCCAACACAGGTCTCATCAGCTCATGCTTCTCAGGGCTCTGTTGTCTAGTTTTGAGTATCTCTAAAGATGGAGATTCCATAACTTGTCTGAGAAACTTAATATGTGTTTCAACCTGTGACCATTGCCCCTTGCCCTACCACCATGCGTCTTCAAGAAGAATCTGGCTCCATCTCCTCTGTATCCTCACAAGTGCTGAAGGGAGGAGAAGAATCATTCGCCTTGACCAGTGGGCTACACTCTTGCTAATAGATCTGATAGCTTAATACTGATAGCATCTCATGCTTTCAGACTACTGACACTCCTAGTATTTATACATCTTTTTGAGAGCTTGTGCTATTACTAGAGGCATGTAAAGGCTGAATTAAAGGTTTAGTCAGTTTCTGTCTTTGGCCTATTCTGTTTTGCCTCTTTTGTGGCTTCTTATAGAGAAACCAGCAGCTGCTATTACTAGTACTACACTGACACCTGCAGTTATTGACTGTGACAGAAGAAGAAGGTGCTTGAGCATTATCCAACCTCAGTTTTGTCCCCTTGAAGAAAGAACTATTTAAAGAAAACCCCTTGTGTGGCTCATCATGATATGCAAACCTGAGGCATGTTATGTTACATTTTGCAGAACAGCTCGGTAAATAGAAAAAAAATCAAACCAGCAGTAATCCACGAAGTCCATTTCAGACTCTGATCTCTTTTTTTGAGCAAAAATACTTCCAAAATCATCTTAACTGTAGCTCTGGTTGCATGAGATAAGGAATAGTGCTGAGACAATCCTGTTTCTTCCTTTCAACCTACCTGTACCTGTGAGTGAGGGCTTTGCCTGGCAAGATGAAACTTAATATATCTTGCTTATATTGCATATTTCCTTGAACAGTTTAATGGAATTGGCAAAGAAGGAGGGGACTTAAGTGCAGTATATAGATGTTTACTACTATATCTAATATATTCTGTAAAATAAAAATATGTGTTTTAAAGAAACAAATTTAGCCATTTAATTCCAAAAGTTGAAAATCATGAGTAAAAATCTTTCTTATATACTTTTTTAAAGTGTTTTGATGTCTGCATTCACTGTACTTATGGTTAATATAATTTAGCGGAACTATTAATACTCCATTTTTTCAGAGTTTAATGGAATTGAAACTTGCCATTTCAAAAGTGTTGGAGACAGAAGACCTTTGACCACAAAATATTCAAATACTGAAAATGGCAATGCAGACTTCAACATCAGTGGACTTCATCCCTGTTTGCTGCACATGAACTACTTCTCTTGGATTCTGTTATCACATTCTTGAGCTTTCCAGTGCCAAATACTGAGGACAGCTCAGGTGATGCAGAGAGTTGCTTTAGTTGGGCCACTGATAAACTGTGTCATTCATTTGCTCATTGTTTTCATAAATGACTGTTATCCACCTAGGTGGCAGAGATTTTCAGAAGACCTTTCTCTGCTTTAAAGGAAGGGGGGGGGGTGTATTTAAATATTTTGATAATCTAGGTGCATATCAGGTTGCCTATATACTTTAACGTTATTCTTGTCACTATTTTCATAGATCACCAGCAGGAGATCCTATAGCCACCAATTAGCACTGCAACAGTCAGGGCAAAATGTTTTATTTCTAGTCAGCATGAACCTTACCAGCATATATTCTTTGATGCTTTTATTTTCTTTAGCAAAGGAAAGCATATAAAATTAATGGAATTTGCAGAAGTTGATATAGCATCCTGTTTAAGTTTGTTGTGTGTATAAGATGCAATGTATATTCTTGACTAAGCCTTTGCCTTTCTTGCTTGTCCCACCCCAGGGTGTTTGTGTTCTTCATAAGCATTCAGAAACTATATTTTATTATATTATTTTTCTAGTAAAGTATACTGAAGTATGGCTTTAATTTTTCTTTCACATACTTTCTCTGTTGCTTTGTTCTGGTCAGAATTGTGATTAGAATTATGGGGTTGTTTCTTATATCTGTAACCTGCTATTGCAGAGAAATAAATTGTTTCCCAAATAATATTACAGTCAAAGAATCCAGTTGACTTTCAAGAATATTCAGTTCCAAATTTGCTAAGTGTCCCACAAAGGCACTTTTACTAAATGGGTAGTGAGGAAATTTAGTGTGAAAGGAAAGTTTAATCTATTTTCCTCAGTGTCTGTATTCTTTAGCTTCTGGAAAAAGAAGTGGATGATTCCTCCCAAGTGCAGGGCAGTATAAAGGCCATAACAGAACACTGTTAGCTTCTAAGTCAAGATGGGAGATGGAGTATTGACAGCCCTATGGAATAGGGAATTATGTCTGTAACAATTTAGCAATTACAACATCCATACTTTTGATTTAAATGTACTCATCAAGCCTCATGACTATGCCTTAAGCATAAGCTGCTAAGGAAATACTTGTGAACTCTTTCTGAGGATGGCTTCTCCCTTGAGATACAAGCTGAATGAAGTAAGGATGATATTTTTGTGATGTACATCTCACTAAGAAGTGCTGCTCAATTCAAATAAACCATTGATGATTTCTTCAGTCATCTTATTTACAGCATAATAAACTGAGACAGCTATAAATCTAGAGCTGTGATACTGCCTTCCCCATCTAGTACACTCCTTTATGTTATTAAAAATAAAAAACAGGTCTAAAAAGCCTTATGCACTCAAGCTAGCAAAATGTTTTTTTCCAGATCTCACTAACTGTGTAACAACTCTCCCTCAAGCCAACACCCTTCCCTGACAGGGATGGGGCTTCTAATTAAGCATTTAAATGTAAACACATGACCTTATTTCCTGGTATAAAACAACACTGTGTGATGCTTAAACATAATGGTAGAACTGAGCTGTGGATATGTCATGTATTTTTTCAAAATGTGATAGGAATAAGAGTGGATAGAAGTTGTTTCCCTATGTTGAGAAAACAAGCTGAGTTCTTGAAAATTATATTTTCAGGTATAATATTGTGTCATACAGTTAGTTTTATCATAGAGGCTCAAAGCTTCAAGATTTCTGTTTTGCAGGGATAGTATTTTAGCTGAAGATAGTTTATTGATTAACTGTAAAAGGAAGGGAGAGGCCCGAGAAAGTGGAAAATGGACTAGCTGAGCTAGCAGATGTTTCTTATGCCTGTATTCCTTATAACTCTTTTAATGACATATGCAAGCTTTCATCTTGTTTTGGTTTTGTTTTGTCTGTAAGAGCAAAAACAATTAAGAGGTTAACCAAAGTTATCATTCAGACCAACTGGATACTGTTCAAAGAGAAAATTTAGGCTCCAGGAGGAATTTAACCTGAAGGGATTTCATTAGACTGTTTGTATAATTAGAAAATAGAAAGTATCGAGTTTCTAATGAAAATACTGCTTCTGATCCCAGAGAAAATAATTTCATTAACTTTTCATCCTGGTAGGGGAAACTATCATTGAGATATGATATATAAATCAGAATTTGTATCTGAGCCTGATATGCTGAATAACTCACATTAATTTTGGATGGTTATCATTTTTTGTGTGGTTTTTTTTTTAGTGTGTGAGGCTTGTGTGTAATGAATTTGTGATTGTTTATAGTATCCTGTAAATTAATTACTCTCTTGGAACTGAAATGTTTGAGGTTTTGGTGTTTTATTCCTCCCCCCTTCTTAGCTGAGGGCATTATTTCAGAATAATTCTGTGTAGAAAAGCATCTGATGTGATACTATTTTTAGGGTGCATTATTTGAGTAACATAGTCCATACTAAGTGCTTCCTGTCATTTCTCAGTTTTTCCAGGGGAAAATGAATTATCCAACCTGTAGAAATAATTTGTTGATTCTGGGTCCTATATGTATCAGCAAGCAAAACTAAAAGTACATTGAGTAACAAGAAGTATTATATTGTTTTTAAATTAGAATTTCTAAACTACAAAACTCACTATCCAGGCTTTTTATCTGGACAGTAGCTTAATTAGAATAATAAATACAATGTCTGGCATGCTCTGTGTTCTGTATCAGCATCTGATTCAACAATGCTTAAAAATTAACTTTGCTTTGAGGCCTATTTCGGAGATGTTGATGTCAAAAGCACTTTCTTTGCTACAATTTAGGGCTGCAAACCGAATTCCTACAGTGTTATCTGTCAGATGCTAATTGGCTAAAAATATGAGCCTTCTCTTTTTTCCATGCTAATTCTCATTAACAACAACATAGAGGTATAAAATATGTGGCTAAAATCCCACCATTTCTTTTTAGCATGTAGACTACACTTTTTTTAAGTATTAAGCATTTTTATTCATACTTTTATGTGTATGAAGGGAAGGAAATTTCTACTGAACCTTGTGAGCTCTCTTGATAAGGCCAAACTTGCGTGATAAAAATACTTTGTGCAAGACAAACAGAATTGCTTCAAGGCAGGAGGGAGAAAACACTAAAATAATGTGCAAGGCCACGTAACACTTCCAGACTGCAGATCAAGGAAGTACAGTAACACACTGGGGAAAAGTGTTTCTCTTTTATCTGAAGAACTGTGAATGTATTGGATGCCAGCTTTTTCTTAATGTGGTGGGTGAGTTTTTGCAGCCTGTGGAAAGGTGAATAGCCAGGTCTACAGGCTGCCCAGTGTATAGGAGAGAAGTGTCAGTAAACAAACTTCAGTGGTCATGTGAAGTGATGGCACATGAGTGAAGTGAGGTTATTGTGGTTTCAAGGTGTTATACGGGACAGCAAAGGCCTATGCCTTGCTTTTGAAAAGGAAGCAGGGATACAAACTATTGAATGCTGAATATCAGAGCTATGAATATTAATGTACTATTTAAGGCCATTTTTTGGAAGACACTTGGAGGAACAGCCTGCTTCACAAGTCTGCTTATCAGCTTTCTAAAAAGGGAGAGGGGAGGAAATAAACCAGTATAAACTCATTTGAACAAATATTTCTTTTGGTTGCTGGAACTTGGTCATATTTCCCTCTTAGGCTTTCTTTTTTACTAGTATGCATTATAGTCCCTGAAGGCTATATGCTTTAGGCCACAAGGAAGAAATGTCCCCTGTCAAATATGAGTGGCAAAACTCAAACTCTGCAGTATAAATCAAATAGGACATACTGATTAGTCGTTGTAAACATACTTGAATGTATGTATTCTATGTTGCATTTCATGTTCTGTATTGCTTTAATAAAAATTGGGTATGAAACATTAGTTGTGCTTAAAATCATCTAATATGTATCCAAATATCATAACTGTATACACAGCAGGAAAAAAAAAAAGAATAGAATAATATTTTCAGTAAATTTCTCTTTGTATAACTTTTTAAACATCTTGCATAAACAGATGAGATTAAAATAATGCTTTTCATCAGACAGCCTATTTTCCCCTACAAATATTGTTACTGAAAATGGCACTTAAAAGTAATTTTCTTATGATTTTTATTGTAACCGTTATTTTAGTGCTAAATTGAACATTTACTTTCCTTGTGTGTTAAATTATGTTAGAGAGAAGATTTCCATTTAAGTCTTGAGTTTCATAAAGGAAACAAATGGTAATGTGATGTTATTATGCCAATACTAATCAAATAAAACATATTACTGTCATCTTTCTTGCTTGTATCATTCCTGGCATGTACACAAAGCCTCTATAACATTAATTTATGCACGCTAGATATGTATATTTCAGTGCCTGAGAGTATTTTCTACTACTGCCTTGCATACAAATACACACACGTGCACAAACACAGAAATGCCCTTTGTTGTAATTTCTTTTTCTAAGAGTTTAACTTTGGGGAAAAACTTCACCAGCACTTTTTAGTGCCGGATAGTAGCACCATTAGAGCAATCAGTTTTTTATTCTTCCTGAAAAACAGCTACCATTTAACAATCCTTTATGTGAATGCAGAGCTCATTAATGGGATCAGGCTAAAAGTGTTATTTATAATGGCTTTAGTGGAGATCTCAAATTTACACAGTACTTGAATAAGCAAGTGAAAATGTCTTACAAATAAAACCAAAGGACTGCTAAGTCATCTATTTGTTTTAGAGAGACAGCATATTCTTAAGCAAATTCAGCAGTCTGGATAAAGGATTGTCTTATTCCACAGTAACCTAGAGTCCTGGAAAACTCCTGTGTACTCCTGGTGTATGGACCTCACTGCAGCTCTAATCTGTTCTTTGCTGAAGCAATTGTGCTCAGTTACTATTTAGTGAAGTGACAGCTGTGTTCGAACATAGCTAAGGAAAAGGTTGTCATTTCTGCCCAGCATCATTGACATGCGCAGTCAGTAATTTCTGCCAGGGTCGGGGTGACAGGTGAGTTCTGTAACCATCTTATCCTATGACAGACAAGCATCAGGGAGCAATTTGTTGAGTGAAAACGTAGTCAGTTGTATGTGAGAGTGGCAGCTTTATGTAGCTCATACCCTTTGTGGTGCTTAAATGTTATATCCATCTGTAGTCCAGATATGTGTGCATGTATTGCTACTTGTGATTAAAGCACATTCACATCAGAGCTTCGTATAGCTACCTTATACACATCAAAACCATCACAGTATCACTTTGCCTGTGCCACGTGGCAGTGAGCATGACTCCTAGAAAGCATTGCTCACAGCCTGCACACAGAGGTGAAACCAAAGAAAAACCCCAAAACAATAAATTACTAATTAACCACATGTTTTCATGAAATATTAACACATTAATACTCCTGCATAGTGCTTAATGTTACTAAATGACTTGCTGTTACTGAATAAGTGAGTTAAAGCTTATATAATCTATGCAGTGCAGCAAAATGCTGTTAGATGTCATAAGTACAAATTAAAGCAAAGGTAATTTGTATTTTCTTGTGGCCTCTTCTTGGCATGTACCCTGACCAATCGATGTGTAATTTACCATACAGACTGTTTGCATTCATAGATGGAAAATGGAAACATTGATGTGCAAGCTTAGGTAACTCTTGGATTAGTCATATAATGTGGCAAATAACATCAAGGGAATAACAAATATGTTGCACGCATGATCTTTCTAACATGATCTAGAGTTCCTCACACACCTGAATGATCTTTTGCATCTGTTGATGTATATGAAACAAATTACTTGATTAAAAACACTTCATTTCACTTTTTAAACTGTAGAGGGGCAATACTCACCAACCAAAAGAAGGTATTTATAGCTAATGTTTGTTTTTCTTTTTGGAAGATGTGCAGACTGGTTTAATTTTTCTTGCTGAAATCGGTTGTCAAAAAATGTATGTTAAAATGCCAGTTACCTTCTCAGCCAGAATCCTTAACTATATAGTAATTTCTCCATTTCTCACAGATTTATGTCAATTTTGGCCAGACACTGGGAAGCATTCAGGAAACAATCTGTATTTTATCCTCCCCTTTCTGAGATTGTAAATCAATGCTCTTCTGTGATATTGATATTAGCAGCTCCTCCAAAATGTCAATCCTTGTTTTGTTCTAAAAATGTGATATTCATAGTCATAGGGGTGGTTCTTACATGAGAAGTTAAGTCATGCACTTCATGTTGCTCATGTAAGGATTAGGTCCATAAATAGCAGAACTGTTCTTCTTTCTCTTCATTTCAGTATCTATGCTACAGAGAAAGTGACATGTTCCTTATTAAAAAGAAAAATAAATCCAGGAAATGATGATGCAATGAAATCATCATTATGACCAGAGAACAGAAAGGATATTAGACTTCTAATATATATACTTTTGATTTTAAATACTTCATAATTTATGATGGGTTGTTACAACCTTTACTATATGCAGTATTATTGGAAATTCAGAGAGCACAAGGAAAGCTGTACCAAATTAGAATACAGCTTTAAGATTTCTCCAACCCTCTATCTATCTTTCTGTAGATTTAATGTTAGCTGATTACCTTTTTGATTTAAAATTAGTTGTGAATATTACTCTTAAGCGATTCTACTATTCTAGAGCACAGATTTGTCAACATTTTTTCTATCATGTTAAATACTGATTAATTTTATGAAAGCTGCTACATTTGGTCTGTCATATAGCAATGCTTGAAAACTCTTTACGCTCAGAGGGAACGTGCATACCTTTTCATGCTGCAGTGCATCATGTAGGAAGTTGTTAATGGATTTTCATTGCCTTACAATACATTTTTAGACTGATAAAATAGGTTGGAAGTTTTATAAAATTACTAGGGAGAACTCTAATTGTTGCTAGTCCTGAAGCTTGATGTAGGGCTTATTTGGGACTAAGTTCTGGGCTGAATGTAGGGTGGCAAAAATCTCCCTAAGTATGTGCAAATCTCTAATACTTTTGTAGAGGAAGATGGTCAGTCAGTACCTTGAGAGTAGAGAGAACAAGGAGAGGATAAAGGTCTCAGGGATTATTATGCTAGCTGATGTGGCGAACTGATGGTAAGGATGATGAAGTTCACAGGTGTCAAAGCTGTGAAACCTGGTATATAAATGTCTGTGTTCACACATTAAATCATCAAAGATGTGAAGTCTCTTCCTCTTCCTCTTCCTCTTCCTCTTCCTCTTCCTCTTCCTCTTCCTCTTCCTCTTCCCCTTCCCCTTCCCCTTCCCCTTCCCCTTCCCCTTCCCCTTCCCCTTCCCCTTCCCCTTCCCCTTCCCCTTCCCCTTCCTCTTCCTCTTCCTCTTCCTCTTCCTCTTCCTTCTTTTACTGGAATGTGAGACAGGATGGGAGTGGCTGGAAGCACTTCAAGTCAGGCTGGTGAGATACCTGGTGGCATTTACATGAGTCAATACCTTCACAAATGATTAAAACTCTTCTTTTGCAGGCATTCAGCTTCAACTTAAATAGACTAGTGGGAAGAGGTGCTACAATCAGGCCTGAAGTACTTATTGGGGGCAGACAGATGGTGGCCAGGTATAATTGCATGGTAACTCTTGAGGGGAAAACATGGGTTTGTCTTCTCTTCACAGTATCTCAAGATTTTGGGACTTGCAGTATTTGGAGTAACAGGAAACTAGCCCAAAACTGAAGTAATAAATTCAATGTAAAGGCTGGGAGTCAGCTGTGGAAAGGGAGATTAGAGATTATTCAGAAAAATGTGTAGTGAAAAAGCTCAGAGTCATATACTTAGCACTGTGAGACCATGCATTAACACAGCTTTATGAACTTAGCTGCCAGCTGAATAAAGCACCAAGCCTCTATTCCTGAAGGTTAGAAATAAATATGGAATAAGAGGTATCTGAAGTGCTCTCTCCTCATATGTTTCTTTCATTAGGTGAAAAGTACCTATGTATTAACTTATGCATATATATGAATCCTTTACAGTACAGTTTTCCTCCAGATATGGGATCAGCTGAGAAGATGAACTGAGCTCAGATCTGAGGCTCTTCTGGAGAAACAAGTACTTTCATTTCTTTCCTTTACTATTCTAATACCATCTACTAGTCATTGTTTCTTCATTTGAGTTTGTCTCTTGTATTAACAGCTATTATTTTAACGTGCATCTGGAATTTCCACCAGTTCCACATATTACAGAAAGAGCACAATACCTTGAAAAATTGTCAGCCGTGACTGAAAGAATGTCATGACCTGAAGACCTGAAATAATTTATTTTCAGAACAGTGTGGCTGACTGAGTATGGCTTTGAGTGTGACCCATGTCCTCAGGCTAGAAATTCCTTTTGTGTGTTACTTGCTCATCTGAATGATACTGATACTAGTTATTTCATAAAATGCTTTGAGTTGTGCTGGTAAGAAGTGCTATTTCAAAGCAAAGATTCATTATTATACTCTTTTATGCTGCATGATTTTCAAAGAGCTCCTGCAAACAAAGGAGTTATTAAGGCTTCTCGAGAAATTATGTAAGTAGCTATTACTATTTTAGTCCCCCATAGTGGGATAGACTTCCACTACATTAGGAAAGGGAATTCTAACCATGGTTACTTCCTTTTAAAATGAGACTGACTTGATTCTGGGAATCTTATTTCCTTAACCCAGCCTTTTTTTGAGTTAGTACTGTGATTTAAAAGATTCTGGACAGCAAACAAGCCCCATTTATTATTGCCTGATTTATTTTTGCAGAGGAAACATGGGAGGGATATTTTTTAAGCTTTTTGGAAGGCTAGAGGTTGTCAAAACAAGCAGTTTTGTTAACTCTTAACATTTTATTTTCTGAGATGGTCAGCATTTGGAGCGGAAAACCATCCATTTTATTGAAGCAATTTCCTGAAGTGTACAGTTCATTGAACTCATGGCATTTAAGATCATCAGCTGTCCTTCCTGTTAGTGTCTCGAGGAAACTGTTGGGGGTTATGAGAGCTGGTTATTCCCCTTTACACCTAGAAAGTCATCTTGTGCTGAACTGTGCTTACAGCCTGGGAAGCAGAAAAGCCAGACTGACTTGAAAGGGGAGGAGTACTTATCTCTTCGGCCTGCTGTGTGGGGCTGGTGAAAATCCATGGCATGTTTGCATAGACAACACCTTCAACAGAAGAGCTGAGAAGTGTGTGAGTCCAGGTTCCCCTTTAGTCCAAGCTCTTGTGTAATTTTTTGAAAAAAAATTTTTGGTTTAAATCTCGAAAAGTAGGAGAGTTTGAATCTTGGCATCCCATATACTTCACAAAAAATTCTGTACATGGGTATACAGAATTATTAGGAGGATAGGATATGTCCCAGTCCCTCCATCTTTTTACAAAAAAAATATTGTTTATTTGATATAGACACAGAACAGAGTTCCTGGGTGTGAGTCCCAAGAAGAGTTGAACCTGGAGAGGAAAGAATTATCCCTGCAAATGTGTGTGTAGTTTTTTGTTTGGGGTTTTTTTTGATGGCTATGAATTTAATCAGTACTGGTGGTCACTTAAGCAGTAAGCCATTCATCATGCTGTTTTGTGACTCTTATTAATAGTACCTAAACTTTTCTATTGAGAAGATCATGTTCTTTACTTAAGCTTGTGAATCTCAGTGTACAGTGGAGAATCTAAAAGTTAGGCCTCGAATTGGCCTGAGCCAGTAACTAAGTTGGCCTCTAAGTGCCTTTGGTTTTGGAACTGGTGATTGGATCATTCAGGGCAGCAGAACATAAAGACATAAGAAAGCATAAGAAGGATGTGGACCTGCTTGAGCGGGTCCAGAGGAGGACTACAAAGATGATCAGGGAGCTGGAGCACCTTCCCTATGAGAACAGGCTGAGAGAGTTGGGGTTGTTCAGCCTAGAGGAGAGAAGACTTCAGGGAGACCTTATAGCAGCCTTCCAGTACTTAATGAGGGCCTACAGGAAAGATGGGGAGGGACTCTTTATCAGGGATAGGATGATGGGTGATGTTTTTAAACTGAAAGAGGGTGGATTTAGATTAGATATAAGGAACAAATTATTTACAGTGAGGGTGGTGAGATGCTGAAACAGGTTGCCCAGAGAAGCTGTGGCTGCCTCCTCCCTGGAAGTGTTCAAGGCCAGATTGGACGGGGCTTTGAGCAACCTGGTCTAGTGGAAGGTGTCCCTGCCCATGTCAGGGGGGGTTGGAACTGGATGAACTTTAAGGTCCCTTTCAACCCAAACCATTCTATGATTCTATGATACTGAACTGGAAGGTAAAATGGTTAAGTGGAAGGTCCTGAACTGTTCCTTTATTTGCATCAGTAAAGTCAAAGACACTACAGTTAAGGTTGCAGTGAAGGCAAAGTAATCCATGGACAACTCCAAATGAAATGTGATAGAAGAGTGTCTAATCTTGAGGGAGAGGTCAGGCTCAGTATAATACTGAGAGCTGTAATAAAACAATTACTTGCTTGCTTTTTTTTTCCCCCCCTCTTCCCCACAAAGGAAATTTAAACTTACAGCTAGTAAGGATGCTGTTAAAGACATCAAGAATTATCTTTTTTGAGAGCAAAAGCTTTTATTTTACAGTGCTGTCCTCCCTTCTGGTCTTTTCTAAGACTTTAAATACTGTCTTTTGGGCTCTATCATGCTGTATTACAAGTGATCATGCACTGCTTGTTAAGTACATGGCTCTTGAACAATTTGATCTCACCAAACTTTGTTGTTTTTGCACTTTGCTTGAATACATATATCTCTTTGAATGTGTATTAATTTTGTTTAATTGCACTTGGGGGGCTAGTAAAGTCAAGCAATAATTAATAAACTTCATTCATTAGAGGAAGGTTCAGAATTACGAGAAAATGAAAGGAAGGAAAACATAAGTGGAAGACATCTCATTTCACAGTCAGTGGTCTATTAAACTTTGCAGTGCAAGCAGAAGTGTTCCCAAAATAATAACTCTGCTCATGTCATTGCACAGTATGTCTTCTACACATACCAGCTTTAGATTACTATGATATTTGCCCAACAAGTCTTCCAATTTCTCTTCAATGATATCTGAATTATTTAAGGCTTCATTTTTTTTTTTTTTCTTTTAGAGAGCAGGAACTTAGGAATGTGTTGGCAGTGTGACCCTGACCATTAACATATAAATAATGTAAGATGCTCTATACTTTGAGAGAGATGATTGGTTCTGTAAAGATATTTGGACAAATGTGTTTGCGATTTAATCCTCATCCACACGAAAACTAATCATACTAGAAACAGCCTATGAAAGATAAACTAATAAATCTTTGCAGGAACTATGGATGCCTACAATATTTGTTTTGAAAAAGTAGTGAATAAAGGATATGTATTAGTGAGCAAAATATTGATTGATAAACCTGTCATTTCTAAGGGCTGAAAAAGTATGGCTCTTAGACTTATTGATGCAGAGATGACGGTCATTTTTATTTTAGTAACAAATCATAGTATGGCAGACACAAAGGTATTAGGTGATAAATCAAGAGATAGGAGGATTCAGGTAGCAACTATGAGAAAATAGTCCATTTATAGAATAGTATTTACATTTAATTTATGTTTTAAATAGAAGTATATCTGAAGCTGCATACTTATGTCAGAAAGGTGTTCCCATTCTAAAGTAGTAAGGGAAAGAATGTCAGGGTCTTAAGCCAGAGCATATTTCAGTTACCTGATTGTGAGGAAAGAGTAGGGCACTACTTATGTGACATTTCTACTTAGGGAAAATGGATTTTATGTTCTGGTTCCTTAAATTAATTATTCAAAATGCTGAAACAACTAAAATTGGTTTCTGTTCATTGACTTAGAAGTGGGATGACCTAGAATGTGTAAATCCAGGCCATTTGGGCTCCATTTGCACATCTCCACTGATCTGGTTTGTGACCTTGTCTTGCCTTGGCTTCCTTCTTTCTTTGACCTCCTTTATGTCGTCTTTAGGGGTTACTGTCCAGTACAGATGTTGTCCTCTGTTCTCATCGATAGTTTCTGTCTACACTGTTCTTTAAAGGCAGCTAAATCCACCATCCAGGTGAAACACTTCCGCACATTAAAATCCTCCAAAAGCCATTTCAGGTTTGGTTAGAAGATACATTCTCACATATCCTTTGGGTTAGTACATTGCCAGATCTTCCAAGGTAGGCACATTGGCAATCTCTGGGTTTCATGTGAGAAACTGACTTGTGTGGGCTCACACAGAAGATAAGGAAATTTAAAACTAAATTAGCAAAAAATCAGGGGTATGGTCACTTTGGAAGTCACTATTAAAAAATGATGCACACCTAACTGTAGTGCTTACTACAGTAGGATCTTGTGGTACTAATGTATTACGAACAGTGCTTAACAGTCTTGCGGCAGTGTTATTTTGTAGCTGTTCTCTCAAGTGATGCTTACTTTTAAACCACATGTAGTTCTGTCTGTGAAAATCTAAAAAAAGAAGCTGCATAGAAATAGGAGTTGGGAGCAAGATCTCATTATTCATAGCTTGTAGTAAAGTTTGGTAGCTCTTTATTGCCCTTTTTTTTGGAAACTCTATATGAAATCTTCAGTCTTCAAAATACAAAATCTTGGGATTGTAAAAAAAAATCAGTCTGAGAAATTTCTGTGACATCTGATTATATCCAGCTTCTTGAGGTAACCAAAGTTTTGCTCTTAAGGTTCAATACAGTTATAAAAATATTTTCTGCACAGTCACAGCAGATTGTATTTGTCTCCATACTGGCCAGAAACAGAGTAGTGAATATGCTGTAATTTTAAACAAACTTCTAATTGCTTTGTTCTGGGTCTAATTCCTAGCATACCACAGAATTAATGCAATACCTCTCTATTGTATAGCAACCTGTGAGTTACCTTCAGCATCTGAAGAGATCAAAACATGTTAGGATAGTGGACATAAGAATAGCACCTGACAGTAATAGCTTGAGGTACTGTCTTTAGAGGATACTGAAATAAAGAAAATGGTCATCTGCTGTCAGAAATGCACATTAAGCTGAAACAAATAGTACAGATTAAAACTGGGACCTTGCTTTGACTGCAAATTTTGTGAACCATGTGATGCACAGCATTGATGAGTTCTGTATTTGTGTATTATTTTCTTCATGATGTTTGTCACTATATCCACTATGTAGTCTGAAGAAAGTTGAGCAGTCCTGATTGCCTAGACACGTGCATGTGATAAAGGGTGAAAAATGCATTTGGAGGGGAAGGGGCTTTGCTGTGTAACCTCAATGTACCCATTTACCTTGTATGTGGACCTGCTGGCTTTGGATAATGAATTAAAAATGAGTTTTCATCATTAAGGCTTACAGTTCACCTTTGAACATTCATACACAACCGATACTCTTGGGACACTCAACTGTAATTCCTGCTGAGATATCATGGTCCTTCTTCCCTGCAGCAAGGAGAGAGAACTCAAATTTAAAACACTGAATGTATTTGTATGTGTGTTAAACAGATATAATATGAAGTTCACTGTATGCTCTCATCTAGCTTGTATTCTCTCAGTTGAAACTGAAATTTAATGAGGAGATCAATGCTCTTTGCATCTTACTATGCAGTCTTACTATGCAGTCTTAAGATGCTTCACTCTGTTTCACACACTTCCACTGGAGACAATTGACCTCATGTCACAGAGGATGAGGAGTAACCCCATGTTTGTTTTTTCAGAAAACAAGCGTATGAATATCTTTTTGACATTTTTACATGAAGACTAGCTCAAGGTGATACCTGAAGTATCGTAGAAACTGGAATTAATGGACAGAACTGTGGTGTTCATCTGAATTGGTGACTGTTTAAGGCAAAGAGGAGCAAGACTTCCTCTGGGGCCCTGGGCACTCATTCTCATTTCTTCCTAAGATTGCTGATACAGCATCTGGTGGCTTGCTCAGATAGTTTGTGACTCATGTGCTTGCTGACAGAAGAGAAGGATGAGGAGACCACCCTCTCCTCCTCAGTCTCTGCTGTGAGATTCACCTGCCCTCAGTGTATGCTTCCATATCACTAGAGACCCTCTCTAGTTATTAAAAAGATTGTGACAACACCTAAGGTCAGTCTTGCATTTATTGTATGAATACGAAATAGAAATTGAAGGGGAAATGTCGTGCTCATTCTCTGAGACTAGATCTTAATCTGAGGAACTGAGTATCCCCTCAAATGTGCTGAGCAGTATGCAGGCAGCATTTATATCTGATACTTTAATGGAGCAGGAAGGTGCCATTCTTCTTACAAGAAATAACACATGCTTTTTTTCCTTTGCCAGCGCTGAGGTATCTAGATGGTGAGATGCTCTAGGACATCTAGATGTAGCTGGCAGATATAATGGAGGACCTGCAGGAGAGCTGTTGACTTTGGAAGTTGACAGGAGGAGGTTGGCTGTGGTATCCTGGTGCATCTCAGATGACACTTTATGCCTATGTATGGCAAATGACTTGAAGCTTAATTGCCTTGTGTATCACAGGGTTTCTGAGGTTTATGATGTTTAAGGCAAGACCTGTGGTGGCCAGATATAATATCAAATCAGTATCTAAAGCACTGTGATCCTGCAAAGAACGTATCTCATAGGAATGCTTTAATTAATTAAATTAGTATTCTCTATACAGAAGAGGATTTGAGCACATTTACTTAATTAGTGATGTACCTTTCCTTTGTCTATACCAATTGTGAAATAAAAATAGCAGGTATCAAGACTATGAATCTGTGATGCTGACCTCTAATCTGGGTTTCTCTTATTCAGATAAAATCAGCCTTATATTGAATTTTATATTTATCTTGTGTCCACATTCACAGATTTCTTGAATAGAAAACCTTGCTATTAATGATAGCAATATCTGTCCCAATCTCCATACTTTCTGTTTCCGACCAAATTGATATTTTTATTTTGATTTAGGTATTAGATACTTCTAAGTGTTCTATGTTAATTTATCAAGATAAACTGAACATGTATTCACTTTGTAGTTTTCTCTGTTCAGAATTTTCAAACAGCCAAAAATTTCCAATCATTGGAAATTAGCCTTTGATTCTGAAACTGGTCTCTTTGTTTTAAGTGTAGAAATTTTATTTTCTTTAATTCTCTAATTCTTATAATCCTACCAACTGACATTTATTAAAAGTACTGTGGCAAATCTCTAAAACACTGAAGATTTCCGATAGATAATAAAGCATGAGAATTTAAAAATGAGTGACCTGCTTTACTTGCAGGATAAAAACTTATTTCATGGTGACTCTGGCTTTTAATCAGACAGGTATGCTGAGAGTGATCTGGTTTGGGGCTTATATTAAAAATAATAGTAAAACCTTAAGCAGTCACTAAATAGTCTTTAATATTCCTCTCAGAATTTTTAGTTAACCTTCAAACTCACTTAGCATCTCTAAAAAGAACTGTGCTACATATTCATTTATACATACAGAAGTAACATTACTTTTTTTATTTTAGTAGTGTAGGCATAGTCACCACTGTAATGACTCGCAGACTGTTTTTCACTTCAACTGCTTGTTAATAGTGTAAAAAAAGGTTACAGTTATTTCAAACCTGTTTTCATGCTTTGTAAATATGAAGAAATAAGTTTAATGTATTTTTCAATTTTGTTTGAAGTGAAAAATAGAGGCCAGCATTAGTTTATATTTGAGAACTAATTTGGCAAAATTATTAAAGACTGCATTTTTTCTTATTGTTTTACTCATTATCATTACTTTTTTTGGGATGATTTATAGGAAAAAACCTTAAACTGCCATTGGCAGCTGTATTTGTGAGATTATAAACATTTCATATGGTTCACAAAATTGGAATTTATTTCAATTTCAAAAAAACTAAACATTCCCAAAACTGCAAAGTTGTTTGGGTTTTGTTGAGTTTTTTTTTTTTGTGTGTGTGTGTGTCACAGTTATTGGGAGTATAACTAGAGAAGTTATGTAGAAGAAACAAATTCTTATAATTTTAAATAAGGCTGACTGAATATAGTGTTTAATTTGTTTGAATGAAGTTCATTACCTCTTCTGAGATGTATATTTAACTAGCATTTCATATATGGAAGTTGGAGTTTTAACAAGAGAATGAATACATTTTCAGAAGATATTTTTGTTAGGATTGCAGCATATTAAGACTGAGCTGTAGCTGAATAGCACTGATTTAGTATTCAAAATATTAGAAAATGATTTGTATTAACGTAATAGCAAATGCTATATGTGTCACCTCCCAAATTTCAGCAAAGATCGACATTTAGAAGAATTTCAAATATATGCAACAAGGGCATGTGGAACTAAGATGCTAAAAACAACCACAACATGAAAACTAAGATGTATTTTAGCTTAGTTAATGCTGTGAAAAGGTTGTTATGAAAGGTATTATGAAGTCTTAAAAAGAGTAGTAGTAGATAATTCTTAAATGTAGGGTTAGCATTGCTATTTTATTATTATCTTTCAAAAGTTTCTCCTTAAGTGGAAATATTAAATCTTCAAAAAGCTTCAGGAAGAACTGCTGTTCCTCCCAATTCTCTCATAACCTATTGCTCTCACATGTCTGAGGACAGTAGGACAGCACTAGCAAAACCTGTCATTTCTTCCATTAGTTCCTGGTAGGTGAATAATAATTGTGCTCAGGAAAAATGTTGGTCTTCTCAGCTGTCAGTAATCAGAAGAGGACAGAGAAAAGAGGAGGTTGCACATTCTGTTGTACTAAGAGCACAATGAGTCTATACAATCTATGGGTGCACGTTCATGGCATCTGTATATGTAGGCTCATTGTGCTCTTGACGTTATTTTGAGGAAAGGGTGATTAAAGCCACTTAAGAACTATTCAGTTCTCTTGGAGTTTATGTAACCAAGAACATTGCTCTCTTGCCTCTACATAATGAGAAATTTCTGAAGTGTTAGGTATGACCTTTAAAAAGTTATTTGCCTGCCCCCACCCTGTATTGTAAATGATGTACAAACACAAATCCACTCAGTGATCAGTTCTCTGCTAATTTTTACGTAAGCATAAACAGTTTACTAAGTTTACTAAAAAGGTTGTTTTAAGATTCCTTACACATGTAAGTTAACAGATTTTTTTTGTCAGTTCATAAAAAGTCATGCTGTACTCCTAATTTCGAAGAATAATTGTGCATTTTTTAGACATGAAGAAAACTTAAGTTTACTCTAAGTGCAGGATAAAATGAGAAATCTAAAATACAGAGCCAGGATAAGGGTTTCTGCAAAGAAAACAGCTCAAGCATTTTTTCACAGTGGAAGGAATACTCTTGCTGTGGTAAGGCTTCACAATGGCTGTGTAATCCTAGAATAATCAGATGTACATCTGATAACTTAAATGTGGGATCAAATCTCCACTTTACTTTCAGAGTATAGGCAGGCAAGGTTCCACTGGAGATCAAGATACTCAAAGTATGTGTTTTGAAGCTGAGATAGATTTATAAAGAAGGCATAATGTCTTTGGCTTTGCTTATATATTTTTTTTGAGTTTAGTTCCACTTAATTAAAGTTAAAGCTTAAATAAAAGACAATGAGAAAGTGACACAGCCAATAATTTCTCCCTTTTGCACATAAAAAAGCCTTTGAGAAGTTAGAATAAAATTCAGAGTTCCCTGCAAACTTTCAAAATTTCCTTTATTAAATCAACCATCCTTTGAATTCAATGACTGGTTTTTGCAATGATCTGTGTAAAGTGCGAATGAAGACTGGAGGCTTTGAACTCTGAATATTTTAAGTCCATCCTGATGTATACTAAGGATTCTTTACCAGCCTCAAAAGCCGTGCTGATTTTTCTGTTGTTATAGAGGGTTTATAACATAGCTGATCAGCACTCTATTTAGTCAGATTTTATTTTTAAACATATGTGGATATTATTATGCATATTTATTTTCTTCATTGCGCTGGGAACAAGCTGATCCCCTTATGGTAATCTCAGTTATCTGGTCAGATGAAGTTTTAAATCCAGAGTGGGGAAAACACAAGAGTGGATTTCCACAGCCTGTAGCTGCTGATGCTGTTGTCCAGCACAGAAGTGGGCAGCTGGTGCTGGAGAAACAGACCCTGTAGCAGCAACAGAAAGCTGTGAGAGGTTCTGCGATCTACCTCAGAGTCATGCAACTGTCCTGCAGCATTTGCTTCTCAAGCAGTCATTCTCTTCTTCCCCACAGAAAAAGGCAACAGCCGGGATTCAAGTGTCCCATGGGCTGGACAGGTTTATAGACTGCGGCCAAATATCATCCTGTGCACATCAGTGTGAAGGAGCCATTGTGACAGGAGGGAGATGCTGGGCTGCAGTGGTACTTCAGTCACAGCCATTGATCTGTCACTATAGCTCTGTTCCTGTATAAAATGAATGCTTTATTAATTTGTTAAAACAGATTGAGGAGTACTCTGAGACATCAGCAGCCCTGTATTAAATGTCCTTGGAAGACAAAAAATTGGGTTTAAGCCTTTTTCCTTTTCTACAGGTATTTTCCTTTCAATAGACGGGTTGCCTCTGTATGAAGTTCTATGTTCTTTCATATCATGCTTGCAGTACATCAAGTTAACACATGATTTCATTTAGTAATTCTAAAGATTATGGTAGGAGCAGTGTGTTGAAGAAATTCATGGGCAAATGGTTGAGAAATACCACTGAAGTTATTCCAGTCACCGCTCTTTCCAGTACTATTTCTTGTCTAGGGAGTGGATTTTAGTATCACATCTGACATGTTAGCATGCAGAGTACTGTCTCTAACCATATGTTTTAGGTGTCTACATTAGCAATAGATGTGTGTGTGAATAGTAAATCATTCTATTCATTTATTATTCCTGATGACTAGTAAATTATTTTAATGACATTGACTATCCTATTCATGCATTACTTGAAAGTGATTGGAAACGAATTGCTGTCAAAAAGGCTTTGCAGCTGCAAAAAATTACACTTCTACTTATATTGTATTCCTTTTACCCCCAAATAGAATATACTATTTCTATCTTTCCACTTGATTCAGCCAGCTGTCACTCACACAT
This sequence comes from Strix aluco, assembly GCF_031877795.1. Classification (NCBI taxonomy): domain Eukaryota; kingdom Metazoa; phylum Chordata; class Aves; order Strigiformes; family Strigidae; genus Strix; species Strix aluco. The sequence continues at coordinate 42,660,397 of NC_133934.1, read as the reverse complement.
CCGCAGACAATTACAGTGCTCTCACATCATATCCCAGCTGCCTGTGATAGACTATTGTTTTGTAATGCAGTGCGTACAGGATAATCTCTGAATATCCATCTCCCACTGGAAACTGTTTTTTCATTGGCCACACTCTTTTTCAGCTGAATGATCTATGATGTTCTGGTCAGGTTCCCAGCATGTCTTAATCTAAGAAGAGTTTTGAATGATCTCTGTAACACACAGGGCTGTTTAAAATGAACATTTCATATTTCCAACGATTTTGTTTCAAAAGTGAATTAGGAATAGTTTGATTTACTTTGTAGAGCTTCTAACATATCAGATCAATAATTTATTTTGTAATGAGCATATTATGTCAGTTGTATAATTACAGATGGAAAACAAAATTGTTGCTGTTCATACCGATTGGTCTGTGACAAATATCATAAAGAATGCTTTCTAAAGGCAGTTATTTTCTAAGAATATATTATTTTCATTTAGGGTTGCCTGAATTGTGATCAATTCCTGGTCTATTTTAATCATGAAGTGTCCATGTGTTTAGTATTTTTCTGAGTATGAAGAACAAGTCCTTAAAGGAATATGTGGAAACAGGAAAAAGAACTATGGTCTGGAGACAGCAAGAGTTGGCTACTTTCATCTGTGTAATCCAGACTGAGTTGAATTGTACAAAATTTTATGCTTATTTTGATGTCTCCCCTTTCTTCTCTTAGTGATCAGCTAGGAAATAGAGCAATTATAAATGTATTAATCATGTGTTCTCTTTATTCTATAAAGCAACAAACAAGATGACCCTTGGAGGGGAGTCAGTGGAAAGGAAAGCTTATATTTCTCTTACAGAAACTCAGGTAGACAAAGGATTATTGGCCATTTTACTGTTTATTTCAGACATAATAGATACAGTATTACAGATTAAATCTAGTTGAATGTGAAAGAAAACAACATTGAACTATTGCATTTTAATAACATTATCTAAAATCTTCAGCTGAGCATTAATGACGCTCAGGAGATGAACAACTTGAAGTACATGGCTTGCCATGTCTGTGCAAGAAAACTCTGAAGAACTGCTGGTTTTACTCCCTGCCAGGGGCACAGAAAGAGCAGTGCTAATCTGCAGAGAAGGTAGCATAGCTTTAAACCATGAGCCATTTTTGTGGTGTGATTTTTGACAGTTAGCTTTGTTCTGGAGAGAGATTCTGGATTTTAAGGCAATTTCAGGAAAATCTGAGTCTTACTGCCTCCTTAACAGCATGACAGACATCTCCCTCTGAAAGCATCTACTAATTATTAAATGAACTTTAAATTTTGTCCTGTGTGTATATATATATATATGCATCTTCTTTTTATCACTAAATATATGGTATATGATAGAGCAGTTTTTCAATCACTCCCTCGCTTTCAGTATGGTTTTCAAAATATCAGTCTTCTACTTCCCTTATGAGTGGTTGGGTTAAACTGTGATGCTTTAGGTAGGCATGAGTTGACACATACTTCACTGATGCAAAATGGTGTGTTCAGTTTGTCAAAATGAACATTAGCTTCCAGGGTGATTTTTCTTTGCAGTGAGAGTGAGATTTACCAGAATAATTTATGATCCTTATTTGTGTTGACACTGGATTATGGCTTTAAAAATGCTAAAGGTATTAATGTATGTTTTGCACTTTTGATTTTTTTTCTCCATTTCTTAATTTAGAATCATTCTGTTTCTTTCATTCTTTTCCTTTCTAAGGGATAGTCCTTAACACCCTTGTTTCAGCTTCAGACTATGAACTTCAGTGAAGTCAGTAAATAATGTCTTTAGAATTAGTTGCTCTTAAATTATATGGTCTTTATTGTCAGCAAACACGTAAAGTGAATTAGAAAGGGTGACATCCAATTAACACAGCCTTTTGCAGGTTTAATGAGCAATGATAAATTTAAATCCTTTCTTTTGCACTTTCAAAGTAAGTGAAGTTACAAGTAGAATGAGCTAGAGAGATTGTTGTTCCATTGATTCATAATAAATTATATGTAATTTATTTATACTGGGATAGGAGGTATCTTCTTTGAAATGAAACCCATAGGTTATTTAAATAAATATCTGTTATTGTAAAATCCAATAAAACATTAATTCCTACAGCATGTGGAGTTACATATTAAGATGAGCCATGCTATTTCATTACTTTTTTTTTGGTTTTAAACATTCAGATAGTATCCCTTATACCACTAAAATGTGTGGCTTTTCTTGATTTCCATTGACATTACCTTATTAATAGCTCTGAGAGGTGTTGGTAGTTTTGTAGCAGCAATTTTATAGACTTTGCAGAACAATTAATTACACTTTTAATTAGTAAGTAGGGTCTCTGCATAACAAATAATTTCTTCTCTTATTAAAGGTAAATAAGCTCTGTGGGTTTTTTGCTTTACATTGAGTCAGAAAAATGTTATAGTTATTCAGAAATAACTACAGTTATGGAATACAGTGCATTTGATTATTTTGGTTCCAGTTTGTGTAGACAAACCATTTGTGACTGGGGTTTGATAAGATGCTTTTTTGTTTCCCTGAATGTTTCCTATCAACAGCAGCAGAATTGCTTTGTATTGTTCTGTAAGTTGTCTTCCTGGTGAAAGCACCTCTGCTATGTGCTCCTTGTGTATTCCTTGAGGTACTTCTATAAAGCAAGTAATTCAGATTCTCTTGTCACATTAGGTCCACCAAATGTAGGAGCAAGTTGGCTTATATCATTATGGTAAATAAAAAAAAAAAAAAAGACTTACATGACAAAGTCAATTTTTATATATTTCAAGTGAATTTTATGGAGCTATTTATCCTTTTCCTTAATATCATTTTATTAGCTCTAGATGTTATGTTCATGACTTACATTGATATAGGTAATACCAGAGTTAACGTCCTCAGAGTTTCTAAGAATGCCTTTGGGATGCTGCGTTGAGGAATTTTTCACTCATTGAGCATCTTCCATCAAACAAAAGATAAACTGATTCAGATTTTTATAATAATCATTATCAACCTTCAGAGATGCTTATATCGCATTCTCTTGTAAAATATGGAGGATCAATTTAAATGGTAGTTGCTCCTTTCTATGGGTCTGTATTTCTTGATACATAAATTAAAACCTAAATTTGAAGTTAGTCTTAGAGTTTTGAAACAATAAAAGCTGGAAACCCCCCCAAAAATCATAACTTAATGAGTTTTTGTGAGTGTAGTTCATCTAATCGTATGTGCTAGTAAATAAACAACTTATAAACTAGTTTAAATGTATCCTGCTGTGGGTATTTGAGGGCACTTCAGCATATTTGAGATGCTAACATATAGAGGCATTGTCATAATGAAATACATGATAAGTAGTTATCAAAAGATTGAAGATAACATTGAAAGATTGTTTTCTTAGAAATGCATACATTTTCAGATAGTGAAATAAAAATAGACTAATTTTTTTTAAAAGGTGCTCATGCTTCTTACTAATTTCAGTTCAAATGGAAATACGCAGTAACCTGAAATAGGCCATTATTTTACTTTAGGAGTATAAACTTGTAAAATTTAACTAAAATTATGAAGGTTCTAGAGTAATTATTTAGATTTAATTGAACATATCTCTTTTTCTCCATATGAATAACTGTCCCAGTTGTTCCCTTCACTTCTTCCCCTTCCTGCTGAATAGCTCCTCTAACCTTAAACTCCCAACAAATCCCAGAATTCTCTCACTTCTTCAACTCAGTGTCCCTGCAATGTCTCTTTCTTGGCTTATCACTGACTCTGCTTTCTAGACACTGGGATATCTTTCCCCATGTCCTTGCCAACATAGATTGTTTGCCTGAAATAGTGCTTCAGTTCACTGTGTCTTCTTTTGAAACAAAAGTTCACATATAATGTGCTTATATTGATTATATTTCTGGTTTTGATCAACCTTATTTTATTATAAAGTGCTAATACACTTCATAGTTCCTCATGTATCTTAAGGTAATGATGTGAAGTGCAACTGATTAAAGCTTGACAAACACTGAGTTTTTGTTTGAAGGGTGGAGGTATGGAGAATATAATGAAGATTCAGGTAGTGGTCATGTCCATATTTGAATACTAATAACTTTAACCAAATACAGTTGAAAAATGATTGTGGCTTATCTTGGAGAATAAGAATAAAAAGGAGTGGTTGTTTTAATCATTATAAAAGCCCCTAGGAAGAACCCCCCCAGGGGTTCCATCTCTGGGAGAAGCTTGTGAGGACTTAATGGAATACTGAAGGTCTACATTTTGAACATACGCTCATAAACGATAGCCTTTTGTTTCAAGGGGAATGCTTAGAAAGCATTCATGAGAGTATGTGCTGGAAAAATAGTTCTTCCAACCTGTATTACTACATGGTCATTATACTCTCACTAGTTATTTCCCACTCTAGTCTATACAGCTGATGTTTCTAGAGAGGCACACATCAGTCATCTAGAAAATGCAAAGAGGGATCTTTCCCTTCTAGAAAAATTATGGGGTTTCTTTTAGATGACTGCTAGTAGGTGGAATTCTTGACAGTGGTAGGCCCTCAAAATCAAAACATTGAATTTACATATTCAATGTTTTTAAATTTGAAGTTTTTGTGTGAAACTAGTTAATGCCATTTGAGGGACCACCCTCATTTATCATGGCCTCAGTGATTCTTATACCTCAGGGATCAGGGTTTGACATCTACTGTTTTCCTCATTGTTTTAATGGGAATTAGATACTTAAACATTCATTGCACACACTAGCAATTATCTTATTATTCTCTTAGTTATCACATGTATACAGCTGAAGTGGAGTCAAAAGAAAATATGTGAGAATGAATTAATTCAGTTTTTTCACAATCGTATCTGAGAAAATTAATTTATTTCTTTTTTCCCCTGAACTAACTTTAGTCTTCCTATGAAATGTTTCAACAAAAAACTGATAGTCTTTGCTATTATGCATTGTGAAGCTAGACTTGAAGAAGGAAGCATTGTTCAATTTCCTCATATATTTTTGGTTCATTGACATCTTGCTTAACTATGGAAAGTGCCTGAACTTTTTTAAACATAGAATTTTTTTGTGGTTATAGTCTTTCAAAAGAACTATATCAAACCTTTTGTTTTCATCTACACTAAAGCAACAAAATATAATATTTCTTCTTTCGTTCTCTTCCTCTTTTAAATATATTCCTCAAAACTGTTATGGTTACTTCTGCCCCGCCCCCCCCCCCCCCCCCGGAAATCTTGACATTCTCTTATGGTCTTCCTGGGCTAACGTATACTTAACAGTTTACACAAATCCCTTCATTTTTATAGCTCTATGCTTTTGAAAAAATTGTTTCTCCTATGATATGACTTAATATTAAGCCATATGATATGGCTTAATTTCCTTGGGAAGAACATAATTCTTCACACCCCTTTAAGGGAGAAGACCACTTTATTGTTGTTGCTTTTTTTTATTTTGCCTAATCCTAAATTTCTAACTAAAAATCATATTGTATCATCAATCACAAAGCTAAATGCTTCACTGAAATGACTGTCACTGAGTATCTGAAAACCTGATCTATGGAACAACTGGAGAATTAAGACTTTGAATTGAGAATAGAAAAGCATTGAGAATCTATGGAAACGCTGGTACTTGGGAGAATAGACTCAGGGTCACTTGGCGAAACAGTAGGTGGCTGGATGAGATGCAGATGGAGGATTCTGCCTATTATTTTCACAGTCTGTCCATAAATAAAGTGAGCTATGGTAATGCTATCTAAATATAATGATTGTATGGCTCGTTGTGGTAATTTTAGTGGGACAGAACACATGAAAGACATTGGAGACCTGCAACAGATTTATTTTGTCAATATTTGAAAGGATCAGGCTGCTTTGGCTTAGCAATTAGTTTGAGCAGAACCTTGTGCCTTCACAGATGTGAAGAATCAAGAGAGGGAGAGTGTGAAATGAGTAAGAAAGATGCTTGGTTATTATCAGGTGTCTTTTTCCTTCCCATTGCATACTATCACCTCATTTTTTCACCTGCTTTGGTAAGAGCTGAGTGTATTTCATCTAACAATAGAGTGTTGTTCAACTTGATATACTTGCTTGGGAAAGTGGGACCTAGTAGCACATAACTCAGAAATCCAGCCACAGATAGCTGCAACTTGACTGTATTTGAGAATGTTCCTGTTTCTTAAGTCTTTGTTTCTTAACTTACAGTGAATAGACTGAGGAAAGGAAGTATTTCCAGGCATGTTTTATACTACATGCTATTTAAAAACTCAGCTGTAAACCAATGTAAAACTGAAAACTGAATTCCTTGAAATAGTAGGTCCTGAAAATTTTAAACTACAATGCTGCTTTTACGTCAGCATTGTGACAATTCTGACAGAAACATGACAGCCTTCAGTTTCATGACAGTGATATTTAATAGGACTGTGTCTTCAACTGATGTTGCCAGAGGAATTATAAATTAATCAAAACCTGCAAGCATCTTCCTTTTTTCTGCCAGTAGTAATTTCATGACCACATTGAATAGCCTGGTCTCTCCACTTGTCTATCTTTAAATGGCAGGGGGTGGGCAGTCCTTCTTTCCCTGCCCAAGCACAATTTTCATCACAGAAAGTAAGGCTTCAGCACTCCCGAGCTTCATAAAATGTAGTGTTTCAGACTATATTCCTTTTATCTGATGAGCTTTAGGAGGTTACTAGGTTCTCTGGTTTATGAGGGCCTATTAGATAATAAACCTTGGCCTGCAACAAACCAGCACAATTATAGACCAGTAATACCCTAAAAACTCCAGTCAGGAAAGTTTCAGACATTTATTAACTGAAGATTAAAGACTAACAGCAACCCAGGAGTCCAAATTAGAGAATGGGTTTGTAATAGTTGTGGATAGCTGAGACCAGCTATATATGCTACATCTGACAAACTTCTTACTTCTAATATAATTTTTTATCTTCTCTCTCATTTCTTTGCATTTTTAATGACAGGTCTAAGCTACCCAGATGGGTCATCTTCTTAAGACCCTCCTTTCAGAAGAGCATTCATAGCTAAACATTAAAAAAAAAAAAAAAAAAAAAAGCAGATGACTGGAAAAACGCAAATCCTTCCTTCCCTCTCATTTTCATTTAGTCCTTGTTAACTGAAGCATGTTTCTTAAGAATCCCTTTCCTATGGTATTTTTTAATGTTAGCATTATCAGAAGTAGTAAATCTATCAGTTTGGAACTTGTGTACACAGCTGTTACTCTCAAAAATCATGTGCACTCAAAAGCTGTTCCTATTCAAGTGGGGGAATATAGCTATTGATTTATCAAGGTATCAAGGGTCATTTAAAATATTTTAAAAACACTAATGACTGAATATGTGACAGCTGTTAAAATTTATTTTGTACCATACGTACATCATAATCTTGTTCTAACCACCCCCCCCAAAAAAAATTCAAGCCTAGCCCTCCAAAACTCACCAAGTCTCTCCTAAAACCTTGCACAACTTGAGGCCTTTTTCTACAAATATTCCAGGAGGGTTTTTTTTTCCATATGTAATTTTCCAAGGTTATTGTTACTTTAGAAGTATTATGACATGTACATAATGAGGGCCTATTTTTAGAGATGAAGTATGAACACTTAACTTCCCAGAGTGTTTCTTTTTTCTGTTACTGAAAAATTAAGCTAGAAAGTACAAACTTAGATATGTATTCAAGTCAGAATTATATATAAAACAGGCATGAATATTCTAGGAGTGGCTAGTATATATCAATTCTTGGTACTTCTATCAAATATGACAGTTTAAACTCCTGACAATATTACAAAATTACACGACTGGGCTCTGGTTTCGTATGATGTAAATTATAAACACTGGATTGTTTGAATTTAACCTTTCTTGTTGACTTTCATCTTATTTTGAACACTGGGAAATTTAACTAAGGCTAAATGCCTGGAGATCATAATATTTTTAGATCCCCGTCATCTTGCCAAGTAAAAGAGTTTTGAATGACCTTCTGAAGAACATATGAGAAAATTGCCTGCTGTAGATAACACAGTAACTGTGACCAAGGACAGAAAGGACATATAATTCTTTATAGGGAACTTTTTACTGGCTAGTGGCAATCTATTACTGACAGTTTGAGGCTGAAATGAATATCAGACAGTTTCGGCAAAAATTCCATCTTTGACATCTAAGGAAAGCCACGTACCTTTTGATTAGTACTGCATCAGGCTGTTCACCAGAGATTCAAACACTTGCAAACAAGTCTCTTTAGATAAGGACGAATGAACTGGCCTTTTTGATGGTTCAGTTCAGCATGTAGTTCAACTAATTAATTTTATTTTTGGGGAGAACCAGTTTCCTGGAGTTTTTTACTGAAAGGGAGAATCCCATCTATACCCTTTTCATTTACTTTTTGTATTATTTCATCTCAGCTAGCTCAACCTATTTGGACTAAAGAGCCTATCGTTTATCTGAGTGCGAAGGCACTGCTGTGTTTACTGGGCAACTTGTTCATATGTTTCTACTAACATTTATTAAGATATGTAGCACAAAAAAAGGAATATAGGTGACATGACCTACCTGAACCCAAGTAAACAGCTCTACATCAGTATGGCTGATCAATATAGCCAATTCAATTTTTTTCACAAAAGCTTCACACATTGTGAAGAGCAGTTTTTAACTTTTAACTGCTCTTCAGGCTGGCCATCTAAGAAGCAGTTTAGCTTTAGCATTTCAGCCCTGCTGTCATATTTCATCTAACATTTCTGCCAGTAACTTATCTAAGACTTGGTGGGAAACAAAGTTTCTTGGAAGGAATTCTCAGAAATCCTCTAAAAACCAGCTCAAGTCCCCTTGACAAACCTTATATCAGAGATAAGCTTTGAGAAGTCTGCCCAACCTGAAGTATTCTAAAGAATAGATTGTGAAATATTTCATTACTACATACAAACAGATAAGACTTTGTGCAGCATAATTCAGGATATAGAAATACAGTTATTAAGAAGCATTATAATCAAGTCACATATTAAAATGATCAATATTTATGTGATAGATATAATTCAAATGAGAAAAGTTAGACAATCTATCTCAGCAAGGTCCAGGGTATTATTATACCTATTCATCTCCATTCATATGTTAGAAAACAAAGTTATGATTCCTCAAAAATACCCTTTTTATATGAATAAGGTTGGCTTATGAGTTTTCTGTAATTGATAGAATTTAATAATCTTTTGTCCTCTATGCCTACTCCTGTGTGGCAGTCAGGAGAGAAATATAAATCTCTCTAATCTTAGTGTTTCTGGAATATATTATCTGAACATGATCAACTACAGAATGGCATTTTAGCAATGTTAAGTCTACTTTTATTTTCACTGCACATCACTTTCACTAATGGAAACAGGAAAGGGTGTATTTCAGTCTAAAGGCAACACTGACTAGGAAGAAGTTTAGAGTATCTTCCATATTTTGTCAGCAAACCTCTTAAAAGTGGTAAGTTTCTACATGTAATTACCATAGGAAAGGGCTTATGCTTGCTTACAAGCATAAACTCTTACATTTGTCAATGGTCTTCCTATGAAAATATGTTTTTCAAATAACACCTTATAGTTGTTATGGATTACAGAAACCTACAGATAGGGTGGTGTGCTTGTAGTCTTTGAGTCTTATTCTTGCCATAGTATTATACTCTGTTGGCAAAAGGGGTTTTCAAAAACTTTTGTTATGTAGATTCCATCTTAGTAGAAAGATTATCTCAGGTACCAACGGAGATCACTTCTTGTGCAATTATGACTAAGTACTAAAATAAACAAAACAACGTGTAACTTTTTAATAGCAGATGGACATAAGGGGAAAAGTCACCAGTACAAAATTATCAGTTTGCCACAAAAATTACTCTGTGGACAACGGAACTGTGTGGAATATTCTACTCTGTTTTGTTCTTGTTGTAATGTACGTGGTTTAATGTACATCACCTGTAGTACATTCATCCTTCCAGTAATGCATAAAGCACAGCAACATCAGTGTGTAATTTCTTTTTACAATATATGGTGTAAGTCATTGCAGTCTGTTCTTTAAGGTCCACTTACATTTGATAAAGTATTTTTAGAGTGTATTTGTGTCTTGGGTGATCAGTCAGGGAGATGCAGTAGTAGTTTTCAGACCATCAGCTTTGGAAAATGGTGCCATCCTATTTTCATTCTTCTGACAAATACTAAAATTAAGTTAACACATTGCTGTTAAGTAACTCTTATTTCTTCTGCCTGAATATTTTTCATTTTATTTTCTATCCAACATGGAACAAAAGGAGGGACTTCACATTTGGAAAGTCTAACTTTGCTGCTGAACTTCAAAGAGTACAAAATTAACACTAACAGTTTATCAGTCACAGTATTTTGTTTTTCAGATGGAAGCTTTTGTTTTTTGCAGTATTGAATTTGTAGCCGTTTAAGACATTAAATCAAGTTTTTATTCCTTTGCAGTACTTCAAATTAATGAAACTAACTAGTTTTCTGCTATCAGAACAGATATTAAGTTAAGCAACAGCAGGATGAACCTGTAAGGGATCTAATTTGATTCCTCAATTTACATACCGAGCCAAGTATGACACTCTATGAAGAGCTCATCCAAAAGTTACGATTCCTGACTTGTCCAATTCAAAGCTTCTGATGTTGTCTGTAGGAATGCAACTTGACTCATGGAAAATTATTTGCAATGTACAGATTCCCCAGTTTTGTTGGTTCTTTTTGTAATGTGATGTTCCTCCTTCCCATTTTTCTGTTTTCTTTGGCAGATTTAACCTTCTTCCTATCTCACACACTTTCTTCCCGTCTTTAACTGCATATTTCTCCACTCCATTTTTCCTCACTGCAGATGTGCAAGCTACTTTTCACACCTTCAATAGTCTCCTTTCCTGTTCCTTAGCCCTGATGCAAGAGCTGTCAAGTGTTGACCACCCCCCACACTTTTGTTGACCCTGTCGCACCTTGTCATGGCTCTTGTATCCAGCTGGGCTGCTGTAGCACCTTGATCTGTTGATATTCAGACAACTTTTCCCCATTTCTTTTGCTGAGGCACTGCCAGAGCATAGCTAGCTAGAGAAAGGAATTTACAATTTTAACTGTGCTTATATTTCAAATGCTCAAGAAAATGTAGAGAGAAACTCTAAGAAACATGTTATGAAAACAACCAGCCTAAAACCTTATGTGCTTGGAAATACAATGAAATACTTAAAAAAAAAAAAAAAAGAAAAAAAAGAAAAGAAAAGAAAAGAGAAAAGAAAAGAGAAAAGAAAAGAAAAGAAAAGAAAAGAAAAGAAAAGAAAAGAAAAGAAAAGAAAAGAAAAGAAAAGAAAAGAAAAGAAAAGAAAAGAAAAGAAAAGAAAAGAAAAGAAAATCAATTTTTCAGTGTGTACAAAGACTTGAGGGAAATCCTTTAAAATGTAATAGAAAATAATAACAGTTTGAGAAACCTGGGACCCTTGTGATGCTCTGTATCTCCCACTCCTTTACTGTAGTAAATTGTAGTTTTGCATCTAAAATTTGATGCAGGGTTTTCTTGTGAGTGAGAAACAGTCTGTGGACCTTTTGAGGCAGTACTTAATTGTGCGGACTTGATGGTCTGCTCCCTGTTTTTAGTTCTTGAATCACTCTGTGTACTTTGATAGTGGTTATGTTTTTGAATTCCCTAGTGAGTAGCTTATTGTTTCTTATAGGTTTCAAAGGAAGACTGTAAAATCTCTGGGAGCTCATCTGTGTAATTTCATAGGTCTTGTCCATAAGGCACTGTAAAAAAATACTGGATGCATCTCACATCTCTAACCTTGTTCACGTCCTATTCATGTGTTTATGTATGTATCTGTGTGTTCATGTGAGAGAAGGAGAGAGAATTTATGGTGGGCATGAAGTACAAACTCCTTTTCAAATAACAAGGTATAGATAATTGCTTGTAACTGTGTTGGATAAAAGAATGAAAGCTAGATGATGGAAAAATGGTAACGGGAAAGATGACTTCTAATAAAATTAGGAAGGTTAATAAACTGTTCTCCAAGAGAAATAAAATAGAAGAAGAACAGATATGTTTCATTTTTAGCAAAAAGTGACTATTAAATAGTAGGGTAAAATGCAAATATAAGATTAACAGAGCTTTAGCATGAATTAATCATAATTAAAGAGCATGTGGCTTATAGGTGTGACTGTCCACGCTGATGGTGTGGAGTTACTATGATTCTCTGCTTATTGCAACATCACATTAGCGGCCTGAGGTAGAGGCTTTGTCTGCATTTCTAGCCAGTGCGTCTTAGCTACTTTAAACCAATGCATCAATGTTGATTTACAGTCAAGGCTAGTTATGAGCAAGAAAGATGTAATAACTTCGGAATTGGAAAGTGGGGGAAATATAAGCATTCATTGCAAATTGGAATATGAAAAAGAACTAGGAAATGAATAAGGGATGGAAGACTGAAAAATATGCATCTTTATTCAGACTGATCTAAATAAAAAGAAAAAATATTTTGAAGAAAGCTCAAAATTTAAGAGCTCAGTGGAATTTTATAATCAGAAAAATAGGTGGAAACGTTTTCACTTTTGCTTTAAATCTTGCATTTTAGAATCTCAGACTCCTGAGAAACACATTTGTCTTATATAATATCTTCAGAATGCCTTGGACGTTGATAGAGTGGTGCAAGTATTAATCAAATTAAAATATCTAAATGTAGGCTTTATTCAGTGTCTCTAGTCTTTATTCATTGTCTCTCATCCTATTCATCCCATATAATCTATCCTTATAGATTCTTCAAAACAAGAAAAAATGTCCATGAAAGAAAGTATGCAGCACAAAAGCTGACAATCTAATAGATGTATCAAATATATGTTATTCATTGAAAGGACTGAAAGCTCGAATTCAAATTCTGAGTCAAGGGTGGATTATGCCTACTGAGAATTGCATTTCACCCCTCACATCTATCTGTTTCTTGGTGTCCTTACCAGCTTCACTAATCCTTTGATTCATAAAGACAGAAGTTTCCTCTAGGGTTAAAGTGACATGTGATTGACTACTATATTCTGTGTTCTGCCCAGCAGGGTATGATGCAGAACAAGACAGTCCAGTAGACTATAACTGCTGTTTTGCAAGAGAAGAAGCTTTCCTCTTCCTTTAAAAGAGCAATAGTATAATCAGGGAGAAAAATCGTGTTGGAGTTCTGACATTTAATATCATGTTGAGCTCTTGCATCATTCAAAATCATATTTGTAATGTTCTCAAGACAGTTCTTTTTGCAATTTTTATAGTGATATCACTGTATAAAAAGTTAATTTAATAAAAATCAGGAAAAGCATCTGCACAGACTACAGTCCCTTTTATCAAAATTCAAGCTCTGTGGCTGCTATTTCTGTGATGCCATATATTCAAAATTTATACTTTGCTTTTATTTTCCATTGTGTTCATGATTACACATCATTCTTTTCAGTCCATTCTATGTATTTTTCACCCCAACTACCGTCGGTATCTCTCTTGTCTGGAGTTAATTTCTTTTTTTTTTTTAAATTAATTTCCTTAAGAAGATTGAATTAAATAAAATATATTGCTTATCACCTCAGAATGTGAAGTTTTATCTGCATGACCCTGAAGCATATAAATGAATTTCCTACTGAAAATGTCACATAGATCATTTTTTGGTACCCTGACTTCCAGGAAAACTGGGTGTGCAAATATATATTTTATAACTTCTTTTTCTTTTGCCTTGTGCCTCCTTTGCACTTTTAAAAATAGTCATACAGACTGGAGGATCATGCTGATTGGGACCGTATGAGTGACTGAACTGGCTTTCATTTTTTATGGGACTGTCAAATTAAAGAGTGGATACAATATTCAGCACTATCCCATGTCTGTGACAACGTCTGGTCATCTTTTTGGCAAGGCAAGTCTAGTTTCTCTGTATTGACTTATCCTCCCTATTGGTAGTGCAAAAGGTATGAATTAGAAATATCTTCTCCCTAGAACCGCATCAAAGGAAATCTTGAACCTGAAGGTAATTTTTGCTTTAAGTTGATGCCATGTTAACTTCCTATATAATGGTTTTCGTAAAGTACTCATTCATTTTGATCCTTGGCACATTATGTGGGTAATGGGGAAAAAGGTAAGAAAATTTTAGTAAGTATATTAACAACTAGACCTTTAAAAATCACAAGAGAATTTAAAGATAGCTCCATGCTGGCATTTTATAGCGTATCAAATATATGCCTGGAAGTCAATGGAGTTGCACTGACAGTTGATTTTTGGCTTGCATTTCCACATTGAAAGAAGTGATGAGTGTGTTTGCTTCCTTATACTCACAGTGAATTCTGAGCTCCATAAGATTATTGGTAGTCAGTTAAACTTTGAAAGATAAGAGATTATCTGAGCCAAAATAGAGTGCTCTGCAAGTGTGGATGCTACAGATTATAACTGTGCTTTAAACTCTGCAAAGGTAGGAAACTGTCAGGAGACAGTTTTATATCTATTCAGTTCACTCCATCAAATACAGTACTTTAAGTTTTCAAGATTAGAAATCTTCACCTACAAACTGCTGAAGGACAGCAAAGTTTTACAGATTTCATTTCCAGTGTGTGTGACAGCGTCAATGGATTTGTCACTCTCAGCAGTAGTTTCTTCCTGAAACATTTTGACAGAGTTTGGAAGCATTAAACTAATTTCTACATCAACATTCAAGAAGTCTAGCAACAACTTGGTATTTTTCCACCATATCTGAAGTTTCAAGTAAATTTCAAGTTCACATGTGCATTACAAGTCTGAAAGGCAACGCTGGGGTTCTGACAAGATGCTGGAGGTTGCAGTATGCAGACTTGAGCATTGTAGGTCAAACTGCTCATTTGGATCATTGCCACTGAAGTTGTTAGAGATTCCTGGGATAATGGTGTTTTACTCTGAACTGTGGAATGAAAGGGGAATCCAATCTGTTCTATGTGATGTCTCTGGAATTATGCATGGGCATCATTTTTTAGTGAAACCTGATTGACAGTGGTATGTTGTCATTGTTACTGTAGGGCTATTCATTTAATTACAGTTATCTATAAATCCTAAAATCAGCCAGTAATACTTGAATTTGCATGCAACTTCCCCACCATGTGTCCATTTCCTTTCTGTTTTTTTTTAACCCTTATGGTTTACCTAAGAAAAAGATTGCAGGGATCAGTTAGCCCCCACTTGTTTGCCCAGTGGATTGCTGCTGTGTTTGGACTGCAGTAATAAGCTATACAGAAATAGCTTGTGTAGGTATGCACATTTTAATTTACATTCCTTTAAAAAGGAAACTTAGAGGAAAGGAACATCCCTCATTTAGGAACAGCAAGGAGTTTTTAAAGAGAGAGACAAGATTTTTATACCTTATTGAAAAAATGGGTTGAGAGAGGTGATTTTTAGTATAGCAGACTAACATTTACATGTGGATGGCAAAAAAACCTAACCCCCAAATGCACCTTTCATTCTGAGTAAGAGTGATCATGGTCTGTTCTATGTAGCAAGAGAATAAAACAAGTTTAAGATAAGAGATACTGTCTAAACTGTTGACTGATGCCCCGAATACAGACAAGGGTGGATTACTCTGACTTAGAGACAGTCTTGTAAATCTTGGCATATGAACATGGAAAAGAAGATGCATGTGGAGTTGGTTGCTCCTGGAATCAGCAGGGCACAGATAAATTACTTGGGAGGCTCTGATCAGTGCTGCTTTGAAGAACTGTGGCAATCTAACATCCATGGCCCCTTGCAACTGCTGAACCTTATGCAAAGATGATTTAAAATCTGTTTCATTTGCAAGAGAAAGATATTTAAATTACATTTCTTGAACAGTTCTACTGTAGGCTTAATTTTTTGACAGTAAATTGCACCAGTGATAACAAAGGGAACAATTTATAGTGAGTTAGTATGTTCCTAGTTTTGCATATATCTGTTTTCAGAAAGGTGTTACTGTATATACCCATGAGGTTCTATACAGAACCAATTTAGGATTATCACTTTATTTTCAATTCATTCATCAGATTTAAAAAGACAGAACATACTTTTCAAGTGAATAAATTGCATATTGTGTATGGGATTACTCTTAAGAAACAAAAAGATACAAGTTTGAAAAGATTGAAAACTAGGTAAGTAAGAATGGATAATATTAAAGGAATGTTTTCTTCTTAAAAGGAAAAAGAGTCAGAGGAAATGCAGATATCAGGGAATATTTCTACAGTTGCAGTTGAAAGAAATATTGTAAAACAAACTTCCACAACCAAATAAATAATGGTTTGATATAATAAAATTAAACTGAAAGGACAGTAATTTGTTTAGGCTTATTGCATGTAATTTTTGTAGTAGAGGATGAGAAGGGATAATGGAGAATAAGGAAGTGTGTGAACACAGATTTGTGTCAATGTGTGTAAAGTTTAAGATAAAGTGCTGTTTTTAATGTTCTGCAGGGCTAGAATCTCCAGAAACACAATTCTTTGGAAGGTGTGTTACTCCATTTTTTCTGTTTTCATTTTAAGTCTAAAATTTAAAATACCCTAGTCCCTTATGCTCAATCTGTCATTTGTTTGTTCATTCACATTCAAGTCAGGTTATAACTTTTAGTGCCATATTCTCTTATTTGTTTGTAAAATCTTGGCTTTCAGAAATATTAAGTGACACAAAGCTAATCTGGAAAGATGGTTGATGTTTGCAGTTTTCCATTAAGTCAATATGTATGGCAAATTAGTAGCTGTGCTTTTCATGATATGGCTCCATAAGTAGTCAAAATTTAATATACACTACCTTATGGAACAAAACCTTGTGAAATTGGCAAGCAACACACATAATTTCTTGTTTCTCCTGAGGGAATCACCAGCTTTTATTTAGTTTGCTCTGTGGCCCTTCTTCTGGGTAAAGCATTTAAGGGAAAGGAAGCCATGCCATGTAGCAGGCTGGGTATCAGAAGCAGCATAGCTGTCCTAGCACATTAGGTGAGCCGGCACTGCATCACAGTGCCTCCTGGCTCCCACAACCATCTTATTTTAGATGAACAACACACTCTAGGAAAAGGCACTTTGGTTTGTGGCTAATCCTGGCACTGACTGGCAGCATCAAAACCTGAGTAACTGCTATCATACAACCCATCCAGAAACTTGAGAAATGGACTGATACTACTTTCTCAAAGAGTAGTGCTTTCCCACTCTCACACAACAAAGCTGAGCAAGTAGATATGAAGAAAAAAAGATATTCTTACTGTGTGTATTTTATAAAATATCTGAGCGTTCAAGTATGTTATGGAACTCACTGAATAATTACTTATCAAAGTAGTTGCTGAAAGATGAAAGGACAGCTCATTTCCCACCTTCTTTCTTCCCATTAGCATGCAAAGTACTTTATCAAGTGGCCTGACCATCCTTCTCCTTAGGTTTACAGGACTTGCTGAAAAAGGCAACCACTGCTCCGCTTCATCTCCCCACTCTGTTCTCCACTTGCACAATCTGAGGAGTGTCCAGCTAACAGGCAGATAGCTGTGAAGAGGTTATTTAATTTCCAGGGCTTTTGCCTCAGTGTGGTATAGTTACTGTTCTGGTCCTGGAGGAAGAGACTTCACTAATACTGAACTTCAGTATTTTTTTCATTGCTGGTCCTCTGCTATCTATATTAATCGTGCTGGTTACACATAATTTCCAGTAGCTTGGGTCACCTACAGCTTTATTGCTAGGTGCCCTGCTAAGTTATCTTAATTCCTAATCTCTCACATTAGCTGTACTCCTTGTTTTTTCTCCTTTATTTATATTATTTTGTATTTTTGGATTATCAGCTCTTCTGCAACTGCTCTTAGCAATCCATTTCTCGCCATTGGTAACTGTAGTGCTTAGGATGGTCATGCAGCTGGCTTGCACTGGTTATCAGTGAAGCCACTTTGGGTTTCTGAGTGGGAGGGCTGGTTCCACTGTATATTGAGTGTATGGAAACCTATAGTATTTTTTCCTCCTCCTTTGGATTTGATGGCCTTAGTATAAAAGGTAGTCTTTGGGTATCATGCCTCAAACGTACCCAAATCATTACAGACCCAATAGTTTTCAAGAGAAAACTTCTTGTGATAGAAATTCTTTGCTCAGGGTTATTTTTGAAACCATGTCTTTGCCTTCAGGACTAACACAACTGGACGCTATTGTGCAGGGCCATTCCCTTTTATAGGCAGGACAAACAGACTGTGTGTTTTTAAAAAATGTTTATATGGTTTAGGACTGGTATTCTGAAGGAATAATTTTGCTTTATAGAATTATATACGTTTAGTGGATTGGTTTTACATATCATTACCCTATCCCCTAACTAGAATAGATTTTCTATTATTAAGAATTCATTATCATTAAGGGAAATGTAGCATATAAAATTACCTCCCACCAACTGAGGTGGATGGCAGATGCAGAGAGGTGAAGCTTGTTACCTGAAAACTTGAAATCTTCTTCAGGGATCTAGGAGAGTAACACACCAATATCAAACAGAACAATAACAAATGTACCTATTATGCATCTTCCACATAAATACACTTAGATATAAGGGAAGTAATTGAAATGCTGAAGTTTATTGGAACAAGATTCAAACATTTTCTATTTTATTTTTTATTAATCTGCATAACATTAGTGATTGGAATATAAAGCAGAATTTTTTGCCTATAGATTTCAGTGGCAGTTTTCCCCAGGGTGTAATTAGGAGTGTTGTGAGACATTTTTTATTTCATTTCAAATATGCGAAGCCCGGTTCTACTTCTACTTAAGTCAATGGCAAGATTTTCATTAACTCTCTCCTATGATAGCCCAGGCAAGCTCAGAGTGAAGGAAACACATACCAGGGTGCTTTGTTAATGCAATGGCTTTAAGTGAGGTTAAAAGAAATCTAAGATTAGCTATAAAACAATTTAAGATTAGTACACATAAACTAATTTGTTATCTCCCTCTATGCTTCAAATGTTCCACCACATTAGTACGTGGAGCATGAATTATCAGTGTAACAACTGGACAACTTAGATATCCAGTACTATGTTAATAAAGTGCTTGATGATGAGAAGAGAAAGACAATGATTGTACACCATTAAAAAAAAAAAAATCCTATAAACTAAAAAAAGTCTATAAAGACTTGTATAAATACTAGTGTATATAAAAAAGATACATTCTTTTTATATATACACTATGTGAATATCTTAGGATTTAGTTTGGAGGGGTTTGGACAGCCAGTAATTGATGCTTATGTGTAAATAGCAAGTTTAAATAGCTGGTTAAGAGTAGATGTATGCATTCATGTAAAAATGGATAAAGACATTTCAAACTAATTTTCTTTACCGTTACTCATATAATACGCTTTTGACTGGTTAAATAAGAGTGGCCTGATGTCTAGAGTTGTTGACTTATTGTTACTTTTGATAGGTAATCAGTAGCTTTATTACACAGGCTACCTGTAGGCATAATCTTGTTTGAAAAGTCTGGCCATGCTGTAAAATGTGTTTCTTTGGGTGTATATAGTATCAGATCATAAAATGCAGTAAATTAACCTGTCTCTTTAAAGTTCAGTGCTGTGATTTACTTCTGCTGTAGAACTGGTATGTAAAAGTGGATTTTATTTTCTTTATTTTTCTTCTGATATGGAAAATTTCATTGGAAAAGTCAGTCATATAGGTCTTGTATAACTTCAGAGATGTAAATTATATCATAATTATTAAATTATGCAGTGTTCTTTTTCCAGATAAACAATATCTTTATCCTTTGGCTCCCTTTAAAGCACTTTTTAAATATGTCTTGATGCTATATACTAAAGAAAATACAGTCCAAAAGCTAATGTGAAATTTTTTGACATATAAAATCAAATTATACTAAGTCAACAGTCCTTAAAGTCAATAGACATGACTTTGGATGTTGCTAACCAAATGCATGACAGGCAAGTAAGTGTTGGCAGGTTGTGAGAAGCCAAGTGAATTAACATAATTTTGCTAAATATTTTCAGTGTGTCAGATTAATGATTATTATTTTAGGGACCAAAATTAAATTTAGTTTTCTCAGCTGAGACTGCAGAATTGACTTTGTAAACTGGGATTGCACATTTATGTATGGGCTGCACTAGATATATAAAGATTTTGATTTCCTGTTATTATGGCATCACTAGATGTTCTTTCACTGAAGCTGCTTTTTGTCAAAAGTAATTAAAGGTTTGGGGTTTTTTGGTGAAAAGCAGTAAGATTTAATATGATTTTGTTAGCTGGAGTTAAAATGCTACAGTTTTTAAATTAGCAGTAATGAATATGTTAGAATGAATAGGTGACATATACTTTGTGAAAGCTGCAGCTTAGATGGCTTCATCTCAGTTGTAGTTGACCCACATAAGAGTCCTATTCCTGAATACACTAGATTGGGAGGAAGGGGCAGAAATTATTTTTAAAACAGGATCTGCTGTTCTGTGCCAAAGGAAAGTGCCCTACATCTGTCTCTGCCAGCAAAATTCAGGCTCAGCAGTTTGATATGACACTAATTTACTTGCAGAGAGATTTATAAAGCTTCATAAATAGCGGAACAATATGATTAGATAGTACTTCTGTTGATTCAATTACAACTGAGGTTTAAAGATACTAAGAAAAAAATCAAATGGCCCAAGATGGAATTAAGCTTTCTTAATGGAATGGGGAAAAAAGTCAGCAGTGATGAAAAAGAAACAAAGAATTTATGTTGTGATCAAGCAGGGAAACCATTTCTTAAGCTGTAATGGATGTACTGCATTAAAAGATGGCATTCTGAACCACACGTCACTCTTGTTTGGGACCTAGATTTCGGTTACAACTTTAGTGAAATCTTTTAAATTTTTTTATTTTGGTTTCCACTGAGTTTGTGTCTTTTCATATGGAATGGGTTATGCACTGGATCACTCCCTCATAAATGTACCCAGAATACTGTGAGGACTTTTTTGGTAGTAACATACTATGCTTTTATTCCCTTTAATGTGCAATGTCAGCAGTTCTGTCATGATATCTGTTTTTAAGCTGAGCAAGGCAGGAGTTTCAAACTAACATCCAGCATACAAATCTGTTTGCAGTATTGATAGTTGGGACATATGTTACAGATATGAAATGCCTCTTGCTACTTGTCTGCATTGAAGAGTTTCCTGTGAGAAGCAAGGATGCTCTGTTGAAATCAATGGGGCATATGGTTGTAAACTTCAGCATGGCTTAGCACCAGGAAATCTTCAGTCAAAAATCTCCAGCAGACAAGGATTTATTTAGAAATAAGTTTTAACTCCCACTATGTAAACCTTGGCTCAGCTTTTTGGCCCAGCTTCTTATTTGAAGAAATTTACATGTATGTACATGTGTGCACATAGAAAAAATATTCCTGTATTTTTCTGCATTTTTTTAGATGCTATTTCAGGTTGAATGCAACATTTCAAATCTATAAAAATGCTGAAATACCCATGGAGTGAGAGAGACCATGAAGAAAATGTATACTGAGTGCCTATCAGTGGGTAGAGAAGTTAGAAAGTTGAATACCTGTATTTCAGCCCTAGCAGTAACAAATATTCATATACTACATGATAGCTGGTCCTGTCATTCCAAGGAGTACAAGCTGTTTTGCTCAATCCACTAAATCAGATTGCTTTTTCCCGTAGCTTCCCACTGAATATGAAACTGAATGAAAAATGGTCTGATGAATCCCTAACATTTGTGTCCTTCTTAAGATTGCTTTCTGGGTTTTGATTCTTTTGTTTTGTGTTTGTTGGGGTTTTGTTGCTGGGGTTTTTTTGTTGATGGGTTTGGTTTTGTTTGGGGTGTTTTTGGTTTTTTGTTTTCTGGAGAGGGGGAACTGAAAGCAGAAAAAGACAAGCTGTTTACTTGGTTTTTAGTTCCATTCATGTATTCTTTATAATTTGAGCCATTAATGAGTTATGGAATGTCTTGAATACAAATGCTTGAACAAGATGATACAAAAGGCCTTTGTAGACTTTTCTACTGAGAAATTCTATAAAGGCAGAAGTGCATTGACATATTTGTTCTGAAGTATGTCTAACTGACAAATACATTGAGTAACTATCTCTGAAGAAACACTTCCTTTATGAATAAAGATCAAGCAATACAGATTTAAGAAAGGAAGAATAGAGGTTTAAAATTAAAATTATTTGGCAGTGTGTTTAACAGTAGGACTTAAGGATGAGGAAAACTTTTTTGCTAACTGAGATTATTTTATGCTTAGCAAAGTTTATGTCATTAATTTATTGAGACTCATACATAAGTATATCTCTCTGGTGTAATAATAAAGTGGTAAAATCAGTATATTTACAAAAGAGTAAGAAGTTCTTTGTAGGATACTCTTGATGGCATCTGTAGGCAAGCAGAGAGAAGCAACTGGATCTGAAGACATTATTTGCCAACATGTTCTTAAATGATTTAAACTGTTTTGAAGTTGAGTCAAATTTAGTATTTGCTGGAAATTGTATTGACAGAGACAACTGTTTACCAGTCCTATTAAGGATTATTCTTAGCAGTGCCTCCATATACTATGATAGTGTCAAAGAGCCTTGGACTGAGACGGTGGAGGGGGAGAAACTACTCATGTAGTTGCAGGTTTGGGATTTTATGTGTCACTGTTTCCTCGGAGGGCTTACTGCAAGTGGTAAGCAGCCAAATCATGATGGAGCAGCATGGGCCACTTTTCTGAGACTATTGAGGCTACAGCCTCCAGGGGATTACTTAGGCAGCAGCATTTGTGCTGGAAAAGCTCTCCAGAAACCTCCAACGCCTGGAGTCCTTCAGGCCTGCACAATGACCTATGATTGTTGTATAACCACCATTAGAAAGAAGTACCTGATTACCCTGACAGGTGCTCAAAGTGGTAGGAGAGTGACTGGGATTTTTCCATTATGGATGTACTCTGAAAGGCCATTTGTAACATCATTTACTGTTGATTGTGCTGATTTCCAAAGTTGCTGTTTTATTATCTTTTTTCTTTCTGAAGTACAGTGAATATTTAAACATGAATTGACTTAGTATTTGAAAACGTGGAGGTATTTCTCATGAGGGGGAATCTAGCTGCAGTAGTTTACTTCTCCAGTTTTCTGACTGCATCCTTGGGAGGTAGTATCAGTGGTTAGGAGCATCTAAACATTGAATGTTTATCTGAACTCTGGAGAAGATTAGTGCATAGGGATTAATGCAGTTGGAATTGTGTGTAGGAAAAAGGGGTTGTTTTAGGGAGGGCAGGCAGGCTGAACACTCTTCCTCCTGGTTGAGTCCTTACTCTGACCCTGTACATATTTTAATCAATGAAGTTTTTAATAACATTTAACTGTTGACTGCTGCTGCGTCAGCAAACTCAGCAATGAAATATCCCATCAAGGCTGGGCAAAACACCAGCACAAAGTTACCTGTGGTTACATTGCAGTAGGGTCACAGAAGCCACTGGATGAAGGCTCAGTAGAGCCAGGTGTTACTCCTTAATAAGAAAGTAAAAAACTTGGTCTTTCATTGTAACTGGTCTAATATAAACCAGTTCAGTTGCTTGCAGAAGAAATCCTATTTGTCTGATCTAGTTGTTTGCAAGAAATATGTTTATACACAACTTTTATATCAGCTAAGCTTACTGCTTCATAGGACAACTGTATTCTGTAAGACTCTTCATTAAAATGGTTGTCTCAATCCCATTATGGTTTTTTTTCCTCTCAGAAGGGCCATGACCTTTCTGTGAAAAATATATCCATAATATATCTGGAAATATTTGCCCAGAATGTTCTGATGTTCTCTGCAGTCAGAAGAGTTATGTTCATTTGTTTTCCAATTAGAAAATGAAAATACAGACATGTAACACAGAAATGTGAAGAGATTTTCTTAGATGCAATCTGTCCTTTGAAGGAAAAGGAAAAGAAGAAAAAAGAATGCCTGGTGGGATTTACCAGTGACTCTTTCTTTATATTATTCTGCATTGTAAGTCCAAGTGCTTGCAAATGAAGTACACTGAGAGGTAACAACATCCAGAGGGAATAATACTGAAACAGTGGTTATGGATTTCCAGAAGAAAGATTTCTGCTTCCAGCAAGGTTACGATCCTAGGATCCTGTTGAGTGATGAAAATATTAATAATTTGAATTTTATCTTTAACAATGCAAAAGATAAGAAACCGAAAAACCAAAACCCCTTCCAATTACATCTTTTGTTGTAATTAGCTCTGCTTCTTTAAACCTGCCGACCCACATGTCGGTGGTGCTCAGGTCGCAGGGACTAATACCGTGGGAGGTTAAAACCTTCTCGGAGACATCAGCACAAACACCAATGTGGTGGATACAAAATGTCTGTTTATTAAACTGCGTATCTTACATATATACGTTCGCCAAGCACCTCCTTCGTGGTTGTGCCCTTAGCGTTACAAGCCTATCCGTCACCTTACCTCATAACAAGGGGGGGCTACAGCTATTCCTTCCGTACATCGCGAGGTCTTCCGAATGCCACTCCCTACAATCTTTTATACAAATAATAGAGTGTAGAAGGGTAACTAATAATGTATAAAATTATGCATTTTTTAATTCAAAAGAATCATTTAACTATTCCAAGTGTTAGAAGTGTATAGAAAATTATCAGATAACTGTTACAGTCTTCCAAACAAAACATTCTTATGGCAGGCAAGAGAGACTAGCTTTACAACTTTGCTCTATTTCTGTCCTCCAATGTTTAACAGAAGAATATAAACAAATAACTATTCACTCAGTCATGTATATCATCAAACTGATCTTTTGCAGAAAGTGACTGAATTAAGTGTTGCTTGTTTGAATGCATTTTTGCCTGTCACAAAGCAGGGTAGGAAAAAAAAAATCCTGAAAAGTTGAAATGTCTCCTTATCTTGACAAACTCAAGATAAACCAAGAGCTCCACATTATCTTTCAGTAAATATTAACACATAAAACATTCAGAAAAGGTTTGTTTTAAGCTAGTCGCTTCTCCACAAAACTTCCTTTGAACCTTCAGGGTTCAAACATTTAATATTCAGAAAACTTGTGTGACAGTGACTGACCCCACTTGTTTCCTGTTCCCTTTGATACGAGGTATAATCCTGTAGACTTTCTATGAAAAAGACCATCTTAGTCTGATTCTTTGGTATGCTAGACCTTTATGTCAGAAAGCTGAGCTAAGGAAAGTTGCAATGAAAAGTGTCCATTTACATTTCCAAGCATAGACAACATAGTTACAAATGTCTGTAAAAACACCACCAAGGAAGGAAAAGAAACCGAGTTTAAACTAGTTGTTCAAGATGAAATGATAGTAGTCTCTCCCATTCTCATGGTTTGAACTCAGCCGGTAGCCAATCGCCACGTGGCCAGTCATTTACTTCCCCCCCACTCCCTGGTGAAATAGGGGAGGGATAAAAAAAAAGAAATTTGTAGGTTGAATAAAAAAAATTTAGTAATAGTAACAAAACAACAGAAACAATAGTTAAGTCCAAATGGGTAATATATAATGCAGTTGCTCACTGACCTGTGACTGGTACGCAGCTCCCCCCCCCCCCCCCAGGCAGTGATCCTGAACACACCAAAAATCCCACCGCATTGACCAGAAAACTGATACCAAAAATGGAAATGAGAGAACACATGTCCCCTTATAACTGAACATGATGTCACATGATATGGAATACTCCAGTGACTGATGAGGGCCTGGCCCTCTAGCTGTGGTCCCTCTCAGCCCAAGGAAAGTTAACTCTATCCTGGCCAAAACCAGGACACCTATTAGTTGGGGATCCTGGCCTGATTTTCTTATGTGATCCTGCTTATTCGCATCATATCTTGTATCTCGGGTCGTCCTCCTCAGAGAGACCACCTATTGGCAAAGTGTATATTAGCTTTTCTGTCCATTCCACTCAGATTCAATTTTCTTCTGATCCTCTTATCGTCCTCCAATTTCTTTTGCCTCTAATTCATTCAGGCCAAAGAACAGTGTCCAAACTAACTAAATCAAGGATGGATTCAAATTTTTGAATATGTAGATATGCTGCTGGCAGATGGGTCTCTTTGGCCTATTGGTGGTTTTCCAGTTTAGCAAAGGTAACTCCCCAGATCTCAGCCATCAAAGTGATCAAATGCTCTATTCACACAACCTTCTTATATCAACTTGGTTACTAAAAAATACTATTGCTAAAAACACTGCAGTGAATTTAGAGTATTGGGCACCATTACTAATACTTGCTCTGAGATGTGATCTGTTTATAGTCAATCTCTGTAGAGTCCTAATAGGTTTTAGACTGACATTCAAAGCACATTTTTTGAGGAATATCTTAATAGCAGTGAACACGTATTAGCCAACAGTATTTAAATGTTGAAGCTTAACTGCATAGAAGCAGCATTACTATATGTCTGATTACACCTGAAGACTTGCATACAATATATTAAATGGGGAGACTAATTGCTTAGCTTCCATTATTAGCATTTTTGCAGTGTACCTCATGCAAAATTATGCCTAGAAATTTTGTCTGTATTTACAAATTGTAGAATTTAGCTAATTAATTAAACAAAATGTCTATGCTAAGAAGTGATATGCCTCTAATTTACTGCAAAATTTGCAATGCATTTATTGGATTGCAGGGTGTTTCACTTATGCCATGTTAGTTTAGCAAGAGTATCTCTGAATTTCTGTATCGATTCTGAAAACCATACTGTAAACAAAGTGTTATTTGTCTCAAATGCATTTCACTTACCTGTCCCTTTTCTCTTTACTTTTGCATTGCAAACAAGCTACAGCTGCACACCTCATAAGCTGGTGTTACAGAGAGACAGTTAAGAAACTTTTATGAATTCATAAGGTGATTAAATATTTTAATACAGCTGCCTCAATGTATCTAAAAATCTGTAAAATGTATCTGTATGGCTGTGTAGTAAGGTGTTAGCACAGTTTCTAAAGAATTAGTTGTCCAGTTTTCTTATTACCTTTGACAGAAGACACATATATATGATTCACTAAAGTGAAAATCTGTGTGACACACTACATGCCATTCAGCACAGCACAGATGGTGCAGTTCACATGAGAACAAGCAGAGAGGAGTCTTAAGGTGCTGCCAGCAAAAATTTTCCTCCTATTCACATTTTATTATTGAAAAGGAGATTTTTAAATTTTTTGTTGGATTTTGAAGACATTCTAAAATTTTCTCTAAAGAGAACTCTGTCCTGGTATTCTTCTTTCTGCATTTCTACATGCTATACTATGACTCACATACAGGGTTTGGTGGCTTTTTTTATTTCATCAGGTCTGTGGAGCATTTGAATGGAAAAGGTTTCTTGGACTAGACTGCAGAAAAGGTTGCAGATATCAAAATTGCCATTTGAACAGTACTTAAGCGGTTAAATCCAGAATCGTGGTCCTGGAAACCCTACTGAGCTATTGCCTAATCCCAAAGGGATCTAAACTGTGAATGGACCCTAATTTCAACCTCAGGGAAAAACTCCTTACACCCTGACAGTGATATCTGTCTTCCTGTCCAGCTCATGTTTTGGACCAGCTGGTCTTAAGAAAATTTTGTCTACTAAAGTCTCCTGATGACTCAGTCAGCAAAAACACCCGAGTGTGCTTCTCAGACCTGTGCAGCACTGAGTTCCCTGTAAAAAGCAGTAGTGGTCAACAGTCAGTTTTGAAATCTCCTCTTTCCCTTTGCTGTTGCAAAATGCACCCGAGAGAAAGGAGGTTCTTCTGTTTCACATCTTCTAACAGTCTGACTTTTTTTTCAAAATACATAGGTGATTTTTGGAAAAGGGACAAAAATTGAGGTTTCACTGCCACTGATTTTTGGTTTTATTTTTTTTTGATTTTTACTTCATGAACATGTCTAAGTACAAGAAAGAGAAGTGAAGTCAACAGTGCTGCAAATTTCAGCTTTGTACTGTGATCTTTCCTACTATTTTTAGTTTATTTCAGTGTTACCTTAAAGTTTTTAAAAACCTTCAGTGTGTGCAGAAAGAATAAAAATTAGAAGCAAGACACCCCAAAACTAACAAGTCATAGATGCTTCTGTTTCATTGTGTTAAGTGCAATATACCTTTTATAGTTAATTATATTGTCACTTTTTTTCTTCTTCCAGAATCTTTGCTTTGTTATTCAGGATATCAGTTGAACAGGACTCTCTAAATGAAAAAAAGGGAAAGACAGTCACTATTTTAGTTTGGTTTAATCTTGAAATGTGTGGTTTGAGGTTTTGAATTATCATCCATATCTTGCTCTAAATACAAAACATTAATTTCCTCATAACCTTTTCTGGGTTCCTCAGCAGTATAACACCTGAGTGCTTCACAAGCAAAGTTTGATGAATTTGTATTGCTAAAGTTCTCTGAGTGAGGTATGTGATTTACACCCTGCAAAGGGAGAACTACAGCCCCCACTGATTTCAGCTGCAACTGTGAATTGCCTGTGTTTTAACAGCTCAGACCTTTGGATTTCAAGTAAGCTTCCCAGAAAACAGGAACACATAAATTCTGTCTGCCTGTCACAACCATGCTTTGAAACTACTGGACTGCTGGAGAGAAGCAGCCAGGTGAAAATCCAGTTTTTCAGTGCTACATCCAATCATCCTCATATTTAAAAGGTGATACCAAGCCTCTGTTAATATCCTTTATTGTTATAAGGGTATTACACACAAATGCATCTCCATGGACCCTGAAGATCGTATTCATTTTATGCTCTGATAGCAGGGGATTCTCATAGAGTGGAATGGGATCACATAGTTAATGTTTCTGCACAGCTTATGTGAAGTGCTAAGGTACAAAGGTAACTGTGAATCTGACTTGTCTTAACTGTTAAACTCAAAGTCTCGAAAAATTTATGTCTTGCTGCCACCTGAATATAATTTCCTCATCCTTTTGTGATTCACAACTTTTTGCTTGCAGAAAATAATTATTTCTGTTAATTCCAATCCAACGAGTTCTATTTCATCACCATTTTTTCTAGTGCTAGAATAATATTTTTAGTCAAGTAGTTTATCTACTAAAATACAATTCAGGACGCAATAAAAGTTCCCATAGAACTGGGTTGAATTCAGAATACATTTGGTTCCATAAATAGGAAAGGAAATATTTTGGAAAGTGTTTTTCATTTTTTCTGTAAAGTAAAATAGATTAGTGTTTTTTTCCACTTAAAAAGATGATTAATTAATATTAAAAACCTAGTATTTTTTAAAATAGAGGCTTTAATCCAGACTGATCTAAAATATCCTGTATTTAGTCAAACAAAATCCTTATTTTGGCAAAATGATGTTTCTACTTTTCTTAGTTGAGAAAAAAAACCCAAATGAACAAAAAGCTCCAAGTAATTTCCTCAGTTCTTGGTCCCACCTTTTTTCACTCTTTTTCTTTTTTTAACACAAGCTGTCCTCCACTGCTTGATTCTACACTTGCTTGTCCCAGTCTGATGATCTGTTGTTGTCTTTGCTCCTTTGTTTTTAGTTCTTCCTCTCTAGGCATGTTACTGTTACGGGTAGTCATGAAATTATGTCCTAGCAGCTGGAGCCCAGAAGTCACTTGGTGAATCTAGGGCAGAAATAGCATCTCCCTTCCCTTAGTAAAACCCAATCTCTAAGTTCCTCATGGAGTACAATTAATGCACAACTGTGTCCTGCACAGTACAGAAATATAGTTGGGGAAGGCAACTCTTTGCAGAATTTAACTGCTAAATTATGAGCCATGTTACTTCAGTTTGCAAACTTAATTTTTATAGCTTTATAATATAGGAAGATCTTAAGGAAATCTGGAAAAGGCAGATCTCTGACTCAAGTCAGTCCTCTTTTCAGGTTTCATGTTCTGCTGCAGACTTTGGGACTTCTGTGTGAAGTGGCTCTAAGAGTTTAACACGACATAAAAACATATTTCTTTCTGACTTTGTTCTTAGAAATGATTAAGCCTTTATTGCCTGAGAGTTGTCTAAAAAGTTTAATCTTGGACATATGGCTTGCAAAATTTGGATGCTATTGGTTTAAGTTTTGCCAAAATTAGTTGTAGGTAAATAAAAAAAAATTTAAATGAGAATATTATAAACTTAGAGGTAGCAATACTTGGCAGAGAAATTATTTTCTGATTACTTTAAAAGCCAAGCATATTTTCAACCAACACAATGACAGGACTATTCAAGTACTTCCCCGGGGGGAAAATTCCTGTAGTAGTTTACCTCTCTTGAGATGAAAAAGAAGCTGTATGAAGACTCCAATTACAGAAGGAACTTTTTTTTTTCTTTTTTCCTGTACTAATCTCGTTTCGGTCATCTTGCAGTGTAGTTGCTGGTATACTGACAATATAAACTACACTTCTGTGCTAGATGTGGCAGATTTGCCTCTGGATAGTCACTATACTGTTTTCTAAGCAGCTGATGAATTTAAGCACCCTACTGTATTCACTGAAGTAGATGAGGTTTCACTAGTGTGGCTGTAAGCAGAATTTGACTGATAAAATGGTCTTTTTCTTCTCTGCAGTATTGCTTGTGTCTGCTGGTGACAGGGTTGCTTGTTTTATCTCAGTGCTTTTATCTATTCTACTCTCCAGTAAGACCCTTCTTCCAAATGGCTTTGTGCTTCTAGGCGTACTTTAATAATTCATTACAAAAAGCTAGAGTAAGCAGAATAAATAACACAGTATGACCTATGGCTGCACCTCAAAGGCAGGAAGCACAAATCGTGTTTAACCACAAAAACATCAAGCTCTCATCTCACTTTACAGACAGGGAGTGGTACACTTGGTAAAAAACCACCTGATTTATAAACACCTAACTTGTAATATAAAAAAGAAGAAATGGGCGGGTAAGTTCACAAAACGCATGGTAATTATTTAAAAGGAACATTATTCA
The DNA here is from genome assembly GCF_031877795.1 of Strix aluco. Classification (NCBI taxonomy): domain Eukaryota; kingdom Metazoa; phylum Chordata; class Aves; order Strigiformes; family Strigidae; genus Strix; species Strix aluco. The sequence goes on along the minus strand of NC_133934.1, from coordinate 42,629,629 downwards.
AAAGTATAAAGGTACATTCATGTGCAAAGTGGTTTTTCAAAGAGGTATTAATATAAAACCAGCTAAATACGTCAGTGGTAAATGTCATCTCTGTTTCTCTCATACTGTATTTTTTGGCTTTCTGTGAAGAAAAACCTCAGTTGTAATTCAAGGTCTTTGTTAAAACTGAGGTCTTTGCATGTTATTCAGGGTTATTTGGACTATTTTAGTAGAACTGACTGATAAAAATATACCTGACCATGCAACTATTTGATAGTTGACTTCTCTTTCTTCTTTGTCATCCCTTCTTCTCTACTTGCTTCAAAGTCCCTATTCTTCCACTTCCCTGACCTCATCAAATCCTTAGCAAATTTCTACTTTTATACCTGTTCCCACAACTCCTAGCTCTTCCTCTAAACTTTCCTTGCTGATATAGAGAGTCTATCCATTTATATTTTTAAATAGTTCTCAAAATAGTTGATAAACCATTCAAAGTGTTCACTGAATGCTCCAGGGACAGCAAAGAGCTAATCATCCCCAAATACTGGGCAGCTGGGCAGTGAAGCTATAAAATGCTAATGTGTAGAGTGAAAGAGGGAAGATTTTTTGGGATACGCAGTGGAAAAAAGAGTGGAAGCTTATAATGTTCATAATAGCAACAGCTTCTGCTCTGTGCCTTCTGTTCCAGCTTATGCATGAGAGAAGATGGTTAGGCAACCATGGGGAGAGCAGGGAGATAAGGTTCACCGTGCAGATGCCAGGGAACAAACTGGCTATGATACGGATGCTCCAGCAATGTCGAATAGCCCCACAGATCTTTAAGCTCACTGATTTTTCTAGCACTTTTCTCCTTTTTTTGAGATTTGCAGAAACTATTTAATTCTCACCAATTCATCACAAATCTAATGCTAAGTCTTAAAAAAAGAGTCCTTTAACTTAGGTATTTGTGTACAGCAAGTTTGCATTCTGATAAAATTTTGGTCTCCTCATTACACTTTTCCTTTGGCCCCAAGTACATTATTTTCACCTTTCTGTTCACATCCTATGTTTTTTTTCCCTAATCCTTTTAGTCTTATGAAGTGTCCCACTCATTTGTATTACAGATCACAATCTGAGTCATTGCCTCAATATACAGGGCTGATCAAATGGCTTGTTTATATATTTTTAAATAAGAATCATAGTGTAGATAGATAAAGCTCCATTCATTCACCAGGATTCTTTATCTCTTCACCAACTACTTCACCAGCTGTAAATTGTGCAGAAAAAAGCTGTGATACCCATGGACTCTCGCACACTGACAATTAAGATGGTTTGATGTAACTGAAATAGTCCTAGGCATATCTTTTAAACGGAATGAATTTGGACAGCACCCAGAGGGGTTAACACAGTGTGAATGTTCCCAACACTTTTTTACACTTTAGTGATCTTGAGAGAGCCAAGTATTCTTATTAATCAGTAATGATATAATGTACAGTATTAATAATGTAACTACCAAATACAATCTTCACTGAAGGAAGTACTTAAAAATACACTGTATTTGACAGCTGTTTCTGTAAGTGTGTCTCTTGTCTTTGTCATCTTTTCTGTGCTCTTTTTAGGACAAAAAGTTGGTTTTTGCCGTGTTAGAAATCCCACCCTCCTGTCTCTCTGTTGTGGTTTGAGCCCAGAGGTCAACTGAGCACCGTGCAGCTGCTCGCTCACTCCTTCGACCTCAGGGATGGGGTCAAGAAAATAAAACAAAAGGCTCAGAGATGGAGGCAAGGATGGAGAGGGATGACTCACCCATTATGGTCACAGGCAAAAGACAGACTTGTTTGGGGAAGAAAAAGAATATCAATTTAAATCAAACACCACCACCACTTAATTTAACAATCAGAGTAAGACAGTGAGAAATACAACTACATCTTAAGAATACCTTCCCCCTACCTGTCCGTTCTTCCCAGGCTCAGCTTTGCTCCCAATTTCTCTATCTTCTCTTCCCCAGCAGCGCAGGCAGCAGGGGACGGGAGTTGCGTTCAGTTCATCGCCCATTGTCTCTGCTGCTCCTTCCTCCTCAGGGGAAGGACACCTTGCACCCTTCCCCTGCTTCAGCGTGGGGTCCCTCTCACAGGAGACAGTCCTCCACAAACTTTCTCCAATGTGAGTCCTTCCCACGGGCTGCAGCTCTTCATGAACTGCTCCAGTGTGGTTCCCTTCCATGGGCTGCAGTTGTCCCAGTCATGAACTGCTCCAGCACAGGCTTCCCTGAGAACAGGCCTTCTTCGGGTGCAGCCACCTGCTTTGGTGTGGAGTTCTCCACAGGCTGCAGGTGGGCATCTCCTCCACCGTGGACTTCCATGGGCTGCAGAAGTACAGCCTGCCCTCTCACCATGGGCTGCAGAGGAGTCTCTGCTCCAGCACACCTCCGTCCCTTCTCCTCCTCCTCCTTTCTTCCACTGACCTTAGTGTTTGCATAGGTATTTGCCTCACAACTCCTCCTCCCAGATTCCACTTCTTACATATGTTATCACAGAGGCACAGCCACCGTTGCTAATTGGCTTGGCCTTGGTGCAGAGGCAGGTCCAACTTTGAGCTGGGGGAGCTTCAAGATGCTTCTCACAGGAGCCACCTCTGTTGGCTCCTCTGTAGCCCCCTTCCCCACTACCAAAACCCTGCCACACACAAATCCAACACACTCTCCTTCTCCATCTGCAAAATGAAATGCACAAACTTGCAAAAGGCCTTGTTACAGAAAAACAGAAGGGCATTGCATTTCTGGCAAACTGTGCTTGGTATGGGAAGAAGTCTTTACCTTATATTTTATGCAATAGCTAAATTATTTCCCTGATCTGTTTCAGGTACTTAAGTGCTGTGTATAATGTATGCTTCTGGGATTAGACAGCAGGTGTTTGCTTCAGGTAGTCATAAACTCTTTTAAAAGACTTAAAATGTCAGTATCAGTTAAAAAGTCTTGGTAGGAAGTTAGCTACTGTGGAGATTTTACGGAAATTTTCAATACAGTGCTTTTCTTCAAAGAATTATATCAAATTTTCATTCATCTACGACAGAAGATAGTCAAATGGATGCCTCCAAGAGTAAGACACTTCTGAAGCCCATGTGTACAGAAATTGTGCTGTTACTCCCTGTGCCGTTTTCAAGCCAATGTTAGTTTTGTCAGACTTATAAATTTCCTGCATGCATGACATACCTGCCAAGGATTCTGCTTGAAGCAAAACCATCCTGTATTTGGGTTTTTTTCTTCTCTTCCCCTGACAAACCTTTCCTAAATTTCTTCTTATGATTTCCATTGACCCTACTCCGATCTTGTTAATTTATTCTTTTCTCCCTTGCTTCTAAGGAAAGATTTTAGCTTTTCAACCAGCTGAATAATCACCAAGAGACTGAATGCATTATTGGGTGTAAATATCTAGATAACACTAGAGTTAGGAACAGACATTGTCTCAATGGAAGAGGTCTAATATTTGTGAATTGATTTAATTTAGAGATATTTTAATTAAAATTTTAAAGGTAATCAGATAGCTAACATAAACTAAATGCACCAAATATAATCTTTAACTTTTTTCCAGAATATGATAGTTGTGATAATTATTTTTAAAGCAATACTTAACAAATTGCTATTCATTAGCTGTATAAGGAATATTATGTGAATTTATTTCAACAGCTAGGAAATATTTACAAAATTTTACATACAATATCTTACATGAACAGTTCTTCCCTTTTTATCTGTGATGTTCTCAGAAAAGGTAAATTTTACTCTGGTCTACCTTCCTGCTGACTTGGCTGCAAGAAAATAACGGTAAAATATCTGATGAATACTAATGCACATTTTAGTAACAACATCATCAGCAGAAAGAAACTAGAGGTAGTCCCTGATGTTATAAAAATGTTGTATTGGATATATTTGGGTGATACTCCAAGTTTATGATAGAGCTTCTAAAGTTTTTTATGTTTTAGTAACATATTGCTTTTGAAAACACTCTCTTTTTACCTCAAAGGGACATGAGAAAGAAGATGCTTTAAACTGTTCTGTAAAATAGATAAAAGATACTTGTTGGAACTTTTGGAAATTTGCAAAGACTTTTTTTAGAGCATGAAAAAGGAGCAAGCGCTGTGGGAAATAGCCCTAGCACCTGTTGGAAATATGCACTTCTGTAAAGATACTTCATTTCTTCTTGTTCATCATCTCATGCCATGTGGCGATGGAAGAGCCGCATCTGTATGCATTAACAAATTTACACACTATTTTTAGAAGTCTAGTAAGGAAGATAATAATGGGGGAAAAAAAAAGCTGTCTGCCCCAAGATGTTTACAGGTTCTTTTTGTGAGAGTTAATCGCCACAGAGAGGTAGCAGAATGCTGATGTTTTACATGTAGATTGCAGTGCATAATCCTGCCAGAAAGAGTGGTAAAAATATTTCACTCATTGGCTTAGCATTCCAGTGCAACAGCATGTAGGGTTACAAGCAAAGAAAAATCAGTTTTGCTCCAATCCAGACCATCTATAATTCCACAAATTAAATTCAGAGAAACAATAATACATAAATATAACTGTCAGCTGATTGTATTGAGTTGATACTAGATGATACCAATTTTGTTTAACAATTTTGTTGACCTATTTTACTACATCAGAAACTTTATTTGGGTTTTGCATTGCAGTTTTTCATGCATTTTAAAGGACTACTATTTCTTTAAAACAAACACGAAATGCTGTCACATTAATTGCAGCAATCTACATATATTATGCTGTAATCACTCTTTCTGGTGATCTGGTTTTCATTTTGCCTTTAGGATTTCAGTTTCAAGGCAGCCTGTTCCTTGTTTATAGATTGTTTAAAGTATGGCCTGCATATCATACAGAACTGTTGCTGTCTTGAACTCTGTATTATTTAATTTAGTTATTACTTGGGGGCAGAGAGGATATAAATATCAGCAATAGGACTTCATGCTACTTTTGTGAATAAACAATAATTTTTGTTGTTTTACTTCCTAAAATCATCAACTGTCATTCACATACATTCCTGTTTATTGACAGTTAGGATAGGACTTGATGTAAAAGGCTGATTCAACAATAAGTGGTGAATCACTTTTTCTAGGAGCTTGTGTCTTTCATTTGCTGTAGAAGAGCCAAGATGACCAGCCTGCACTGGACATTTGACTTTCAGTCATCTAAATTTCAGTAAAATGTCTCCTAAGCACAACATATAACTTTCATTCTTGTTGCTTTTCAGACCTTTGGTTTCAAAATTGGTCCATTCTATGCAGTCCTCAAGAATTTGGCTACCAAGAGGAGATTTGTTTAAAAGTTTGAGTTCTCCTGCTTGAAAGTGTCCAGTCCAGTGGAAATGAGTATCAGTAAAGAGTGTGGGTGAAGCAGGTGGAGGTGCATAGACCACACAGCTGGTCTCCTGGTCAGGCTGTTTTAGAGTCTGTCTCACAGAAATGTTATTCATGGTAAGTAGGAATGCACACATGGCTTAAGTGACATGTAAATTATTTTCTTTCTTTTCTTTCTGATTTCACCTTTTCTAAGCATTTGTCTTTGACCATGGTATTGATGAGGTGATTTTTATGAGTTTCAGATATTGTGCTGGCATGATTTTTTCAAGGAGTCTGATTTATGTACAGTATTTTATGAATAGTCTTTTTCTCCAAGGTTCTTAAATCAGAAACAAAATCGATGTTTTCAACTTGGCAGAAATCATAATATTCACCCAAAAAAAGAAGGACAATTTTGAAGATCATTAAATCAATGCTACAGCTAAGCATTGACTTCTATGACAGTTGTGGTAAGCAAAAATATTCATGACCATGGTTTTTTCTTTTTATTTCTGATCAATTTCTTTCACATTATAACCTCACTTTCATTTTACGTAGATAGTGCCAAGCATGAAAGGCTATTACTAACATGGCAAAAAATGTTTCTCAATTTAGTGCTTCCCAAGAGATTGATTTGAATGTCTCTTTGCATTTAAATTTTGTTAAAGGGAATGGTAAGAGTGTTTCTGATGCTGAAATTAGTTTCAGAACAATTTTCAAGCACTTTTTAGGACATCTTATTATCATCTCTCTAATTACGTTTCTCCATTGCTTGGATGAAATATCAAATAAGGTTTTATTATATGCATTTGTTCATGATGTAAATCTTTGTTGATTATTTTACTTGTTTATTTGACGGTCAGATCATTGAACAAAGAAAAAAGACATGAATTCTGGTCTATTTTACTATGTTTTTATTACTTTATCACACCAATTGCAAAAGGATAAATCTGTTTTATCATTTTTCAAAAGGTTAATGTGACCATTAATCTCTCTTGAATTTATACTACACACAATATCCGCTTTATTGCATATCCATTCAAGAAGCAAAGCTTTGCAAGTTTGATCAAAACCAAACAAATTTTTTTTCCTCTCATCCTCCCAAATACCCTTGTCTGCCGAAAACTTTAGTGTAACTCTATTTTGTTATAATCCCTTTAGCATTTTCAGTGCATTACCTAGCAGGCACAGTAAGAGTGTCTAGATGACAGCATAAATAGATATGCATATTTCCTTCTTTATCAGCCATAGTTTAGTTTAAACTATGCTAGCAGTGAAGCTACTTCAGTGGAAGCAATTTTTAATCTGTAGAATGGAACGCTGATATTTCTTTAAAGGCAGAAGCAGGTCTTATAGTTTTCTTCATTAATAATGGTGTCTTGGAGGAAAAAAAAGACTTTGCTATGTGGAACTTAGCAGGTGCCAGGTCCCAGACCTCAGAAACTCTCAGAGAAGGCTCTTTCGGGTGTATGGTCTATTTTAACCTATGGACAGCCAGCTCTGTTTCCGAGATATGAAAAAGACTGTGAGTCATTTGGGATTATCTATTGCCCATATAAGAAAGCTAAAGCAGTAGGTCGTGAGAAGATCTGGAGCTGCCCTGCAGCGATATAATGGGTGCTACCTGTAGAATGGCTGTTTACTGTAGGAGTGTATTTAGTGTGGCTTCGATATTTTCACGGAAAATCCCTCAGTGAGTGATTAAGATGTGGTAAGAGACAAGGTCACAAGCAGCAAAATTAATCCTCATGGAGCATCAAAGGAACTATAGTGTGTATAGAAGGGAGGACACTCTCCAAAGACGTGGGTAATTGGCGCAGGTATCTGCAAGGTGTAATAATGCACAGTGTTGTGTGTTGCCTCATGGATGTGACAGCTTTGGAGCAGAGTGCTGTTTAATCATGGTTGCATGCAGTAGTCCCATGTTTATGAACTCTGCTGGGAGAATGTTACCAGCGTGTCTGCTTTTCTCTTTGTGTACAGCTGTAATCGCTTGGACCCCAGCTGGCTCATTGTCAAACCAGTGCAGATGCTTTCTTATCTTACTTTCCAGCAGTAGCATTGTGCTTAAATCATCTACTCTGTAGACATGGCTTGCAACATTGACAGGAAAAAACCTTATCTAGTCTTGCTTAGGTAACCACTGGGAATGGCAAGACAGATGTGTACATTGCTTGTTTTACAGCCCTTTTTTCCCCCCTAAGTATTCTGTTTTTATTGAAGCATAAATAATACTTTTTTTTAACTCTGACCAGAATTTTTTGGAAAGAAGACTCACAGATATTTAAATCTGGTCAAATATGTTTCCATCTAGTTCAAGCTTGTTAAAGGAGTGGAAGAATTGCAAAAAATGCAAGAATACTTAGCCCAGGAAGGAGAGAGTGGATCTATAACTGACAGATGGTACGAGCCAAAAAAATATTATTTAGGTTTTCCTGTTAGAAAGCTCAGGTGGCAAAGCACACTGAAGAACTAGAGACAAGGTTAAGTACAGTGTCTGCCACTCAGTTTTGGAAGGCACATCAGTACTTGCTCTGAGTTGGACTTGCTTGTCAGTTTGCAAAAAACAGACTAGAAAATGCAGTATGTTTTATTGTAATCTTAATTCAAAGAAAATTAAAAGATTCAGATATTCAAAGTTATCTTCTTAGCAAAAGACGTGTATGACACTGAGCAAAAGATTCAAAACTTCAGGCTCCTTTCCAAATTAAGCTTGTTTTATTATCTTCCTTTCTAAGTTAAAAATAGGAGGGATCATTTCTGTGGTTTTCTGCACTTTATTTCCTTTGAAAGCATAGTAAGCATAATGTCTGCTTATCCATAAGCAAAAATAGGAGGACACGCTGTCAGCATTTTCAGCCTTGTTTATTCCCAAGAATGTCACAGGGATTAGAGAACTAAGTAAATGTATGCTATTATGAGTAAACGTTTCACAGCCTGCAAGGCAATACTTGTTTTTCTTCAACTGCTTTCTCTTCGTGCTAGTCCTTCACAATGGACTCAGTTATAACTAATTCTTCATCTCAGCTACCTATTTATTGCCCTCTATTTCATTCAAAATTCCAGGGGTGACTTGGAAAGGCTAGATCAAGATTCACCCTGGAAAATTTAAAAAGAAACAGAGAAGATATCTACCATCCAACAGGTTTTATTCTCTGAAGGTGTCACTTTCTGATCTATGAGTTGTTTTCCTTTCTCTTTCAAACAGAGGAAGTCCTTAAACCCAAAATGTATCTTACTTTCATTGTGCAGTGCAACAGGTCCAGATAATTGAATGCCTCTGCAAGTCTTCAGCCTATGCCCCAAGCTGCAAGACAAATTATAACAAAAAAACATTAGGAAACAGTGATCAACTTCAGGCAGGATACTTAACCTTTCAATAACTTCTCATTTTTATACAGAAAACAGAAAAGATATTATTTATGGTAATATGAGATCCCAATATGAGAGAATTCTAAGATTTTCCATCGTCCTTACCAATCCTGTTGGAATTAAATTAAAAAAAAATAAAAAAGAAAGAAAAGACACTAAGGGTATTTCCCCTCTGGAAGGAATGTAAACCAGGATTTGATGATGCTTGATATTCTGGACTTTCAAGGGTCTCCTTCACAGAAGGAAAATATTTGGATGAATGGCCAAGTAAATTGCAGAGTCTTCCAGTTAACTCAAGCCACTTGAACATCAACAGCAAAAGGACAAAGTTTTTGCAGCTTGGATATGAAATATTAAACGTTAGGAAAACTGATCCAAAAAATCCTATTATTCTTAACTGTTTGTCTTTTTGGTGGTTTTCCTTACTTTTAGTTTCACCTCTAAATAAAAAAGTTTGATGAAGGGACAGACTTGAAGATACTTTGCTTGATGGTATTCCAATCAAGTTGTATCTTTATTAAAGGGTCAGCCAGCAGAATGCACTGCAGATTAAACACATGGCAAAAAATACTTCACAGACGTATTGTGCTGTACTACAGAGAAAATGATGAGGAACTGGCTATTGTAGAAGGTGAACACTTCTGATCAACTTGTCCAAAACACCCAATAGTTTTCTTTTTTCACCTGAAAACATTAGAGGAAATACATGCGCCTTTTTAAGACTAGGGAACTAATTCTGATACTGACTTTTTAATTTATTTTTTAATTTTTACTCTACTGTGGACATTCTGACCACTTCTAAAATTTGAAACTGATTTTACAATCCAGTAATGGAGAATGCTTAATTTTTTTAATTGAACAAAAGAAGCTCTCGGTTCAGGAAAAGTATTTCCAGCCCAGCTCTGCTCATAGTGCTTTTGGACTGCTCCTGGAGATGTTATTTGGATGAAAGCTCCTGTCAGACTCGATAAAATGACTGACAAGGCCAAATTGGCATGCATTAAGGGAAATGACAGGAGAAAAGCTTAATCATGCCTGTACCAATAGATTCAAGCTATTTCGGTGATCACACTGCCATCCTGTGTGTGTCAGTAAGGCTTCACTTTCATCTCTGCAGAAAAAGCTACAAGGCAAAAAGGCAATTGGCCTTGATTACATGCTGAAGAGAGGCCAAAGAGAAAAGTAAAGCTTTCTTGGCATTGATAGGATAACCAGTCACACTAATACACTCTGCTGTGTCCCACGGAACAAATGGGAAGATAGTAGTAAAATGGAGGAATGAATTCTTTTACGTGGAGATAGCTTGGAAGTACACTCCTTGGCTCTCTCAGTCCCTATCACTGACTCATTTCCGTGAGAAAAAAAGTCAGTGGAAGGTGTGGAATAGTGTTAGATGAACAAAAACCATCCAGGTAACAATCAGGTTACTCTAATATAATGACTATACTATTACTGTGACTGATATTAAATATAAGCTGCTAATTAAGGAAAGGTTAGTCCGTCCCTTTTTCATAATTCCAAGTGGTTCCACTGAAAGTCTACCATGAAGAACTTATGTTTCTCCATAGCCACAGCCTATGCTGAGAATTTTTGCGTGGCACAGCTGGCAAGCTTTTAGCTTCTTGGGACAATATTGGAAATACAAGAGTCTGGCTTGCAGATAAAACTCCTGAGTGTCTCCCTCTGTCATACTGACTTGTTAAAATCCTAACGTGCAGGATAACCATGACAACAACATTATTCTGTGAAGCTGAAGGCTGTCAACCACATTACGACACAGCTTTGGAAGCAGATTTTATTCCACTGACTACAACTAGCCACCTTTTGAGTATAGGTTGATGTGCTCTAGGGCTAAGTTATCTCCTTGAATATTTCTTCTCCATTTTCCTTATTTTTCTTAAATATTGCTTAAGACTATTAGAGAAAAATCATCTCCACAAGACCTCTGCTTCCTGCCAACCTTTTGCTAAACTCACAGGAGAGGTGAAAATACTAAAGAACTGTTAATTCTCTGTGCTTTAAAGTGAAAAGGATGCTGCTGTGTCACACAAAAGTTTATCTGAAGTTTTTAAGCTTAGTTTCAGTTCTCCAGATGGGATGTGCTCAGACGTGTTAGTGAGAGACAGAATGATAGACAGTTTTTCTTTGCTTTTCTCAGTTTTCGTTTTTATGTCTCATTACTTCAAAAAAAGGAGTGATTGGGTTAGGTGGGACCTTCTGACAGGAGGAGAGCAGCTGAGCATGCCTGTGAAGGGAAGTTTAGTAGCTGGAGTCTGGGGTGAGCCAGGAGCGAGTGCCATAGCTATGAGCCAGGAGGTAGCAAGACTGGGAGGCTGCTGGGAGTAGGGTACAGATGTCCCTTCAGGCTCCTCACTGACAAAGACACTTCCTAGAGACCAGGAGGGGTTTTTGTATTGAGTATGCTGACACCAAGGCAAGGCCCCATCTGCAAGAAGTGGGCAAAAGATTTGTTATATATATATTTTTTTATTATTATTATACCTACAGTATCCTTTCAAAAAACCCTTTGCTGTCTACCAGGAAAATATCTAGGCATATCTGAATCAAAGCTGTGGGGTCCTTTTGCAAGCAGAGACATAAAAAACTGGGAACGCAAACCAGATATTACACTTTCTCAGCTTTATCAACACTGGGCTTTTTTCTTTCATTTATACAGCTTTGTCTACACAGGTATAAATCTAGCAACAACAGCATTTCTGTCACCATGTTGTGCAGATGTTCTTGTAATGGTGTTTAGCTAGAGTGGCACTGAAAACTCCAGTAGCTACAGATATACCCGTCTCAGTGAGAAATAAAAGAGTTAAGATTATGGCCAGCAGATAAAAATATGGTATATCTCCCTCTGTAATTCTCACTTTGTAATATCCTAATGCACAGCAACATGGCCATGATAGTAGGCAATTACAGAAATTGCATTTATTTTAAGATGTGAGTCAGGATATTGCCACACAGTACCATAATCACACAGGACATAAAAGGATTTGTCTCTTTCTCTAAACCAAGGGGGGAATATTGGTGGGTTCCACTTCTTTCTCCTTTTAGTCCATTCTTGTATTTCCTACCAGTTTTGTCTGTTTGCACATTTCTTCCCTTCAGACCCTGATCTAAATGTGATTTCCATTCTTTTACTACTTCATTCCTTAGTTTCTGCCTACATTAAAAGACACTTCATGCATTCAGAGGCATGATCCCTCTTTTTTTATATCATCACTGCTTTTTATTTACCAAATCTCCAGCTTCTCTTCCCATTTTAGCAACAAATTTCCCTCTTACTAGCTACTGTGGGACTTTGTCACAGTTTTGTTCCCCAGCACATTGCTTTAATTTTATTTGGACGTTAACTTATATTTATTATTTTCTGTTATTTTTGACCTCATGTCATTCATTAAACTGACTCCCCCTTATGGCATGGCAATATCCTCACCTCTTATGGCATGCTTCTGCTTCATGGTGGCTATTGTAGCCTTTCTCTCTCCAATACATTTTTTTTTTCTTTCCTACCCTAACTAATGTTCCTCATTTTCCATTCTCAGACCAGTCACCATGTCTATTTGCTTCTCATTCTTAATAGTATTAAGATCCTCAGGGGATTTCTTAAGCCTGTTTAGTGCCATGGAAGTGTCTGATGTGTTTGTGGATCACACTGCTACCCTACAAAAAAGTCTAGAGCTGATATTAAAAATGTATTTGCTAGATATTATGAGAAAAGCTATATGGAATTATAAAAATTTACTTTATCTAAGATTTAGCAAAAAAACCCCAACCTACAAATTCTTTTCACATGACATAAAAATATGTGATGCTCTTTAATAGTGTGAGCTCAGGCTTTATTAAGACAGAACCAGCTATCAGAGATGGCAGTCCCTAAAATATCTGTGTATTAAACAGCAGCATGCATGACTTGGTTATTGCTGAGAGCCTGAACTGAAGCAGGCTTACATAAACACAAGGCTTTACAATTAATGCTCAGTAGCACTAGGCTATTAAAAGTTTTAGTTGATGTTTCCTTTATGATGAGAATTTTTCAACAGAACTTGTGAATTTCAGATCATATGTCCCACCAAAATTCAAGACCAAAGTGATTTGTCTGTGTTAGATTCTGCCACTTTGACACTTACCGAAATCCCAATCCCATAGAGTCAGTGTGAGTGTTAAGGATTTAAATGAAGTTCAGGTTTCACTCATGAGTCTTTTGCTTCCATTAACCTTAATGGGCTGTGAATCAGGGCTATTGAACAATGGCAATGAGAAATCAATTACTTATTATAATAAGATATTGTGTGTGAGAGGGACAGGCAGATCCAACCCTTTGATTTTATGCTTTCCTACATCTCTGAGGCTTATTTTCCATTTATAAAACCACAGATGGACTAACTTCTGTGGATTCACAAAAACACAAACCAGACTCAGATGAGTCCCTTTAAAGTGGTAGCCAAATCTACCTAACACATATCATGTTCAATGAATTAGCTAATAATATAACTTAGTAGGTGGTAAATGAGCTAATAAAATATGCAATATAGTTCTATGTTGGAGTCCAAAACAAGTGTTAAAATAACATTTACTGTTATGTTTGTAGCAATTTGTATAAGCTGCCTGGCAGGAGGTGAGTGTGCCGCACTATTACAAAAATTACAACAGGAACAATCTCATTATTTGTATATGGGATGAAAGGAGGTCTGTGAATTTATCCCGCAAAATGTACTTTATGAAGAACCGACTAAGCACAGAGGTCAGCACTGGGTATTAAAATTTAAAACCCAAGAACTAAAGACATCACCCAGTAAGTCAACAGGGGCTGGAGTAATTGATCATATTAGCCAAAAAATAAAATAAAATAAAAGTGCATCATTGTATGCTCTGGAAAAGTCATAAAATTACTTACATAATGTTGTTTTGAGTAACTATTGCTGATTCCACAGAAATATAAACCAAATGAGAATTGAAAGCAAATCCTAATTGAGAAGCCTAACACAGAGAGCTATATTCCCTGACTGCAAATTCTACAGGAACTGCTTTGAAATATATATAAAAAATTTTGTAGTGAAATGATCATGCTGGGCTTCATTCTGCACCACTGACTTTAATGGGATTTTCCTGAGCAGCAAATGCAGGATTCAGCTCTGGTTAGGGGTAGTGCCACCTGACTCCAGACACGTAGCTAGTCAGATAGACCTTGGAGTAGAAACCATGTATTGAATTGTATGACCTACCTAAATGGGAAAAAAATGTTCACAAAACTTTTTTCCAGTATAATAACTGGAAATATACTTAGTTATTTTGAACAAAGGGTCAGGTAAGTTATTATTTAATTGAACCTGGCTTGACTATTAATGCCTGGGGATACCTGCTCAGGAAGACATGTACACCAATGTTTAAATCCAGTCCCATTGAAAACAGCATTTAAACATGCACTACCCTGTGAGCTTAGTAACTCCACCTACTTAAGTGCTCTCTTCTGCTCCCTTTCTCCTACAGACTACTTCAGGCAGGGTTTTTGGGGGATGAGGATGTAAAATGTAGAATGTTGTCTCAAAATTGTGTCAGCAATGCTCCTTGGGATGGAGGAATGTTAGCCTCAGCTGCACTGTATTAGCAAGGCAGTAGCCGGCAGGTCAAGTTCCATGAATACTCACTTCTGCTTGGTTTTCTTGAGGTTGCACCCCACATATCCTGTTCAGATTTGGGCTACTTGATTCTAGACAACTGTTTAGCCTGCAAAAAAGGCTAAAAGGACAGCTAATTGCTGTCTTCCACTACTTAGGAGCTAAGGAAGAGTTGGAACCAGGCTTTTCAGAGGAGTACAGTGAAATAGAGATCACAGTCACAAGATGCAGCAAGAAAAAATTGTGTTTTGACATATGAAAAATATTTTTCACAATGAGAGTGATGAAGTACTGAACAAGGTGACCCAGAAAGGTACTGGAATCTCAATTTTTTAAAGATATTCAGAATTTCACAGCACAGAGCTATTTTGAAGTATGAAAATAGATTTTTTAATAACATGGCTAGTATTTATTTTGAAATATGGTCATTGCAAACTTCTCTGAGTCTTTTTAATGTTTAAGAGACATAGACTTCTATACTCTTACTATCTGTAAATTATACTCAGATACACTATTGTAGATTTTTGTGTTTCAACTGTTCACGTTAGTGCAATACTTTACTGGTTTAGAGAATGCCAGTAAGTTTCTAGAGTCCCAGTATATGGCTAAAGCAATGTTAGAGAAGGTATAATTCAAGATCATAAAATATCAGACTTTGTGCAGATCCTGAAATGCACATTTTCATAATTTACACGCCACTTTAATTCTCAATTTATTTTATGTTCTGTTGAAGAATAAATATTGATTACTGGGATTTTTCTGTAATTGCAAGTCATAAATACACAAAAACGCAGAAGCCATCTAATAAAAAGTGTCTCCTCAGAAACTGAACCATTTGTGCAAGTATTTGAATTGGAATATTGGAATTATTTTTAGCTGAAAAATTGAGATTGAGATTGATTTTGAAACACCCTTAGTGCAGAATGTAATGGTATTACACAAAAGGGTATTCTACTGAGGAACAAGCAAACATGATGGTATTGAGATCCTAATTAGAGTTGTAAGTGCTGTTACAAAAAGAACTTGCTTCTATCCCTTTCACAGGTAAAGACGTCTGATTCATAGAAAAGTATTTTCAATAAAGGAACATAGTAAACCCATTGGTTAGCTTTTATTTGACTCATATTTCCTCTTAGAATAATAAATCTTGGTTCTTCTTTATGGCTAAGATGACAAGAGCCTTTTAAAATGTGTTGTAAATGCTGTGTATCTTTATATAACCTTCATGTAATATTTTCTTAATACTCTTGTAGATGAATAATTGTATGATTTATGAAAAATATATTGAGGTCATTTGATAATACAACTGGCTATTACTATAAGAATATTGATACCAACTGGAGAAAGTAATTACCTGGCAGCGCTTAAGCAAATTCCTTCCAAGCACAGCAACCCAGAGCACTCTTTCCTGAGGATGCTAACACTGTTTCAGAAGTTGAGAGGATTTGTATAAGAATCAAATAGGTTGTTTCTTGAAATAAAAAACCTAAGCACCTATTAAACCCAAATAAAATGAGAATGAAATGAGTAAAAAAAAAAATAAAATACAGCTACTATTTAAAAGGTACCTGGAATTTTGAGAAAAAAAGTTTAAATCTTTTCAAAAGATTAATTTTAAAACATCTAGATAAATCTGATGTGGATTATTGAAGTTGTAGTATAATACAGAAATCAATTCTTGTGAAACACCAAGTTGTTCAGCGATCATGTGTGGTCAGAGGGGATGCATAAGCTAAGGCTAGGTGAAAAGAAAGGAATAGGGCAATTTAATTCAGATTCAGGACTCTTGCTGTTCAGTGATTTGCCTGTTTCAAGGCAACTTCTTATGTGCGTTTTCTAGGTAACTGACTTAACTATTATCTTTGGTTTTTAGGAATGATTTATAGGTTACAATCTCTAGCCCTGTAATAAGATATCCAGGGCATCTAGTCTGCGTAAGGTAGAGTTAACAAACATAATGTTTACCTATTTATTTCTTGCTTTAGCTATCTTTAGCGATTATTTATATGGGAGGCAAGATAGTCAGGTCCACACTCCTCCCCCCTCCCCAGGACAGGCACTCCTGTGTTCTTAAAGGTCATTTAATCCAAGGTATGAGAGCCCTGCAATTTTGTTTTCTGTTGTTTATTTTGTTTAAATGTTCTCTTTTTAATATAATAATAGTAATAGTGATAGTGTTGATTATTATGATTATTTTACTTGTTTCAACCATGATAGCCCTAGGGCTGGGCAAAGGTAATAAAAAGTTATCATTTGGTAATTGCTTCAACAGAGGCAGTAAATAAGAATTTAACCCCACCTTTTCTCAAAACTGTGAGTAGCTGTTTTTAAGATAAAATAATCTGATATTTAACAACAGATGTATAGTAAGCACAACTGCTATAATCAGTGACAGGGAAGCTCATGGAAGAAAAAAAAAAATCTTACTAGGGATTTACTCATTAAAAAACCCCTAGAATCCTTTGCCTGGATGGACAGAACAGCTATTAAGTGAGGAGAAAGTCTGTGACAATAGAATTGGAATAAAGGTAATTAATTTCTGACAATAAGGAAAAAGGAATTGTTCTTTGTTGTTTCAGTCTATTAAAATCACACTGGAAAAAGCACTTTGGGTTATTGTGTAGGAAATACTTCTGCACTAGCAAAGCATGAATGGCAGAAAATAGGCAAAAGGATTTATAAGGTTTTATGAGTTTCTAATTAAATGAAATTCAAGTTGAAGGGAGATTTTTTTTTTTTCCAGCTACAGTAAAGGTTTAGACTTGTCATGAATGAACTAAAGCATAACCTTTAATGACAAGGAAAGATAGTGGTACAAAAAAGTTGCTTTCTACTTACTGACATAGCTAGATCAATGTTTGATTAGTTCACAGATGGTAATTGAATTAAAGCTTGGAAGTGCAATGTATAGAGTATTGATTTTTCCTGTTGACTAATCAAGAAGCAACAATTTAGATGCTGAGAGAGAATAAAAGGGTTGCCAGAAAATATAATTGCTATTAAAACACATGTTGTAAGGCATTGACAAAATCAATAGAAGACTGATACCATACAAATCTGGGTACTTCTAATTACTCGAAATTATACAGTCTAAATTCTGTATTGGCTTTATAACACATATAACCTCATTGACTTCAGCATGAATTGTGGTCCAGTACCTACAGGACACGCTACTCCTTTTTGTTTTCCTTCCTCACCATGGGTCTTCTCCTGCTGGAATCAATAGCAGAACTCACATTAAATCTCAATAATGCATGATCATGGAATATTGCTACTCAAGGAGACATTTGTATGAAAAATGGGAGAAATTATTTTTCCATTGATAACAATGGCAGCTATATTGATGAGGCCGTTGCTTTGCTACATTAGTTGCCTCTTTTTAATCCAATTTTAAAAAATGACAGTTACATACAGAGGGTTATGATAAGGAAGAGTACTTGAATAAAGAATCCAGGAAAGCATATCTGTGCATTCTTAATTTCAGCTATATGAGTAAAGTCAATAAAAAGTCATTTGATGGTTCATTCAAGTGTAAAGCTAAGGTTGTGCATAAAGAATTTTGCTTGGTCAATTAAAACATACATAACATGTAACTACGCAAATATTTTCTGCAAATGTCCTTCTAAAGTTTTATCTTTTTCTCCAAGTGACTGTGGATTTGTAAAGATGTGTACATTTTGGAGGAGCAGCTTACCATCCATGCTTTTCTGAACTCATAGCTGTTTAAAGAAATACATCGTATTTTAATTTTGTTTTACTGTCCCACAGAGCTCTCAGGTTACTGTGTGGTGAGAATCAGACCATAGTGGCAATGTGGTTTTGTTGTCCCCAGATGCCTTTCAAACTCTGTGCAATATCAGGATTTTGTATTGCTCCCTACATTGCTTTTTGGGCTAGCCTGTGCAATTGTCAAGCTTTGTAGTTGAGTGACATTTAGAGATGAATATTTTTAATGTTTCCACATAGTGTACTTCACTTCCCTATTGGAACTATAAAGACAATCCTTTATTATACTTTAACATATAATCATTACAAAAAAGGGCTGCGTTTAAACAAAAGTACTTTCAAAATCCAAAGCTTCTGATGTAATTTGCTAAGGCCTCAGTGACTGAATGAAAATATGCCTGCCTGTCTATTATGCCAGATGTCCCATTAGAGATATGATAGCTATTTTCAATCTCAGTGATTAATATATTGTGACATCTATAGATGGATGGGAATTGAAGCTGATTCTATGTTAGAGGATACTATCTGGTAAATTAGGATATGCATCTCTCTGTCTATATATATACACACAAGTTTTACATTGACTATATACAGATGTAAATGGAGTTCTGTCAATCTGTAAAACTTTTATGATGACATAGAAATATTTAGAATCTATCTTGGTTTTTAACATAGTAATTTTCCTCTAGACAATATCCTGCATCCTCTGACTAGCCTTCTGAATAGCATCCATGTTACAGATCTCCTGCTTTACCATTAAATGGAACCATTGCGTGCTGGAAACCTCCAGTTCCTGAATGAATACTTACAAGTCAGAAGGCAAATATTTCTTTCCCGTGTAAGAAGAAATTAACATTTCTATCATGGCCATACAAAATGAGAGATGTGGACTCTGGCTACTTTAAGAAAATTAGTTCTTTTGGGGGATTAAGCAAAATTAAGCAATTATACTCACTGACACAGAAGTTCAGTAAGCTCAGAACTATTGTTTGGTTGAAAAGTATTGCTTGGTTGGTTCCTCTCACCAGACAGAAGGAGGGGATGTGGGGGGCAGGGGGGAATGGAGTCAGGTCCTTCCTCGGAAAGGCAAGCGAAAACCTTCTCGGCCCCCCTCACCTTCCCAGTTGTCATTGTACAACAGGTATGAGGCTTTGGAACTAGACGGCCAGCCGAATGAAGATGGAAATGAGGATCCATCCGGTGAGTCATCCACAGCTTGTCCCTCAGCCCCACGACTTGCGACTTCTTCAAGTAAAAAGGAAAGGAGGGTAATTGTAGTGGGTGACTCTGTTCTGAGGGGTACGGAGGGGCCCATATGTCGACCAGACCCATACCATAGGGAGGTCTGCTGCCTCCCTGGGGCTCGGGTTAGAGATATAAAAGGAAGGTCACTGCTCTGGTGCAGCCCTCTGATTACTACCCTTTGTTGGTTATCCAAGCAGGTAATGATGAGGTGGTAGAGAGAAGTCTAAAGTCACTCAAAAAGGGCTTCAAGGCACTGGGGTGGCTAGTTGAAGGCTCGGGAGCTCAGGTGGTGTTTTCATCAATCCCTCAAGTGGAAGGAAAAAACACTGAAAGAGGGTGGAAAACACACCTGATTAACACGTGGCTCAGAGACTGGTGCCACCATCGGAATCTTGGGCTCTTTGATCATGGTGAAGTTTATAAGGCACCTGGTCTGCTGGCAACAAATGAGACAGGTGGGATGCAGCTATCCAGAGGGGGAAAGGATTTTGGGGCAGGAGTTAGCAGGGCTTATTGACAGGGCTTTAAACTAGATATGAGGGTGGAGGGGGAGATAACTGGACCTGTTAGGAATAAGCCCAAGGGAAGCATGCCGAGGCTTGAAGGATGGTGGACTGGTGAGGGCTCTCCCTCTGCCATTTCATTTGAGAGAAGGGATAGATGTTTAGAAATCATGGAAGCACCTGAGAAAGGTCTGGTAGGAAATGAGGCCCACACTTACAAAAAGGTGTTGGATTCATTAGCTCATCTCAAGTGCATCTATACCAAAGCATGCAGTATGAGCAACAAACAGGGGGAGCTTGAAGCCACGATGCAGCACGAGAACTATGACATAGTAGCTATAACAGAAACGTGGTGGGATGTCTCACACGACTGGAGTGCTGCAATCGATGGCTACAAGCTCTTCAGGAGGGTCAGACAGAGAAGGAGAGGTGGTGGAGTGGCCCTGTATGTTAGAGAGCTCAGAAATCAAGTATAGTGATAACGGGGTTGAGAGTGTTTGGATTAGGTTAAGGGCCAATAGACTTCCAGAGGGCAAACTTTGACCTGTTCAAAAGACTGATGAACAAAATCCCTTGGGAGGCTGCCTTGAAGGATATGGGAGTCTAGGAAGGCTGGACATACTTCAAGAGAGAAGTCTTAAAGGCACAGGAACAGGCTGTTCCTGTGTGCCGAAAAACAAGCAGGCGGGGAAGGAGACTGGCCTGGCTAAACAGAGACCTTTGGCTGGATCTCAAGAACAAAAGGAGAATCTATGACCTTTGGAAGAGGGGGTAGGTCTCTCATGAAGACTATAAAGATGTAATGAAGCTATGCAGGGAGAACATTAGGAGAGCCAAAGCGCAGCTAGAGCTCAACCTGGCTACAGCTGTTAAAGATAATAAAAAATGTATAAATTCATTAACAACAAAAGGAGAATTAGGGAAAATCTCCCTCCTTTATTGGATGCAGAGGGAAACATAGTAACAAAGGATGAGGAAAAGGCTGAGGTGCTCAACGCCTACTTTGCCTCAGTCTTTAGCAGTGGAACTGGCTGTTCCCTGGACACCCAGCCTCATGAGCTGGGAGATGGGGAGGGGAAGCAGAATGAGGTCATCACAATTAAAGAGGAAGTGGTCAGAGACCTGCTACACCACTTGGATGCACACAAGTCCGTGGGAGCGGATGGGTTACACCCAAGGGTGCTGAAAGAGTTGGCAGATGTGCTCGCCAAGCCGCTTTCCACGATTTACCTGAAGTCATGGCTAACTGGGGAGGTCTCATTGGACTGCAGGGTAGAAAATGTAACACCCACCTACAAGAGAGGCAGAAAGGAGAATCCAGGAAACTATAGACCTGTCAGTCTGACCTCGGTGCCAGGGAAGGTCATGGAGCAGGTCATCTTGAGTGCCATTAAAAGTCATATAATGGACAACCAGGGGATCAGGCCTAGTCAGCATGGGTTTATGAAAGGCAGGTCCTGCCTGACAAACCTGATCTCCTTCTGTGACGAGATGACCCAACTATTGGACAAGGGAAAAGCTGTGGATATTATACCTGGATTTTCAAAAAGCATTTGACACAGTTCCCCATAGAATTCTCATAGAAAAACTGGCTGCTCATGGCCTGGATCAAGCACTGGCTGGATGGACGATCCCAGAGAGTGGTGGTCAATGGAACTAAATCCAGCTGGTGGCCAGTCACAAGTGGTGTTCCTCAGGGCTCGGTGTTGGGGACATTTCTGTTTAACATCTTTATTGATGATCTTGATAAGGACATAGAGTGTATCATCAGTAAGTTTGCAGATGACACCAAGTTAAGCGGGAGTGTTGATCTGCAGGAAGATAGGGAGGCACTACAGAGAGACTTGGATAGGTTGGATCGGTGGGCCAGTGTTAACGGGATTAGCTTCAACAAGGCCAAGTGCCAGGTCCTGCACTTAGGCCACAACCCCATGCATCGCTACAGGCTTGGGGAGGTGTGGCTGGAGAGCTGTCTGGAAGAAAAGGATCTGGGGGTTCTAATTGACAAACAGCTGAACATGAGCCAGCAGTGTGCCCAGGTGGCCAAGAAAGCCAATGGCATCCTGGCTTGTATTAGAAATAGTGTGACCAGCAGAAGTAGCGAGGTGATAGTCCCCCTGTACTCTGCACTGCTGAGGCCACACCTTGAGTATTGTGTCCAGTTTTGGGCACCTCAATACAAGAGAGATATCGAGGTGCTGGAACGAGTGCAGAGGAGGGCAGCGAAGCTGGTGAAGGGCCTGGAGAATAAATCCTATGAGGAGCGATTGAAGGAGCTGGGACTGTTTAGTTTGAAGAAGAGCAGGCTAAGGGGAGACCTCATCACTCTCTACAACTACCTGAAAGAACATTGTAGAGAGGTTGTTGCTGGTCTCTTCTCACAGGTGGTTAGTGACAGAACAAGAGGGAATGGCTTTAAACTTCAACCGGGGAGGTTTAGACTGGACATTAGGAAAAAATTTTTCACAGAAAGAGTGGTCAGAGAGTGGAATAGGCTGCCCAGGGAGGTGGTGGAGTCACCATCCCTGGATGTGTTTAAGGGTCATTTAGATGATATGTTGGGGGATATGGTGTAGGGGAGAACTTTGTAGAGTAGGGCTGATGGTTGGACTCGATGATCCCAAGGGTCTTTTCCAACCTGAATGATTGTCTGATTCTGTAAAAAGCTGCAGATCTTCTCCAAGCAGATGATTTCACATACCCAGCCTGGTGGCAGAAAGTAACGTTGTTAACTGAAGACCGTATCTTCTCAGATAAGAGATTCATGAAGGATAGATGAGGTGACTGATGGAAGTAGAATACAGTGTTCAAAAGTGAGAGGTAGAGACAGCTTTGAAGAGAATCCTGTGGAGGGGAGAAGGTAAGATTTGTGTTGGACTTGGGAGTTTAGGAGTGAGTGGCTTTGGAATAAATTATGCAGAGAGCAGAGATTGGTTCAGCTGGAGAAATTCCTCTTCGGACTGGTCTTTGGACTGGTGAAACTGTTACCTGTTAGGTGAGTTTCAGCAATTTTCTGGCTGAAAGTCCTCACTGTCTTACCTGTAAGTGCTCTGGTCTCCAGGCTAGGGAGAAAGGTTTGTTTTTGTGAGGTACTTAAGGAAGAAGGCACTCTTTACAGTACTTTGATTTCCCTTTCTTACTACTGGTATTTATGAAGTTCTGACAGATTAGTAATGTAAGAGCTTATAGACTGAAATAAGAAAGAAATAACATTCACCTTTTAGTTTTTCATGAGAAAATCCTGGTATTTTCCTCATTTGTTATTCATTTTGTTAAGAAAGGTTAAGATACTAAAACATTAGAGTAAAAAGCTAGTAAAAGCCAGTTACATGTCAAAAGTAGTGAGTTTACGCTCACAAAGAGTTCTGTTATGAAAATGGTTTGTTGAGAATATTTGATGAATATATAAAATGAAAAAAGGAACAGCTTTCAGCAAAATCATTATTCTAAACTCACAAATTTTTTATACAATATAGTATACGTTTTTAATATAGTATAGCATGTACTGTGTGTATGCATACATATATATATACAAATGCATATGTAAAACAACTAGCATAGAACACTGATGGGCAGTTATGTTGAAGACCAATTTGAGGTGATATGCAACAACTATAAATCAACATTGCATAGTTATGGTAATATCCGAACTTTTTTCCTTGCCCAGTCATCTCTAGAAATCTGCTGTGATTTCACAGAATCACAGAATCGTCTAGGTTGGAAAAGACCTTGAAGATCATCTAGTCCAACCATTAACCTAACACTGACAATTCCCAACTACACCATATCCCTAAGTGCTATGTTGACCCGACTCTTAAACACCTCCAGGGATGGGGACTCCACCACCTCCCTGGGCAGCCCATTCCAACACCTAACAACCCGTTCTGTAAAGAAATACTTCCTAATATCCAGTCTAAACCTTCCCTGGTGCAAAACTTCCAAATTTCATGCAACGTGTATCCATGTTGATTACTCCAAATCTGCACTGAACTACTTCACCGTGAAATCTACATGTCTGCCTGGAAAGATTGGGGAACGTAACATATTCGTGTGCATTGTCTGTATAGAGTATAGAATTAGGCATCTGTGCATATTTGAATGAAAGCTGTCAAGTGCTCATCAATCTTGATATTAAGTCTATTGCCCTTTGATCTAAATACACATTCAGAAACCTAATTTTTGTCCACCACCTTTAAAGGTTGTCCTGCCTAGGGGTTGATTGGGATTCTGTCGCTCAGTGATAATTAGTGTATTTGGTGTTGTGAATGAAACTTCATTAACTAAAATAAGTTTATACTTTGATTTATATTGTGCACTTTTAGCCTCATCCCAGTATCTCATTTATATTTCTCAGTTTAGCCACCTAATGGGCTATAAGGTTTAAGGATTCGTCTATAATAGTTCCCAAAGCCCTTTTTAGGTCAATGCCCTGATGTTTATTTTCCACTTAACAGCTATACACTGTCTCCTTTTTTGATCCAAACTCATTAGTCTACATTTATCTGCATTTGTCATCCACCAGCCAGTTGCATTTGTTATTTACATCATTATGTATGGATTGCTTTTCTTCATTTGCTGTTCTTTCCAAGCACATCTGATAGAATAGTAGGAAATAATCTACAAACTCACCAAATCACTATCTTTCTTTCTACTGCTTTCAAGAAAAGAAACACTGATTTTGGTTCAGTAAAATTGATAAGGTTATTTATGACAATTTGGACAGATATTGGAAAATCACAAAATATTGATTAATGTATGTTAATAAATCATTAACCATGAATCATTGCTCGCCAGAAATCTATAGAGAATAGATTGTCCTGTTTTTTCATTTCTAAATTAATTGGTTTTTTTCATTCCTAGAATGATTGTCATCCCATCACAGAGAAGAAATTGACATGATGTGACGGGTAAGTAAGCAGACACCTCAAATATCAATAACCCTATTTCACCTAACTCCTTCGGTGTACTTGCTTATTTTATTGTGAATGGGTTTTTCTCATTAGCACAACTGTATCCTTATGCATTTCCATGTGCTTTGCTTCTCAGATGCATGGACAGAAACGTGTGAATACTCTCTGAATGGCTGTACATGTGGATGTTTATTTCTTGTATCAGATGCCTTCTAATACATTACCTCATCATTCATTTTTTACTGTTTCCAACTATATAATTCAATTGAATCATATTTTACTGTTTGACAAGTTATAAAACTCTGATTATAAACCAGATACCCCCTTTCAAATATCTGCTGGAAGCACAGTCTGCCCTATATAAAGCTTTCTGTGTTTGGGTTTCTATTCTTGTTTATCTTTATCACTGCACTCAGTCTGATCAAAATACCACAATCACCAATGATTCTTGAATGTGCTTTCCTACTGTATTATAGTGTTTAAACTGTAGCTTTTTGGTTGTTGTTTTAATTTTTTTTTTTTTTTATTTATTTCTGCTTTCACCTTTTCTCACACTGAGGAAAGTCCTGACGTCCTTTGCCAGGGCCTGACCCTCAGTTGACTATACTCCCAACTCAACGGTTTTGGAAAAACATACAATTTAAAGTGTTTCTGATACTGCAGTTATTCCATCCTTAGTGAAGTCTGGCCTGTAAGATTTATGCAACATTATCTGGAAATTCACAGACAGGCATGGTAACTAAGTAAATCCTGGAGACAGCAAAATCCACCTTTCACTAGACAAAGATAGACAGATACACTCAACAGTAAAAAGAGTGTATGAAAGTTATCTAAAACTTAAATCTTTTTTATTTACATGTTAAAGTCAGATGTTTTTCAAACCAGTCTTACAAAAACCACCCATAAGTTTTGAGCATACTAAGCTGTTAATGAGAAAAACAGCTGCCTACATGAATGAATTGGGAAGAGGAAGACCGCCAGTTCTGAGCTATTTCAGGGATATTTTTCCTGCTGAATGAGAAAGGGAATAAACACATTAGTTCCAAAACTCATGTAAAGTAATAGAAAGACTCTTGGCAGATAAATCAGGTCTGCACAGACAGAAGATCCGAGAATAAATGAGACATGATTGTTACCAAAAATGCAAACTACCCAAGTAAAAACAACTCTCAGTAAGTTGTCCTGACCCTGGTCACTGCATTATCCTTGTGTAAGCCCTCCATTACAAGCTGAATGCTAGGTTCTCTTTCTCTGCTCATGTATTGAAAACACATTGATGGTTTCTTTAAAAAAAAGTCCTCCATCAGCCTTGAATATTATGAGCCATTTTCTGTTTCTTTGTTCACATCAAATTCCTTCTGGTTCTGTAATACAAATTTTTACTTGCACACTGTAATTGCATAAATAATTTCTTAGGGGAAAAGCTGAAGTATAATTTTAAGAGTTTATTTAAGCAAGCATTTTAATATTTATAATACATTTAATCTAGAAGGCAGTTAGATCCAAGCATCTTTGGTAAAGTGATATTGATTTGTTCAACTACCCTAAGCAAAATGGATAGTATAATTTCTCTTGTTGTTGATTAGTAAATGCTCTGGCTCTGCTGGCTTTATTTTTTAAATGGTTGACAGAATGTTTGGGGGAAACAGACAATGAATTATCTTTTGAGAATTGCAGCATTAATTTAAATTTGTTTTAATTTATTTTGATGTTATGGTTAGAACTATGATCATTGCAAAGATTTATACTTTCACAGAAGGCAGTGATGAAATTTCAAAAAATTGCATTTGATAGTTCCCTTTACAGAATATGAAAATTATTTTAGAAAGAAGTAACAACTGTGAATTACACACAGTGACATCTATAATATTCATGTGAAAAATGCAAAAGCAAATGTGAAATTTATGAAAAACCCCAATCATTCATTGTTCCTCAATACTGAATGAAATCATAAAATTGCTGCTGGAACATTCTCAGCAGGCTTTAAATGTACTTTTCAATTATATGAATGTCATTCACCATCTGTCAGCCCCCATATCTGGTCATTTATCTATATGATGACTCACTGCAGGGTGCTGTAAGTATCACCATTACTTTATTTAATGAGTACCCTGTCTATTTGCACCCCTCTTGACAGCTTGTGTCCACATCATTCATTCATTGTCAGCCTACCATCAATGTGGCAAGGAAGGCATCTGTGGCTGCTATCTCATGACAACCTGCTGCCTTTGGTAACATCCATTCTGCACCCATCCTGTCACCTCTGAGTCCAGTCTCATTGCAGCACCAGTAGCCACAAAGCTACTTCAGCCCATGCTGTTGCAGTACTTCTCCTGACTCACCCAGGGAATCTGACGTCACTTTTGACCTTGAGAAAAGATGTTTATCTGATATAAAGGGAGAATGAAAAGGAGATAACTGATTCACAGAGATCTTCTCCATGGAAAACATCAGGAAGAGTCTGATGCAAGGAAAAAAATGCATGGAACTTCCTTATTCCTCTCATAATTCAAGTTCCATGTGGGAAAGCATTCCTCTTCTCACTCCTCCCATGTAGAAGATCTGGGGTCCAGGTACATTCTGTAGAGTAGAAGTAATACCCAGATTATTAATTAAAGGCTGCATGTAATGCTGAAATATAAAGAGTAAATTATTATGACCAGCATGGGCAGGATCTGTAGAGAGGTTAGAAAGAAAACCCCACAGGAGGAAGTGCAGAAGTTGCAGATGCATTTTGAAAAGCAGCTTCTGCTATTATTCCTCGTAATTTCAAATTTTATCCATCCATGCAATTAAAATTCTCACAGTGAATCAG
This sequence comes from Strix aluco, assembly GCF_031877795.1. Taxonomy (NCBI): domain Eukaryota; kingdom Metazoa; phylum Chordata; class Aves; order Strigiformes; family Strigidae; genus Strix; species Strix aluco. The sequence continues at coordinate 42,602,136 of NC_133934.1, read as the reverse complement.
CATATATCAGTACAAAGTCATTAGACAGTGTTGTGGTTTAAATCCAGCTGGCAGCCAGACATCACACAGCCGCTTGCTCACACACCTTGGCCCCAGGAGATGGGGGAGAGAATTGGAGGGGTAAAGGTAAGGAGACTCGTAGGTTGAGATAAAAACAATTTAATAATTGAAGTAAAATAAAATTAAAATAATAGCGATAATAATAGCAATAATAGAAAATACAAATGAGTAATGCACAATGCAATTGCTCACGACCTGCCGATTGATGTCCAGCCCATTCCTGGGGGATCTTCTCGATCCCAGAGAAGTGAGAATCCCAAAACTGTAGTCCCAGAAGCGAGCGAGTGAGCTTCCCAATCCACCCTCATCTATACACTGAGCATGACATTATATGACATGGCATATTCCACTGGCCAATTTGGGTCCGTTGCTCTGCCTGTGCTCCCTCCCAGCTTCTTGTACACCTGCACACTAGCAGGACATGGGAAGTTGAAAAGTCCTTGATTTCTTAGCAACAACTAAAAACATCAGTGTATTATCAACAGTCTTCTCATATCAAATCCCATACTGAATCCAAAACACAACACTATTCTAGCTACTAAGAATGAAGAATAAAAATTAGCTCTATCCCAGCCAAAACCAGGACAGACAGGCATGTAGTATATCTTTCCTTGTAATCTAGTAGTGGTATGCTATACCTTTTCCCTAGTCACCCAAACCTCAGAAAGTTGAGAAAGGGTTTCCTTTGAAGTCAATTCTACTCTCTTTCTACACCATATGTAAATAACCAGTCTGGATGTGCTTAGACAAGGGCTCTTTATTCTGCATTGTAAGGATCTGTTGGGGAAAAAAAATTCCCACATGGAACTGTTAATCATAGAACAAGATCTGCTAGCTCAAATAGCCTCTATTGGAGGATATACTTCCAAATTAATTAATTTTCACTAGGAGGGGCAGAAGAAAAGCAAAGAAAGGAGCACTCATTTGAAATGAACTTCTGTTTGGTTGGTTAAATTTTACAGTGGCATAAAATAATGCTTCTAGATTTGTTATTCATTGACTGTATAGTTTTAAAATGTATCAAAAGTGTGGGTCAGCTACATAAATGTTAATTTCACTGGTAGAATGAAACAGAATTTAAAATTTAATGAGAAATGCCTGTCTGAAGTGGGAATGAGAGAAAAGTTATTACAACTTGCAGTGGTGTGGGTGTATAGGTGGTAAGATTTAACCCTGCTGATGGGAGAGGTTAATATAATTCTCATTAATAATGAAGAATAGTAAGGATAATAGCATGGCATTCATAGATCAGCTTCTGTTTGCACTCAGATTATCATAAATTATGACTCTGTGCCACTGGGTTAATCATTGACCACAGACTCCAGGAAAAGATTTTCCAGGTCTTTTCCTCTTCTGGCTTTCATGCAAGGAAGAGTCACCTTGGAGTGTGAATGATCTTACTCTTTTGCCTCAGCTCAACACAGAGCATCGTCCTATAAATGATGAAGCAGCAAGCAAACAAAACACCCTTCTCAATTATTTTAAGTTAGATACTCAACAGCATAAGTGCCTAAAATATAGGAAGCAATTTGTATTCTAGGAGGGGACATCACGAACACAATACTTCACCTTATATAAATAAAGCAGGTAATAAATATAAATGAGGAGATACAGCTAAACTATGCAGAAGAGATGTAAGAGATTAATGTATGCTAATAATTTCCCTTGAAGTAAGGAACCATAGCCAAGGAAGGAAGAGTTGTCCGAATTATATTAGATAGAAAAATATGGATCACAATTGCTGGCAAAGATTCTAAATGTGAATGCTCCCAACTGTTTTTAAGTGATTCTGTCTCCAGTATTTGGCGAGTAGTAATTTCTGACACATGTAAGTGGTCAAAATGGAAACTGCCCCACCAAACTTTGAATATAAGCTTCAATACAAGAGCACATTCAGTGAGAAAATCCTCAAGAAGACATGGAAAAAACCCAAAACCTTCTCACTCCAAGTTCCAGCCCAAGACTGGTTATCAGGAATCTTCATCCTAATGTAACAAAAGTAGCAATTTAAAGAAAAAAAATATCATCCTAGCAGCCCAGATGTAACCTAGGCAACTTAAGAAATGTATGAGGAAACCATCACAGAATACACCTGCTGTGTTTGTGCATTTTTGTAAATATATAAAATAAAAATATACTTATTTCCTCCAAATAAACAGAACAATCAGTTCTGAAGCATCTGTTACATGTTATTTTACAAAACTGGCAAGTAAAGCAGCATTTTTAATGCTCACATAATTTAAACAAATATAAATGTAATTGCCTTGAATGAGCTGAGATTTCCTAGGAGTACTCTAAGCAAATATATCCTTTTTCCTAACTAAGATGCAAATGAAAATGGCTTCTTGCTCAATAATAAATGAAGTAGACTGGTTAATCAATCTCATTCTCATTTCTTAGGCTTTGTACTTCTTTTCAATTCCTAACAGAGTAAACCAAATCAAAGCCCACAATGTACTAAAATGTTATCTAATATTTACTAGATTTGGTTTTTCATTATAATTGGGAGGAGCAATAATTTTAAAAAAATATAACTGCAGAATTGTTTCCTGATTTTGAAAAAATGAACTCTTGCCAACTCTTAAAAATGTTTATAACTATATGACATAACCACATGAATTGATGAACTCTAAATATTAATGTTTGTTGTGGTCGCACAGATAGGTGCAAGACAAATTATCCGTTTTGCAGACTTTTGCTCATATGATCCACTAGCTTAGAGCATCAGAAAGAGGCTTCAAAACTGTAAATACTGATAACCTTTCCTTGAGTAATCTGGCTGGTCTTTGGTACTTTAGTATTCTACTAGGCAAGACCAAAGCTTCCAGTTAATGAAAATGAAATTAAATGAAAATCAAATTCTACTCACTTAAATTGGGCATTCCCATAAAATTGTCTGTATTGACACTCAGTGGTTTGGTATTTGGGGTTTTTTTAGGGTTTTTTTGTTTTGTTTTTTTTTTTTTTTTTACAGGAAGATACCTGAGATCTCCTACTACATTTTTGTTCAAATAATAAGATTACTAATGGACAAAGTTTAGTTCTTTAGGCCCTATACTTCAACATAGTCAGTGTTTTCTGTAGAAGTTTGATTTAGATTTAAGTCACATATTACTGAGAAGTTAGCCCTAAAATTTTATAAGAAATCCATCTTAGGATAGTTTGTCTTTAAGTAGCCAGATGATTTAGTCAAGAATTTCTCAGTCAGTAGACCATTTTTCAGTAAAGTAGTAATCCATTGCTCAGTACTGAAATGGTCTAGACATGTCACTCATTTCTGATATTTTACAACTATTCTCTTAATTTATCAAAAATAGATAACATGTGGGTTAGACAAGGAGAGAGTTACCACAAAGTAAGGGTTATGTGTTAAAGAGCTACCACAAAGTCAGCCAACAGCACACTTAACATTGGTGAGATTTCTTGGCATTTATTAAATATCAAATCATGACATTTAGGAAGGCAAAAGCACTTAACCTGCCACTAATAAACTCTTAAGATACTATTGCCTATATGAGCAAAACTAAAATAGCAGCAATTATGTGTATGTATACACACACATAAACACACGTACTCCAGAAGCTACAAAATCACTAAGCCATATGCTGGCCTCTGTATTTTTTAGCATATTATTACTCATTTATCATATTCTGTCTTCAAAAGACTATAATATGTACAACCACTCACCAGTTTTGCTCATCCACAACATTTGGTTCTGGGCTGCCTGCTGATACTGATGTGCATACTGGACTTTGATTTTGTGCATGAGTTTAGTCCTACACCCTTTTAAAAATTGTTACTGGGCAATCTGAAAAGAATCTGAAACACTTCAGAATCTGAAAAAACCCCCACTTTTTCATGTCATTTTATGCCCAGGCTTGCTTTTTCAGGATTTACGTTGTCAGCCTTTTCTAAAACTCATTTATTGGTCTTATTGCTCTGTAGATGTGTAACATCCACATCAGAACATCTGCAATAGGTGTGCAAGATTTTGACCCCATATGTATTGATTGAAAGTTCACTAAAGAGTTCACTGAGGAGAGATTTGGAGAGAGTGTTTTGTTTCTAACCATCAAAACAGGAAGGATTTTGTGGTAATGGACCCTGAGCAAGACTGATTTGTTTGATTTTTTTTTTTATTTTTTATTTTTAGTTTAACATTATTTGGGTTGTAAAATTGTTTCCAGCTTGGGAGTGCTATATATCAACCAGCAGGTGTTATTATACATGAACAAAGCATGGTGTATTGCAAAGAAAATGGATCACAAATAACGTGTTCCGGATATGTAATGTATTATTCTTACCTTGGACTATTTTTCAACTGTAATGTTGCCTGGGAATATTTGCTTGTAATTCCCACTGATATATATTCTTTGCTGATATGTATCTACTGCTTAGAATTATTACAAAGATGCAATACAAAAATAAATGAGTAGGAAAAAGAGATGCAAAATAAGGAAATGTGCAGAGGCTGTTTTTATATTTTTATTCTCAGGTGAAGCAAGCTGTCTTGAGAGCTCTATCAAGATATGACCTGCCAATGCCAGCTTTTGCAAACCTGGAGAGCTTTTGCATATGTGTTAGAACAACAGACAAAACAAAACCAGACTTGCCTTCACTGTAGTTTTTTTCAGTAGCCTACAAGCAAATAAGAAACAGGGATTTTAACTTAAAAAAAAAAAAGTACAATGCAGTCTTGAAAAAGACAATGCCTAATTCTTATACTTGTCAAATTATTAGTGGGAGCTGTTAAACAGATAGATCATGGCTGATAAACTATTAATGGCTTTCTCTAGTCCATCAAAAAAAACCCAATCAAAGTGTAAACAGATAAGCAGACTTTCATGAAATTCTGGGACAGTTTCTGAAGTGTCAGTGACACCTTTGAAGTTAGATGCATAGATCATAGGCACATGCTGAGAGGAGAGCCAGTAGAGTCTAAAAACTAAGGAAATGCACATTTCAATATACAAGGTGCAAATTCAAAGATTTGTATTCAGGTCTTTGGGCAGGTAACTCTGCCATGATACCCTCTATTCAGCTGTAGACTGAAGTTACCATTTCTACTGACTGCAAAGCCTCAGTGTTTGTTTCGACTCCGGGAGGGGACATGACTGCATGAATCCAGTCCCTGGAAGAGACTAGAAACATATTCAGGAATAACACTGTGGCCAGCGTGAATGGTCAGCTCTCCCTGAATTAGTGGCTGTTGGTCAGTATTCCTTCAATGCTGATGATTCCTAGAGATCAGTTGTAAATCAGTGTCCTGAAGTTTCAGGAGTCTCTGCTATGCCTGCAGGCAGCTTTTGGGATTAATCAGCCATCAAGAGAGGCTGACTCCATAAGGAGCAGGCAACAGAAATCAAACATAGTGAATTTACACATTGCAAATTACATTAAAAGCAATAAGCAATTATACAAAATTTCTAGCTGTGCTGTGACTTTACCTATTTGCTGCCATCACCCCAAATTTAAAAGCTGATCATCAAAAACAAGTGAGACAGAACAGACATAAAATGAAGCTGCAAGATTAATTTAGCCCAATCTTAATTGGAATGATTTATCATTGTCCACTGGGCATTGCAAAAATATTAACAAATCTCACAGAAAGATTAATGGATACTCAGTAATAAACTTAAGTCTCCACATCATACATAAAATTAAACATGAAGTTTCCTCATGAGACTCAGATTATTATTTAAATACTTGAATTATTATCACTTTAGTGTTTCCATTTTGTGGAATTTCCATTTTTGCTTTAGCTTTAAATGAGATCATATTTGTCCAGAATTGTCTTGACAACCCCAAGAGTCATGAAACACACAGTGCTCAGTGCTCCTTTGCCATCCCACAATGGGTAGGTGAGTTTGGCCTCCACTATTCTCATATCTCACTGCTCATGGTGGGAGAATCCAGGAGCCATGTGAGGCCCTTTATGGGTCCTCCTGCTTTATTCCACCAAGCTGTTTTCTGAGGGGCTCAACATCCCGCCACTTCTGAGTGCAGTCCGGTTGCAATAGGAAACCACTAAATGCTCTTGGATTCAAATGAGGAAACTGGTGCTTGATAGCAACAATATTAGGATGGGAAGCACTCAGCGCTCTGTCTCCTAGAGGTCAACCCAGAACCCATCCAGGTACCCTATGCCATATGCAAGCAGAGAAAAGCACCTCACAATGAACCTAAAACAGATGAAGAGGAGCAGCCAGTACAACAATAGAATTATTTATATATTATCCAAAATTTACTCTTGAGTGTAAGCCAGTGACTCAGGACTTCAAGTGAGGAGCTCTCTGTGTTTAGCATATGCAGTCCTGAAGTCTTTTTGGAAGTAACCCTTGAGTAGTTCTTTCTTTCAAAATGTGATAGTAGCAAATCCACCTTTTAACATGTTTCCCTCTGAAGCACCCATGATAAGACAGGTCATAAATACCAAGTGGTTTAGTGCCTTCTTGGCCAGAGGACCAAGTCATCTTCCAGGCTCCTGGCATAGCATGGCAGTCATGTGCAGCAGGTGAGTACAGCACCTTGCCACCAAGAAGGGCTCTTCGTCACGTTTTCCTTGCTGCTGTAACAAGGAAGTCTAAAAGATTTCCTAGGAAGGCTGGAGCTGAGCAAAGAGGAGGCAAAGCTACAGGCTTTAGGGATACATAAAACTGGTCTCTCCTAATTTAGAGGGACTTCTGACCATGTGTCACTATAGGAGTAGCAGCTTCATAACTATGAGAAATGGGGAAATATTTCTCCTTCTTATAGGTTGAACTGGCAAATAATGAACGTTTGTACAGCATGATGGATTCAATGGATATGGCTAATCCCTTTGGTAAAACACATTTCACAGCTTCTGACAAGAAACACCAATTAACTTCTCTTCCTACCCTCAGGTCATTTCTTTCTGATGTCTTTAGACTTTTAAAAATGGACTGATCATATTGCATGGCATTTTCTCCAAAATTCCTATGTGAACAGAATTTTATCAAATGCTTAAAGGTAGTTCCTGTTTGAAGCTTTATCAATAAAACAAACAAGTAGTGATATTTGGGAAGTGCAAATAAAATCAGACAAAATTATATAAACATTTCATAATCAACATATTTCCTACAAGTAAAGTAGTAGGTAGACTGGTGTTTCCCAGAGGATCCTAAGATTATGTATAGAAAGGACTTTGCAAAAGTCATTAGATAGCCGTATCGGTCATTAATTTCAGTATGTGGGCTGTGATATGATGGGTGACTAAGATGCTCCTTGTTTATTTGCTTAGGTGTTCCTTTTTAGAAATGTTTTTCTCAAGTATTATCTGTAGTGGAAAATCACCCAAAGTTAGTAATGAAGTAGCTGAGAAATTCTATAAAGACCATAGAGTTGATGGATATGTGCCTGTCAGCATCCTGATTGTGTTTCATATTACTTTCTTCTCCTTTTTATATGAATGTGAGATTTTTGAAATGATGGAATATTAGGTTGAAGAGTTAAAATAAAAATAAAATAGTATATAAAATAGTCAACAAAAAATACAAGAATAAGCAAGAAAATACTAAACTACAAAATGACACACTACAATAAAATGATGAACTGCAGTACTGGATTTTCATACAATTTATGGATATGTTGAGACTTTATAGTGCCTATGGCTGTTAACAGCTCTTGGGCTAATTAGCAGATGCTTAAAATCTCTAAAGATTTGGCCCAGAATTACTAAGTACCTACTATATGTCCCAGGCTGAAGAGAAGCTGTAAATATATGGTATGTGCCATGCACCTGTCAGGCATTCACTCCTTACTCGTAAGAAAAAGCACATGAGGTTTTCTGAAATACCAGTTTTTGATTGTCTTAGGGTGTGGGCTTTTTAAAGACTTTAAGATCTGCTCATGTTCTCCTCTTTGATCCCTCACGTTTCAACATCTGGTAAACCTGATAATGTTTTGATACAAGCTTTTAACTGAATTAAATCTTCAGGAGAAATGCTGGAAAGAAATAGAAGCAGCACCCATGCTTATAAAGAGCAAAGCTAATCATTGTGTTAAACAGTGTTTAACATGTAATGTTTTTGTGCTGTTTGACACCAACACATTTACAAAAATAAAAAACAAACAAACAATGCCCCTCATTTATAATGGAAGCTTTAGAAAGTGACTTTCTTAGATGGTACAGTGATATTCTGTTTGGAAATCACTGGGTTTTTATATGACTACCTTTCTGCCTTTTAAAAAATACATCACAAATCACTAATAATTGGCTCATCTTTGAGAAAAAATCTTTCTCAACTACCTATATTTTAGAGATGCTTCAGTGTATCTGCAAACAGGTACTCCAGTGTGAACATAGGTACAGTACAGGAGAAACACTGTCATGGTCTGAAGTTCTGTTTTATTATTTTTTCACCTATTTCAGTTAACTTCTTTGTGTAATGAACAGAAACAGAAACAGCTAGTTTTTCTAATACTGTTACTAAATAATCGCGGCTTGTGTAACGCTCTGATATGTTTTATTTCTAGTGTTTTTTACAGAGTAGGTTATTCTTGTCAGCCCAGCTTTGCATAACGACTGTCAAAATTGGATCCATGTTGCTTAGAGCTCCATTGGTTGTGTTGATTAAAACACTTATATCTATCTATTCTTAGTTCAGTCCTACACTATCTAACATCTTAAGGCCTAAAAAACCTCTTAAGAGTATAGAGTGGTTCTACATGCCAGAGGTTACTGTTTCAAAGGTCCTTTGAAGGAGAGGATCATGTCAGATCAATTGGAAGCAAATTCATTAAATCCTGGTGAAAGCATTTTGAAATTAAACTACTCAAATTTTCCTGAAAAGGATGTTGGGCCTTTCACAGGATCACCTCTCTGTTAGAGTTGTGCATAGTAGTAATACCCAAAGAGTAGCTGTTGATGTCTTTTACTAACACAGAGGTTCCTGGCTGTGCTGGTTTTGGCTGGGATAGAGTTAATTTTCTTCATAGTAGCTAATATGGGACTATGATTTAGATTTGTGCTGGAAACGGTGTTGATAATACAGGGATGCTTTCCTTATTGCTGAGCAACACTTACACAGAGTCAAGGCCTTTTCTGCTTCTTACACCACCACACCAGCAAGTAGGCTGGGGGTGCACAAGAAGTTGGGAGGGGACACAGCTGGGACAGCTGACCCCAACTGACCAGACAGATATTCCACACCATATGACATCATGCTCAGTGTGGGGCTTAGTTGCTGGCTGGGGTTAAACCAGGGCACTGGCCTAAGAGTTTTATATTGTTTGGAATAATCTTAAGGCTTAATTTTAGGACTGGAGTACTGTTAAAAACAAGGAGTGTCAACTTTGCCAGTCAAGTATGTTTTAGCAAGCATGGGAGTAAATGGTGGAGAAAAACATTTTATTAGTCAATAGCTGACTTAAAATTTTCCTCAGACTGTAGAGATATGGATTAATGCTACACTTTTCGCTTTAATGGTTGTCTTTGTATTTTTAACATCTAATCATCCTAATGAATCTTGAGGATCTTACACATAGATATCCCAATTTATTTCTTAATGAATTTTTATGGATGTCTTATCAGTAAGCTGGAACCATTCCTGATTGAGCTAGTCTGATGTACTTAAAAACATACTAGGAATAATGACTAAGCAGTACATAAAATCACAAACCTTAACATAACAAAAATTAGGTGGCATTCTGTAATGTATTTTATGTGATTTTTATGGTGGCTCAACTTTTCTACTACACTTCATCCTGATGAAAAAGGGCATTGCTCATACCTAGTGACACTGCTGCCTGTTTAGCTTCACTGCTACACTGAAATAAAATAATTTTTGCCTGAGATTCAGAGGCTATATTTTTACAGACAAAGGAGCAGACAATTCAAATGCACAGGAATAGATCCAGAAACTACAACAGGGGGACCTTTCACTTAGAGGACAAACTCTGGGTTTTTGCCAGAAAAGAAGTATCACAGAACTACAGAATCATCTGGGTTGGAGAAGACCTTGAAGACCATCTAGTCCAACCATTAACCTAACACTGACCATTCTCAACTACACCATATCCCTAAGCACTATGTCAACGCAACTCTTAAACACCTCCAGGGATGGGGACTCCACCACCTCCCTGGGCAGCCCATTCCAACACCTAACCACCTGTTCTGTAAAGAAATACTTCCTAGCATCCAGTCTAAACCTTCCCTGGTGCAGCTTGAGGCCATTACCTCTTGTCCTATCGCATATTACTTGGTTAAAGAGACTCATCCCCATCTCTCTGCAACCTCCTTTCAGGTAGTTGTAGAGGGTGATGAGGTCTCCCCTGAGCCTCCTCTTCTCCAGACTAAACAACCCCAGTTCCCTCAGCCGCTCCCTGTATGACATGTGCTCCAGACCCTTCACCAGCTTCATTGCCCTTCTCTGGACACGCTCAAGTAATTCAATGTCCTTTTTGTAGTGAGGGGCCCAAAACTGAACACAATAATTGAGGTGTGGCCTCACCAGTGCCGAGTACAGGGGTAAGATCACTTCCCTGTCCCTGCTGGCCACGCTATTTCTGATACAAGCCAGGATGCCACTGGCCTTCTTGGCCACCTGGGCACACTGCTGGCTCATGTTCAGCCGGCTGTCAATCAACACCGCCAGGTCCCTCTCTGACTGGCAGCTCTCCAGCCACTCCTCCCCAGGCCTGTAGCGCTGCTGGGGGTTGTTGTGGCCAAAGTGCAGAACCCGGCATTTGGCCTTATTGAAACTCCTACAGTTGGCCTTAGCCCATCGCTCCAGCCTGTCCAGATCTCTCTGCAGAGCCTCCCTACCCTCAAGCAGATCAACACTCCCACCCAGCTTGATGTCATCTGCAAACTTACTGAGGGTGCACTCGATCCCCTCGTTTAGATCATCAATAAAGATGTTAAACAGGAGTGACCCCAAAACTGAGCCCTGGGGGACTCGTGACCATCTGCCAACTGGATTTAACTCCATTCACCACAACTCTTTGGGCCCGGCCATCCAGCTGGTTTTTTACCCAGCAAAGCGTGTGCCCATCCAAGCCACGAGCAGCCAGTTTCACCAGGAGAATGCTGTGGGAAACGGTGTCAAAGGCCTTACTAAAGTCAGGGTAAACAACATCCACAGCCTTTCCTTCATCCAATAAGTAGGTTGCCCTGTCATAGAAGGAGATCAGGTTTATCAAGCAGGACCTGCCTTTCATAAACCCATGCTGACTGGGCCTGATCATCTGGTTGTCCCGCATGTGTTGTATGATGGTACTCAGGATGAGCTGCTCCATCAGCTTCCTGGACACCGAAGTCAAGCTGACAGGCCTGTAATTTCCCGGATCATCCTTCTGACCCTTCTTATAGATGGGTGTCACACTGGCCAATTTCTAATCTGTTGGGATCGCCCTGGTCAGCCAGGACTGCTGGTAAATGATGGAAAGCAGCTTGGCGAGCACCCCAGCCAGGTTCTTCAGCACCCTTGGATGTATCCCATCCGGTCCCATAGACTTCTGTGTGTCTGTGTGATGCAGTAGGTCACTGACTATCTCCTCCTGGAATGCGGGGGGGTTGTTCTCCCAGTCTCTGTCTTCTGACTGAGGAGGCTGGATTCCCTCAGTACAGCTAGTCTTCTTATTAAAGACTGAGGCAAAGAAGGCATTAAGCACCTCAATTAAGTACCTCAGCCTTTTCCTCATCACTCATTGCCATGTTTCCTCCTGTGTCCAGCAGGGGATGGAGGCTCTCCCTGGTCTTTCTTCTGCTGTTGACATACTTATAGAAATATTTCTTGTTATCCTTGATTGCTGAAGCCAGATTAATTTCTAGCTGGGCTTTAGACCTCCTGATTTCTGCCCTGCATAGCCTCACAGCATCTTTGTAATCACTGTGAGTGGCTAGCCCCTTCTTCCAAAGACTGTAAACTCTTCTCCCTGAGTTGCAGCCAAATCTCCCTGTTTAGCCAGGGTGGTCTTCTCTCACGCCAGCTTCTCTTACAGCACCTGGGCACCGCCTGCTCCTGTGTCATTAAGACTTCCTTCTTAAAGAGTGTCCAGCCTTCCTGGACCCCTATACCCTTCAGGACCATCTCCCAAGGGATTCTGTCAAGCAGTTGCCTAAACAAGTCAAAATGGAAGCCCTTATGGCTTTAGACATCATATTAATTCACAATTTTGTGCTTATGACAAAGAAACAGTTTGAGAAGAGAAAGAATATTTGAAAGGATGTAACTTTTATTTTTTCATATATCTATTCATTTGTATCTTCTTTACTGACACAAGGTCTGCATATATAACCATTTTCTGAGAACTCAAAAATGAATATGTACTAGGCTGGTTCAGTGTTAGTTTCAGTAGTATCAGTAGTAATAGTAAATGTAAGCATAGGTTTTATAAAAGGAAAGTGCTATTTTAAATTCCAAGAGATGTTAAAACTCTTATCATTTAGAAAGAAAAAGCAAAAAATATTCTGTCTCAGGAGACGCTATTGCTTCTCTTTGGAGTCACTTCCTTGTTAGGCAGGTTTATTAATGTATTTGATATTTGTATTTGGTTTGTGCTTCTATTTTCAATATGTACAGTATTTAAAGGTTATTTTTTGACTTTTTGGAGTACATGTGTAAGAAATTAAATGGCCACAAAGATGAAAACAGTCATCAAAACAGGTGTTTCAAATGAACAATGTAAATTTGCTATCAGTGTTTAGGTTTCTGCCTGCTCAGAATTTGCTTATGTGGAAAACTTCAACATTGAGCAAGCTAAATTAGGGCAAAATAAACCTGTCATTCACTGTCATCCTGCTTTCTTGGTTTGTATTGTTGTTACTTGCATGGTGTCAGTCATCAATGTGAAGTCTGTGAAAATGCATGTGGAGCACAAATATTTTATGAATGCTAGTTATTCAGCTCCCAGGCATATTTCTTTCTGTGTTGTAATTTAAATGCAAAATTAAATTGTGTGTGACCTGTTGCCCAATTCAGTGCATTGATCAATGCATCATGAAGAATATTGAAAATATGGACTGGGTAACAAGCAGTAGCAGAGACTAAAATTGCAACTAGTAAGTAAGCAAATATTTAAATGTTTGTTCCTAGCTTATTGTGGTTTGAAGCAGGAATAAAATTTCTTTAATACTTACAAAATCCTTGAAAAATCATAAACTTGAAACAGATGGAAATGGTAGAAATTAAGGCAATAATGGAAATAGTGACTTCCTCTTATAAAAAGGCCACTGCCATTTTCAGACTCCCATGTTCTCCTGGAAACTATCTACATTAACCTTTTTTATATTTTTGCTCTACTTTGTCTATTCCTGCTTTATTTTTTAGTGAATTTCTTGTTCTAACAAGTAGATGGCATCAAAACTCACATCAATATTTCTCCAGAAATCCATACAAGACATTACAAAAATCCTTAAATGGATTTAAAATCTAAGGGAAGGGAGGGTGAGGTGCAAAAGTAGTAAGACTAATGTAAAAGCAAAATAAGAAAATAAATTCAGGGGAATGTAAAGAGAGTAAAGAGCCATCACTGTTCATGATCACTTCATAGTAAGATTTGGATCCTCTTTTGAAAGTCTGGCACTTAAAGAAGGGGTACTTCTCTAATTCTTATCTAGCTAAACTGGAATATTGAATCGAAATCGAACCACAGAAAACTTAAGTTTTTATTGCATTGACTTTCTTGTCAAGCTTGCATACAGTTTCTCTCTTTTTTCTTCTTTTAAGAGGAAGTGGCTATAAGCCTGACTTATGAGTTCCTCTCTCTCCCTGATACAATAAGAATAAAAATGAGTAAACAGCTGTTACAGCCATATTATGCCCAACAGGTCTGGGGATGTTTGTGAAAGCTGGAGCATATCAGGGTGTCAGTAGCAGACTATAAAGTGGTAGCAAAATCAGACAAAGAAGGCAGCATAATCAGCATGCCTATGCTGATTATAGCGGTAAGCAATGTCTGCTTCCTGCTATCTTGACTGACATCTTAGTTTTTCTCGTGTCATGGATTTTAGCCTAGATGGTTTAGAAAAATATCTGGCAACAACAGAAATCCAAAGCTCATTGTATTATTAGTGCATCAGATCAATTTGGTAATTGTGAAATATTATAATTTCTGTTAACTGGAGATTTTTAGGCCTGCCACATGATGCACAGACCACAGATGATACAACAGTGGCATCTGCAACTTGACAATGCCAGACAGCAAAAGAAAAAAAAGACCCCTTCATCCCACCCCTAAAATTGAAATTTCTGGTAAGTTAATTCATCACTAAATATTGTTTAATGCTATATAAAGGCAACACTGTTAGGGAAAAGGGAACTGATTTTATTCATTCTTGCTTTTATACCAGCAATCACTAACGTACTGGAGAGTGTAAGTCTGTGTGTATGTGTGGATGGATGGGCTCCAGCATGGATTGCTGCTTCAGAGGCAGGCTTGTGCCTTAGGGTAGGCTCAGTTTCTTCTGTTATCATAAGGAAACCAGAAACATATCAAAATGATTGTCATGGCAGCTAGCAGGTGGCAGGGAGGTGGCAGGGGGCAGCTAAAAGAAGTCTCCTACTGCTTAGAAGCCACATCTCATTGTAAATATTTGAGTTTACATTCAACTTATGTGCAGAGAGGTAAAGCAAAGACACTGCCATTATTACTGTCTTATTTCAGATTAGGCTGATAAAAAATGCTCAAAATAAAATGCCTCAACCAAATAAAGACTATAGTATCTATCTGTCAATATTACTGTTGCAAAAAGGATATTGAGGTAGCTTCACAGAAGCAAAGATTTCATAGTGGGATCTGTAGATAATGGCATACGTTAGAACAGAGGAAGGTACTTTTGGGATAGGATAAAAACAAAGGAGAAAGAGAAAAGGGAAAGGGAAAACTCTCCCCAGTGGCCAGCCTGTGGGAACACTCTCCAGTGTAGCAGGTGGAAACAATGAAGGTAACGAGTGATGAAGTTGATTATGATGACTTTTTTTGCCATGCTTTCTCCCTAGTACTATATGCTTTACACTGGGACTTGCTCAAGCTCCTCACAGCTCTGTCTTGCTTGTGATGCTGTTAGCGCTGATCAGTGTGTTAACCAGGTGCAAGCATGGCATCCTGTTTATCTCTTAAGTTCCTGTATGCATGTATTATTGGATATCTACAAAACATTTCAATGATTGTTATCTACCTTATTTTTCACCGTGTTTAGCTGTCTCTCATATAAACAAAACGCGGAAAACAGGAAGTAAAGGAAAGCAAAGGAAAGAAGGGTAATGTCCCACCAGTGGTATTTGCTTCCCAGAAGAATTGCCACAACATGAACACCAGGGTTGTGTAGGCGCAAGATCATGGGACCAACAGCACAAGAACATCAACATGGAAACACGAGAGAAAACCATTGCCACAGAGGTGCTGAGAAGAGACTGCAGCTGAGGAGAGAGGCTCCAGAGTGGCAAACAGCAAGGCTCTAGCACTACTAAGGCGATGACATTGAGGCTCAGCAGCTGGAGCATCAGCCTGCACATCCTGAGGTTTGGATCTGATGCATTTTAGAGATGACTTTTTGTTTTCTTTTCCTTTGTCCTGTAGAAGTGATACCCCAGTGAATGTCAAGACATGGGTAGCTTTGTAAGAGAGAATAAATCCATTTACAAAGGGAAAAGACATGATAGATATTGTCTTGGATTATGTAATGAAAAGAAAGGTTTAAAACATTTTTTAAAGCAATTTGAAATGTTTTGATAATTTACAATGCTTCTTTTTGGTTTTTAACATTTTTATTTTGTATTAGAATATTTTTTAAAATGTTCTCATGTTTGAGCTTAGTTCATAATGAATTTATTAAACACACTTCACTGTGAAAAAACACCTGCATTCTGAAATTTATCCTTATTATTTAAAAACTGTTTTTCCATTGTTTATCAAAGTGGTATTGTCAGAAAATAACGTGCCATCAACCCATCTGTTCTTAAAATGGAAAACCCTTAACTGTTTTCCAAACAGTTCTTGAAAGGACTTTTTAGAAGGGAGCAAGCACCCTCTGTAACAACAAAACCAGGTGACTGAATTCCCATATTAACTCTCAAACCCAGACTTGGCTATTACTGCTTCTGCTGCTTCTGCACATGTAAGAAGTAACAACTGAACAGTTAGTGTACCTGGATACCTCTTACTCACCCTTGTATACATATGCATGTATGTATATATACCCATATGTAAATACATACAGTACTTTTATTTACTTTTTGTTTTATCAGAAAAATTAGTGCCAATTATACTGATTTCTTCCTCTTGAGAAAGATCTAAATGATGAGTGAAAAAATTTCTCCTGACAGCACAGTGCTTTACAGTCAGTGCTGTTCAGTGCTGTTTGGTGGCTACTGCTGTCTACTTGTATAGAGCAAAGCAAAGACAAGCTCTAAATGTAGAAATTTCATTTTTTTCTGTTAACTAACCATTTTTTAAACGCATGTTTGTTTTACTGGCAAATACTCCTACTCATAAGAATGAAAAACTTTCAGATAATTTGTAATTTAAATATAATCAGTTTAATAATGAAACATGAATAGAGGCATTTACTCTGGGAAGCTTCTGGACTAAAAGACAAAATTGCTTAGAATGATGCAGGAGATGTCAGCAACTTTCTGTGTGTACAGGTCAAAGTCAGTAGCGAGTTACAGATAAAACGTATTACTGTCCAGGAGAATAGCTATTTGGAGCAATTTTTTTCAAGAAAGAAGGCTAGGAGTCTGTTTAATGGGGAGCAGGAGCTAGTGCCACCCTAAGAACTGGTGAGAGGAACAGAACAAAGGCAGGATGTGAAAGTGACAAAACCAGAGGGACGAAGCACGATGTGATGGAAGACAACAGGACAAGAAATG
The DNA here is from genome assembly GCF_031877795.1 of Strix aluco. Classification (NCBI taxonomy): domain Eukaryota; kingdom Metazoa; phylum Chordata; class Aves; order Strigiformes; family Strigidae; genus Strix; species Strix aluco. The sequence continues at coordinate 42,585,241 of NC_133934.1, read as the reverse complement.
GAGAGAGACATTTGCTTTACTTCCAGGCTGGGGTGGGGAATTTAAAGGTGATGTGTTAGGTCCTGATTGAATGTCATTCCTTCTTCCCTCACACTGATTTTTTTTTTTTCCCAAGGAATTGCAGAGTACAAAGAATTTGAAGGTGACCTACAGTTAATGGCAAGAAATTTAAGGGAGATATATTGGGGGATGGAAGAAGAGCTTAAAAGGAGAATAAGTAGAATTTTTACTCCCCATATATAACTGCAAACATGTCAGTCAATGTCAAACCAGAAGCAGCCTTCATTCTTTTTGTGCGATTATGACAGGAAGAAAACAATGTTTAGATGGGGAAGGACACATTTTTCCCTCAGCTTGTTTTCCTGTGGTACTCTTAAGTGGCAGTTTGCCAGTTAAAGTAAGCTTGATTATCCTTTTTTTGAGAAATATAAGGATCTGCACATAAAACAAGTTTGGTCAAAACTGTGTTGTTCGGACTCTTATCAGTGGGATTTGTGTTGTCAGCTGTACACCCAAATTCTTAGATTGTGCCCTCTTTCTTACGTATGTAGGCACTCCTACATAGTGCCTTTTCAATAAGAGAGTCTCTTAAAGTCTTCTTCTCCAGAATAAAATTTAATAAATCCCTCTAGATCAGATCTGGAAGGTGGGGTGATTAATAATATTCAAATTTATGTTATATCTGTGGCAATAGGGGACATTTCCCAAGAGGCACGTTCTGAATTCTTTGTTAATGATGAGTAACACATTGCTATGCAAACAGTACCATTAAAGCTCCTCTGATGTGTCTTTTCTATCACCTGACTTTGGGTCTTAATCAAATTTGAACTTAGATTGCTTCCATCTAAGTCTGGATCATTAATTCTGTTTATGTGATAGCTTATGCTCTGGCTCATCTTTCATATATAATGTTGCTTCTTCTGCCAGGAAAACATGGGCTTAGGGCGGGCCTTGGTTTGTGTTTAAACTCGGTCCCAAAACTGTTATGACTGCATGTGAACACTCTTCCACAGTTGCCCCAGCACATTTGGTGCCTTACATTACTCTTTCTGACATATTCAAATACTGTCGTGGCATTTTTTAATTCTTCTTCTCCTTTTCTCAGAGTCTCACCATGAAAATAAATAAAAAAAAAAAAAACCAAACCAAAAAAAGAACAGTAACTGCAAGATAAATTGTAATCCACTGACAGCTGAATAACTTGACTGTTAAAAAGACTGTCAAGGAGCAATATGAAAACATCCGGGATCTTGTTCTTGCAGAACAGTCTAAAATATTGGGGTAAAGTTTTTAAAAAAAAAAAAAAGTGAAATAGCTTTGTGGCAAAATGAAACGAGCTCTATAGGGCAGTGCCCTACATTTCCTTATATTGAAAAGTTTTAATAATTTCTACAATACCAAAGATGTTAAGGATGAAATTTTAAGAAGAATAGAGATATTATTTATTATGAAATCAGAACATAATTTAATAGCAACATGAATTTGCTAGGCTTTGATTTCACATGTCTCTTTTGTCCCCCTGGCCTCCAAGCAAATTTGGAAAATTCTATTTTTAAAAAAGAATAGTTTCATTCTGCTTTCCAAATCAAAGTTATTTGCAAAAAGTTTTATGAGCATCTCAATGCTTAATAAAGCCTGTTAAGACTTAGCCATTACTAGATATTTATATACAGTGCTGTAGTTTATTTCATTTCAGTAAGTGATGTTTGTTAACATATCTTTAGCTAAAAATAATATTTTTTCTATGACTGTCCAAGACAGTAATCATTGGTTTAAGTACATAATATACTATTTTGCTACTGGTAAATATAAGAGAATTTAAATTTGGCATTGCTTTCCATCAAATGTCTTCTGAATGCAATATACATTTTTTTCCCTACTCTATTTGTTATAGGACAAAAGTTCAGCTGATTCAAATAAATAGCCATATATTTTATTTTCACCTTCTGCTATAGGTCTTCTGTATCTAGACGTCAGTGAACTGAAAGGACAAAATGACAAGGGTGAAGTAATATTTTTTTAGAGGAAATAAAAACTACAACCCTGACTCACAATACTTAATGGACTGTTTAATTTTCCTTTCAGTGTGTGGTTTCATTTTCTTTTTCATGTTAATAATTCTAAGGACAGACTACCAAAACACCTGGGAACTGTTGTGTTTCATCAATGTTTCTAATGGAACAAATAAGCCAAATGTTTACATGCATGATGGAAATAAGAAACATTTTACTATCCCTTTTTTGGGTTATTGAGTTCTGGTCCAACATTGTTAAGTAAAAAAGTAGGAAGAAAGACCTCCTAGATCTAACAATAATTGTTGACACTCTGAAGAACCAGTTTAAAAAATAATACAGAATTCACTTTCTGTTTTGTTTGATTGGATTCTTATGTTGATGTTACACTGCAATTTAAAATACAACAACAAAAAAACCCATATGTCTTGTGTTGGACTGTAAAGAGCTTTGTAAATTAGTGTACAGGGCTGCATCATTTAGAGGGAGATGAAAAGCACAGACTACATGGATATATCTTCCATTCTTCTCCAGGTTTTGTGTACCTTTTTCAAGATTATACATACCCTTCACTTAGGATTCACAAGTTGGATTTCTTTCTTGGGTGATTACTTTAAAAACTTTTTCTTGTCCCTTCCCAAAGGTGGTCTTAATCTCCCACAATAATTTAGTAATTTACCCAGAATTTGCACATTTTCCCAGAATATGAGGGAGACAAATTTATTACCTTTTTCAGAGATGGGTCCAAATCCACATCCTCTACCTTCTGGGAAACACCCTAATTAAAGGGCTCACATATAGTGTCTGGGATATGGCTTCTTTTGTGAAAAATCCCAATTTGGACAAAAAAGTTCAAGATCCACTAATTGGTGAAAGAAAGCTTGAGGGAATATCCTTTCTCTTGAAATACTGACCTGGAAAGGCAGTGTGAGACAATGAAGTTTACATTAATTTTGTTAACGAGTTACGTGGTTACACATGAAAAATGTTGCTAGTAAAATGTCACATGTTATCACAGGGATCTGATATACAATATGCTGGCCCATTTCAAGTTGGTCTTCACTGAGGATGGGAAGGACCATGCAAAGATGGGTGGTTTGTTTTTTTTCACTGTATAAATAGTCATTTATTTGAGCAATTGGAAAAGCTATATTCCATTATGATTTTTCAATTTTATTTTAAACAGGCTTAATTTTTCTCCCTAAGAAATTGTGTCAGTATACATGAAGATAGTTGTACAATGTTGGGAATATTACTCAGGTCTCATAACCTTAGTCCGTCTCTGAAATCCTGTAATCTGATAGTCCCTTCTCTTTTATCTAGACTAGTATTGTATACCTTGCTAGCTTCCTTTCTATTCTTATAATCAAAGCAGCGTTTCTTTTTAGCTTCTATCTACTTTCAGTTTCCATTAGAGCTCCGAGATTCATTCTCCTTCCTCTATCTCCTAAAGATTGTCCTCAAGCCACCTCATCTGATCCCATTTACAGATGGTATCGCTAAATACCACCCCTGAACTGACACCTTCTAGATCTACTCATCAGACCTGACCTTTCATTGTCAGCCTGCTTTCTGTCGCTGCTGTGCTACTGCCAACTCCAATTCAACCTGGCAAACTCACGTTTATGCTCCAGAGCCCTGCGCAGCTCTAGTGAAAAGTGATTTGAGTGGCAGGTTACCTCTCCTGCATCCCTTTTAATGTTAAACACACAGCCAGTACTGCCTGAGTAATGACAATTTTTCTCTTTGTTACAGAAGGACCTGCAAATTACATAGTCAAAGCTCACTTGTTCTACACAGGATGCCAGTTTGGCAACTGGGAGTTGAACAGAGTTGAGATGGAAAGACCCTTTGTCTGTATGGCTGTGGTAAACATTGCTGATTTCAGGGTCCCTTTGTGGCAGTCGAAGTTCTGTGTTAATGAGGAAGTTATTTCAGTGCAGGCACAGCTTTTTTGAAGTCCATTGACACTTCCAGACAGCTTATAGTTTTATTTCTTGATCATTATGTTCAGTTGGTCCTTGCAAGGGAATGATGGCAAGGCCTGCTATTATTACTAGGTACATAGCATCAGTTCTAATGCCACAAACTAAACTATATTGCAGGTAGTGGTGAAGAAGATTGCTGTGTGGTGCATTTTTATTACAGATACTGTATCATTATAATGTATGTAATGTATACATCAGGGCTTCCTATGCCCTTCAGTTGATCAAGCTATGACATATGGAACTGTTGAAATAATTATGAATTGAGGATACAAGTATAAAGATCCTCCAAAATTGACTACATTTCTGTAATGCATAATTAAAATGGTCATGTCAGCAAATTCCATTGGTTGCACTTAATAGTGTATTATGCTACTGTTCCACTGAACTGGCAGAGATACTTGCAAATAATTGATAAGTTTTTAATAGAAAGGGAATGGAAATATATTTCATTCTCACTTTGTCTCCTTACCTATAATGTGACTTTATACATTTATTCTTTAAGGGCAAGTATTGATACCTGGGACAGTTCTGAAGAATGTATAATAAGTATAAATAAAACAATTGTTTACAATTTCCTTCGCTTTCTAAATGTGATCAGTCAGAAGAAAAGTGAATCAGCTCACTGCACCTTCAGTGGTGAATAACATTCCTTGCAATAATGCTTCCAACTAGGTAGTCACTGGTCATCCCTGGCTACATGATAAATCAAAACACAGATTTTTTTTTTTTTTTTTTCCATAGCCCTAGAAGATATAATGCTTAGGACACAATTTTACCTTTAACAAATTCGAAACAGTATAGCATAACACTGACTTTATTAAAGCCATTCTTGATTCGTGTCATGCTGTGATTCAGATTTAAATTATTTAATGATACGATTAAAGAAAGTTTCTAATATACCCCTTCTATTTTCCTCATCTTTGTCTTCTCCAACATGGTTTATTCATTGATTCTCTGAATTTGAAATTTTAAGAATGATTTTCTGCCTTGCTCTATTTCTGCTCCTGCTGAAATCAGCAACCGCCCAGTATTCATACACTCCATATCTAGAAATCTATTAATTCCTTTCTTCTAGGTTGGTAATGACATTAACATGCTCTACATGTAGTAGGCAGATTTTCCTCCTGGGGCAGTGTAATTAAAGTCTAAGTTTAATTCCACATCTCTTTCCTTGAAATCAGTTTATGAGCTGTGGAAGATATGGAGACTTAAAATAACACTTAAAATAACTGAAGGTTATCCAAATTTGCACTTTGTTTAAATAGGAAGGGAAACCAATGCTGAGTTTGATTCTAAATAATTTTTCCCTAAACATAAAGAAATGTAGCAAGAGCCATTGCCTTTTCAGTGCTCCATGTTTTTCAATACAGATTGAGGTGAAAAGGTCCATCTTCAAGTTTTGTTGAAGCAAAGGAAGGCAATGGAAGAAAAAAGAGCAAGAAAGAGTGTTTCCAGTAGTTGCACCAAAATCATATTTTTATTCCCTATTCCCTTTGTTATTGAGATAAACACCTGCTAATTCCAATAGTTAGCCTTCTGCCTTTGCTATTTAGTTCTGGGAAACATTTTACACACAAAATGCAGTATTGCCCTCCCCATCTGATGTTGGTATAGCGGGCAATTAGCTGTTGATTCAGTCTCGAATGTCAAGCTGGGAATGACATTTGTCAATTTCAATACCATTTAACTCAATGTTCAATGCTATTTAGCTCAACCCATGACTTTTCAAAACACATGACTTGCTTTGAAAAGAATAAAGGAAATATTTTTTTTAATTAGCTCTTCTTGACTGCTGAGGTGAGTCATTTTCTGACCTCTGATCTTTTTTATTTGCTTTAGGGACTGTGTGTGACTTTCCATATAGCACATGAATACTGACTCTCAAAATAATAGAATTTGAAAGTACTCAGTTGGGCTTAACAAACCTATGCATGCAAAAAGTTGTACAATAATTTTCAAGAGAATATTTCTACACTATCCTTTATTTACACCCCAGTCTAGACACAGCCCAGCTTCTAAAGGTACTGAGGCAAAATTTCTAAGTCATTAAAAATATAGGCAGATGCTTAGTGTAATTTTCAGAAGCAGTTATGATTCCGATCAAGTTTCTGTTACCTTAATGATTCAGATGAAGTTTCTTTGTGCATGAGATTCATATTTGCCAGTTCCTTATGATTCTAAAAGAAAATTGAAATAGTTAGTGCAAGGACATGAAACTCCACTCAATGATGCATTCATGATATCTGTGACTAGGCAGTGCTCTCAAACATTCCCTGCAAGAAACAGTTACAGATACTGCAATCTTTAAATGCTTTCTACAGTATGGAACAAAAACACCTAGAGGAACATTACATACTAATTTAGATACAACGAAAAAGGAAAAGAAAATGGGTGTTCCAAAAGCAAACATTTAGTGAGCTAATTCAAAAGATAACATATAAATTCAGTATTTCCAAAAAAAAAAAAAAAAAAAAAGTAATGTAAAAACAAGAATAGAATAGAATAGAATAGAATAGAATAGAATAGAATAGAATAGAATAGAATAGAATAGAATAGAATAGAATAGAATAGGAGTTGATATGCTTTTGAACTCAATGTTTTGAAGATTTTTTTTAATCATAGGATAATATATCAGAGCACCTCTTCAGAGATAGTATAAGAAGTTGAGTATAATTTTACAATTATTTTTTTTCTTCTTTTCTATTTAACAACAAACTGGAGTCTAGATTAGCAATGGACAGAGACCATCTAGGTGAAGTGCAAGTTTGTAGGCCGAGTCTTATAACATTTGGGGAAAATGTGTTAAAATACTTCTTGTAGTTCTATGGAGACAGCAAAATTGGATAGAAAAGACCTTTTTCATTAAAATTTTATCTGCCATCAACAAATTTGATGTGATTAGGTAAAACATCCAGGAGAAGTTCTACTCTTGGGTGAAAAATTACTGATTACACAGTTGTTCCTCCATGTATTGTAAGCAGATTAAGCAAGCGTGAAAGATAGGAGTCTATTATTAGCACAAAATAAAAAGGTAACTGGTCCGGTTATGGGAAACATGACACAGATGGTTTATATTTATGTTGTAGTAGAAGTAGACCATCACTGTTATGGAAAGATCACACTGGATTTCCAGCACTACTATAGTTGCTATATGAGAAAATACCAATGTCCATCAGAAATCCTGACAGCAGCAGCCAACAGTGCCTGGCTGGTGGGAATGAAACATGGGAGAGATCTAGTTGTGTCAGGGGTATGAAGCTATCATGGGTCTGGGATTAGTTTGAGTCAGGAAAAACAATAAGTGTGGAGATAATCCCAAAGGATCCTCTGCAGTGAACAAACATGTATTTTAGTGGTAGAAACCACAGTCAGAAAGAAAGGACCCATCACATTGTGTCTAAAAGCTGTGGAAATACAGGAAAAACTTCCAGGGAATTTTCCAGAGCATTCTTGACTTAGCTGATAGAAATTCATAATCATAAGCATCCCAGAATTACATCTTATATGACTATATAAATGTATGCAAAAAAGTGCGAATCTGATAGCATACATCTAGACATTTCCATCCCTCTGGGTATGCTCACTGTGCTGCTATGAGAATAGAGTTAAATGTTTTGTTTTACCCTCCTCCCAACTGCAAATGAATGCAAGATCAATGGTACCATTACTGGTCTTTTTTCTGCATCAATGTATTTCTGACAATGTGCACTATGAGCATAAGAGGATGATTTGACCTCTTTATTGTAGTGGGATGTGGCAATTAATTTTTTATTGAAATTTCAATTAGCTTTTCTGTTCCCATAATGTTTTACCTAAATCCTCTTTTTAAGTTCTTACTGAGGTTACCAGAAAAGATCATCTAAGCATGACTGTGTTAAAAGGTAGAGGTAAAGAAAACAAATTATTTCTATTGTGTACAAAATTGAGGTCACTTTAGGTTAACTGAATCAGATTCCTTGAAGAGATGAAGACTTTCCACATCATGAAGAATCATTCAGAGAATTCTAATTGAAAAAAGAAAGACACCAGCCTCTTATAAAAAGAAAAAGATGCCAAGATTAGTACAACTGAGCAAGAAAACCTGAAACAGATTTTACAGACTGTTGCCTTTACGACCCTTATAAAAGAAGAATTGCCAAATGAAAAACAACGGAGAAAACCCTGCAGATTATAACTTCATATTAATTTGTCTAGCATCCTGCACCAACTACAGAACAAAGGAATTAGGTCTTACATTTAGAATTCTTATGTATCTGAAATACTTAATAATGAAAAACCTACTCTTGCACTTGACACTAAATTAAAAAATGTTGTTCACAGAGACAATTTTAAATTTCTTTTGGCAGTGACTACTATTGTTAAGGTTAAGATTATTTTTCCTTGGAAAGCTCTTATTTTTGTTGCATGTGACTTCCTGAAAAACATAGTAGTTAACTGAAATGTTATATTATTAATGAAAATTTAAAACATTGTTTTCCCAATCTTTAGCCTGCATCATGCAGAAGACTTTTTGTACTGAGCAATGAAGCTACTTTGAGGAGACGTATATATGTTAAATATAGGGAATCTGAAGTTCATTAGCCCTTGTATTGTATAAGTGATAAACCAGCATTTACACTTAAAATCAGCTTTACTCAATACCAAAAGATGACTATGTTCAAAAATATAACTATATTGCAGGATCCTCTGTTTTACGTGAAAATTTCCTTCATTTGCCAAACTTAGTCTCTGGAATGCATTTAAATGAGAGAAGTTCATAAATGACATACTAGTAACTTCCATAATAAAACAAGTCATTCTTACTGTTCTAGCTAAGAAGCCAATAAGCCCATTTTCACAATGATAATGCTAATATAGCTCATAGAGCATTTGACTCCATCCAAGAAAGGAAGGATAGATGGGTGCCTGTGCATGTGTTTATCAGCTATTTCAGTGGTATTGAGTCCCTTTCATGAAGTGCAGGGTGGGAAGTAAAAAAGAGGAGTTATGGCCTATTCTGTACTGAAAGGAAGCTTCTGAAAGACACAGCAGGAAGAAATTGATGTAAGTTTAGGGATTCAGTGTATATCCTCTGATTTGCAATAACACCAGAGACTGGATGAAATTCACAGTCAATGCAAACAAATGCAAGTCCTCCAAATCGAGTGGCATCCTGCCATCTGTGCAGGTGGACATTTTGTACTTCCTGCGTTTCCAGTCGAGGATAACAGTGCTCTGTGATGGATAAAATTCCTCCATGTGTTTTGAAACAAAAATCTGTACCTCCAGAACAGATGTATTTTGCTGAGTTCTTATGTAGCCTATAGGGAGATTACAGAGAGAGGAAAAATGTCAGCTACCTCCACCTGTAATCAAAGCTGGTTGCCATAGTAACAGCACCTCATTTCTGTGTTAACAGGGGTCAGACTCTGGTGTAGTCCCCAGCTATCTCTTTTTTTCTGTCTCACAGAGCTACTCTCTTAAACTTTGCAGATGTGCAGTTGGTAATTTGAGTCCATTTTTACTCTTTTTGGTTTTATTCTTCTAATAGAAAACAGCTCAAACCACATCAGTGTTACTGCTGCACACCCATACCTGAACAGCTCAGGAAGGTTAATAATTCCTTTAAAATAACATTGTGCACATACATTTTTTCACCTATCTTCACATATCTGAAAGTAATTAAAATCCGTGATTATCCAATGACAAAAGACTTATACAAACATAAGGACAGTTTTCTCTGTTCCTGTTGTTCTCTTTTAAGCATGTGTCTTAAAAACTTTGCTATTGAAAGCTTGTCTTTAAAGGTACGTAAAGGAACGTAAAGTACGTTTTCTTCTGGGACAGGGGATGAATGGTTTGTAGAAGGAGGGCCTACACTGCTAACTGCTTACAAAATTATGCTTGTGCTCAGTGTACCTAGGAGTTTTACTCTAAAATTTTAACCATTTAATTTCCTAACTTCTGACTGTTGCTATTCTTAGTATCTTAGGAAAGTAGATATTGAGTTCATTATTTTATGCTGGCAATTTTGTCTCTCTTTTTGAGAATGAGATGAACACAGTTTTTTCTTAAAACTTCAAAAATGCATTGCTCTCACAAATTGCTCTTGTAGTATCTTAACAAAACAGGCCATCACCCACCCAAGGACTGGATAACGTGCAAATGAATACATCAATCAAGTTGGTGCCAGAGCTATAGGTAAAGTGGTGATATAAAAAAGCACTAGATAACAAAAATATTTGTATCTTGAAATATTTTTTCAGGTGTCTTCAAAATAGCTGAATGTAATAAAGTCCAGTAAGTAAAACAGTGATAATAAAGTCTTAATGAAATGTGTTCTTCACATCTTTCATGTGCTTGGGTTCTCCCTCAGAGTTACAGGGAAGTGTGTCTGGAACATAAACAGTGAAAAAATAGGTTGCCTTTTACATAAATCTGTGTTTTACTGGGGAAACCATAGGTTCTGACTATGTATATCCAGTAGAGTGGTAAGAAAATATACCTGGTTGTTTTGAGATTGATTTAACAAAATGTGTTCCTGTTTATTTTTGCATGAAACACCAGATGCTTTAAGGTTAAATCTGAAGCTCATTGTTGTTTACAGAGATCAATAAACTCTAACTGAATGCAACGGATTTTTCAGCTTAATCTGTTTCTAGCTAAAAATACTCCTGTATCTTTTCTCATTTGTTGGTCTGATGAATGAAGAGTGTTTGGACCAGTGAACAGCCTCAATGGAATGAACAGGAACCTCCCTGTTGACTTCAGTGATCTCTGAACTGATCTAAGGTTACTTTCAAATCACACAGCTGAATTTGAATGAAGAAAATAGTCTAACATGGAATGAAATGTATGGACGACAAACAAGACTATAACACTTTCAACATGATAAAGAGACTGCATAATAATATAACAATACTAAAAGTTCAAAATCAGCATCCACAAAAAACCCACATAAAATCTAAGCCAAGGAAGTCTGTGAGCATTTAAGGAAAAATAAAAGAGTTGCTGTGGTTGACATCACTGAGTTGTTTTCAAATGCAGATGGAGTGTATGTATCTTGGACAAAATACATTACTGTGAAGAAATAAATCAAAAAATATGGGAGAAGTGTGCAATGTTGCAGTGGAAAAATAAATAAACAATTACCCTAAAAGTAAATATAACTTATATTAATTCTAAAAAAAGAAATGTACAAGCTTATGAGAAACTGAAGGCAGGAAAAAAAAACGTGCAGGCAATAAAGAGTAAGGCACTCAGGTCTTACAGTGATTAAACTGCTAGCATTTTTGTTATGAACTTGTTTTTTAGCTTAAATACATAATATTATCTGAGTATTTTCTGCTAAGATGTTACTCCTAGATGTTATCAGAGTGAACATGTGAACTTAATTTTGAATCCTTTTCTAAAACGATTCTATCCCCCTGATTATGGATTTTTTTCCTCAGGTTTTGCATTTCCCAACTATCAGTAGACCAACTATGCTTGATTTTAGCATTCTGTTCTTTAAAGGTCAGAGTGAAACGATGGTTTCCTTTGGTGTCCTTCAGCTTTTTTCTTCAGTAAACACGTACTTCAGATCTTTCTTTAAACAAAGATCTATGATTGTTTTCCTAGTATAGGTTTAGCCATATTCTTCAGCTAGTCCATTGGACTTTTGGTAATATCTGAGGTTTGCACTTGTGTGCATGTCAAGTAGGAGAAACTCCAGGCCTTTGCAAATTAATGATATTATTCAGATGTGTTGTTTTTTATTCTTTGAAATTAAGTCATTTTGCTATTCTCTCACATAGCCAGCATGTCTGACAAGTGATGCTGTGGAATATTTTACTGTAGTTTTAGTGAACAGATTGCCCACTGACGAATCTTAAGAATGGTATGAAAAGGAGATAGTGTTTTCTGAGGTTATTTTTTGCAGAGTATATGCTAGAATGCATGTGTGATTTTTTTTTTTTTTTTTTTTTTTTTTTAGAATTTCTGGGTAAATTTCCATTAAAAGAAGTCACTTCTTTTCACAAAAAGCTAATTCTTCCTAGTTAGCTGGTTGGATTTTTTACTTCATAAAGGTGTCCAGTAGTCAATGGAAATTACTGGTTTTGTGAATGTTAAAATTAATTGTTCTATGTTTCTTCATTATTTCTCTTATTTCTGGATGCCCCCAAATGCTCCTGCATTATGTAACCAGTTCTCCAAGTCTCCTCACCTCACCCCACAAAAGTGTGCAGAAAAATCTGGAATGAAACAGTTTTCTGGGTCTACTTTTCACTTCAGGTTGTGTTTTTATTACTTTAAGATCATAAAATGAGACTTCTGTGAAAGAACTCCCTCAAAGGCTGGAGTTTTAACAGAAATGTTCTCCTGGGTTTGAAATCTGATTAGATTTATGTGTATATATAGTGAGAAGAAGACCCAGAGAGAGAGAGAGAGAAAGATGAAGTTTCTGACATGTATTGAGAAAGGCAATTCCTTTTGACCTGATTAAAACTCACCCCAGAAGAACAGGAGGGATGATGGGTTGGTGACACTTTATATTAAAGACATTATTGGTTGCTAAAGTCGCTAAACTCTTCAAATGCTTATGGATTAGACTCTAAGAATAAATACAAGCAGGCATCTGTATACTGCCCACAATGCAAATAAAAAGCAGGACTTTCATAGGTCATGCTATGATTTTGAGCTAGTTGCCACCAGGAGAAAGAGCCATTATCAGGAAAGAACACCAAACTTCTTACTTTCATTATCAGATCCTTACAGATTTGATTGTTATGCATTTGACATTACTAAAGTTCAGAATAAATATTACAGTAACATTATTGGATACAAGTTTTTCTTTTATCAGCAGAAGTTTTTCCTGTCCTTGATTATCAGCTACATTTAAAATGTTTCAAAGAGCCTTGTGCTGTTACTGCTGGAGAAACTGCTCTTGTATTAATCTCCATTCCCCAAGAAAGCAGAAAACAGAGAAACAGGTCATTAACATCTGCCTGCTTTTAAGGAGAGGCATAGTGTCATTTCTAATTAATATATCTATATTAGAAAAAAGGATATGAGATTTTAAAGTAATCTAAATAGCTATATACCCCAAAAGCATTAAAAATACCCTCAGTTAGACCATTTTTTCTCTTTATGTCAAGCAGCGTGTTACAAAGATTTCAAATCCTAGCAGTTGTACGTCAGGTTGAAAAAAGATCCACTTCACTGCAGTTTTCATCCTCCTTTTTGAAAATCATATGCAAAAAAATATATCGTTATGTTCTTTATGTACTGCTCTATAAGCATGAGTTTTTGTGTCTGTATATTAATTTCTAAGTAGACCAACATAAACCTTCTGTTCTTAAAATATCCTGAGATTTGGCTTGCTTAAAAAAGAGATGGCAAATAGTATTATTTGTTTAGTTAGTTTTTATCTGTTGGTTTATAATAAGCTGTCTGATTGGTATATTTTCACTATTGCACTGGATTTACAGGTACTTGTATGAATAGGTCAGCATGTGCAAAAGAAAAACCATCTTTTATCACATGCATGTTTTCTTACTCTCAGGGTATGTAGATCTTGTTGTTTATCCATAGGCCATTTTATTTCGCTGTAGAAATTGCTTTTGCACACAAATGTGAGGACAGCCTTTATTTAAATAAGTACCAGAGTCAAAACACATCAGTTGAACGTCTCTATTTTATTAAGACAAATGTCCTGTTCACAGTAATTTTCCATTATATGGTCCTTCTGTTTCTTGTTCTGGAGAGATGAAGTTTACTGTTTATAAAGCTAACAGACACAATGCTTCTACGTTTCCAGACATATTGGAAAAGAACAACTATTACTGTATCCCGCAAGAATTGAATTCCCTCTGTTGTTCTATAGTTTGTATAAAAGCATCCTTTTCCGATGAGATGCTTTGAACCAAACCACTTCCCCAGTAAGTTCCATGTGAATTTGGTTTCTGCTTAGCAAAAAGTTTGGAAAAGTTTGACCATTCAAAAGAGGAATTATTCAGGGAACTCTTTCAGGGAAAAATAGTGTAATGCTGCTGTTGGATCCTGCTTTTTCTACATGCAGCAGTGAATGGTATCATAACTGTCAGGTAAGCTTCTCTTCAGGTGTGAAGTTTGTATCAGCTGTGCTTTTTATCCTCTTTAACCATTAGGTTTGACTATTTCATATGCTATCACTTGTCACCTGTCCATAAGTACAATAGTATGCTGCTCCACTATCATACTGCACTTTTAGGGGTAGACCTTGACTATATTCATGACCTGATTCTTGAACTAGTCCGTAAGTTATCAGCTTGCTGAGCCTGCATGGGCAACTTGTTTAAAATCTCCAACCTTTGTTAGAATGAACCTTTTACAAAGTGTATTTTGTTTTGGCTCACTCTCCTTTTCAAAACTTTTTTTTTTTTCAGATGCTTGGATAGATTGATTTCCATATTGTCTTTTCCTCCACTCTTAATTACTTTATTAGGCATTTAGGTGGGGACAGGAAAGAATGTGGGTTTTTTTTAAAGGAGCTGTAATTCATTAATACTATCATATGCATTTATGTTCTGTTGTGCTTGTGATTTGATGGACATGTTCATACAAGAAGGTGTGAATATCGTAGCTAATCATACCACAGAAAGTCTTTCTTCTGATAATAACTTTTTTAGCAACAGCCCATGGTTTACAGGATAAAACTGTGACATGGCCAGTAAGAAAAATAAGGCCTTAAAAATCCACTCACTGAGCTACACAGGAAACTCAGAACACTGTTATTTAGGGCATAATCAATGCAACTTTTAGTCTTTTAGTGTTCAAATACCATTATGCAAAGTGGATTCAAAAAACCCTAAATAGATAATGCATCTGATTTCCTTGCCGTTAATCTGAAACACTTGGAGAAGTCCACCTGAAGCAGTTTAGCAATCTAATTCATAGAGGTAAAGTACATTCATTGTCTATCCTGTTTTACTGAATTTTTCTTCAAGATCTGTGTTCCTTTTGGTGTTGTTAGAAAGATAGGAATGAAAGGGAATTGGTGTAACTAGGAACAAATACAATTTTTACTGAAGTATCCTAAAATACTTAAGAAAAGTCAGTATAGGGCTGTTTCTGGATCCTTGTTAAAATTAAACAAATAAACTTTCAGTACCATTATCTGCCAGACTGGTGGTATTATAAATCAGTTTCCTAGGTCTTTAAAGAGTGATCCATTGATCTCTGGATTATTAACATCAGCCTAGTATCCTCCTTGCTGACCAGCTGTCCTGATAACTTCTGATAGACTCACATGGAGGTCAGCTGTCAGTGGTCAGGTAATTTTTAGCAATGTTACAGCAACCATAAAGAATTTGAGAATTTACACAGGGTTTTTCTGCCCACTGCTTAAAGTGTATTTTTTCTTACTGAAAATGTTTTGCACTTTTTAAAGTGTATTTAAAGTGATTAGATTCATGTACCTATGTAAATAAGGAGGACTTCCTGTTTCCTTTTGTCTCTTTATTGGGGTAGGACCTAGGGAGGTGAAAGGACAGATTTGTTGTATCTGCTAGGATGCTAATAGGTGACTTAAACTTTTTGTGTCCTGTCTAAGGAACTATCTTGTGTATCCAACATTAAACATGAAGTGCTGGAGGGGGTGTTTGGGCATTTTTTTGTGTCTTTTTTTAATGTTTGAAGTTCAAAGTTGTGCTAACTTAAAGGGTGTTTTGAATCACTTATGAATCACTTAAAACACATAGCAATAAGATTTTTTTTTTTTTTTTTTTACTTTAAGGGAAGGAAAAAAAGTAAATTAGGAACTAGAGAGTGGTTTAAAACTAGTGGGAGTGCCTTTGTGGTTTGGAGAAGAAACCGCAGAAAAATGCTCAGAAGAACTTTGGACTACACCTGCAAAATGCTTAAGAAAGGTAGGAAACAGAAATGAGGCATCTACTGGTTTGTTTAGTGTATGTCTGTGTACTTGTTGCCTTGTACAAAGACTGCTTTTTCTTTTTTGACTCTGCTTTTACATCATCTTATGTTGACTTAGTGAATGCTTGCATATTTATTTTTATATTAATTACATAAAACCTGATTTTTTTTGGAATGCTTTTATAGGGCCTGCCAGCTGGTTGCTTTTGTTGCCATAGACATCTAAAGAAGTAGAGAAAGTATGTACTTGAGTTACAATTGGTTTTAGGGATTACTCTTGTAGTCTGCATAAAATAATCACAAATTTTGAATTTAGCCTTTCTCCCCAAGGATAGGAATATATTTTAGTGGGGAAGCTTCTGGTGAAATTTGGTTAAGTAATAATTGAAGCTTTTAAGAGTGCTCCTGTGAACTGCAGAATTTAGCTACCATTTTGAATCTATCTCTTTTACTTTGGATGCCAATAAATTGTTCTTCAGAAATAGATTTTGTTCCCTGTTGATCTGCCATCTGTATGTTGACCTTGGATCACTTCACTTTCTCATCAGAGGTGTAACTTTAGGTAACGTGTTCTTCAGATAGTTTTCTTAGTGGCCACGCTATCAGATGAGGCTCTCATGATAAATTCAAGTGATTAATTTCAGATTGGATTTAGAAATATTTTGTTCAGTTGTTGATTTTTAAATGAATTTCTGTATCTTTTCTGCATCTGAATCTGTGGAGGGAAGTAATATGCAATTGCATAGGATAAGCATGTTGTTAGAATTAAAATATTTTAAAATCAGAAAATGTTGCTGTTGACACTGTTACATTGTGCAACTAACAGGTATTTTGGAGAAGTATAGTCTCCAGATACATTCATGGTATTAATTAGGAGAGGTTTCCTTTTTGTGAGTGATGCTAACTAGCAAAACGAACCCAGACATATTTGTGCTTCATTTGAAAAAGAGGAAAACCATTTTCTGTTTTATTCTGAGAAATCGGAAAGCCGGATACCTATAACGTGAGTTGTTTTGGACAATGCATGTTTTAATTTCTTTGACATTTGTATTAGATTTTTTTTAAATATGTGTATATCCTCTAATTCTAAGATGACAGAAACACTGCTGCACAAGAAGTCGTCTGCCTCATAGCAGGTGATATTTCAGTGAAATCCAGGAACTATGATGAAAATATAATAGCAGATGTCGAATAAATTTATTTGCAATGGAAACTTTAAGAAACAGTTTCTTTTGCTTGGGCTTTGAGTATTACCTAATATTAAGAGTACAGAGACTTTTTTTTTGTTTGCTTGGGTTTTTTTTGTGCTAATGAGGGGACAGGATTTCTATAGGGAAGTAATAATTCAAAATATTTCATGTTCACTGACTGGTTTTGCTTTCTATTTTTTTAAACATGACTAAAAACTGGTTTCAATCCTGTACTCGTACAGATGAAAACTTATTGGTGAGTGCACTGCAGGTAGAGGAATTAAAAACATTGATAGTTTTGTATCAAGTTCCTTCCCTTATCTCTGATATTCCTTATTGCTCATTTAGAGTTAATGATTTTAAGGGAACCAGTAGAGATCTGTTGTGAAAGAGAAATGCTGGGAAAGTAAATAAAACCACTGAATCTCGTTTCCAGAATACGACTGAACTCTGGCCAGGAATGTGGAAATGCTATGCAAGATGCTTTTGTAATAGTATATGAGTATCTAAAACTTACATGAGAAGAGGTAAAATTACTCCACAACTTAGTAGTGTTAAATTGTCCACAACTTGAAATGCACATTCTGTAATTTTATAGCAAAAAGCATTTAATGCTATCTTTGTATAATGTAAAGCTTGCTGAGCAAGGGAATTTCCTCTATACGTCTGACAGGAATGGTATCACAGGAGGACATTTGAAACTCAGGTTTTCCCTTCTGTTGTATGATTGCACACTAAATTATGGAGGTGTGCTGGACACTACATGATTTCAATTCAAACCCTTATTCTCTGACAGTAGTTCTCCTAACTTGTGACACCAATCTCTCTTTCAATAACACAGATCTCTTTTAGTGAGAGCATGATATCTGAGTTGCGACCTGAAATTGATGGAGCTGCTTTTATTTTAGGAAATGTAGAACTTCATTAATGAATGTGGACACATGCCTTTAAATGATCAAGTGATCTGCAAAGGCTCTTGGATCAGAGCTTTACTAGGGATATGAAAAGGATAACAGATGTAGCTAGACATAAAGGCACTGAATGTATGATGGCTATAAAAATATAAAACCCATTGGCTTGAATCATCACTTGCCAGGTTTGTTGGTCTGTGCTTGAAAAATAGACTGACTCACTGAACCACCTACCCATCAGGAAATTGAGTGAGTCAGAACATGGCTTCAATTTTCATGGTTGAGTTTCTAGGCATGCATGAAAGAAGATAGTGGGAATTTACACAAGTGTACACTGAACCTGGACTACAGCTGCTTCTTTACTTATGCTCAGAATCCAGTAGTATGATTCTAAGACTGTAGATTTTTTTTTTTTTTTGCAGAAGAGTGTGGATAGAAAGAAAACTCCTTTCATTGATGAAGTGTGCCTTACACCCTATCCCATCCCACTGCCCCAAGTTAATATTTTCTGGGGTATCCATCTGACAGTCCTATACTAGAAGTTCATGCAACTTACATGGTCAGTTCTTCAGGTTACGTAATGAAGTCTGAATAATGAAACAGTGGAATAAGAGCTCTCAGGGTGGAGGGATAAGCAAACCCAAATGAACAACCAAAACACAAAAAACAACTTGCTTGTAGTAACTGGCCAACAATTCCAATATGAATAACCAGGATGTTGAAAGAACTCCAGTAGTTCAAAGTTTGTAACTAGTGATTAAACTACATGACAATCTTCTAATGAAGGGTAGGAAGGAAAGAAACAGTGACTCTTGGACGGGAGCGAGGGACTTCTTTGAACTAATACTAACTCTTATTTGAGATGGTAGGAAATTAATTTTATGTCAGTTATGTTTTTGCAAAGTAATTTTTCAGTCTATGAAAGCAAAGTTCTTATTTAGCCAAGAAACTGCAGTAGGTATCATTTGCATACTGAATTCCTTTTATTGGTATTTCTGGCAAGTGCAAGCCACTATGTAATGTTAGCATAATTTGTTTATAACATTCATGACTCACTCTGGGATCATTCACAAGGAAAGTGCTCTATAAACATTAAAGATGACCTATGACTAGAGCAATTTATCTTATGCTGCCTGCAAACTTCCCTGCAGTGTAGCAAATGGGACTCGAATCCCGTTTAGCTCTTGCTTGCCCACTCCTCACAACTTGCAGTAAAGTGAGAAACACTAAGGTGATGTTTTCACCACCCTTTCTTATAAAGCTGCTTAGTATGTTTTCCTCCAGTATATGGACATAGTCCTCCATAAAACAAGGATACAGTTTTCTTCAGCATTCTTGTAGAAGGAAGATGAAAGAAACACATCTAGATGATACCGGGACTGTTATCATTCATGAAAGAAGGCTGAATATAGCTTTGCTATATTGGAGGAGGGGCTCAGAGGTACCTGATGCTTTAAATTTTTGGTTTGATTGTCATTTTGTGTATTAAGATCAATTCACTAGAAAAGCAAACTCTTATATTTAAAATATGCCAGAAGAGGTTCACTTTCAAATCTTGATTGATATATTTTTTTTCTTAAGTTGCCTACTGACTTGTAAGAATGTGGAGAGAAAAAAAAAAGGGGGGGGGGGGGGGGGCAGGGGGCAAGCACAATCTTGAAACACTCCAAAAGGACTAATGCTTTTTTTTTCCAGAAGAAAGTATGTATTTTTCCATAAGGTTATCCTGCTAAGATTCTGTTTACTCTGAGTATTTCCAAGTGACTGTAGGAATAACCTTATTTGAATATTCCAGTGTGCTATGGATATGATTTTGTTCTGGAGTTATTACCATGCCAAGACACATCTTTGATTTAAACAAATCGGTAGACTCTGAAATAAGCTTAGTTCCAAATTTTTGCCATACTTACCAAATTGTTCTGTTTACTACCTTCACGATGCCTGTTAGCCTGGTATTGTGGTTTACTAAGTTTAAAAGAACATGACATCCTTTGGGTTTAGTTCATAAATGGAACTCTTTAGAACCTCACAATGCTATTTTTCTGTAACAAAAGTACAGATTATAATTCAAACCTCAGTGCTTCTACAATGCCTACTTAAACCCTGAAATTTTCTTTCTTCTGCTGACCTGGACAAAAACTCTTACATTATGGAGGTTTGTAAGGCATGGTTCTTTCAGCCTTCTTTGTTCTAAAAATATATCACTGCAATCTTATTGATGTAACAGTTTTCACCAGTTTCTCTCTCCTTTATCCACTAGTTCTTATCCTAGCCCTCTTAAACATAGCTACTGCAACTGTTCTCTACTGCTTTGGAGAGTCTAAAAAAAATTTTAAAAAATCATGAAACCATCTGACTTTAAGCAAATTCCTCCTGATTTTAATGATCCTTTCATAAGCATGGGCTTATGAAAAAGAAATAGTTTTAAAGCAATGGGATTTCAAAAGTCCAGAAATTTTATTTTGTTTTCCTTGTCCCTCTATGATTTTCTTTTTGCTATTTTTCATGTCTATTACTGTTTAGTCTCAGTCTTTGGCCTAATTTACATGGCAGTGATGGGTATGTTGCTCTTTGCTCACTGCTCAGTTGGCAATTCTCTTGATTAACCTTGAAGAAATGGTCAATAGCTGTTGCAGTCTGTGCTCCCTTTACAAAAAGGTGTTGAAGTCGTATACGGGAAGGGTACTTGCAGCAACATGGTTAAAAGGGAGCTGATATGCTTCACTGCCTGGTAAATGGGTAGGAATTACAGGAGCTATACAGTGGGTAACACTAGGTAAGTTGTATATGCATAGCAAAGGAAAGACTTCTAATGTTTCAGGGAGAACACAACGTGTTTTAAAAGGAGGAGATGGGATAGAGTCCTTAAATGCAACCAGAACAATGTCCAGTGAAGTAGTATCTTTCCTTGTGATTAATGTTACCTCCTAGGTGGTTGTGATTAATATTGTTTCCTAGATGGTTGTTAAGATAGAGTGAAACTGAAGGTGGTTTTTTTTGTCAACTGTATAAATGGAAAGTGGGATTTGTCCAGTAAATGTGAAGAGAAGGAAAATATGTTTAAATTGGAAGGGGAGGATTTGGACCTCTTTCCAAGCTGTTTCTTATTTTAAAGGTTGTTAGTACATGAGAAGCTCCATTCTGAGATAATCATTAGGACACATGCTGCCCCTCATTATTAGAACAACCCTGCAAGCATTGGGTTTTTAAACAGAATATCTTCTTTTGATTTGCCTCTGTGACATCACTGTAATTTTTCAGTGGAAATATTATGGCTCCAGGTAAAGAATAAGCTTCTAAAGAAAATAACTTGTTTCCATGCAAATATCCAACATAAGAACAATGAGACCTACAAAAATGCTTCTCATAGCAAAATTTTGTTGAAAACAAAATATCTACATAGAAAGCCTCAGTAAGGCCTTTGACAAAAGGATTCATATTCTTGATCAACACATAGGCATGTATTTACAGCAAGTGCTACAGAAATGCTTATGTTTGCACTTGTAACACTCAGTTATTTACTGTGCATTTTAACATTTTGAAGAATCCTTCAAACACTATGCTTCCAAAAATCTAATAGGCCTTGTCTTAAAGTTCAGTGTTTATCAATAAAAATGACACGCTTGTGTATACCAAGACCTGAAAACTTGTTCTGTTTAATTAGAGTATTTTAATTAGCCAGTGAATTACTGACACAGCCCAAGTGCTCAGTCTTGCTCTTCATTATTACCTTCTGTTACATGTTTTTCTCTTTCCCCCACTTCCTTCCTACTTTCATCCTTTAGGGGAAATAAAAATAGATGAAATGGTGCCTATCCTTTTATGAAATTGGACCTGGAAATAACCAGCATTAATTTATTGCAGGGGATAGAAGCATTTCTAATGCTAAAGCAAATATGCTTCTGGAAGCCTTTTACCCATTTATCAATTATACAAATTATTTTTTGGGTGATCAGCATGGTTTTATCTTTTCTGTAAACAACTTGTGCACACAGAAATAATGAAAACAAAGTTACAAATAACAGCAGCAAAGAAAAATACAATGTCCGACACCATTTTTTTAGGAAGCATGGATATCAAACACTGAATACTTTATCTTTAAATTTTATATTTGAGCAGGGGTGTCTAATCCAGAAAATAGTTCCAGATCACTTCTGTTTTTTTTTTTTTCTAAATCTATCTGCTTAGGGGAAAAATTACTTTAAAGCAATAAAATGTGAAGATTTTGGCAAAACAAACATGTCCCTCATAACATCAGAAACAACCTAGAATTATTTTCAGCCAGAAAAGGTGATAAGGCTTAAACACTTCAGATTTTTGCGATTGCAAGACTGTCTTAAAAAAATGTCTTGCGGTGCACTCTTTTGGGCCCTGTATTTTAAACAAAATTCAGATGGCTTCCTGATGCAGGTATGTGACTACATTGAAGTATATACATTTAGAGGAGTGGGATATATGAACATAAGAGCAATGAGGCACAGCAACACTGCATGTGTTGCTCAGATTGCATCGTTTTTTCTCAAGAAACTTTTGGTTTGAAAGAAACTGCCATCTCTTGAAGTAGTTATATATGTGCCCTTTTTAAAATTCATTTTCTCTAGATTTCTAACCCCAGTTTTTCCTGAAGAAAAGCAGAGGTCCTTTGCTCTGATTTCCACCTTAAGGCATAGGCTCCTAATAACTGGTCTTCAAATCTGCCACATCAGCAGGAGGTTACAAGTGTCTTCAGATATTATTAGCATGTATCTCTCCGCTACTGTGCTACAGAAACTGTTGTGACACCATATAATGAATATTTGCTCAAGCTGTCAGTATTCAGTTAATGTTCCCATTTAACACTCCATATACCTGAGGACTGTGTGATAATTTATTTTACCATAATTCAATTCACTTTTTTTCAGTAAATGGAAAAAACCTCAACTATTGGGTGGAATTGCTACATGCTGTATAGATTTTGCTCTTATCCTAGTTACATGAGTGGAAGTCAGTTTATTCTAGGAGAAAAAGTAGATTTAAATCCATGTGTTAACACATGTGAAACTAAAAGGACCCTGGTGTGCAGGGACAGAAAGATAACACGAAGCAAACCCATCTAACATCAGGGGTGGCTGCTTTTCAGTGCTGCATTTTAATCCACTTGTCCGTGTATTCAGCTCTGCATTGCACTTGGAGTCCTTTAGCTCAGGACTTACTGAAACATATTCTCAGCTGAGGTAAATGGACATGACTGCCATTTTAGGTGAGAAATTGATCATACTTTCTATCTTTTATTTATGAATGTGTGTGTGGAACTCATTGCTTGGAGGCTAAGTTTTACCAGCTCTGTTTGCAGCCTAGTTTTGAATCAGATTCTTCTTCCACCTCTTGCCAGTGCCACAGAACTGAAACTGAGGGTCTCTGATCAGATAAAACACTCTGCTGTGACTGGTGCTGTCAGGTGAAACTCTCTAGAAACTCCTTAGATATTCTGCAGCTTTAGGAGAGGCAGGGACTTTTGAGAGAGGTTATTTCTGGAAGCCAGCAGATGTCCACTCCTGTTAATGCTGCCTGAGGCACAGGTGAAAACAGCCACTGTCATGTGCCTACTGTGCATGTTCGCTCCTGGAAGTGCTGCATTACCACTGAGACTGGAGACTTTTTACAGCATCAACCACCTAAATGAATTATAGGAGTGGAGGAGACATGGATCCCATATAGGTTAGGTATAAATGGAGCAAAAACATAGGGCAAACTTTACTCTCCTGTTCTGTGCATTTGTGAGGGAAAAATATCATCCTGGCCATCATTTCAGTAATGATCTGTTTGTATACTGGGTCCATCACAAATGCTCCAATCCTGCTAACTGGAAGGGAGGATGGATAGAAATACCTGGTTGGACTATTGCTCTTCCTGTGGAGCAGTGCAGCTTGGTTCTTGCCAAAGTTCCCATCGCTATATGTAGGAATGTATACATATGCTGACTTTTAAATAATAAAGGTTAAAAAAATACTTAGAGGTCAATTGTCATTAAATGTGATTATAAAAGCAGATGTCTGGCAAATGGATGACCAGTTTGCTTCTTCAACAGGCGACTGTGTATGTACTATGTTTTTATTATTATTATTTAAAAGTAGTAACTGTATCTTTGGAAGGAATGCCACTGCTTTTGTGTTTTGTTTTGTGTTGGGTTTTTTGTTTTGTTTTTGGTTTTTTTGTAGTCTCACTCTGGGTTTCTTAGAGGAAGGCCTTTGGCTGAGAGTGTGCAGGTGGGAGAAATTCCCCAAGAGTAGATTTGAGCAGAGAGGGACGGAGCAAGCAGGGAGCTGCAGGAGCAGGGCAGGCAGAGGAACAGGCTTCTGGTCAGACCTAAAGCTAAGCTGCCACAGGGCAGAAAGAATGAAACTTTTATAAGGAATCAAGAGGACTCCAAATTCAACCAACGAAGTCAGTATAAGTTTGCACACTAGAAAATAAAACTGAATGAAAGGGTCCTATGCAATACTGGATAGCTATGACATCTTGATCTGTTTCATTGATGAGTTCTCACATTCTTTGTTTAGAGAGATCTTGTTCCAGATCACTATTTCTGTGGCATAATATGAGTCTTTAGAGAATGAGCAACCTAAACGAGCTTAATAAACTCATCTTAAGGCAAACATGGTACAATTCTACCTCAAATATCTGTCTGTAACAGCACTGACCAAGGGAAGATGAAGAACTACTGGAAATAGGAAAGTATGATCAGGAATTACAAAATTGACAAAGGCTATTACTATTTATTAGATAAAATCTGTAAAGAATTTTATATATCCAGGCTTACTGTTACCACTTAATACTTAACCTTCCTTAGCTTTAAAAAAATAATCAAATTTCAAAGAAAAGCCTGTTGGACTGGTCAGAGTTAAAATCTAAATTGTGATCTGCATAAATTCAGTGATGTTCCTTGGTTTTGTGCTCTCTCTTTCAATATTAGCACTTCTCCTATATCTGTCACTTATAAACATAAATCTAGTTCATCTTACTTCTCCATATGATGACATAGTTTTCAACCGCTTTATTTTTGTACCTCAGTCAGCCTATTAATATAAACAATTTAATTCAAATGCCAACTAAACAATAACTTTGTTTCGTCCTTGCATTGTATATTTTCAACACTTTAAATTTGTTTACTATGATGTTTCCAAACAAGACTTCTTATTCTTTTCTGATGACATCTGAATTATTGAAAGATTGCATCTTGACTGCAAAACTTACTGAATGTCTGAAAGAATCTAAATCTATTCCAGACAGTATAAATAATTCATGCTCAATTCTTCTCTCTCAGCTGTGGGAATGCTGCTGCTTATTTACAGCACACTTCAAGGAAAAAAAAATCTCATTTTATTAAGAGTTCTCTGCTATTAAATAAAGCTGCTCATACATTCCTATAGTAGCTACTAAAATCCATTTACTGTGATGTAATCATCTTTAATTTTCTATGTTTATAGTTACTTTGTTCCTCATTTATGAATTCAACAAATTTTCAGGGATTTAAAAAAAAAAACAAAACCAAAACACAACACCAAAAAACACTGATCAACTGAGTTAGTATTATCAGTGTTTTCCTGTGAGGTATCCACCCATTCCCCTTTCAGAACCAGAGATTGAGAAGGATGTGGGAGGCAAGAGTTCAAATTTGCTCAGGCTTTACTTTTTGTGTGCCTGGCTGAGGAGAGGAAGTATGTCTATGTTAATGTTCAGAGTCTTGGCATTTGTTTTCATTTCACTGTAGAATGAAAATAAAGCTTTTGAAAATTTCTGTGAATCAAAATTGCCCAAATACTGCTCAGCTGAAAACCTTAGAATTTTTATATGGATTCTTCAGAAGCCACCAGCAAGTCTAGCTTCTCCTAGCCAGTGCCCTGCAATAACTTCAGGCTAATTACCTTCCATGAAGTGTTTTGATATTGTTGATAGCAAGTGTAGCTTGCTGTATTCCCTTCAGTAAAATGTGTTCAAGTAGGCTCCAACTATTGTGGCTTATTCTATCTAAAGAAATAAAGGGAAAACTAAAAAATAAATTGTTAATATGCACTTACCTACACTCTGTTTTCAACATTATCTATATTGGAAGACTTGAGAGAAATCATTATATGTAAGCTTCTAACTTTTGGATCTTTGTTTAATATTTCAGATCAGACATCTTTAAGTGCAAATGTAAGCATGCTACTGTTGACAAAGACCTGACAGGCTTTGTTTCCTGCTAATTTATGATATGTCTGCATGATAATCTAGAGGATCGATATTGGTAGGGAAGCTGCTGCTGCTAAAACTGTTATAGTGATACTTTTAAGCCTTTTCAGTTACTTAAATTACTAATGTCATAGGTATAGTTCTGTTCTCTGCAGTAGACAACCTGTTTCCCTCTTGTAGCTGTAAATCCAGATGAATCCGATCAGTTCGGAGAATAAACCACCGTGAATGTAGGACTATCTATCTTTGCTCAATAACTGGTAACAATGTTTCAGAGAAAATGAATCCACTTGATAATGGAAGTTACATGATTACCTTCTCAAGGGTATACTTTGTCCCCTACAAGTAATGTTCCCTTTCAAGAAGGTTTCTATTATGATTAGTGCTTATATCTTAACTCACAGCTATAGATGTTTTTACTATACATACAAATCTCTAATCGTTTTTGAGTGTTACTGCTTTTTGGGAACTTATCTCAGTATGTATCCTGTAGTAGTGTCTTACAGGTTAACTGAGGTCTGCACAGAAGTTCTTTGAGCATTTTGTATCCACTTCTTGGTGGCATTGAGTGAGCGTTATGTCCAGTAGCTACCTTGGAATCATTCAGGTTTCTGTTCTTGCAGGTTCCAGTTTACTTAAGTTGAAGATGCATTTTATTAGAATCCTTCATCTTTGTATTCCTTTTTTTTTTGACCTCTACTTTACACCTTAAGGGCCTTGGATATTCTTTTCTACGGACAAAAAGGATTCTGTTACTGACTAGTAAATATTAATGTTAAAAATACAAAACTTTTAATGCTTAAATTAAGTGATTATACAAAAGGTATAAGAGAGGCCTTAAATGACACTTTTTCAAAATACCTAGAATGAAAAGAAATCAGTGCTAACTTTTTCAAGTGACTTCACACACAATGCTTTAGGATATTTTTCTCTGCTAAGGAAAGAAAATACATTCACAGAAACTAATCCTTTTAGTCAATAAATATTCCTGTAACACAAAGGATGATACAGTATAATATTTTTAATAAGATCTTTGTCCAGAATTACAGAATGGTTGAGGTGGGAAGGGGCCTCTGGGGCCATCTAGTCCAACCCTACCATGCTCAAACAGGGTCAGCTATAGCAGGTTGCCTAGGACCATGTCCAGTCAGGTTTTGAATATCTCCACACATGAAGACTACACAACTTCTTTGGGCAACCTGTTCCTGTGTTTGACGGCCTGCACAGTAAAACATGTTTTCTCATGTTCAGATTGTATTTCATGTGTTTCAGTTTGTGCCTAATGACTCTTGTCCTATCAGTGGGCACTGCTGGGAAGAGTCTGGGACCATTCTCTCTGTTCTCTCACGCCAGGTATTTCTATGCATGGTTCAGATCCTCCTGAGCCTTCTTTTCTTGAGGTTAAACAGTCCCAGCTCTCTTAGCCTCTCCTCATGTGAAAGATAATTCAATTCTTTAATCAGCTTTGTGGCCCTGTGCTGGACCCACTCCAGTAAATCCATGTCTGTCTTGTACTGGGGAGCCCCAGACTGGACCCAGGATTCCAGATATGGCCTCAGCGGTGATGAACAAAGAGGAAGATTCACCTCACTCACCTTGTTGGCAAAGATCATCTTAATGCATCCCAGGATACTGTTGCCCTTCCTTGCCATGAGGATGCATTCCTGGCTCCACCAGGACAACAAGGTCCTATGAAAAGCTACTCTTCAGCTGGTCAGCCCCCAGCATGCACTAGTACATGGAGTTATTACTCTCCAAGTGCAGGACTTTGCATTTCCCCTTGCTGAACTGTATAAGGTTACTCTCTCTCCAGTTCTCCATTCCGTTGAGGCAGACTTCTCTAGCAGCACAACCACCTGGTGTATCAGTTACTCCTCCCAGTTCTGTGTCATCAACGAACTTGTGGAGGGTGCACACTGTCCCATTGTCCAGGTCACTAATGAAGGCATTAAACAGAATTGACCCTACTATTGACCCCTTGGGTATGCCTCTAGTGACTTGCCTCCAAATGGCCTCTATGCCGCTGATTACAATCCCCTAGGTCTGGTGGTTGTGCTAACTTTCAATCTACTTCACTGTTCATTTGTCTAACCTGTACTTTGTTAGCTTGTCTATGATTATGTTACAGGACACAGTGTCAAAGTCTTTACTGAAGGTAAACAATATCTGCTGCTTTCCCCTCATTCATTGAGCTAGATACCTCATTGTAGAAGGCTATCAGGTTGGTCAAGCATCATTTCCCTTTTGTAAATCTATGCTGACTACTTCTAATCACCTTTGTGTCTTTTATATATTTGGAAATGCTTTCCAGGAGGATTTTCTCCATCACCTTCCCAGGGATCAAGGTGAAGTTGATTCGTCTCTGCTTCCTCAGATCTTCCTTCCTACCCTTGAAGATAGGAGTGGTATTTGCTCTCTTCCTGTCTTCAGGAACCTCTCACAATCACTATGACTGTTCAAAGACAATTGAGAGTGGCCTCCCAAAGACATGAACCAGCTCTCTCAGCCCTTGTGGGTGCAATCCATCAGGTCCTGTGCACACACTTACATACTGTTTGTTTTAGTGCTCTCTGACCTGGTCCTCCACTGTTGGCAAGTCTTCCTTGTTCCAGACTTTCCCTTTAGTCTCCTGGGCCTGGGATTCCTGAAGGCTGGTTTTGCAAGTAGAGACTGAGGCAAATAAGGCATTGATGACCTCAGCCTTTTCCATTTTCCAGCCTTTTCCCTTCTTTTGCTGTTTATGTATTTGCAGAATCCTTTCTTGTTGCCCTTTGCATCCCTTGCCAGATTTAACTCCATGTCAGCCTTGCTTTCCCAACCTTATCCTTGCGTGATCAGACAGCAACTCTATACTTCCCCTGGAGTATAATTACAGTTTATTAATGTACAATGAAAACTATGTGGGAGGAATTAAAAAAAGGTGTATTTAAGAATAATTCTTGAACACAGACATTGTTTGTATTTTGCTTACTTTTGCTACTAGAAGATATTTCCAATCTTATGAAAAATACAATCATGAATTAATTTTATTTGGTGGAAATCTACTATTATCTATATGAGTTCAAAGTTGCCCTGTGGTTTGTAGTGGAGTTCTTTTTGATTTATCATGGTATAACTGCACGCAGTTGTATATGTATATTCTATTTGTCAGAAAACAAATGTTAGAGAATTCTGATGGAGGTTCTTCCCTAACCCATGCTGTTAACACTCATTCTTCTCAAAGCTTTGACTACTTACTGACTACCTATCTACTCTCAACAAAGATGGAAAGAACACTGAGAAAAGGTCATAAAACAGCCCCAGTTACCTTGAAAGGACTAAAATGTGACTCAGGATAAACACAGTAAAAACCATTATACAGAGAGTTGTGTTTTTTAAGGTACTATGAAGAAAAAGTACATGTTCAGAGCAGCACAGTTACTATTTTCATACTTACTAATATGTACTATACTACGTACTTACACTATTTGTTAGGTGCAAAAACTGAGTGCTGAAAAGTGAGTCTCATTAAATTTCAAAGGCCATATTCAAGCAGAAGCTTCACCGACTTCTCAAAGTAACTTCGAAATTCATGCCAACCCACCGATACTGAGAAAGTAGCAGAGTTCTGATATACCTCAATGATGGAGTGTTTTTTCTTCAGCAGTGATATTCTTTTTGAAAATGATTTCAAAGAGAAACTGTAATAGTTCCATTCAGATGCAAATATTTCTGGATTTCTGCTGAACTTGATTTACCAGTGTTCTTTGCCTGCTTTATTAATCTATGTCTGTTCAGAAGGGAGAAGAGGAGAAAGCCTCTATTTTAGTGAAAATCCCCGATTACAAAAGATGCAAGTCAGTGGAGAACTGATCTCGGCTGTGGTTGTTTTGTTAAAGCTGTCTCTATTTTCTCCATGGGTCCCTCTTCATGTTTCCCTAATGCAAAACGGTGAACTCTTTGGTTTTGTTTTTCTGAATATTATATTTTAAGAGATAGTTATTACTTTGTTATGAAGTGATTTCTCTTCTGCCATTAATGTTCTATGAATTGCCAAAAAAAAATCAGGCTCAATAAGAATTAGGGAAAGAAAATGTTGGTGTGCCATCACCTCAATTTTATCTTCCAGCAGTTTTTGCTTCAGTGACTCCATTCCCCTGTGACTGTTTCCTTTTCTTCTGGAAGAGTGTTCTGCCCATCATGACACCTGTTGCATGGATGCATTTCTCACATTGTACTTGGAAGGAAACTCTCCTCTAACTTCCCCCTCCATTTACCTGGATGTAGATCAGATCTGTTCCTTATTTTGAAAGTATATGGAGGGGAATCTCATGGATTCCATTAATTCTGCTCAATATTCTTGCCTGGTCAGGGCATAGAGAACAAAAAACCACCTTTTGTTTCTGAAGGCTTTGTTCTCTTGCTTGTTTTTTTTCAGTCCACTTCAAACTTTATCTGAAATATCAACAAGGCTTTCTCTATATAGTTTTTACTAATCATTCTTGATATTTCCATATATATACACATATCTCCTTCTGTCACCTTTCTCCCCACCCAAGTTATATTTTGTTAGCTTTCTAAAGTATTAGGAAAAAGAATTATAGTATTTAATCTTCATTGGCTAAAATTACTACTTCAAGTTTGGAAACTGTAAATCGTATAGGAGACATTTTACCACAGAAAGAAAAAGTAGTTCTTATAAACTTAATGACTTTCTTATACCTCAGTAGGACTTAATGGTCTTATGCTTGTGTAGTGAGTGTCACATTAGATCGTATCCACTTCACATTAGTACAGTGCAGATAACAGTGTTTAAGTGTTTTATTAGCCACGTGGTACTCTGCTAGAGCATGTTCATGCTGGAACATGTTCAATTAGAAAGGGGATGCACAGTGTAACCTACTATAGGTGACATTGCTTTGAGCAGGGGTTGAACTATATGCTCTCCAGAGATCCCTTCCTACCTCAACTAATCTGTGAATAGGTCTGTGGGAAGAAGGGAAGACCAAGTGCCCTGGTTTCCTATCTTGCTCTTCCAGATAAGCCATATAGATCTTGTGTCCAAGCCTGTCAAAACACCCTTTTCTCACAGATGGAAACTAATCAAGAATGAATGAAATCTTAGCTCTGCCTCTAGTCCTGCTTCCCAGCCAGATTGGCTTGAGGTTGGATAGACTAAATGGTAAATTACCAAGGGTCCTTTCTAAATCAAACAAGTACACTCAGAAAAAGAAAACAGGAGAGAACAACTGCCATTGACATGTCTTTCTAGACTATAGTGACTCCTGGTATTAATATCTCTTGAGTAGTAATAGAAGTAACTGACATAGTATTTGTATCTCTCAACTGTGCCTAGAGTCATACTGTAGCCTACAGTGTGCCTGCTAGTGTCCTGATGTGAGTGTTTTGTGCCAGTAAGAAAGCTTCCACTGAATTTACTGATGTGGAAATAGGTCTGTAGCCCTGCAGAGACTAGAGGAACGTATACTGTCTAACCAATTTCATTTCAGAGGTTGATATGTGTTCCCACTCAGATAAGAGATGTGCTTAGCTATAAGATGTGTAGAAGATGCTGGATAGTTTACTTTGTGCTGTTACACAGAAGACTTCTGAGAAAATTACAAATCTGAATCAATTTATTTTGATTACCTTTCCAAAAATTGCTGTGGGAGAAACAAATGCCCATAAGTTCAAGTTGCTACTCTATGTATATAATTTATATATGCTATTTTGAAAGCTTTGTGGACTTTTAATTCTTATGCGACTTAGTAAGATTTTAAAAAAAAAAAAAAAAAGGAAAATCTAGCATGTGGTAAAGAACACATGCACAGACTGACTGAAGGAGAACTTGGAGGTCTTGCTTCTCACTTCACTGCCACCACTACAGAACTGTCTGTTGGTGGTAGAGGGGACTGTTCATTTTGTGCAGAAAAGAACAAGGAGTAGCAGAATTACACTTTCTGTTAGTCTTTGTCCTTAGCTTACCAAAATAGTCACGCTTTTCTGTGAAAGTATGTAACTCTTAAGAGGTGAGTTCTGTGTACCTGATATTTATCCACACACATTCAGTCAAACGCTTCTGTATGTTGTCTCATTATGTTTGAAAGAATTAGTCCTCCACTTTTTCTGTGTCCTCCCTGTTTATTTTCCTCTCTCCTCTTGTCTATATAAATCTAGAAATGGATGGGAATTATCAGCAAAGAATATTTTGAAATCAGTATTGCATTGCTAATCCTGAATACTATTAGGGTTTGAGATAGGAGTGATTACCTGTATGAATTACTCTTTAGTCAGATAACTTGCAATAATTTGACTATATCAGAACTGAAGATTCTCTTCTTTTGAGAATTGAAAATATCTGAAAATATTTATGCTTAATTTTGTAGAGTGAATCTGATCTTCCTTCACTTCTGGAAACATTCAGCTTTCTATTAAGATGTGCTATCAATTTATATAGAGTGATTTACAGCATAAGGAATACTTGCTTTTAAGGTCTCTTAACTATTTTCATCCCAAGGTCTTATATGAAGTGTGTGGGAGGAAAGGTATTTTTGTTTATACTGCTGTTTACTCCAAACTGTTCTTAAAAGATTTGATTAATGTGGGTTCTGTTGCTTTAGTGTGGGCTTGTACCTGTTTAATAAACAAAACTGATCTTGAAATCCTGCTTAATATATAAGAATATCAATGAAGCTTTATCTATTAAGTGTTAATAGTTTTGTTCACCTTTAGTAGCTAGATTTTTAGGGCAGGGTTTCCCTGATACTAACATGAGTTAAGGAAGGAAGCTGCCTGTTGTGCAGATTCCTGACTCTTTTCTCCAGTCAGACATGCTAATGCCTACTAAACATAAGGCATCTCCCATTTAGTTTCTGTAAGCTGACTTTTCCCAAAATCTAAGAGCATTCCCAGTTAATAAGTCTTGTAAAGAAAAATAAAGGCTTATTCCAGGAGAGATGGGCACTTGGTTAAATCTTTTTTGACATGGATTTCCTTTGATATGCTAGGCAAATACCTTAAATCAGTGTGCAAGGCAAAAAAATGTCTGTGTTCCTTCCCTCATTGTGTTGAGTCATATGATGGGGATATTGGAAAGCTTTGGCACATAATGGTGTGCTAAAAACATGCCTGCTTTTCCTCCTGATTTTCTGATCTCCAATCTCACTGTTTTTTGTCTCATAGAAAATACAGGTAATAGAGCCTCTATTCTAAATATTGTCATACTGATAGCGATAAGTACTAAACACTGCACAGTTAATAAGAAAACAAATAATTTTTGATTCTTAGAAGACATTGTTAGTGTTCTGAAAATAAAGTATGAGGTCAATATCAGATAACTTTTATTAAAAAATGAGCAAAGTAAATACTAGCCAAAACAGATTTCTTGCAGAGAAAAATGATTGGTGATCACACAAGAACGGTATAGAAACATGTCAAGTACACATTTTGAGATGTCAGTATGTCTTGATGTCCAAGAGTTTCACTTCTTAGAGTATCTAATTTCATGTCTATAATTTAGCCTCCATGACCATGTTTTCCACTTCTATTACAATGATAACAAAAGAAATTTATAATAAAGTATCACGTTGTTTTTGTCAACTGATACAGTGTATACAAAATCTAGAGAAGGAACGAAATGACTTTTATCCACACCAAGTTTGAGGGACAGTACAGTAAAAATGCGTGGGGAGAATAGGCAGTCCCTTTAATCTTAGAGATCTCACATACTCCTGCCTCAAACAGTTTCCAGTCACTGTCTTCGCGAAGTTGAATTTTTGTGACTGAGTTAAAATAGAAAGACTGAAAGTCATAGAAAGGAACACAGCAGATATCGGTACTAATCAGTATTCAGAGGAGGGAAATGGACTCTGAAAAGGAGAAAGAAAATCAACCTGAAGCCATATTGTTGATGGGAGGCCACCTTGACTCTCTGACAAGTATAAAGAAATCTTTGTCATGTGAAATCTCTTCAGAATAATTCTTCTGAAGTAGTGAATTTGAGAACCAAGGGATGCCAGTCCAGAGATTACATCAAAAATAAATTATTCATCTCCCTGCCTGTTAAAATCTTATTATCAATCATAGGTACATGATTTTCAGTACTTGATTAGTTTGATGAACTGTGAGACAGAAACCCCTCTAATCCATATTTTGAAGTGTTTTGGGGTTTTTTGGACTGAACGTGATCCTTGAGAGGAAGAGATGAGATGGAAACAAAAACATTACAGGATTTCTAAGTTTATTTGAAGATGGATAGAACACTGTAAAAAGACTACTGTGTTCCTCTCCAGCTGATGTGGCATAAACCAGCATCTTTCTCTGTTGCAAGGCGGGGGGGGGGGGGGGGGGGGGGGTTGGAGGAAGGAGGTGAAACTCAAAACACACAAACTGGTACCCCCTTAGATTGTGTTATGTTATAAAAAGATCAAGTTTAGGCTTTATTAGGTCTGAAATTGGTCTCAATGTCTTAAATGTCTCATTTCCTTAAGATTACAGATACTTGTTTTGAAACTTGCTGAACACTGAAGGAGTGGACTAGATGTGTTCTCTCAGGATAGAAAATTCTGTAGTTTGCGAAGCTAACTAGATGCACATCAGTGAATTCAGAATCTACCAATGTTTTTCTCACTAACCTTCTTTGACTTTGACAGTCAATTGTCAGTTTGGTTGCCTTCAAGTCCTCTGATGGAAAGTGATAGATATCTGTGCAGATAGACCATATACAGGCGTCTAATATAGATACATAGATCTAAATGTATATCATAAGTTAAAAACCTCCAAATAGTTTTGAAAGTATGCATTAGTACTTGAGACTACTACTGGATGAAAGTCAAGTCTTCCTATGCCTGGTAGTATCTTGTGGGATCCCTGCATTTTGCTTCATTGCAACATACCCTGATAAGGCAGAGTAGTGCTGCTGCAAAGAGTGAATGCACAGGCATATCTTGTTAGCACATTTTAACAAATGTTTTTGAGATGTCAGTTCTGTTGAAATTTGAACTCTGGTAATAAAACTGTAATTCCCTCAAATAAAATATTTATTGACTCTTTCTGTGGTTCCTTCATGTATCTTTTTTAGAGATCTGATCATTTCTTATTTAGAGACCTGCTTGGTACTGCATACTCTTAAGGAAGAGGAATGAATGAGTAGAATATAATGGTGAGATATTGAAAAAACTGTGTATCATCATGTTAATTTGAAAACTTCTGTACCTGCCCAAGACACAAACGTGGCTTCCTTTTCCATTAAGTGAATGAAAATATCTAATACATAGTTTAGCTCTTGTACACCATCATTACCTCCCCCCAAAAAAAAGGTGCCAAGTATCAGCTGTTTCATCTGTTTCTGTTTTGAGACTGTGATGTGATTGTTTACAGGTTTATTATGCCTCCTATAAAGCACTATTGGCTTTACTAAAGCATCCTTTTCAAGTGTGTGCCTAAAAAACCCCGCAGTCTTTCCTATATCCATTACTAGTTTTAAATATTTGGATTTGAACATGTCTGTTATTAAAAAGTAGCTGATGGAACTTAATATGAGAGACAAAAATATGGGTGATGATGTCTCGAGATTAACTGAGAAACTACAGTGTTCTTCACATAGGAATACATGAGGTGAGGCAAGGCAAGAAAGTGTAAGGTACAATGTGTAACTCATGTTTGTACCCTGGTACTTTCTTAATACTAGAAAAACTTGATAGACTGGATCAGCAAAAGAAGTATGACCTCCTAGTACTGCACATGTTAGGCATTAGGGCCAGTATTAACGTTCATTTTATCACTGTCTCTGTATGATCATGAGTTCAGAGGCTTAAATTTCACACAGATTTTTGTACACTTAACTGGAAATAAGGAGTTCATTCCAGTATGCTGGTGTGTTTAGTAAATTCAGAGGGGACACCAGAAATCTGTTCCACTGGGATAAGGAATTCTGAATTTCACAGGATGTTTTTAGTAAACTTCTGCATCCATTTTGTAATAATGCACTATTTTGATCTCCTTGATTTTATTTTCTTAGATAAGAGGTCAACTCCTGTTTTAAATTCTACAGATTAACGTTTCAGTAGAACTTGCTGAATAATGAGAAGTTTGTTTGAAAATAATTTTTTAACAAAAAAAAATTGTCAAAAGTGCTATTGGGAGTAATTAATCCAGACATACATTGCACAGATAACTCCATTAAAATAACTGCAGTTGTTACTTCCTCTCCTAAAAGGTGGCCTTCATTTCCCTTCATCTGTGGATCTAAAGTCTGTGGAAGCCAATGGAAACAGTGTCTTTAAATTCAGTGTATTTACTTTTTTGTTCAACATTGTTCACTCCTTGATGTAAGTGAGGGATGACTTATGCTCAGTTTTTGCTGACTGCTGTCCTTGGACATGTATGCTCTGTCTTATTTGGACAATGTAAATTTTAGTTTTAGGTACTATGACTCCCCTATCACATGCACACAGCTTTGCTTGATAGCAGAAGCCCGCTTCATCTTTGTGGGGTTTTTTTTTGCCTTGCATACCTATCATGTATTTGTATTCAAGTTGCCATTCTTAGATCTAAGCAGTGAGCTATGGGGTTTTGCCAGTTCTGTGTTGTTCTGTCCAACTCTGGAGGCAAGGACAGAGAGACCAGAGTACAGTTTTTTTGTGTCTGTGCTTAAGCTGTAGATGTCTGCCAGACACCAGTGCCCTTTCTTACTCATTTCCAGATGATTTCTACAACTTCTGGGTTGACTGATTTGGCAAAGAAACTAGAGTTCATAATAGATTTGGTAACTTTTACCATAAGAAAGTACATTTACAATGAAATGCTTCTATATGAAGATCATGTCTTTGTGTTAAACCTTAATTACGTTACAATACCATCATCTCCTCCTTCCTGTGTAATGATTTCTTCCTTCTCAATGTTTTTAGCACATCCATGAAACTGTGTGCTTCTTACCCTATGACTCCTGAAGTTAAATGTTAAGGTTGGTCCTACACTAGTGTTTCCATACAATACAAGAAGGTTATGCAGAACACCCAAGTCTCAGTTGAATGACAGCTGAGAACTGGCCAACAAGTTCACCTTCTCCACTTAAGGTCTAGCTCTGAGGTCTTCTACTCTAGTCCAGAGACTGGCCCACAAGAAACCAGAAACCTTTGCATATATTCAGTTTTGTTCACTTATGCATTGCTTACATGTGTTTTGTGTTGCAAATTAATAGCTGATTTTCCCTCATAATTTATTCCTTGGTACTTGATAATGTTGATCTGTTTAACGTTTCTATTTAGTTTAGGTTTTTAGGCCTTACATAGGCTTTCAAGAAAGGTTGTCTGTAAGTATCAAGGTTCTAATGTTTAAAAAAAAAAAAACCAACAAAAACACCCCACCAAAACCCCAGAACTTCATCTATCAATAAAATTGAGTGGTTAATCAACAGAAGCTCTTAATCAATAGAAGAGGAATTGGTAACCTTGACAATTCTCTAAGTCAACTCAACTAAAATACAAACAGAAAGGAATTACAGAACCATTCTCAAGTCAAGAAAGAGAAAAAAACAGGCCTACGTTTTGGAGTATGGAGTATATAGTAGAGAAATCTAAGACTTAATCAATACTGCAATCTTTTTGTCCAGTTGGTATCCAAACCTATGAAGTTTAATTAAGATGAAGTTTAACCTCATTGCTTGTGTATCTCTGAGATAACGAAATTGTTACAGAAAATTTTCATTTCAGCACATTGACTGTATTTTATTTGGCACTTGCAGTTTCATCATGAACGTACTATAATACATTTATTTCAATCATAAACTGTTTCGCATAACTCATCCTATTGGAATATTTTAATTGTGTAATGGGATTTGCCATTTGCAACATGAGATAGTAGATTGATAATGCATTTAGAACAAAATGTAAGGATATGTAGCTGAATTAGTGTCTAGAGGAATCAATCTCATGTTTGACTAGTGCCAGGGTTTTTTTAGTGTATTTATACAACTTGTGTCTAAGCCAGGCAACCTTCATCAATGTTTGAAAGATACAGTGTTAGAGCTAAAGTAGCTTGCTAAAAAAAAAAAAACAAAACCCCACACTATTTCACCTAAAAGAAAACCAAACCCCAAAACATTACGATTACCTAATGTGCAAGAAGAAATAGAGGCTGGAACAGGCAGGTATGGAAAGACAGTGTAATGTTTTAATCCCTTTTGACTTTGGAAGTATTTAGCAGAATCTTTCTCTGACTCTGGTTTTCATCAGTGCTCATCCATGAGTTACACTAGCTAAAGGCACACAGTTACAGTAGCAGAACAACTCTTCTACAATACAGAAGATATATTACAGGAGGCTCTGCATATGAATAATGCAGAAGGTTTGAGTGGTTCAATGAGGGGAAAAAAGGCAATCCAAATGGATTCTTCCACTGACAGGTTTTAGGGGTCATTTCTAAAGATTTCACCCTAACAAATTGGTTGCATTTAAAAGCCTAATAAAACTTAAAGCTGTGCTACTAGGCTGCATCTGCTCTTGGTACAATGGTTTATTTTAAAGCATTTAAACTGTGCCTGTCAAGTAAATTACATACCCAAGAAATACAACTGACAAGTACATTGGATGGAATATAGTCTGATCTGCTTTGAATTTTAACCACTGTGATATGCGGTACATCAGAAATTTTGTAATGAAAAACATCCATTTCCTTTTTGTGAAATGTCTGAACTCCTTGGAACTCTGATTCCAATGTGTCCTCTCACTCAGAAATAATTTCAGAGGAGACATTGACTCTTTCTCTCCTTTTTTCTTTGGATCCTTTTGCATTCTTTCTTGGCTTGTTAGTCTTCATATTGATTTATTTTTTCTTTTTTGGAACCTGGAGAGAAAAATGGAATCTCACAGACAAATTAATAGAAAATTTTTGTTGTTTTAAGAGATCATACTTAAAGACTGTATTTAGATAGCCCAGCAGCAGAGTGGATTTGAACCTCTTGTTCCTTGATTTTCAGACTATGCATAAAGAAACTGATCTGATTTAGTATAGTGCATATTATGATTCATAAAATATGGTACTTTGCCTTTTCAGGGGTTGTCAGCAAGCTCAGCTGCTGTTTTACAGTAGTTATCAAATTACTTCAGAATTTCTTAAGATTAACAAAGTATCATAAATATTTAATGTACAATATTAATTTTAGTATCAGTCTTATTGTCATCAACTGGTGGTAAAGGAACAAGACGACAGCAAATGGCAAAGGGGCTATTTTGGCCATACCTGGGATTTCTGGAAATCATTTCACACATTGGCTTGAATACGTAACTTCATTTTGATCTCTGTATGGTTGCCATTGTAACAGAAGACCAAAAATCACAATGATAAAGGTATAATGGCATTCCAAAATGTTGTTTCTGGGGTCTGACTCTAAACTACTACACTGAAAACATAAGCATGAATAAAATAGCCATCTTCCATAGCTGAAAGGGTACAAGAGAATATGAATTCTCTTAGCTATTAAAAAGCTACCGAGGTATTGGTACCAGACCAACTTGAATGAATGTGATGAAGACATGCAACTGAGGCAGCAGTAAGAGCATCCACTTGAGCTTAAGCCAAGATGAGCACAAACAAGTCCTATAGGTTGTATGTAATACCCTGAGCCTGTTTCTACTCATTTCCTACACTATTACAGAAAAGAATGCAGTGCTGAAGAACTTGCTTCCTTGTTCTTTTTCAGTAAGGATTAACAGTTAATGATACAATTTAATGTTGAGGTTCTTAAGCCTACTGTTTTAAAGTGACAAAAAGGCAGGTGAGGGGTTAGACTAATGCACAAGTTTAATGCTCTGTGGCTAGACTGAAGATCACAACGGTATTTGATAATGTGGTAAAATACAAAGGCCAGGCTCCAGCTTGTCCCAAAAGGCACCTATAAAGATATCTGAAGATACTACCTTCTATCCTAGGCTAGTGCTAAAATCATCACACTCCAGTAAGGCAAGCTGAGGTTCTCTCTGCACAACCCTCTATCAGAAAGAGCCAGAAGGCAGCAAGAACTTGAAGAAAACCTCCAATTTTTTGATTATCAACTCATCACTGGAAATTACTTGGATCTTAAGAAGACAGGGAAATCATGATCCCTGCAGCATTTTTAGTTTCAGAAAACTTAGCATTCCAAAGAAAGAGTCTTTGTTCTCTGGAGAGTTCTCAGAGATGGTTGCTCTTCAGCTTCAGCTTGGTCATCAGCCAGGAGGTGGCTGCAGGACTGGTCAAGCCTGAGGCCCCGGTCCCTTTCTCCCCTCCCCAGTTCCTATACATACATGTGTCTATCTCTGTGAAAGTTCCTACACTGCGAAGTAAGGATTGCTTTGGGCTAGATACCTTTCAAGGTCTCCCCTGAGTCAAGATCCTTTGTATTCATTGCTAAACGCAGATACTTCACTTGGTTTTAGAATGCTGGTATGTCTGCTTTACTACATCCATCTGCCTTAATCTCTCACTTTGGGGTTAGTTCCAAAACTTTTGCAATATCAACATGCCATTTTCATGTCATTTGATGGTTTGCTTGGGTTTTCTCTGGCATTTTTTTTCCTCTCAGTCTTAGCTGAGTCTAAGAACTGTATGTTAAGGATCATATGGCTAATCAAATATATAATTGTCTTCTATTACTTGCCTGCATCATTTAACAAAACAAATAATTATTTTTTTCAAGTTGGAAAACCTTGGTATTACTTTCAGGACCAGGAATTTGGTTCAGATGAACATTAATTAAGATAAATTGTCTGTCCTTCCTCATCATTTCAGTTGAATGAAAAGTTGGTGACTGACTTTTTGACCCCCCCTTTCTCTTGCTGTTTCATATAATGAAAAATGTAATATTGTTAATGAAGGGCAAAATGAATGGGAAAGTACTTACACCTGTGTTTGTGATAGTATTAAGAGCTTAATGAAGGTGGAAGCCTCATTATTGATAAAATTTTACTGATTTGTATTTAATAAAATGCTTTTGTTCTATGGCATAATTGCAGTTTTAATCATTTTTTGGAGACATCAGGCTTATTGAATGTTATCTATAGTTGCTGGTCTCAAGAAATGGCTAATTAAGAAGACAGTATGACCTTTTTATTCAAGGCCAAATTCTACTCAGTTAGCAGGAATTCTTCCTGATGAGAGTTACCTGTATTAATCTAAGATCCAAGACTCGTCAATTTATTCTTCTAGCAGCAGAAGGCAGGAATTGCACCTACTTGGATCATAAGCTGACACAGCTAAACTGGTACACAATATTTAACAGACAACTTCTACTTTAGCATTTTAATGAATTTTCTTTTTTCTTATTAATACCTTACTCCTGTTGCATTCTGTGCTCTGTTACTCACCTGACATGGTATGCTGAGAAAACTAGCTATATCAACTTTTTAATACAGATGAAACTATTATGTTTTAAAAGTTGTCAGAAATCTTGAATACATAAGAAGTAAAACAATCCAGAGAAAATAAAATGGGAGCTTTTTAAAATTTGGGGTTTTTTTAAAAAATATTTTTACTTTAAAAAGTGAACTTAGTGTAGGAGCCAACTCTGTCCTGTGTAAGAAACTTCAGCAAATCACTGCTTTGTATTGTAAGTGGGCTGTATAAGAAGCTGGACTCTAAATTCTTGCTGTATTTTTTTTCTAAAGGATGTTATCAGCTCAAGACTAGATGTTTTCCAAAGAGACAGTAAAGGCTATAGAAAGGACATGTACAAGGGTGTGTTAGGACACATAGAAAGGAATTTGTGCTTCCCTGGTGCATCTTGCTTACATACTGCATGGAACACCTTTACCCCTTGGATGAAATGAATTAGCAGACAGAAATATTAAAACACTAGTGAATGCATTTAATTCCCTTTATAGTTGTCTTCACTGTCCTTTGCTATCCTCAGGCACTTGCAAAACTGCAAATCTGATGAAAACCTTCTTTTATGGTTTGTCTGCATTAGCCTGAGCTCTTGAACTCCATTAAAATGCTTCCTTAACATTTCATGAAAAATCAAAGAAGAAATGAGAGATTAAGGGAAAAGAATAGCATGATTTTGAAGACATTAAACAAACATTGGGCTCAACAGATGTTAGATTACAGTAAAGTAAAGGAGAAAGAGAAGATGGAATACACTCATAGTGTATTTGATATGTGCACAGTATATGCACAGTATTTGATATGAGACTAGAAAAAGAGGTTCAGAAAAACTAGTATGTATACGAAAATATACAGTTTCAGAAACACAATCGCACAAGGGGAGCAAAGTAGAACCAAGAGAAGAGTAATGAACTAAGCTTTTAGAAATTTCTGTTTAAATTTCAGCCAAATACATAAATGCTGTTGCAAGCAGTTCTGCGTAGACAAATGTTATGTTTTTGTGTTTTGTTGGGTTTTTGTTTGTTTTTGTTTTTGTTTCTTCTGGGTGGGGGGTGGTGTGCTGTGGCTTGGTATTTTTAGAAAGTTATATTTGGCCATAGGCATGAAATGATTCAAGTTAATAAGATCTTAAACTTTAATATTATTTTTAGAAACCCTGTGTTTTTATATATATTTGCTTTTCAAGTGTATTACTGAAATCTTGAAAATTTTTTAATTTTTATCTATAGAAAAGTGAGATGTTCAAGGAAGCAAGTTGTGGAATCTAGTATGTGGATGCCTCAGTAAGAGAGAGACTATGCTTAGATTTGGAATTAATATTTACATTTGCTACATGAAGTAGCTTGATCTACCTGTGAATGCTGAGTTTGGACTTTCTCCATTTATATACCTGCTTTAACTAAGGAGCTACTTAAAAATGTATTTTAACCTCCAAAGGCTATAAGTGGCATAGTGCTAAGGTCAAGTTTTATTTAAGAATAATTTAAAGTGTAGATTGGTATTCTGATCTAATAATGGAAAGCCAGATTGCCTAGTTATGACTCCTCCTTACTGCCAGTAGTGAGCTGTCACCATTCACCCTGACTTCACAGGGTTCTAATACTGGTGGATATACTAGTTCATAATCAGTACATTTTATAAAATATGACAAGGATGTTCAAACCTTCTTATATCTGAACACAATTTAGTAGAATTACATCTGAAAGGTGGAAAAGATAAAATATTCAGACTGTAGATGTACTTAGTGTGTTGCGCTTGTGTGTGTGGCGGGGGTTAGTTACCAAGAAAATTTGTGTATGTTTCAATGAAATCTCTAAAAATTAACCTTTTAAATATGGTCTGCAAATTGACTTGACAAACTACTGATGAATACAATGAATTACAAAGAATATTGAATTACAAAGAATATGGAAAAAAGAGTATTAAGTGACATTAGTGTCACAGCATTTTTCCTCATCTTTAATAGTAATTGAGATATTACTGATGTATCCATTTGCATAATAAATAATAGGCCTTCTTTCTCATGTTACTAATAATCTGACTTCTAACACATATCAAACTGTGAGTACACCTGACCCTATGTCAAGGTGCTTATATCATTTGAGTGTTACAGTAAGAAAAATGCACACAGAAATGTTGCTTTTTCCAGTGTTATTCCCTCTCTGACTGTCCAGAGAAAATGCACATTGCCCTCCTAAGACATTGAGAATATAGATGAGAGAGCTAGAGAAATAAATGCTAATGCAGCAGAACACTGCATAAAAGACTAGAGGAAGGTGGGAAAGTGTGACATGATTTTAAAAATGGATTTAGAAAGCATGATTTCATGCCAACACCATGATTACTTAGAAGTTTTCTGCTAACAAATTAATTCACTTTTCCGGGCTGGATTGAAGGAGGGTTATAGATTTGATATTTAGTACTTTGAAATTCTCATATAAAAAGATAAGGTAGGGAAGAGGCCAAAAATACAACAAAAAGGTGAACATTCATATTTGCTGTCATCTTTGCACTTCTTTTCATTGCCATCATGACTATTGGCAGCAAGATTTATCTGAACGTTTAACAGCCCCAGTTCTGAAATACGGAATTTTTCCTATCATTATA
The DNA here is from genome assembly GCF_031877795.1 of Strix aluco. Classification (NCBI taxonomy): domain Eukaryota; kingdom Metazoa; phylum Chordata; class Aves; order Strigiformes; family Strigidae; genus Strix; species Strix aluco. The sequence goes on along the minus strand of NC_133934.1, from coordinate 42,541,112 downwards.
TTTTGTACAAGACCAGGGATCACAGCTATACCCTTTGTCCCAATCATCTTATTTTTATTTTGGTTCTCTCCAGTTATGTATCCAGTCTACTCTGAAATTGATTGATGTTATGGACCACAACGGTGTTTAGTTGCTTGCATACATAATTAGATGATGGATGCCTAGCTTCTGTGCTTCTAGGAACTTAGAAGTGGCTGAGGAAAGGTTGATTTTGAGGTCACAGCATGGCTTGTTTGCTTAATAATAGACAAACTTCTAACTGGTATCATAAAATGGCTTCTTGGTTGTATTTGGCTAGCAGTAGATATTATTTCTTACTTTGTCAAAATAATTTCTGTGCTAGGTACCAAAACCTGTATGTGCATGTACAGACTAAATATAGCTTTAATCCTATTATAATAAACAATCACAAGAGAATTATTGTCTTCAAAAATTGTGATTAAGTAGATAAAAGCTGAATTAGTGGCAGTGTGACCTCTCACTAGAGTTTAGGTATTAGCTGCTCTGAATAATCATCCCCTAATTCCAGGAGAAAGAGGAAAAGCATTCAACCTTGAACTCCAATGTCTATGGTGGTTCTGGTCTGACTTTGAGGTGCTGAGAGATTACCAGTAGATGAGCTGGTGGTTCTCCTGTCTGCACTTAGCTGTAGAGCTGTGACATGGAACAACAAAAGGCTTTGATTTAAATTTTTCAGATATCTGAGGAAAGCCTAGAAATCAGGTTTCACTCAAAAGCTTGAACTGTTGATTAGTGATCTTTAAAAATGAACTTAGCCTGCTACTTGTTTTATACTTGGCTGCCAATCAAGTCCTGGCAGAGAGGTTACATTAACTGGCCTGAAACTTCTAAATGCTCTAACAGTTTTGAAAAACTTACCTACATTCATAGTGTACCATGCTATGGGTACCTTAAATTCAACCTGAAGTACTTTCCCAGAATCACAGAAACACCAAGGTTGGAAAAGACCTTGAAGATCATCTTTGTTTCTGTTAATTCTTAAACTCTTTACAATGATGTTATTTCAGACTTTTATTTGACCAATGTGGGAGTGCCTAGCTACAAAAACCTATGAATTTTAATTAAAAAAATATGAAAATGATGGGACCACAAGCTTGGAATAAATTACTTAAAGATTACTCAGTTGTGATATTGTATTTACAGATTCACTGTTTGTAAACTGAAAACTCCACGCTTTTTCATGTTCAAAGATTCTTAGTTGTAGAAGATGCAGCATTATTCTATGGTCTAAAGAGCAATTTTTGTTCTCCTTTTCACTTTACAGTTTACTTTAGTGAATACAGTAAAGCAGAATAGAATGTAAATTTAGGTGATTCTTAGTCTGCTGTTTCCACTCTAAATCCAGTATGCAGGATCAAATTCACTAAATAATAAGAGGCAGTGAGGCTGATATAGTTGTCTCAAGGTTTTTCTTCTGAAGAATAGCTGTATTTGATTTAATTTTTTAAAAATTAAATAACACTGGGTAAGTGTATGTGTTCCTTAATGCAATTTATTTACGATTGCAGTGGTGTTACAGTAGACTTTCAGCTTTTCTGTCCAAATCATTCCCTGTAGATATAATGAAGTGTTAAACACCCTGAAGAGTAAAATCTGCTCAGGACCCGTGTCCTTCTTCTGGTTGTTTTAATGGAAACCTTTCCTGGTCCCTGCAGACAGAAGAAGAGCTGAGGAACTTAGATATAACTTCAATACAGCAAAGATGAAAAGATAGAAGAAAAGAGGATAACTTATGGGAAGAAGAGAGAAATTGAATAAAGTGGAGATATGATTAAAATTGAGTGAGCAAAGAGGGGAGAACAAAAGGAGATTAATTTTAAAAAAACCCCAATCTCTCTTGTATCTGCCTGTTTGTTTATGGTGGGTTTAGACTACTAAAGGTCTTGTCCAGGAGGTGTGCTGGGGCCTTCTAAGCAATCTGGATCTGTTTCAGTCTGATGGTTCTCAGAACCATAATGCGCTCCTGGAAACCCTAGGGCTAGGGATGGATATATCTTGTAAACATCTGTCAATGCCCCCAAAAGCATTTGTTATTCAGAATACAAAGCTCCTAGAAAGAACACAAATCTTTTCATTCTAAAAAGAATGATGCATTTAACTACAGCAGTCAAAGGATGGCTCTCCATGTCACAACAAAGGTCCAAACTAGTGCTGTATGTTGCCTTGGTCAGCAGGTGTAAGGAAATGTCTATAAAAGAGTGAGAAAAAAACCAATAATTTCCCAGCATCCATATATTTCAGCTTTGAGGGCCTTCCCAAGAAATATACATATTCATGCATTTGATAACCCTTAGCGCATTTGTCAAAAATATTTGTTGAGTGTCTCCTTGAACCTACATAGACATCTATTAGTCACAATATCCTCTGACAGCAAGTCCTACAAGTTTACTACCTGTTGTGTGAAGAGCAACTGGCTTTTGCTTGTTTGACACTTGTTATCTCCTTTAACTTGGTGGCCTTTAATTCTTGTATTGGAAAAAAAAAAACCCACAACACGCGAACAAGTGATTCCTGTCTGAGGAATCTCTAAGGAATAAGAATCTAACAAATTTCTCCTCAGCTGTTTCTAGTCTAAGGAGACCTAACTTATTTAGTTGTCTATTCCATGTTATTCCATATCTTGATCACCAGGTTTGAGGTGGGGTGAACTAGTTGAATACCATGACATTAAATTGTCTTCTGTTTTCCTAGAACTAGAAATATCATAGACCTGATTTCTGTCAGTATTATTCCTCCCTCTGAGGAAATGTCTATGTTATAATGGGATTTGTATGCTCTGACATTATATATAAACCTAAGAGAAATTAATGAACTCTTCTTTAAGAAAAATGAGTGCAGGAAGAGGCAGCCCTTAAAATTTTTTCTAGAATGCTTGCTGAAGGAATAAGGCAATGTAAATGAAACAGAAGAATATGGACTTTTTGGTATGAGGCTACAGGTTCTGCTATCTACAGAATTAATCAGTTGAGAGATGTGGGGAGCTAACACATACTGCTGTATCAGCCAAAGTCCTGAAGAGCACCTTTTTCTTCTACTGTTATCATTATCTAGCTAAGGATTGATCTTGCAACATTGAACCAGATGTTGATTTGACTTGCAAGGGAAGAAGGTAAAATCTCTATTAATGAATCTTCTCCTGTGACATTATTTGGCTTACCTTCTGTCTTTTTTTTTTCCCCTGTCTTTTTAAAGATTTTGGCTTTTTCATCCATTAAAAATTTATTCTTGTCAGCCTATGTCCAGGAGAGCATTTTAAAATAGCTCCACAGTTTCATTGTAGTGAAAGTTTCCGAAGACCCAAGGCAGTTAGTGTCATGAACTTAATGTGTGCTATGCATTTAATTTACTTTACAAATGGTAAACATGAATTTTATTCTTTTTTTATTTACACTGTAAACCAACTGATTTTCTGACTGATTTAATTTGAATGCACTTTTAATATATGTAAACTGTCAAGCATAAGATTCCCCTATTCAGAGGAATCCTTAAACCAGAAGAAAGAATATTACAGAAATTACTTTAATATGTATTTTTCTTGTGAATTTTTATTTTTAATGCATAGCTTAATATTTTTCTGTTTCAGTATACTGTAAATCCATTATCATAATTCTACATGATGATTTAGAATTAATAAAACCAAATTAGTTGCTTCTAATATCTAAAAAAATTCTGAAACCAGCAGATACTGTTAATATTGGGTAGCCTGATTAAAGCTGTCAGTCAAGCTAGAAGTCTTTATTGCTAGACTATTTGAAAGGAATGGTGGACTAACTGTGGGTTTTGGCTCCATGTTTAAGATATCTGTCTGCTTGTGAACAAGTGACAGAATAGGTGTTCACTTTTCAAAGATCCTGTTTATGTGTTCCTATGGCTTATGAAATATGAAGGAAATTCCAAATGAGTCTAGCAAGACAAAAGAGAGCTTTTAGAGGTATTGATGTAGGAAAGCATAGCAATACAGATCTTCACTTGTGCCAGATATAGAAATATGTGACTTTCACAACATCACTTTAAGACTGACTTTTGTGTGATTTCCTCTCTACTAATCAATTCTGTAAAAGACATCTGGACCTGATTTGTGTGTTGCTTTCTAAATTGTTTTTAATTATTAGTCTAATGGTAGAGCTTCTGGTCGATGGCTTTTCTTCCTCCAAAGGAAAAGTAAAATTGAAAGTCTTTCTATTTGGCTCATCCCTTTTATTCTCCTGAGAACTAATGTTGAAATGATGGCTGAAAGATCAGTGGAAAAACTTAGCTCTGTGGTAATTTTATTACTCTTATTAGCACTATTGTACCTGTTTGGGAAATACTTGCAGTGTATGCTACTTTAATTATTATTATTTTTTTCTCCCTTAATAAGGTGGTCGTTTCAAAACTCCTGAGGGAGGTTCCCCTGGGAACCCCCAGGGAAAGGGGAACACTGATTTGGACAGAATTTTTCTCTTTATAAATAAGTTGTTAGTCTGTATTACTAGTTTTCTTTCACTTCAGATAAAGTGTGTGTACCTAAAACATCTTTTTACAACTACATTTAGCTTGCTGTAGCAAGATGGCATCTATTTATGTGTTTTAGTGTGACTGTGATTCCTTTCACAATTTCTCTCTGAATGGAAAGAAATGAAGGTTCAGTAAAATTGCATTTCAGACTTTGAATGGAGGATGAAAGAGAGCTTAATCAATACCAAAATCACTCAAATGAAAAAGGGAACATTCCTAAATCTACCCATGACAGTAAAACTGCTAAACCAAACTTGACATGATCCATGGAACTTAAATACTGGAGCAGGCATTCCCTTTCTGAGCACGATAGTCTTGTCTTCTAGTGTTCTGGGACTTCTGATTTCAATCTTGGCTGAAAACACAGATGAGGAAGGAAGACACTAAGATGATGTAAGAAAAAAAGAAAAAAAAAAAGAAATGTACACTGTTACAGTTCAGGTTCAAGATAATATTTATCTTATTCATCTCAACTATTTTCTTGTTTTATTCATACTGTATTCTTTTTCTCTCTTCTTAAAGTTTAGAACAAACACTGACAGTGAAATATCTGAGGACTCTACCTATGATTTCTTAAAATGCTACTAGTATTTTATTGTAAAGCATATAGATTTCTACCAAAAAAAGCACTTTATACTGCTATGCTCTTGAATCGGTTGTCTTTTTTTCCTAAATATCTGGTACATAAATATGCTGTGCTCAAAAAGAATTGGACAATTTCCATTTGTATTTCTTGAAGTGAATGTGTGGGTGGTTGCCCTGAGGGGTCTAATTTTTGTGAAATATAAAGACTTATGAGACAGTATGCATGATTTTTTTTTTTTCCACTTGATCTTGAATGTTAAAGAAGTGAAATGATAGGTAGAGTCTGAACTATAAACAATTAAGATAAATGAAAATGTAGTTAGAAGAGAAAAATAAAGAAATAAGAACAAGTCAATGGTAGGACTTGGGGTCCTTTTAGATTCTTCACAAAGGTGAAAACTAAATCCTTGGAAATAAAAGCTAGTCATACGACTTGCCTACTGGTAGCATTGCATAGTAGTTCTTTGCTGTTGACCTGAACTAAAACTTCTTGGCATAAATTGGAGCAGGACGGAAGGAGGATGGTTGTAAAGAGGTAACTCTTGGAGCTCACTGAACTGAATCGATTGATGTTGATGTGATATGGTTTAATGCAACATGAAGTGCAAACACCTGGTTGATCACTCCCAGGAAGGAACTGTTTTAAGATACTAAAAAAAACCCAACCCCTAGTTTTTTCCATTTTGGTCTCTGATTAAAGACACCATTAAGTATCTTGCTTTCTGTTAGATGATGTGAAGCTGTTCTGTGCGGTGGAAGAAGTGAGAACAGCAGCGCATGGGTAACCTGGCAGAGGTTTTTCTTGTTTCACATAGACTTTCAGATGGTAACCACTTTAAAATACTTCTGATTTTGAATTTCTGTCACACTGTAGAAATATTAAACTTGTTCCTTCTCCAAAGGAATTACTTATTAGTTAATCTAGTTTATTGCCTCAACGACATTAGATCTGCAGTTTGTACATGTTCTGCAGCTGACTGATTCATAAAAGAATATTAAATTGAACGTGCATGACAGAAGTCACTAAAAAGTGTGCCATTAGCTAGTCATTTGCATGCTTGTTGTAAACTATCCTTAGATTGAATATATAAGTTAAGAGAAAGCAGTAATGCAAGCAGATTGAGATAAGACATGCTTGAGATGGGGGCGAGAACTTGCTCCTGATAAATGGCCATAAAAACAAAGTCTGCAATTTTTTGTTGGCTTTTGCTGTCACTCAAAAAAAAAAAGTTCCTAGTAAATAGACAATGTTCTCAAACAATTCTGTTCCAGCCTAGGTAAATAAAAAGAGCAGATGTTTGAAAAGTGATTAGAAATGGCATTCTGAGTGACAATATTATGCAAAGAAAACATCTTATTCTTGTGAAAGCAATACAGGAAGTAATTTATGCTAAGTTCTGCAATAATTCTATGTTTATACAGTAAAAAAATGAATCATGCCTATTGATTATTTAATTGCTGTTCTTTCCAGAACGAGAAATAAACAATAAAAATGGAATTCAGTTTGGTTTCTGCTGCAAGACTGTACCATATACTGCTGACAAAAGAGTAAATCTGACCTTGTTGTTTGACTGGCAAAGATATTTACCATGTGACAAAATGCTATATGAAAGTGACTAAATTATATTGTTACCAGATAGTACAAGTGTTGTGTTTTTATTTGTAATTAGTGTAAAAACTTAGAAAATGCACCTTTCTATTTGTGGGGGGGGTTTGTGTGTTTTTAACTGATCATCTTTACTACTGTGATTCTTTCTTGCTTCTTGACCGTGCTGCAAGCTGCCAGTAAAGCTACTGTTGTCCTCCAGGCAACAAATAACAGAAGAAAGGAACAAGTACAGCTGCAGATGTACAATACAAATTTACAACTTTTTTTGGTAATCCACAGTGCAGATTGTAATTGGACAGTCAGTACTTTATCTCAGTTGGCATTCTGTAGAGAGAGTATGTGCCCACCCAGGGTGTGGTGAAGATGAGGCACAGACCAAAGTGGTAAGGGCACTGGAATTTAAAGCCAAGGAATATAATATAAAATGCAGATTGGCCATGAAATACTCTGTGTATGTATGGTATACATTGAAGACTTTAAGGGTTGCTTGGTATATTTCTTAAGGGACACTAAGATATGTAGTGTTCTCTTAAGTTAGGCAAGCTTATCTAGGGCATGACTGTGCATTTTAAATCTGATGGGATGCTTTAATAGATTGTGCCCTTTCTCTAAGCACATTTTATGCAGGTGCTAGCCATAATAGGATATTGTGACATGACTTGTCCTATATAATGCATTTAACCCTTTTATATAAGGCCTATTAGGGACTGCAAAGTTCTTCTTTAGAGGAACATTTGAGCACTACAGTAATCAAAGGAAATCTCAGAGGCTGTTGTTGAGAAGGTTTCCTGTGCATCCACCAAATGGAAGATAAATTGAAGGGTAGCATTGTAAAGTCAGATGAGATGGCATGAAATAGATCTGTGTCTACTTGACTTAAAGTCTTAGGAAGTGAACAATGAAAGAATACAGCTACTATTCCCTTAAAACACCTGTAATATTACCTTGTCCCTATGTAATGCAACCTGTTTGTGTTTTGCTTTCCTTGTAAGGCATGATCTGGAGAACAGTATTTCCCAATCCATTGGAGCTGAAGAAAATTCTCTTTGTACATGAATGTCTTCTGTCAATTTTTTTAACTAACTTCATAAAATAATCTAAAAGTTATTCTAACTCTATGCTTTTTAAAAAGAGTGCTATTGAGATCAAATAAGAAGAAAAAAAACGCCAAACCATAATGAGAGCAAAATAGTGTGTTCCACATTAAATTTTTTTCAGATAGGTATAGGGCCTTTGGGTTTGTAGATACCTGACCTGAGTCTTTAAGCTACAGAAGGCATTTGTTTGCACAAAATTACATTTTTATAGAAAAAAATGCTTGCATTCAAACAAAACCAGAGATAATTGTCAAATTTTGCAAATCCCATGAAAATACTGTATTTAATTTGTAGCTTACAACCATCTGAATAAATGAAAGAAGAATTTAAGTTTTGTTCTAGGTGAAATTGTACAAGATGTTTTCCACTGTCAGGGTGCCTCAATTCTTTCTGTGAAGAAGACTTTATTTTACAATGTGGTAGATAAATAGATACCATCATTATTGCATAAATATGCAAGCCTAACTCTGCTGTCTTAGTCATACTGGCATAAGTTATTGTTACCAGCAGTGAACAGTGTTGTTCATGTGGACTTTGGAATCTAACATCAAAGATACTAGAACTTAAATAGATAAAATAAATGTACAGGAAAACATATATATGTGTAGAAATCAAAGAGTCTTCTCCCATAATAAAAAAAATTGTTCAACAGCTAGCCTTGAAGATTGCTTGGCTGTTTATCCATGGAAAGCACACTTTGCTGCATGATGAAGGTTTCTCTTGTTTCTAGCTTCTGAACTTCTTTGTAGCAAAACAGAAGTACTTACATTCTTAATGCTCTTACTTACATTTTAGAAATTGCTGTGGAACAATGGATTAATCAGTGAGTTTCATAGGAAAATGCGTGTGTGCAAGACAGAACTAAAGCAAAGTTGGTACTAAATGTAACTTGAGACAGGGAAAGAGGGAGTGCTGCACTCATTTAGAGCAGTGACTCCTTGGCATAAAGAACAAGAGAAAGAAAGAAGAGTATGGATGACTTTGAGTCTAGATGCTTTTATAAGGAGATTTCTCCCATTCTAGGTTATACCATTCATCAACATCAAGATGGTGACTAGTGGTGCTTATTGCTAATAATTATTGATCAGTGGAACTGACAACAGATTTATAACTTAACATGATTGGATGGTTCCAGGCAAGTGAAAATATCACACCTCTCCTTCCCCCTTGTCTTTCAGTAAAGAAATCATCTTTGTATTCTGTGGTAAACCTGATGGAATGGTAAACCCAACCCTGGTTTAGCACAAGATAGCCATTTTAAGCTAAACAAAATTATGTGAACGAAACTGCTGTGTGCCTAGAAAATTCACAGTTGTTTAGTTCCTAGTAACAAGACAATTTATCTTTCCCCATAAATCATAAAACAAAAAAGAGAAATCATTCCACTGGTTCTTTCAAAACCTTGTTTCTGGACAGAGTTACTCACACTGTCCAATAGAAAAATCACATTGCCATAAACTCCAATGTACATTAATGTTGTCTACTTTGGTACTATGCTTTCACACACACAAAAAAAAAAAAGTGAGAAGAAAACAAAGATAGTCAATAGAGACTGAATTATGATTTAGGTAGACTTAATCCCTTCCTTCCTGTCAGATGGACAGAAAACAAGTTGCACATGCAATAGCAAAAACTGTTTTCCAATATACAGATAGAGGACTGTGCAATTTCCACACTGAGTCTGGGAGTAGGTTTTTTTTTTTCGCGATGCGAACTAGCACGGACTTACTTGGGTAACAAAACAGTGAATTCGTAGCCTGGCTTCTGTTGGGATGCCTATTTTGGATGTTGTTAATAACTTTCTGTGTTGTTCTCAAGACTTTTTTCAGTCTATTGAGGCTAAGCAGCCACTTCATAACGTCCACATGGATACTTGAATCTCTCCTGTGGAAAAAGCTCTGCATTAGTTATCAACATATCTGTGTACATGTAGGTTAAATTGCTAATTCCAAAGTATATAGTATATTCCCTTGTATATGTATAAAGTAAATGCTTCACCTCTCACTCTTCTGGCAAATTATAAAACACTAACCTCTTATGGACTTCTGAATAACTGGTCTTAAGAACACCACACCTCCTTCTTTCTTGGAAACAAGAAAGTATATCTGTACTAATTTAACACACTCCATGCTTCTTCCCAATACTTTTCTGATGCTTCAACAGGATTTCACCTTTTCACATCTTCAAATCTTTCTGTTACTGAGTTGTTTGTTGTGTTTCAGAGTCATTTTCACATCTTTGTCATGAACAAAACAAGATCTTTCTGCTATTCAAAATCATTGTTTTCCTAGACTTAAATTTGTTTATGAATAAATGGGAAACTTATTTTTAAAAATGTATGTAAATCAAATGGGATGACTCTTAAGGAAATATGATGTTTTCTTTTCAGGGAGTTAGTTAGAAATCTAAGAGTTTAGAAAAAATAATTCTTTCCAGACCCACTTTCATGTCAGATACATAAAAGAAAACTTTGAAAGTAGAAGAGATTTTTGCGATTAACTGCCAAATGACTAGATTCTTTGGAAGGGTGACATAATTCTAAGGTATGTATATGAATTAAACTAGACAGCTTTAGTATTTGATGAATATTCTTCTTGATGCCAGCTAGATGTTGTGTGAAACACCCTCCATCTTCTCCTTTCATTTCTTATATTTTCCAGAATTTCTCCTTCCTGCTCCTTCATACACACTAATTCATCTACATTTCATTAATTTCGTAATTATGGAATAAAGAGAAAAGCCCTTTCAGCCACAGTAGTCCTTTGTTCCAGTTTCTTTTTCCTCTGTAATTAAGAAATAATTATTTTAGTTTTTTGTAAAAGACTTGAAAGTTTTATTCCCTTGTCATTTGCTTAACAGACAGCAGAAATGTACTCTGGTTGATGTACTGCCATCAAACATTGCTTTCCTTTCAATGTCCCAGTGTACATGTTGGAAAACAAGTCACATGCCATCATCAAAACCAAATGGAGAAAGTTATCTGTGGAGTCAGAAGGAAAGGGGAGGAGGAACTTGAACAAAGAATTGACAGTGTTGTGCATTAGTGAGAGTAACTAATAATCAAATACATGCTGCTCCCTGCAGTCTGATGTCTTTCCTGAAAAAAAGTTAGTTATAAAATGACATAAACTGAATCTAAACTAGGATATGACTTGCCACTTTGTTGAGGATAATTAATTAGGTAATGAGGACAAAGTCGTGAGTCCTTCAATGAGTTCTGTAAGAGGGTTTGAGCTTAGGTTTGGGTTCATGTTCCTTTCTAACATGAATGTTTTCAGACAGTAAATTAAGCTGCAACAAAATAATTATTGGAAAAGAATAATTTTGGACTTCCGGTGCCTATTTTCACACTTGTCTCACACCTGCTATCAGACCTTAGTCAAGCAGCATAAATCTTGGGCAATGAATCTCTTGTGGATATAATGGGAAATTACATTGCTTCCATCTCAGAGTCTTTCTCTTCTATTTCTCAGTACTTCCAGATTCTTGTGTGGGGCTTATACAAACATATGGATGTCAGTGTAGTTTTGTCTCTGAGTTGGGTAACACAGAACCAAAAGTTGAGGTTGCAATACTAGTAACCAAGGATCAAAGTAAAAGGGTTGCTTTTTTTATTTTATTTTTTGACATTCAGTTATCAGCTTTATATTCTGCTTAAGGCAACATGAATTGAATGTGTAAAACAGGCAACTACAATACAGCATAGTATGTTCTAGATAAGCTTGCAATAGCAATACCTCTGGCAGATGTGGAAGTGAATCTGTCAACTCAGGTAGAAGCAGAACTGAATGAAATGGGAAAGAACGTGTGTGACTTGGCAGTACTAAACATCTTAAATGTTACTTGGTCATGATGGCATCAACTCTTGTTTTATGTTTTCATCATTATTTTCTTTGTTAAGAAATTTTTGTTTGTTTGGTTTTTTTTAATCTTGTTTCCAAAAAGTTTTAGATTGTGAGAGCAGAACACCATAGCCCTTTTTCTGGGGAAGTGTCACAGTAACAGTCACAACTTTTAAACTTACAAAATAATAGTGAGAGCGACTTCTGAGTATATTTCATTCTATACCAGAGTATCACTGAACTAATGAAAAACTGAGTAATAAGGGAATAACGTGACTAACCAACAAAGCCCGTGCTTTGAGCATGTTTCTCCCATTGCCTTCAGTATGTCTAGGATCTCCATGAAAGTAAACACCTGGGCAGCTCTGACAGATCCTGAGCGAGTCACAGAGTAGAGATATGTTTGACTTTGAATAATCTCATCCTGTGCTAATAACAGAATAAAATTCAAACATTCACAGAAAACTTCTCCAGGGATTTTTTGTTTGTTTGTTTTATTCATCTTTTCAAAGAACTTCCAAAAGAAACCTTCAAAACCTACTGTTATTTTCATATGTGCTTACTGACTTTCACAGAAATATTTGGCACAGGAGAAGGCTTAAGTCTCCAGCAGTCACTTAGAGTCCTTCAGACTGAGGTGCAACTAAACAAGAACTATATTCTGGACTTTGTTACCTGAAGTCTCTATATTAGCTAAATTGCCTGCTAATGTTTCTGAGTGTGAAGAATGTGAATAGGAGTGATTTCAGACTTCTTTATGGAGAGTAACTAATTCTATTCCTCCGTGTTTTCGGGGTCCACAGAGGAGCTGTAATTCTGCTTACTCTTGCCTTCAGGGATGGATGCAGTCAATGTTCCTGAAGCGAGCCCACCTACAACATCACTTCTGGTTGCAAAAGGTGTAGGAGTCTTCTAACTCCAAAGTGTCCCTTGACAGAAAGCAACAGATGTCTGCTTTAATTTTGTCTCTTATTCTACACAATCATGTTGGTCCCTAGGTAGGCAGAGGGGAATATTTACTTAAACAAGACCAATTTATCTTTCTGTACTTAGTTTTATCACAGAGCATTCCAGACTCTGGATTACAGCTCTTTGTAGTTAAGACTTAGGTTTAGGCCCCTACTTTAAGGGTTAAAAGGAGTTAAAGCATTGCTGAATTTTCTTTGATGCTCACTTGCACAGACAGCTGCATGTTAAGATCCATGGTAAATAGTAGCATGTGCCCAAGTCTCATTGTGCCTTGACAAAACACAAGGAAAGAACAAAACAACAAAAAAAGTCTAGCCATGTGGTTGACCTTGGAGATCAATTATCTCTCCTTCACTTTGATCTTCAGCGATCCTATTAGTTCCCTAAACAAACCTGTGTTTTCTTCTGAAACCCAGAGTCATACTCTTGCTGCTTGCCTTCCTTGCTTTCACAGTCTCTTTAATTCTAACATAAGACTGCCTTCCACTACCAGTCCTCAGCCAGTTTCTCCTTTTTCACAAATAGCAGATGCAGCAAACCACCTCTTGTATTGGCCCATCTAGCTGGCATGTATCAAAAGTAGTGTCTAACGCAACTCAAAATTTCCTGGATTGCTAATACCACTCTATGTTGCCTTGTCTTCCCTGCTTGTTTTTCCTGAATTGTTTGTGAATTTCACAATTCCTGTGAAATGTTCGTCTAACACAGCACTCCTGTTGTACATACTATGGTATTGCATCTCTGTAATCCCAAAGACACCACAACTCTGCGACTGCTCACAGACTTCCAGTCCCTCTCATTTATTTCCCTATCTACATGTCTTTGCATACAGGCACTTCAGATGACCCGTTCCCTTTGGTATGTAGTTTGAGCCAAAATGGCTTTAAGATTTGCCAAAGTTTAGTTCAGATTTACAGTTTTTAATGGTTAGATGCTTATGTTTTCATACAAGTGCCTTTTCTGAGGACTGTCAAAACAAAAATTAGAAATGATAGTATTGACTTTGTTTATAAATCTGCTATCACTTCTCTTACTTTCATGATGTGTTCTGTGTAGTAAGCACTGTGTGTCTAAAGATTTATGTGAAGGAGAAGTTAGTAAAGTTAATCCCAAATACTCATGGAAAATATGTATAATTAGCATAGTTTCAGAATATTCAAATAGCCATCTGGTGTCACCTTAGGACACAAACTGATGAATGTTTTTAGTCAGCACTCCTGGTGACACGGTTTTCTTCCAATTCTGAATGCAGCCGGAAACTTGCAGGAAGGTGAAGTTCCACAGAATTAATACTATTAGAAATGCCTCAGTGTGTTTAATGGAAAAATTTCTGGATGTATGAAAATAGTCTGTGGGCTTTAAAGGCAAAACCACTCACAGATTATAACTGCTTCCAGGAGAGTGGAAGATTGCCGCTGTATCTTGATGCTATAAATGAAAGGGCAGCCACTGAGTCAGATCAAAAGTTGGATCCTCAGTGTTAAAAAGTGTCTGTACTCCCATTAATGATAGTACAAGGATAAGGACTGAAAGATAATCTAACTGTTGATGTTATGTAGAAGAGGCAATGCTTATGGTAACTGCTTGTACTTATTACTCATGTATTTGATTTACAATGCTTTGTTTTGTTCACTACAATAACATGTTTTATATTAGGTTAGTTTTAAATAGTTGGGTTAGTATGGACACCTTATGTAAGAGACTGACCTCTGAATTTTTTCTTTGTTTATTCCTGACTTTTGCTATGGTAAATTGCACTCTGAATACTATCTGCCAGTGTGCAATGTATAAGCAATTCACTTATCATTTAGCTACCTGGCATCTCATTCCAAAATCAACAATTCTCAGCTCAGACTGTCTCTCTATGCTCCTTTATGATAGAAAATCCCAGGTGATCAAATAGTTGAAGAACTAAATACAGAAAATAACATTGGAGTCTGGGAGGTAATAAAAACAATACTGATTGGCTTGCTGGTCTGATGACCTATTTGGCGGCATAAAAGGAGGAAAACAAAGCTTGCGGTCATTTCCTTAAAACTCACTTTCAGTTATTCGGCTTCATAGAAATCTATGCCCAAATGTCTAAATGGAGGGTTAGTGGAGAAATGTGGAGTTTGGAGAGGAACTTGGGTAACAGCCATAAGTGATGTAACAAAATTTGCTTTGTAGGAATTCTTCTCCTTGAAGCAAGTGAAAAACCACTATGAAGAAAACTGTCTTCTCAAATCAATTTATGAGGAAAAAGGCACTTATAGTTTTTTGAGTACTGAACTATATGGAAAACATATAGTGGATAAATCTGTCCTAATCATAGTTAAAAAGTCATCCTTGTGCTCTTCATTGGACTTAGCAAATAGCTTATTTTACCCAACAGAATGAAAAGCTAGAACTTCAGCCCAGTTCAGGTCTAAGGTTAATGAAGTAATAGGCTCTTCTGGGATTTTTCAGGACATTAGTGATAGAAAGGGGGAAGAAGAGAGGGGGAGAGATATTTTTAAAGACCTGTTTTTTCTGTTCTGTCCTTCCTAGTTACTCTTCAAACTTTTTTTTTTAAAGATGCAAGGAGTTTTATAGTGTGATAGAAGTTGAGTTTTTCCTTATTGAAGAACCTTGTCTTTTTGGGGTGCTCACTAAATGAAAATGTGTTGTTCGATCCATCTCAAACATCTGGCCAACTTGGGGTCTTGTCCCTAAATATGGGTCCCTAAATATAAGCAATTTAATTAACAATGCTTGACAGCTTTTCTGCACCACAAAGAGTGAAATGGATTTCAGTCAGTCAAAGATTATTCCAGAGTGCATTGCATATTCAAATGGAGTCCAACCCTTGTGATGTGAACTTTCTATGTGATGGATACTCCCTATGTAAGGACACTCATCTTTCAGTGTTTTTTGTTAATGTCTGGACAAAAGGAATTTGGACATTTATTTGTTGTCTAACAATCAAAGCTCTTCTGAAGTTTTTGAAATCCAACCCTGTCTGTTATTTTCAAATGAAAGAGCTCGCATGTATTCATAAGAGATTAAAGTTTGCAAGCATGTGCAAGTTAGAATTTTATATCTGCTCAAAAACTGATGATAAGAGCGTGCAAGATTGTTAAGAACACAGACGTTAAAATGAAGGGAGAATTATGCTGTTAGAAAATATAGGTACTGCACTAGCTACCTAGTAAAATACTACAAATGGATTTCATGTGCTTCTTGGTTTAACATTGAGCAGGAACTTTAGTCCTTAGATAGTGGTCAAAAACTACTCTTACTATATGCAACATACTGTATTATAACCATTTATACTTGTCATTATGTGGAATAGTGGTGATATAAAAACACAGTTCTCACCAATAAGATGCTTGTCAGTGACAATTACTTTTATATAGATACAAATTTTTCATATAAAAATTTTATTTTGCTCTTATTTTATTTATATATACATAAAACCATAAAAATATATATGCACCAAACCTACAGATACAAATATCTTCAAAAAGAATACATACAGTTTATCAGCTGAAGTCATACCAATAGCTAACACTTCTGATTTCAGCTCATTGACTTTAATGGCATACAAACCTTGAGAGGCTATGTGTAGTATCTTCAAGACTGTAATGCCAAATATGCCTTATGAAAGATTTCCCCTCCCCCCTTACTCTCTAAAACTCTTTATAAAATGTTTTTTCTGTAGTGTACATTATAGACCCTACATAAAAACATAACCCGCTTTATTGTCAGAAGATAAAAGACAACAGAAGTCTGTTCAATGAATGAATTTTACTGAGTAAGGCAAATAGTGGGGACTGAAATGTGAATATATGGGATATTTTCAGTTCAATATATGTAAGCATGGAAAAAAATAATTGATTTGCCTCGTTATTAACCTGAATAAGGATATTAAACAACCACTCTGAAAACATTGTAAAAAGAGAGCTGAGAATATTTAAACATAATAAGGTATTAAGTTCTCATAGATTAACTAGTTAAGGATTAAACAGTCCTGATCTACAGCTACTCACTTTGGTGTGGAACTGCATATAACTTTATATTTGTATACTGAGAAAAAAAATGGATTTTACTTCTTAAACTAAGTAAAAAAGGTGTATCTCTTCTTTCAACATAAAAATAACAACTGTGTGTGCTATACACATCCATATTTCTCTATTGCTAATTTTTCCAGCATGCTCGTGGATATTTGTCAATAGGCAAAGTTTTACATTTATAGTGGAAACTCATTCTGCTGTAAAAACAAAACATATTTTGGGAAAGTGTTTGGTGTACAACTTTTTCAGAGGACAATACATACTTAGCGTTTAATGCTAAAAAGAATTATTTAAATACTCCAGCAGAAAATATGTTCCTTAGGGAATAATTCTGAGAAGTGTATAAGGATGGATATTTAAGTCAGAACTGGAATGAAAATGTGAGTTTAAAGGACTGGGTTTTTGCAATGAAAGGTGGTGTGTATCTGTCCAGTATGGACTATTTTTACTGTATGCAAACTATAAAGTATGAAAAGTATTCTTAGAACATCCAGAAGGAAAAGTATAGAAAGCCTTTAGGCTAGACTTTTCTAAGAGATCATGACAGCAAGGGATGTACCAGTCATAATGCAAACATTCTAAGATTCATATATATATGAAGGGAGTATATGTGTGTCAGGTACTGAAAATAAAAAACAACTTTTAAAATGCCATGAGTTGATAGGAAAAGTAAGACAGCTATGCCATACTTGTCTTGTGTTCATGCTGAGGATCTTCAGTGTTAGGCAATTTGCCCAGTAAAAGGCCTTTCTTTAAAACGGTGTTTAGTTGACTGAGTTATTCTCTCAATATCAAACACTTGGATAAAGAAATGTTAATCTTTAAACAAGTGCAACAGGATGCAACACAAGATACTTATGCCAAGAGAAAAAAATAACCAAAACAGAAGTCATGGGGAATTGTTTGCTCTTCCATGTCTTTGAAAGTGGTGAACTTCCTACATGCAAGGAGAAGTCTAAGAATTAATCAAAAGATTTAATTTAGCATAGATAGACAGTTACCTGGAAAAGAACAGTTGTTGATATGAATGTTCATCTGTTCTTATGATTTTAAATCATCATTCTGCTGTATTTAATCTATTTTTATATTTCATCATCTTGTTAATAGGGGGGTGTAAAATGACAAATCACAAAGCAACATCCTTCATGCTTTTCAACTGTCTTTTCTTTTGACTTGAAGCAAATATTTCTTCACTGTGAAATTCCAAGATGAATACCTTAAATGGTAAGTTGACTTTGAAATCCAGTCTTCAATCAGGCTCACTTTGAAAATAGTTTCACTTGAATAATGATAAGTAACATGCATGAACTTGAGAATTACTAGTATGCCCAAAATAAAATTCGTTTGAATCTAAGGTTTAAAAATTTAGTTTAGCTTGTTTTCTCTTTGACAACTGCCCCCTCCCTTCTCAGATCTGTATTGCTAAAATTGTATTTCTAATTTTTGATTTTTAAATTGCAAGAAATCCCTATTTTTTTCTTGTGAGGAAATTTTAATGATTCATTTTGTTGAACTTCTGAAGTATTCTGGATAATAGTACTAGGTAGCTAAGGGCCCGTTGTTGTTCTAGCTACTGTATCAAAAAAACAGTGGCAGGAGCTATACAATTCTCTGTATTGGTTTACTGTACAAGAACCTCAAAAGTATTGGTTTATGATGTTGGAGAGGTATAGATCTACTTGTAAAGCTTCTTGCTAGTTACAACAGTGATAAATTTTCTCCAGAAACAGATGGTACATCTAAATGACACATGAACTATAACTTGCTCATTCTATTTAGTGATTTGTTTCTCGTGCTGTGATTTTTTGCTGTGAGTTTTTCCTTCTTAGCTTCCCTATTAGGTCAGTTAGCCGAGTAGTCTCATTCTGTCAGTAGTCAGTTGGGAGAACATGTATGAATCGGGATCCTGCTAAAAACAAGGTTTTTTTAACACCAATTGCTTGATTCAGTTCTTGATTTGTTATTACTCTGTCTGAAAAGTTCCTGGTTTATTTTTTGAAACAAATTACTAAACCATGTCTAAACCTGTTTTTATACAAAATTTACAGCCAAATTAGTGACTCAGTGCATCTCTTCTGGCATAAAATATTTGTCCCTGGAAGTTTACTGGAAAGCTGCTATTCTGAGGGGTTGCTGCATAAAGAAAATGAAACATTGTTAACCTGCTCAACTTCATGAATCTGACTTATTCAGCTAGTTTCCTCAGACTCCCTTTAGATTCATGAACAGTAAGGTTCTCAGAGGATGATTCACAGAAGGATCACATTGTACATTTTCAGAACTACCTTTTGCAGGAACCCACATCCCTTACTTATAAAGGCTACTGGCTTAAGTGATAACAAAAATTGGCCTTTAATTTGTGTGGTGAGAATATCTGAGTCACTCATGTAGTAGAAGAACTTGGACTTAAATGTAGATGTGGGGGGGTGTAGAGAAAGTAATGGAGAGGAAAGCAATGATAGTGTAATAGACAGGTCATTCTCTGTAGCTTTCAGATAGAAAACACAATTTTAAAAAAAAAAAAATTATGGTAGTATTTGTGAAGTTAATGTTTCAGAATTGATTTAATAATAGAAAATGAACTTCAATAAAATTAAAATTCTTTCTTTTTTCCCCAAAAAAATTATTTGACTTACCATAAGTGAAATAAAAATAAATTGTGCTGATTTCTACTGGTTTTTGCTCGAATAAAAATAGTTCATTAAAAAGACATATTTGTAGGGTCTTGGAAAATGTGGTTTCAAAAGTTATTTGAACTGTCAGTCTCTGTAAGAGTTGGTGGAGAGTAAGATTTGCTACGATATTTGCTGCTCTTCTTGAGTGCTGTAGCTCCCTTAAAAGAAGAAAATTGCTTTCCTCAGCAACTTCTCTCATCCATATAATACCTACAAAAGGACTGGTCCATGGGGTGATGCAGATGAAACAGGTAACTTTCTCCACAATACAGTGGGTTATTATGGAGAAAGTAACATTTGATATACAGTAAATTAAAAAAACATTTCCTAACTGTTCAAAGAATGAATGAAATATTTGAATACTGTCACTTTACATTTACAAAATTAAAATGAAATATCCTGGGATTTTCCCTCTTGTAAAAACACACTCAAAATTTGTGCTTACCTACCCCACTCCACATTAGAATTTTTAAAAAAAGGTGTGTTTTTAAGTGTCAGAAATTATCATTGTTCATAGAATCATTCTTTTTTCAATTCTAATTTAAAAAACAAGGCCTTCTGCATTGTATGCCTCTGGCCTGAATGTCTCTGTAATTTCTCAGCTCCTGTTGTTTAAAGAGCAATAGGAATATGCATAGGCAGGAAAAATAAAGGTCCTCCCAGTTTCTTGCATCAGTCCCTTGAAATAGCTTTGCTTATTCTATTTTCTGTACAGCTGTCTTACACTGCAGGATTGGTTTTTACTTAGTTTTAATATTCATAGCTTCTCATTTTATTCCTTCAAATCTTTCTCTGTATCTGGTGTTTTAAATATTATCAAAACCTGTGGATCAAGATGACCACACAAATCTTTTCATATCTAGTTTCAATGAGGCTCCACCTGAGTGCTTTTTCTTACTGTGTGGGGGTTTTTTTTCCTCCCATCTTCCCTCCTTTGGCCATATTGGCTTTTTAAACTCCTCGTTTCATTGCTGTATGTTATGCATTCCATATCCTTTGGGCACACTTTAATCTCATTATACACGTTTCAGTTTCTCTCTGCTATTTTATTACACTCAATTGCACTCAACCTACTGAATTTTTTCCCCCTAAACTCTGTTATTCTGAAATCCAGTATCTTCATTTCCCCCCTTTGGCTTTACTGTAGATGTAATTTTACACTTAACTAGATTAAAATTACAGTGCAAAGCAGATTTGGTTACTTTACTTGTTCTCTAAACTTTATCTTAAGTACTGTCCAGAACTAAAATAATTCAGTACAGTAAGAAAAACACAAAAAACAAAACCACAAAAAATGACTATATGACAAATACATTAATCATTCAAACAGATCTAGAAGTAAAGGAGGGTAAGTTAAGAATGTGGAACAGCCTAAAAGTATGTTCAAGAGACTGGAAAATAAAACACAAGATGAGGGTAGTGATGTAAAAATAACACAAAAGATACCAAACATAACACAGATAAATGATATTAAACAGGTAAACAAGAACAGAGAAATAAGCCAGCTGGGGCTGAATGATTACAATAAGAAAAGAAAAATGTCAGTTGGCCTTGCTCACTGTCAGTATCACTAGCTGCTTCCTTCTCCCTCATCACCCCAATTGTCATGTCTTATAGAATTATCTGACTGACATCGACAAAAGGGAATTTAAGTTTCCAGGGAACAGTTAAAGGTATTTGAAATTGAAATGAAATTTTTCTTCTATGCATTAGTCAGAGGTGCAGAAGTTAGCTTCTTCGTATGCCACATACACATGATATTAGTCAGGTGTGACATACTGTTATGGACCATTGCTCTTTTGTATAATCTGCACTTTAGAATGGACTTTATGTAATAACGTTTGTTTGTTTTAACACTCAGTTATTGCTAATTACATTTATATCAGCTGTGCTGTGTCCTTGCATGTGTTTTTCTTATTTTCTGAAAAAACATTCTTTGACTAGAGCAAAACTAAGATTTGTTACTGTAGAGTTGGACCATCACCAAACTCAATAGAAATGGAGCATTTGGGATCATCAGAATTTTCAGAGGAAGAAATCACTGCTATTTTCTTCAAACATCAGAAAAATTATGAAAGGAATTACAATTTATTTTAATTGGCTTGAGTATTCTATGATTCTGATTCTTTACTAGCACAAGAAATTAATAACAATAAAAATGTTACTGCTTTGCAAATATACTAACTTGATTTCGATTCTGTTTAGAATATCACTTCATATTGAAATTCTCATGGATGTAATTCTGTGTATTCTTTACAGCTTTCACCTTGCAACTTTGATTCCTACTTTTTCTTTCATTTAAAGATTCTTTCTAAGCAAACCTCAATTAGATGTTATATTAGATGTCTCTAATATACTTTAAACTCTTCATACTACATTAAGAAATGTGCTGACTTGCTTTTTCAATGGATGACCCTCAGCTTTTTTGAGAACTAGTGATGCAAGCATGAGCAAGTTTTTTATTCTCTTGTAACTTTCTAAGGAGTGGTGGAATTCCTGCTCTGATATTATTTGATTTTTTTCTTAGGAATCTCCCAATATATTTTACTTGAAATCTTGGCTTCTAGTCCCTGCATGGCTAAAACCCACTCTGTTTATGCCTGGGAGGGAATATTAAATAGGTTTATAGAAAATTGATGGCTATATCAAGGTTTGAAAAAGGAAAACTGTACTTACCCACTTTTCCTATACATTAAAAAAGTAAGCCTACCTTCCTTATTTACCACATTACCAACTTTTACTATAACATGCAGCTACATTTTGATTTATATAGAAACAATTTCCTTGAACAATTAGACTTTAAGTTCATTCTGCAAGAATTTTCCTGTTGAGTGGCTTCAAGCATCTTCCCAAACAAAGCAGTATCATTTTTTTGTTGGTTTTTCAGTAACAAAATAGAAAATTTGAAGTTATGCAAGAGAGACAATTAACACTATTCTGTATAAAAAGATTTGTATTCCATACGATTAAAGACTTCAATAAAAGTCTTAACTGTCTATACACTATTCCTATCTGTTCTTAGAGGAATTTGAGAAGTCTGGAATCGGAAAAGTATATAGCTTAGACTAAGTACCTTGTACTCTCCACATCTCCAGCTGGACTTGGTGGGGAATCAGGTTTTAGAAACAGCAGGGGTGTTTTCGTTATCATCTTCACAACCAGCATTTGCAGGGACATTAATTTTATATATTCTTATCTTGGCAAGATAGGAATTCTCATTCTAAGTCCTTTTTCAAATTGTTTTCCTGCAGAAAATAACCTTTCACCAAAGTGCCTGCAAAACTAGAAGAACCTCAGAAATGGGAGTTGTCTTTTACTATATTAGGTCAATTTTTGGTGTGATACAGATTATGTTTAGAGAGGAGTGGATAGGGATCATCTTGAAGGAAAACAACAAGGAGGACTAGAAAGGACTTCATTCCCAAAACAAAAAATATTATCTGGGGTTTTTTTTAGCACTCAGATATGTCTACCTTAGACAATAATTGAGGCAAGAACAAGATAGAGCGTGGTTTTAGTTACTTTGGGGACTTTTAGCACTGTGGTGCTCTTTCCTCTAAATATATGGAATAGGTTAGATTATTCCTAGTTTAATTTTATTGAGTGATTTAGGAGACACAGTGATTGCACACACACAGTACTCTAGCACGCTATGATTTGGCTAGGATGTCCTGCTGAGAAAGTCCATTTAAACTGGAAGGAAATGTTGGTGACAAATTATAATGAATTTAAAAGCACCAAATCAAGTGCAGTGTCCCTAATGAAAATGGATTTTGTTCAGCTGCAATGGGACCATCACAGGAAATGTAGAAAAATAACTTTGGAATTGTGACCTCTCTAAAAGCAGCCTAACACAGATCAATATTTAGACCTACTCTTAACTGTCAGACACAACCATCTGAAGAAATATCTAATTTTCAAAAACGTATTCGGTTCCATGAATCTTACTTTTTTACTCCTTCTGCTGAATGTATTTTTCCAGCTACTGATTTTAAAAGACTGATGAATTTAAGGACATTTGGCAACTTAGGCATGAAATTAATACCAGGAAAGTAAAGAAATAGAAGCATAGAAATGGAATTGGTATGCTGTTAAAATGAGGGATTGAACCAGAGTAGTACGCTCATATATCAAACGAAACCATAATATTGACTCATTTTTCTAACCCCTCCTTTCAGGAATCAAAATGTTCTTAAATGAATAACATTACAGAAATGTAGATACTCTAAAAGAACTTACTAATTATTCATGGATCATTCTTTCTGTCAAACTCTTGGTAATATAAAATTACCAAGAAAAAACTGTGAAATGGGCATTTTTTTAATTTCTTCTACAATTTCTTCAGTTAGAAAATTTCTGTAAACTTGCTAGTCAGTAAAGAAAGCAAAAGTATTTGAAATATGATTTTAAAACAATAATAATACTTAATTCCATGGTGGATTTGCCATACTTAGTACTATAAAAAAATTATATCAGATTATATTTTCATACATGTACAAACTTAATTTAAAAAGGGACTAAGGGACTTTCTTAGTAGAGAAAATATTAATGGTCATCAGCAATAAAGCACAAACTAATTTAGTATTCCCTTGATTTTATTTTTTTTACTTATGGCTATATTTGCTACAAATAATTATTCGATTTCTTTTTGTGCTCATACTATTACTGCATATTTCTAAGCTTCTCCATCTTTGAGTCTGTACCATTCCTTTTTTTTTTTTTTTCACTGACATTGCATTGAACTTTTTGGATTACCATCTGACATATAGAAAGGGGCTTTTACTCTTTGCCATTTGACACAAGCTGACCTAACAGCAGACGTGTAAAGATATGACAACTGAAAAGCTCAGTAATTAAGGTATTGTTCTGTGTACCAAATACTACCTAAAGAACAGTATAAATGGCTCTAATTAATTTTGTATAGCTGTAAGTGATATATAATTTACTTAATTATACAAAGTCACCATTTATCCCATGGTTGTCCCTGTTTTCAGGTATATTTTCATGTATTAGCACCATAAAATATTAGGAGATCAAAAACATCAGACCAGAAAATCAAATGATAAATTCCGTTTAGAGAATGGTTACATGTAGACCAGTACAGGTAATAACACATGAAATGCCTGTGACCCATTTTTAATACAGATTGGCTCAGTTTACAGTAGAAAATCCAGTCTGATTTATTTAGTTTATCTCATAACTTCAAAGATTGAACTTCCCCCTCTGATTGAAAGATGTGTCCCACTGATCTGATTTGTACGGTCTGCAAGAATATTCTTTCTAAACTCCCTTCTTTCTCATACACCCCCCCAAAGCAGGGAGGTGCAAGCCATTGCTAATCTAAAGGTTCTGTGTTTTGAAGATGGCAAACTACTCTGAGACACACACCCTGCCTGCCGCGATGGGAAACGGTGCTGGCTTGGAGTGCAGGCAATGCACAGGTATGCACTAAAAGTTGCTTCTGCAGGGATGAAAGAGAATTTGGGAGTCACTAGGAAGCACTGTGCTGTTTTGTGTTCGACTTCCCTGTGAAACTTAACCCTCTAAAGCAGAAAAGCTTCCAGCCAAATATTGGTAGATTCGAGGGTGCAGACCAGGAGTACAGGAGACAGAGGCTAACGGAAGTTTTTGCCTCTCGTGCAAGGAGCTGGCCGTCTGCCTGGTCAGAGCCTCAGCAGATGATGGAATGGGGAAAGGCAGGTCTCTAAACTGTCATTAGGATGTATAGAGAAGGAGATAGCAGCAGATGCATCAGAGATTACTGGAGCTACTTTTAAAAGTTATTTTACTGAAGTATTTCTACCACAATTATGCTTTCCAGTATGTGATATTCCTGGAGTGGCATATAAAAATGTGTCTGATGTTAGTAATTTCTTATGGAGTTCAAGCACCAATGGACTGTAGATATCAGCATTAAAATCTGAGGGGAGGGGAATGCATTGGAAGGAGGAGGAGTGAGAATAGAATTTCTTCTTTAGGGAAGGGGATGCAGTAAGTAGTTATCATGTTGGCTGGGGAAAAAGAAAGATCCCCATGGCCAGTGCAGAATTGCCTGAGCATAAAACAGCTCCCTTAGCTCTTACCTGGTTCTGGTAAACTGTAATGGGATAAGAATTGTGCTGCAACTAAATGGGTGTGTTTAAAATCTGTCTCCATGTGGTGGTGGTCTAAACTGTGTTCATTGTGCTGTGTTCAATTAATACAGTGGTTTCCTCAAAAATTTTCAGTCATCATATATACTGCTACCTAATTTAGCTCTAAATGAATGAGTTTTGAAAACGAGGGTCAAATGAATAAATAATTTCCATGTGATTTCTGTCAGAATTGGAGTTGAGCATGTTGAGTGGAATGGCTCCCAGCTCTGTAGAAAGGTATAGAAAATCCACAGGACTTTATGCAGCAATGGCTGTTACGTAGTTTTTAATAACTATTGTAAATTAAGATACCTAAAATTAGTTTAGTTTATAAATGTTTTAGATAGCACTGCATTCACAATAGGAAACACTGAAGGAAAACAGTTTTGATATTGAAAAGCTATGACCGTCACTCCCTTCTTTTTTTTTCTGTTCAGAGTCTTTTCAGTTTTCAATTTCAGTGCTGGCAAATTAGAGGAAAAACTCTTATGGTGACTGACTTTTTCTTAATGAAGATTTTTTTTCCAGTGGGATCTGAGTGCTTACATGCACATCTAGGGCTAGGAAAGGAAGGGAGAGCTTTTAATATTAGTATTCAGTTTTACAAAATCACAAGGTTTTTAAAGGTTTTAAAAGACAGTCGGCTTCTAATCTTCTAGGTGGATTGCATGAATGGAGGTGAACACTAATTCAAGTTAAAAAATGCTTGTGAGAAGAACAAGGAACAAAAATCTTAATATCAGTTTAACAAAGACATACATAATGTATCTGCTGTTGGTTGTTTAGTTCCTAATCTGTAACCATGTGCAGTCACCTTGGTTTTTTTGGTACATATCCAGTTAAAAGAAAAGCAATAGAGAAGTTATTCTCTCCAAGGAAGTTGTAGGTTACTAGATCAGACTGACCTTAAAAACAGATGCATGGAATAGTTCACTTACCAGTAATGAAAATGAAAGCTCTACTTAGTGATTCTGGCAGCTGTCAGCTTGCTGTGTGCTTTAACACACTTATGACATGTAAATAATCCATATGTATGTAGAGAGTTGATGGGGTTAAAACAGCAAAGAAAAAAAATTGAAACTTCATAGTGTATTTACTTCATTGTCAGGCGAAGGCAGGAAATAAAAAATTATACAGCTCGAAGTGTAAGAAACACATAGCCTACAAAACTTACGTAGGAGTATTTAAAGATATTATGTCCATAATCTTAGTCAGCCAGTGAGATGTAATCAGAGAACCAAAGCTGGAAGACAAACTGAAACTAAAATTCTGTTTCAGTCTCTAGACCATAATTTACTTCTGGCTCCCCTCTTTTATCAAGACCCATGAGCTGGGCAAACTGGAAACTATTGTGTCTGTATAATATAATTTGGCAATTTGCCAGTTTTCTTTTGCATATCTACCATCTATTATATTTAAAGAATGAGAAAGGGAAGGTAGAGCTCATTACTCGTTGCGATTTGGTCTCATTAGTAGTAAGTCGGTGATTGCAATCCTTTCTGGAAGGTATAGAATCATAATTTAGGTCAGAAGAAACCTCCAGAGATCATTAGTCCAACCACCTGCTCAAAACAAGTCTAATTAGATGAATTTGCTCAAGGGCATGTTGAGTCAAGTCTGGAACACCTCCAAGGACAGAGATTCCACAGTGTCTCTTGGCACCTGTTCCAGTAAGTGACTAATTCTCAAGGTAAAATGTTTCAGCTTCCATCTGCTGTCTCTCCTCTTACCACTATGTGCCTCTGAGAAGAACCTAACTTCTAACATCTTCTCTGTATTTTCCTGTCAGGTAGTTATAGACAGAAACGAGGTTCCCTCTGAGCCTTCTCTTTTCCAAGCTGAACAGACCCAGTTCTCTGTCTCTCCTTGCATGTCATTTTCCCGTGACTGAGGTCCTCTGCTGGACTCACTCCAGTATGTCAATACCCTTTTTGTACTGGGAAGCACCAAACTGGACACGTCACTCCAGAAGTTGTCTAAGTGACAGAGGGGAAGGATCAATTCCCTGGTCTCTGCTAGCTAACTCTTACTGATACAGCCCAACATTCAACTTGTTGTCCACTAGAAATACCACCACCCCTACCCCCCCATCTCCTTTTCTCCAGGAAGAGCTGCTTCCAACACAGTCAGTCCCTGCATGCCTTATATTGGGTTATTCCTACCCAGATGAAGAACTTCACAATTGCCCATGCCGAATTTCACGAGCTTCTGGTCAGCTCATTTCTCTGCCTTTCATAGGTCCCTCTGAACAGCAACCCTACCCTTCAACATACTGATTGCTCTCCTGATTTGGTGTTGTCTGTAAACCTGTCATCTCACTGTCCTGGTTGATGAAGATAGTAAACAGCACTGGTCCCAATACTGATCCCTGACAAACCCCACTAATTACTGGATGCAATCTGAGCTTTGAAACACTGATAACTGTTTTGAGCCTGGCAGTCCAGCCAATTTTCCACCTGCCTTATCAATTTATCCAGCCCATATCTCACAGATTTAGTGATAAAGGGACTATGGGAGGCTGTACGAAAGGCCTTGATAAAAATCAGGGTACATGGTATCCACTGCCCTCTTCTTGGTCACAGTGCCATTCACCTCATCTTAGAAAGCAAGGAAGTTAGGCAGACATGATTTGCCCTTAGTAAACTATTATCACTGCTCCAAATTGCCTTCTTGTCTCATGTTTTAAGAAATAGCTTCTAAGAGGATTTACTTCATAACCTTCCCAGGAAATAAGGTGAGACTGACCAATGTGTAGGTCTCTGAATCCCCCTTCTTGCTCTTTTTTGAAGATGGATAGGATATCTGCCTTTTTCTAGCCATCAGGATCCTCCAGTGATTGTCATGACAATAGACAGCAATCTCACAGTGATGCAACCAGCTCCATAAACATCAATCCCATAGACTTGTATATGTCCAAAATGGTGGAGTGATCCATAACTCTTTCTCCCTCTACTGTGGGTACTATTTCACTCATACAGACTCTGCTTGGAGGACCCAGGATGCCTGAGAACAAGCTTTACCAGTGAAAACTTAGGCAAAGAAGACAGTGAATATCTCAGCCTTATCACTTGTCATTAGACTTCCTGCCTCACTGAACAATGGCCCTACATTCATTTTAGCCTTCCTTTTGCTACTGAGGAACTTAGAGAAACAGTTCTTGTTACCCTTTACCTCTGTTGGTGGTTTCAAATCCATCCAAGATTTGACTTTTTCCTACATGTGGACGATGTCATCTTATTCCTCCCAAGTAGCCTGTCCCTGCTTTCACCTTCTGTATACTTCCTTTTTGTGTTTAAGGTCAAGTCAGGAGCTCCATGTTCATCAAGGCTAGTCGTCTTCAGTGCTCGCTCAGCTTTCTGCAAATCTAAATCTGCTCTTTTCAAGTCCAGGTTTGTAATTCTGTTGTTAATCTTGCTCATTGCTCTTAGGGTCTTAAACTTCACGGTCTTGCAGTCACTGAAGCCAAGGCTACCCTTGATCTTTACATCATCCAACAGTTCTTGTTTGTGAGTAGTAGATCAAACAGAATAGCTCTTTTAGTCTGTTTATCAATCACCTGCATCACTCACCCTTTTCCCTGTTGCACAGATATAAGGTTTGGGCTAAGCTGGTCCTGTCCTAACACATCTTGTTCTCACCACTGCCCAGGGCACTAAATATACTTGGAGCTGCAGCTCTGCAGGTGGAGCAGGAGCTTTTCCCCTGCTGCCAGAATCCAGGAGCTTCCAGCCTGCCCTGTGCCAACAGCCCCTACACTACCCCAGGATGGGCACCAGTGCACAGATGGGCTTCAGCATACACCGGCAGCACTGCCCACACTTTGTCCATGCTCTAATCAGAATCACTGAACTTCTTTGGAACTACTCTATTTCTGCTTTTATCATTTAGAGACCAGGTAATGAAGCTGAACAGAATTTTCAGAATTTCAATTTCATCAATTTATATAATGGCATTTTAATGTGTTTAGTAGTATTCTCATCTCTTACACAACCTGACACCTTCTTTGCTTTCTGACTGTTGTGCACTGAATTGATGTTTTCACGGGCTATCCACAGTTACACTTACATCTATGTTGTTTCAGCTCACTGAAAGCTGTGAATACCCACAAATCTGCTGTTTCTTAAAATCTTTCCTAGGTGACACTGACTTCAACAATTGTGCTGTAGAATGAAAAGAGTCATCTTAATCACTTGACTGACTTGCTGATCAAACCTATGTGCATGATACCAGTGTGTTCAGCAGGTATCATGCTGAGTTAGGTTTCTGGTATTTCAAAAATATTAGCTTCAGCCATTCCTAAATATGATGTTGTGGTTTGAACTCAGCCGATAGCAAATCGTCATGTGGCCAGTTGTTTACTTCCTGCCCCCCCCGCCCCCCCCCCCCCCCCCCCCCCCCCCCTCCGTGAAATAGGGGAGGGACAAAAGAACTCCGCCCCGCTGATCCAGAAACAGAAATATATGCTGAGTTTTGACATCACATGACATGGAATGCTCCAATGATCGATCAGGACCCAGCTCTTCAGCTGTGCTCCCTCTCAGCCCAAGGAAAGTTAACTCTATCCTGGCTGAAACCAGGACAATCTCCACCCCTTAATTCCATACCATTGACATCATGCTCAGGTTCCAAATACATTCTAAGAAATTACCACCCCTTTTTTCCCAGGTCTCACAGATATCATTCCCTCAGTCTATGGGCCATCTTTCCAAAATGTCTACTGAGTTCATTTAGTCTGTAACTTTGGGTTCAATCTGTCATGGCAGTCTTTAAGGCTGGAGGAATGAGGTGGAGTTGGCTCAGTCGGTGGAGCAGAAGGCTTTGGATGTGCAGGAGGATGTTGTGAGACACGAATTGCAATAACAGGGTTATCTGACAGTTTGATTCATTGGCTATTTTCACCCCAAATCAAATCTCCTTGAGGCATGCATCGGACTTCTCTGTCCTCCTGCATTACGCACAAAGTGCACCCAGGTCCTTGTGATCCCACGCATGGGTTTACCTTTATTCAATGCAGGAGTAACCCAGATGGTCTTCCCCAGCATATTCCTAATGCGCACTACAGGGGCTTTATCTCCATCCACAGTGTGTTGGAGGTTTGATTGAGCAGGGCCAGCTTGTTGGCAGATCCTCTGGTATTGACTAACCAGGTGGCTTTTGCTAAATGCACGTCCCAGTATTTGAAAGTTCCACCACCCATTGCTCTCAGTGTAGTTTTTAGCAACCCATTGGATCGCTCAATTTTCCCAGAGGCTGGTGCATGGTAGGGAATGTGATATATCCACTCAATGCCATGTTCTTTGGCCCAAGTGTCTATGAGGTTGTTTCGGAAATGTGTCCCATTATCTGACTCAATCCCTTCTGGCGTGCCATGCTGCCACAAGACTTTCTTCTCAAGGCCTAAAATGATGTTCCGAGCAGTGGCATGGGGCGCAGCATAAGTTTCCAGCGAACAGGTGGCTCCTTCCACCATTGTAAGCACATAGTGTTTGCCATGCTGAGTTCGTGGGAGCGTGATATAATCAATCTGCCAGGCCTCCCCATATTTATATTTTGACCATTGTCCTCCATACCAAATGGGCTTTAACCGTTTGGCTTTCTTGATTGTAGCACATGTCTCTCATTCATGGATTACCTGTGCAATAGCAGCCATACTTCAGTCCACCCCTCGGTCATGAGCCCATCTATATGTTGCATCTCTTCCCTGATGGCCTGAGGAGTCATGGGCCCAGTGAGCCTGAAATTGTTCACCCTTATGTTGCCAGTCCAGATCTACTTGAGCCACCTTAATCTTAGCAGCCTGATCTGCCTGTTGGTTGTTCTGATGTTCTTCAGTGGCCCAGCTCTTGGGTACATGAGTTCTACACGGCGTACTTTCACAACCAGATTCTCTACCTGAGCAGCAATATCTTGTGTAATTCAGCGGCCCAGATGGGTTTGCCTCTGCACTGCCAGTTGCTCCATTTCCACTGCTGTAACCACCCCCACAGCGCATTTGCCACCATCCATGAGTCAGTATAGAGGTAGAGCACTGGCCACCTTTCTCACTCAGCGATATCTAAGGCCAGCTGGGTGGCTTTTACCTCTGTGAACTGACTTGATTCACCTTCTTCAGCAGCTTCAGTGACCCGTCGTGTGGGGCTCCACACAGCTGCCTTCCACCTTTGATGTTTCCCCACAATGCGACAGGACCCGTCAGTAGACAGGGCATGTCGCTTCTCATTATCCAGTGGTTTATTATATGGTGGGGCCTCCTGAGCAGGCGTTACCTCTTTACCTATCTCTGGTGCCATTCCAAAATTTTTGCCTTCTGGCCAATTCGTAATCACTTCCAGTACTCCTAGACAGCTGGGACTCCCTATTCAAGCCCGTTGTGTGATTAATGTGATCTGTTTACTCTGTGTGGCATTGGCTGCATGGTGTGTGGAGATGACACTCCCTTTGAACATCCAGTCCAGCACTGGTAGTCAGGGAGCCAGGAGGAGCTGTGCTTCAGTCCCAATCACCTCTGAAGCAGCTTGGACCCCTTCGTATGCTGCCAGTATCAACTTTTTGGTCGGAGTATATCAGTCTTCTGATCCTCTGATTCCCTGACTCCAAAACCCCAGGGGTCGACCCTGAGTCTCCCCTGGTGCTCTCTGCCAGAGACTCCAGGTAGGGTCATTCTTCCTGGCTGCAGTGTAGAACACATTTTTAACATCTTGACATGTACAAACCCGCCCAAGAGTTACTGCAGGGACCATTTCCTGTTTAATTTGTTCAAAAGCTTGTTGTTGCTCTGGGCCCCATGTATTATCATTCTTTTTCTGGGTCACTTGATAGAGAGGGCTGACAATCTGACTGTAATTTGGAATGTTCAGTCTCCAGAAAACCACAACATCTAGAAAGCTTGCGTCTCCTTTCTGTTAGTTGGTGGGGACATAGCTGTTATTTTATTAATCACCTCCAATGGAATCTGACGATGTCCATTTTGCCATTTTACTCCTAAAAGCTGAATCTCTTGTGCAGGTCCCTTGACTTTACCACGCTTTATGACAAAACTGGCTCTCAGAAGGATTTGGATTATTTTCTCCCCTTTCTCAAAAATTTCTTCTGCTGTATTACCCCATATAATGATGTCATCAATGTACTGTAAATGTTCCGGGGCTTCACCCTGTTCCAGTGCAGTCTGGATCAGTCCATGGCAAATGGTGGGGCTGTGTTTCCGCCCCTGGGGCAGTCGATTCCAGGTCTATAGGATACCCCTCCAGGTAAAAGCAAACTGTGGCCTGCATTCTGCTGCCAGAGGGATGAAGAAAAAATGCGCTAGCAATATCAATCGTGGCATACCACTTGGCTGCCTTCGACTCTAGTTCATACTGAAGTTCTAGCATGTCTGGCACAGCAGCACTCAGCGGTGGTGTGACTTCATTTAGGCCACCATAGTCTACTGTTAATTTCCACTCTCCATCAGACTTTCGCACTGGCCATATAGGGCTGTTAAAGGGGGAACACGTCTTGCTGATGACTCCTTGGTTCTCTAGCTGACAAATCAGTTTATGGATAGGGATTACAGAGTCTCGACTGGTGCCATATTGCTGTTGTAGTGGCAATTGGCACCTGTTGTTCTTTGACCTTCAGCAATCCCACAACAGAAGTATCCTCTGAGAGACCAGGTAACACAGTCAGCTGATTAATTTCTTCTGTTTCCAAGGCAGCTATACCAAAAGCCCACTGATACCCTTTTGGGTCCTTGAAATAACCTCTCCTGAGATAATCTATGCCAAGAATACATAGAGCTTCTGGGCCAGTCACAATGGGGTGTTTTTCCCACTCTTTTCCACTTAGGCTCACCTTGGCCTCCAACACAGCCAACTGTTGAGACCCCCCTGTCACTCCTGAAATACAAATGGGTTCTGCTCCTTTGAAATTTGACAGCATTATGGTGCATTGAGCATCATTTTTGTTGTGGACTTTGTAGTGGCTGCAGTTTCTGTTACTTTGTTAACAGATCCAGAGCCCTTCTCTTCCTCTTGAGGGTGCTGAACAGTGTTTAATAGCACTCGGTAAGCGTGGGCTATGCCCCAGCATGTTGCAGTGAGCTGTGCCTCTCTGGAATTACCCGGGTGACAACATACTTTTTCCAAATATTTCCCTAGTTCTTCAGGATTCTGCACCTGTGCAGGAGTGAGGTTCCAATACACCAGAGGTGCCCACTGTTCTAGGTACTTGCCCATGCTACTCCACACCCCCAGCCACTCATAATTCTCCAATCTTAGGGTAGGTTTCCAGGCGGTACTCTTAAATAGTTGCTTAACCCTGAACAAAACCAGAACCACATTCAGGCACACTCTAGTTTCTAGCAGTAAGACGACCATGTTAATATCAACATTCCAAAGATATCTGAAATTCCTGAATTCCTCAAACACAATTGTAAATAGCACCAGGGCTGATGACAGCACCCTGTCATAGATGAGCATCACATAGTACAGCAAAAGCAAAATCTTAACCCACCTCTCACGGACTGTGAGCAACAGCATGGGAAATACATGTTGCAAATAAGGTGATAAAATCTTAAGGAGCCAAGCAGTCAACATTATTACCCATTCTGCCATTATCTCAAACCTTGTGCTCCACTTTGGGCGCCAAAAGCTGTTGTGGTTTGAACTCAGCCGGCCGCAAATCACCCCACGTGGCCAGTTGTTTGAAATACTGTGTTAGATTTCAAACAAAGGAGGTTAGGGTAAAAGTTACACTTGTGAAAGGGAAATGCACAATGTCTTACATTTTGGCTACATTTCACTGAAGTCTCTTTTCAACTATGTGAAAATTGAACAGCCATTAAAACCATTTTTGAGTGACTTCTGCCTTCCTTAGTTTTCAATTTATTTCCAGATCAGCAACTGTATCTTCTTCTCTCTCAACAGTCAGGTTAAAATCTCTGATATAATTTTGTTGACTTGAAGTACTTTCTTTGCTCACTGTACAAGTGGAAGTAAGGTTGGTCTGGTGTAGAGTGTATGTATTGGTGTATAGGCACACATACTTCATAAAACACAAACTGACATAGACATTTAATATTGGGGGGGAAAAAACCCACATGTATTGTGACTATATGAAAAATATGTACTATTATATAATCTCTCTATTATAGTTCTTCTCCTGCAGGTGCTCTCCCTATAGCCTATTAAAGAATGGCAACTTATTTGCAACCATTTTCTCTATCATCTTCAAGGTGATTTCCAGATTTGGCATAATACTTTTACAGTACTTAAGTTTAAAAACAAAAACTCAAAACCTTCAATGGGGAGTGCAGTATGAAATTTAACTAGTCTAAGTTAGAAACGGTACAAGAACATCAGCACCAAGGCAGCCATTTTTTAAAATATATATTCTGTTTTATCCAAAGTTTTAATACTCTTCATTGGTATTCTAAGAAACAGGAATTCTGAGAAAAGGATTGATATTTTATTAAGAAAATTAGTAGAAAAAATAAAAAGCTTTATAAGAACAGTAGTGCTGAAAAGTATAATGTGACAAAATAATAGGGACCTGACACTCTAAAGATTCCACCACAACATAAATTCTAATCAGTATAGATCGCTATTTGAAGGCGGGGAGGGAGGGGAAGAAAAGAAAAAAAATAATTTATACCTTCAGAAGCATATTTTTAGAACTCTCATTTTTTTAATGAGAGAAAAATAGGTCTTTCAATTTGAAAACAATGTCACATGTTGAACACCAGGCAAAATTCTGGTTGTATTATATACAAGACCAAATACTGATAACTGTAAAAAGTCAAAATTTGATCTAATCTTTCTAGAATAATTAATTTAAGAACAATAATAGTGTACATTAGTCTTTTTATTACAGTCTTATGCATACTAGTGTTGTGGGTAAAGGAAGGTGAGTCTACCCAGGGGAATAGACTGTAAGTACTGTATTGATGCCAAATTGAAAACCTTCTAGCAAATTGTTCCTTTACTTGCCATTATAATTAGGGCAGAAAAGAGTGGGGAGAACATATACAAAAGAGGAATTGATATCCTTCTATATCCCTTAACAGACAGTATTCCTCTTTTAGGCCTTTCCTCTTCCCCCAGATGGGAGCTGTCTTAGAGTCTCATATCATATTGAAGAATTGCATCATTGAAGTAGAATAGCATTCTCAGACATACTGCATAGTTTTCACCTAGTGTTTGTATTCGCTTACGTGAGTTCTGGTACTGTGCTAGGGATCTATTTTTTAGCTTAGGGATCCCAATTCAACATTTAGTTCTCTCTGTTAGCCTTGATGAGCCCAACAGTGTAAAACAATTACATTTTGAGATAATGCTGGATTTCTACTGAGTCAGTGAGGTAGGCTATCTCCTTACATACAGAACCATTATCAACAGTAGCATTGTACACCTTAGCTGGAATATGTGAATAACTTTTGAGAAAAATTTGAGAACAGTTGTCTGTCTCGAAAGATAAGAGTAAACTTCATGGCAGTTAGCACACTGTTTTGGAGAAGAGCACTCTTCAGGAATCAATTTCTCAACAAGGCTTAATAAGTAAATTGTCTCTTACACAGACACCTCAGACCTCCCATCCACCATGTCTGTCTGATGAACCAGCAGAGGAGATGGTCAGACTTTTGTAGTCTTCTGTACTTGCTCTGATTCAGATAATTCTCAGGTCTTCCACAGAGACTTGATTAATTTCAGTGGAAAGAACTGAATGTGTCACGGCAGATTAATGGGTAATGTAGTCAAGGAATTTTCCAGGAGGGGGAAGCTGTGGCAGTCAGTAAGGAGGAAGAGAGGGAATTAAATCACTCTTTTATGTATTCTAAGCCCTGAGCTACAGAGCAAGAATGAGGATTGGCAGATTCTCCCCCACATTTTGAAAGAAATGAATATTTTTGAGAAATGGATTAACTTAAATAAGATAGGTCAGTCTCTGGTTTCAGTGATTTTAGACACAAACTGTTCCCTTGAAGGCCTGAATGGTTACTCTTCTTGTATATGCTCAGAGCTGCTGGAAAATTGAACATGCTGTTGATCTTAAGTAATTAGATAGTAACACGAATTTCTGTTAAGTTACTTGATTTCAACTGAT
This sequence comes from Strix aluco, assembly GCF_031877795.1. Taxonomy (NCBI): domain Eukaryota; kingdom Metazoa; phylum Chordata; class Aves; order Strigiformes; family Strigidae; genus Strix; species Strix aluco. The sequence continues at coordinate 42,504,570 of NC_133934.1, read as the reverse complement.
AGCAATCATATAAAATTGATACACACTAACTTTGTAACTGAGAATGTGGGTTGAAAGAATTAATTTCCTTTAAAACAGTATCATAAATACCTCTACCTTTCTTGCTATTTTGAACCATTTCAAACCCAAGACATTTCAGAACACAAGTGATGAATTTTCTGCTGATTGTGCTGAGATATAGAAAGTAATAAAACCAGAGAAGAGTCATGTCATCTATAAACCTGAGAAATCTTAAAAATTGTTCAATATGTGAGCCATGAGTATATAAAAATTACATTACTGTGAGTCAAGCATTTTTTAAAAATACAGACCTTTTAAAGCTGGCAGAATCACTGCATAACTCTGTCTTCATGCTGACATTTTTTTTGTTCACTAATTGTACGTGATTCAGAACTTCTCTATAGATGTGTCTGATCTAAATCAGAGGACACAGAGAGGACTGATTATACCGCTGCCAACAACATTTAATTCCAGAATCTAATCATCCTTATAAAAAATACCTGCCCAATGTCATAGAATCATGAATATCCTGAGTTGGAGAGCGCTCATAAGGATCATGGAGTCCAACTCTCTGCTCCTCGCAGGACTACCTAAAAAATCATATGACTAAGAGCATCGTTCAGTCACTCTTTGAACTCAGATGGGCTTGGTGCCATGACCGCTTCCCTGGGGAGCCTCTTCAAGTGACCAACTGCCCAACAATTTTCCTAACGTCCAATCTGAACTTCCCCTGACACAACTTCATACCATCTCCATTTAATTTTTTCCGATTTTAACATCCAGCCATTGGTTCCTGTTTCCTACACTTTATTTAAAGAGCTTTTGTTTCTCAGCTGATTTTTTTTTTACCCTGTGAAGCTGTATAAATACTATAACTAAAGTAATCTCTCAGTATTCTTTGAGAGGTAAAGCAAACTTATTTCAATTACTACACAAAACAGGTTTTTAGCTATCTTTTGCATAGATAACTTTTTTCATCTCCTCTTAAATGTTGACTGCAGTTTTGTATTGTCTGCTAGTATTCATCTCACCACTACAGCAGACATCTACAATATCATATCCATACTCCAGCTCACCAGTTAGACATTGTCCTAGATTGCTGTATTGGTTGAACCCTCTCCTAATGGTGCTCCATTAATGCTTTGTTCTGAAAAAAAAGTGTGAGATTTTATTTCTCTAGGCAGAATTTAGAAGCAAATTGCAATTCCTTTGTGAACTTCATGTTTAGCATTTTCATCCCTGTATATGTTATCCTTTCTGTGCATCAAATTATTTTATTCTCGAGAACCTCAGTTTGCAACAGATGACATAGTTATGACAGTGTGCTGAAGGCTAGATAGAAGCTATCAACACAGTCCCTTCTGCCCTTCCATTTGGATGTGTTTTAAGGTAATGTATAGTCTGGAGATACCACTCCTGAGCTGCTGTAGCCTCCATTTCCCACTGAACTCTTAGGAATGGAAAGAGACGCAACACTAAAACCAAACTGTTAAAATATTTACAGTCTCCATTTCTGTTAAAATCCATCTGTGCAGTCCATCTATGATAAGAAACCTCCATCTCCCTAGGCTGGTAGCTTTTAAATTCTAGAACATAATATTTCACAATAGAGTTAATGGTGTATCAGCTAAACAAATGTATACCAGCCTTGAGATTAAAATAAATTCTTTAAGTATAATATGACAGTAGTTTGGTTATAAAAAATTCCACTGTGTATTGCTACTCTGTTGTCTTTTGCAGAGTATGCTTTTTGAGAAACATTTATTTTTCAAAACTTGAATGGACAGCTCAGGTAAATTTGACTACGTACTCTGAAAATGGTTAGCTTTTCTTAAAAGAACATTAACAAAAACATAATCAGCTATTCACTACCGAACTGTGGATAACGCCTGTCTCATGTCAACCCTTACAATAAGAGTTTGGAGATTTGAGAGGCAAATACGTTATGTCACAGAATAGTTTTTGCATATTGCACCTGACTGCAAGCATGTTGCTATAGAGGTACTGCTAAAACTGGGTCTTTAGCATTCACCGTTGCTTAGAAAAATAACTTTGAAGTCTTTGTAGGTAATTTACAGGAAAACAATGCATTTCACAGGTTCCATATCTTGCTCCCATACAATAACGTTGAAACTATTCCCAGCTAGCAATAATATTACATTATCAGATCTGAGGACATCCTATTGCAAGTTGAGCTAGGGCCAGGCTGCCCAAGATGGTATTTCTGGAAGCCAGATAAAATCATAGAATTATTTAGTCTGGAAAAGACCTTTAAGATCCCTGAGTCCAAACATTAACTTAATGCTGTCCAGTCCACCACTAAACCATGTCCCTAAGTGCCACATCTACAGGTCTTTTAAATGCTTCTAGGGATGGTGACTCAACTGCTTCCCTGGGCAGCCCGTTGCAATGCTTGACAACACTTTGGGTGAAGAAATTTTACCTAGTATCCCATCTAAACCTTCCCCAGCACAACTTGAGGCCATTTTCTCTTGTCTTGTTGCTTGTTACTTGGGAGAAGAGTCCAACACCCACCTCACTACAACCTCCTTTCAGGTAGTTGTAGGGATCAGTAAGGTCTTCCCTCAGCCTCCTTTTCTCCAGGCTAAACAACCCAGTTCCCTCAAGACATTCCTCCCAGGACTTGCTCTCTAGACCCTTCACCAGTTTTGTTGCCCTTCCTTGGACACACTCCAGCACATCAATGTCTTTCTTGTAGTGAGGGGCCCAAAACTGAACATAAGATTTGAAGTGTGACCGCACCAGTGCTGAGTACAGGGGGACAATCACTTCACTAGTCCCGCTGGCCACACTGTTTCTGATACAAGCCATAATTCTATTGGCCTTCTTGACCACCTGAGCACACTGCTGGCTCATATTCAGCTGGCCATTGACCAATATCCCCAGGTCCTTTTCTGCCGAGCAACTTTCCAGCCACTCTTCCCCAAGTCTATAGTGTTGCATGGAGCTGTTGTAACCCAAGTGCAGGACCCGGCACTTGGCCTTGTTGAACCTCATACAATTGGCCTCGGTCCATTAATTCAGCCTGTCCAGATCCCTCTCTAGAGCCTTCCTATCCTCAAACAGATCAACACTGCCACCCAACTTGGTGTTGTATGTTGCCCAGATCCTCCTCCCAGTCCTTCTTGTAATGGGCACCACATTTGCTAACTTCCAATCAACTGGGACCTCCCTGGTTAGCCAGGACTGCTGATAAATAATGGAAAGTGGCTTGGTTAGAATTTCCACCAGCTTCCTCAGCACCCTTGGGTGGATCCCATCCGTTCCTATAGACTTGTGTTTGTCTAAGTGTTGTAACAGGTCACTAACCATTTTCCTTTGGATTATGGGGGCTTCATTCTGCTCCCCATCCCTGTCTTCTAGCTCAGGGGGCTGGGTACCCAGAGAACAACTAGTCTTCCTATTAAAGACTGAGGCAAAAAAAGCATGAAGTACCTCAGCCTTTTCCTCATCCTTTGTCATTGTGTTTCCCCCTACATCCAATAAAATATGGATATTCCCCTTAGCCCTCCTTTGTTGCTAATATATTTATAGAAACATTTTTATTGCCTTTTATGGCAGTAGCCAGATTAAGTTTAAATTGGGCTTTGGCCCTTTTAATTTTCTCCCTGCATAACCTCAAGACATCCATGTAGTCCTCCTGAGTTACCTGCCCCTTCTTCCGAAGGTCATAAACTCTCTTTTTTTTTCCCCTGAGTTCCAACCAAAGCTCTCTGTTGATCCAGGCTGGCTTTCTTCCCTGTCAACTGGTCTTTCAGCATATGGGGACAGCTTGCTTCTGCATCTTTAAAATTTTCTTCTTGAAGAAGGTCCAGCTTTCCTGGACTCCTTTGCCCTTCAGGACTGCCTCCCAAGGGACTCTGTCAACCAGCCTCCTAAACAGGCCAAAGTCAGTCCTCTGGAATTCCAAGGTGGCAGTCCTACTGATCCCACTCCTTACTTCTCCAAGAATTGAAAACACTATAATTTTGTGATCCCTGTACCCAGGATGGCCTCCAACCATCACATCACCCACAAGTGCTTTTTTGTTTGCAAAAAACAGCAGGGTGCCTTCCCTAGTTGGCTCACTCACCATCTGTGTCAGGAAGTTATCTTCCACACACTCCAGAACTCCTAAACTATTTGTCCTCTGCTGTATTGTATTTTCAGCAGACATCTGGTAAGTTGAAGTTGCCCTTGTTACCCTTGTGTCTTTGCTGCTGCATGGATCTCCATCCCCTACCTCCACTGGGACAGCAGACTGAAGGACCTCGCTAGCACACATCCCTCAAACATTAGCATGCCGCCCTCAGGCTTATCTCTAGTGAGCCTGATTTTATCCCTTTCCCCCTTTAAATCTAGTTTAAAGCTCTTTCAATGAGCCCTGCTAACTTCTGTGCAAAGATCCTTTTCCTGCTTTGAGACAGATGTACCCCATCTGTTGCCAGCAGGCCTGGCATCATTTAAACCAACCCATGATCAAAAACCCCAAAATTCTGCTGCTGACATCAGGCTTGGAGCCAGGTATTGATCTGCTGGCTCTTCCTGTTTCTTCCCTCATCATTCCCTGCAGCTGGAAGGATAGAGGACAACACTACTTGTGCTCCTGATTCCTCAACCAGTCATCCCAAAGCTCTGAAGTCTCTCGTGATTGCTCTTGGACTTCTTGGTGCAACTTCATTGCCTCTCTGAAAAATCAATATTGGCTAATAATCTGAGGGTTGTACCAGGGCAGGAAGCTTTCTATTCACATCTTTAACTGTGACCCACGGAAGGAGGCTTCCCTAAGAAGGGGGCCTGGTCTGCATGTTGGGCCTTCTGTTCACTTCAGAAGGGAGTTTCCTATGACAAAGATCTGTCTTTTTTACTTTATGGAAGCAGTTTTGATGCAGGATGTAGGCTGACTTAACCTCAGTGACACCTCCAAGCTAGATGAGCCACACCTACCACTGTGATCTTTTTTACTATAAGTATATAAACGCATCTTATGGCAGGACTAAAGGAATAGCGTATGTGTGGGATTCACCTTGACAGGCCATCTGAGGAGTTCACTTATTTGTTCTACTTTCTACTGTTTCTTTTAGTTTATTGATGTCATACAGCTGTCAGTTTCAAAAAATCTGGTTTGATTTGTACAGCGATTAACTGGAACAATTTGAAACAAATTCAGTATGTTGCTTGAGAACATGCTGTTAGGAGCCTGGCAGCACTTTTGTCTCCAGGGCAAGCAAAAGTTTTAAGCAGTGCAGACATATGTGGTTTGTTCATCAGTGTTTAGCATGCCAGGGCTTAACTCTCTGCCCAGGAGAGTTTGGTGCTCTTATTCGTCTGCTCTCATTACAACTGTTATATCCAGGGATTAAATATCAGTGGTACAATATTATGGAAAAGAGACAGATTTTGGCAATTATGGGACATAATAAAGACTAACAATGCGGCATATTTATAGAAGTCATAAGTAATTGTACAAATAAAGCTATATTAAATCTACTATTTGCCTTGAGTCTGTCATTGTGATTGCCTCCTTAACTTAGATTTGTTTTTTAAAAATGTAAACTCGTAGGGCTGGAAAAGAATTTTTGAAAAGGTGTTTCTGGAGAACATTTTTTATCGCCATATTTGCATTGAAATTTTGCTATGCTTTTTTTTAAAAAAACATGTAGAACGTATTCAGGTAGTACAATCCTGAAGTCTGTTCCTAAGCTTTATTCAGGTAAACTCAAGTGAGTTTCAAAACATCAGATAAAAAAGTGAATTTGTATTGTCTAAATAGTACAGGCTTTGGATCATAGAATTTTGCAGAGTAGTAAAGAATCAGTCCACAATCAGAAACACCAGTTCTAGCCAACTGTCAGTTAGTAGTAACCTTCAGTGTGAGAAATGAATTTTACTTATTACATTAGCCTTTGCCTAGAGGATTTCTGATGTGTGTTGATGTCAAACACCTTTTCAAAAGTGACTGTCAAGAGATATAAATATTTTCGAGAGATTGACTTGGGGGAGAAAATGTACAGATAATAAGCAAGTCAGAAACATATAATTTTTATTTTCATATGAATGGCCTGAAATTGGTGACTTGCCCTCCCTGGGAAATCAAAAGGGATCATAAGATTTAGTGAGTGGGAAATATAGAGTGCTTTTTTGCCTCAAGTGATGCTGGAACTTTTGGGGTCTTGGGGCAATGATGTAAGTGGGCATAGTGGTCTTTACATTTGTTCCTTAGCAGGGACACTTGATAACACATTTCCTGAGAGTTGAAACACTTTATTGGAAGATTCGTATCCAAAATCTTATCTCAGGGTTTCTGAAAGTTAAGATATTTGAAACATTGATAAAGGCTGATGAGGTTAATGTAAGATGAGGGCCTAGGAGAGATCAACAAGATTAAAGATTTCAGACAACTTGTGACAAATTTTACAGAGAAGATTTCTCTTTCATTTCACCTAGTAAAGCTCTAAGAGTGAAGCAATGCTCCAAAGGAATTTTTCCTTATGAGCTTCTACATGAGCAGCCCATGCTTACACACAATACCCTTTAAAATGTACTGCTTGACAACCACTTTAAAAGTCCTTTTCCATTTACATTATTGAATTTCATTTATAAGGCATATAAAGAACTAAAATGATGACCATATCTCCAGCATTTGTGAATTAACTGTGGAACACCAGGATCTGGTGGCTCCTGTCAGTGTAGTTAAAAGTAACTGTGTTTCTGTTGGTCCCATCTGTTAATGTGAAACAAATGTTATTTGTTCTTTTTTCCTGTTTCTGTCTTCTAATGTGTATCTCAAAGGAGAATCCTGCTTTTTCTTTTTTTCTGTTTATGAGAGCCTGGAATGTCTCCATTAAGTATTCTCATGATAACAGGGAAGATAAGCAACCAGGTATTTGCTATGTTTATAGGACTCCGGCAAACAATTTTTACAGTGGAGCAGCCCCAGCTTATAATGATGATAGCCCTTAAGTGGGATCATCACATGCATTTGACTGTTGAATACTTGATGATATGTGTAATATATTTGTTTGCAAATTGTTCTCATGTAAATTAGCTTGAGATAAAACTTGCACTTATCACTAAACCACAAGGGCCAGATTCTATCATTTTTACTAAATCATCTCGCATAGTTATTATAATGATGAATAATTGAGATCAGGAGCAGTACAGGCTTTGGGGAATTTGGTCTTTAACAAAGTCTGGAAACAAATGGGTTTCATAAATATTTTATGGAAAAACCTGAATGCCATCATGGTCCTCAAAATAACACCTAGGGAAAAAAGATAATCTGTAATTCAGATCTCTCTTTTATACATTTTCTGCTTTTCAAATTGTCTTCTATATTTTTCACATGAAATTGTAAAGTGCAATCAAATTTGGAAGTTCTCAGCTTCATTGAGGTGTATGAAATTGCTTTATATTTCCAAATGTTGCCTTCCAGTGTTTAGGTGCTTTACCATAAGCATTTGCATCTGAAAACTGATGGTAAATGAAGGTGAAACAAACTCTGGTATAAGCAAGTATGTTGATTGCTCTGGCTCTTCAAGTTGATTTTAATGTTTGTTACAAGCAAGGTAGACTAAAATTCCTCTTAGAGTGCTTGACATGCTTGAGTTTCATTCTTATTCCAGTTCTTCTTTCATATGGCTTTGGTAGAAACCAGGGAGACTTCCCTAAAAAGTGGGTCCGGTCTGCATATTGGGCCTTCTGTTCCTGTCAGCAGGGAGTCTCCTTTGACAGTGACCTGTCTTGTTTATGGAAGCAGTTTTGACATGGGGCGTAAGCTGACTTAGCCTCGGTGACATATCCAAGCTAGATGAACCACCATCTATTGTTCAGTTCCACTTGCAGAGCCTCATACCTATTATGCAAGGGCACCTGGGAAGGTGGGCTAGTGACAGAGGAGATGTGGCTGCTGCACTGGGCAGGAGCTTGTCAGCATTGCCTCCTATCCCTTAAGTCACTGTGTTCAGACAGACAGAGAGAGGATAGGGAATCACAGAATCCTCCATGTCATGTATCCTGTCTGCCTCTTGGGCCTGTCTCAGGGAAGGCAAGGGTGCTATTCCAGTAGTCTCTCTCTCTGATACTCCCTGATACTCCTCAAACTGCTCACCTCCTCTTGGATGTCTGTCACTAAGCAGAGTTCCTCTCCCTGGGTGCACCTCCCACAGGTGTGCTCTCTCCTGGTCTCTGGTACTGGCATAAGAGCAGGGCCCACCCTGCAGCCTGACATCGGGGTGGCAGCATGTTCCCACTGGAGAGCTCCGTCTGGGAAGCTGTATCAGTCATGGTGGGTGCAGAGCTTAGAGGTTATGGCTTTCTGCTCGGTGGATACCACTGCTCCCTGGTTGAGCTAGCAGAGCTTCAGCACCCTTCCTGTGTGCCCTTCTGTGTAACTGCTAAGCCATGCCCTCGCTAACACTCCATGCCAAGGGTTTCTTTTGTATATGGTGGTGGGTCTTGGCTGCCATTGCTTCCTTTGTACTGAGCACTGGTGAGGCCACACCTCAAATCCTGTGTTCAGTTTTGGGCCCCTCACTACAAGAAAGACATTGAGGTGCTGGAGTGTGTCCAAAGAAGGGCAACAAAGCTGGTGAAGGGTCTAGAGAACAAGTCCTGTGGGGAGTGTCTGAGGGAACTGGGGTTGTTTAGTCTGGAGAAAAGAAGGCTGAAAGGAGGTTGTAGTGAGGTCGTGTCAGTCTCTTCTCCCAAGTAACAAGTGAGAGGACAAGAGGAAATGGTCTCAGGTTGTGCCAGGGGAGGTTTAGATGGGATATTAGGTACAATTTTTTCACCCAAAGTGTTGTCAAGCATTGGAACAGGCTACCCAGGGAAGTGGTTGTGTCACCATCCCTGGAGGTATTTAAAAGACCTGTAGATGTGGCACTTAGGGACATGGTTTAGTGATGTACTGGGCAGTGCTATGTTAATGTTTAGACTTAATGATCTTAAAGGTCTTTTCCAACATAAACGATTCTATGATTCTATGATCACTTCCTTAGTCCAGCTGGCCACACTGTTTCTGATACAAGCCAGGACCTTGCCCCTCTTCTGACTGTGCCGGCTATGGTAAGTAAATGATGATTATATCAGATATCCAGCTTTAGGTTGACGCTTTGCTTGTTCTTCAATGGCTAGCAGTGTTATGGCTTTACTGTGTAGTAAGGACAACTAATTGTGCTAGAGTATGCCTGCAGTAGTATGTTACAGAACTTAGTTATAGCTGCCAATGTGCTCTGGTATTATGAAGCAGTATCTACTCAAAGTACCTTCGTTTGTATCCTCTTCTGTGACTTTATGTGTTGTATTCTTTCCTTGTACATCCATGCATCTTATGGCATTATTCAGCCTAATGTTCATTAATCTCCTGAAAAAAAATTAAGGCAAAAGAATTCAAGAAGAAAGGAAGTACATGGTTTCAGCAATGGTAAGTCACTAAGGTCTCCACTTCCTTGGTAAATTTGAGACTAACAAGCACATCTCCCTTTCCTTCTTTGTTGACAGTTCTTCACAAATGGAGAAATGTTCAGGGCTGCTATTTCCTCTCTGTTGCAAATTCTCAGGGGTGCATGCTTGGTACTTGCCCAGTCCTAGAATAAATGTCTTCTCTGTCCTTGTTGGCATAAGGATTTATATTGATAACCTTCATCATCTTGAATGATGTAGCAGTTGCTTGTAACTCAAAATGTTTAATTTACAGTTTTGTTTGATTTATTGGTTGTAATTTGTGAGCATTTTTTCATGTGTATCCATTAGGTAAAATCTGACAAATGGATCCTATTGTGTATCTTTTTTTCTGCTTGGATTAGAATATTTTAGAAACCAAAATGGCATTACATACACAAACATAAATTTGAAATTCTCTTTTTAATATCACTATTTGATAAAGATGGTGAATTTGCTTTGCAGAGTTTCTGCTAGAGCTTAGCCAGTCTTTTAACCTGAGAGAATATATGGCTTGTCCTACTAGAGCCTTGCATGTGCTTGGCCACTGCTCAAAGCTGAGGGAAAAGTTGGAGAAACCCCTGGTGAGAATATTCTTGGAAGGATATTTTATTTTCTACAATTTTCTGTAGCTTTCCCTGGGGTGAATAATCTTTGCAGGAATAGGTTTTCTCCTCCATTTTCTTTTAATAGCTTATGTATTAATACAGCTTTTAATGTATTAATACAGCTTTTGAAAAACCTGACAATGATATTCTATTTAAAATAATAATAAAAAGTCTTATAACTTGAAATAGGAATACTTTTCTTTGACAAATGAAAGGGTTTTGCTTAAACAGATGCCATACATATTGAGTTGGAAACAATCCAGACAGGAGATTGACTGCTCAAAATAATTGTAGTCCACTAGGATATGATTAATTAAGTTTTTCAACAAAATTTTAGGCTGGGTGGAGACATTTGAGCTTTATCTCCCTCCTGTTTTGCCATTTTCAAGACAAAAGTCAGATTTTTCCATGATGAAATTACTATAGTTGGAAGACTTTGTGCTGGTGCTATGCCCTGCCCACACAGCAGAGGATCCTGAAAGCATATTAAGCAATCTGTCTGCCCTCAATCTGACCACCCTCATCTATCATTTTTACACCAATGAGTATATTACTCTGAAAACAGCTTGATCCTTCTCATTCACTTGAAAACCACTGTAATATCACTGTTCTCACGGAATATTGTTATGGCTTAAGAATTCTTGTCAGCCATAAGTATATCATAGTGAGACCATGGAACACTCAGATTTCTTGATATGTTTAAGATACAATAAGCTCTGTTACCCAAATTGAAATAAAAACAAAGGGGTTTGGTGGTTGGTTTTTTCCCCATAATTAATACTTACTATCCCAGTAGATGTAAATTACTACTGTTTCACTGACTTGGATTGTGTTCTACTAATTCACAACAGCTGGGAAGCTTCTTCAAGATATCAGGAATAGTAGAGGATATCCATTGCATCTTAGAAATTGCAGTTGATTGTGACCTGTTACAACTCATGTAATTAATAAACGCAATAAATATGTTGCTCTGAATAAAAATGATAAAATGTTATTTAAGGTGTCTTCATAAAAACTTACAGTAATTAATACACCAGGGACTTGAAATGAGATGGAAATGGATAGCATACAAAATAAAGCAGCTGTCTGCTAAATCCCCATCACAAGATAGGATACTAATGTAATGGGCGGAGCAGCAAGGCAGATCCATACAATATTGGATAAAACAAGACCACTTTGTGAAAAGGACAATGAGTAAGGATACATTCTCGTTTGAGGAAGACTGTAAGTCACACACATTCATACAAAATAGAATGTCTAATAGTTCTTCTGTGTAGGATTTTTGTCTTCATTCCTGTCTATAACTGAAATTTTTGATCCTGTTGTACTTTAGTTTCTTGGCATTGGTGCAGACACATTTTTATCTAAAAAATGGTTGCTCTTCAGGAGGAAGTTTTAATGGACACATCAGTGAGACTGGATAAAGTGAAATCAGGGAAGCAGGCATGGCCATTATAAAGTGGTAAAACTTATTCTACTGATCAATCATTATTAAACACCTTCTTAATGTGGAAATGTTTGGGGTTTCCTTTTTCATCTGTGTCACTCAGTGTGTATACGCTTTGCAGAATTTTTGTTTTCCTGGTCTTTGCACTCAAACATCTTCATCAGTGCTCATAATGCTGATTCATCATTTTAGGGTTGAGGCAGAGCTATGCGTGGGGACGTGTGAACTGAGTTTTGCCTCTTTGTTTATTGTAAGGTTTGTTAGACCTTGATAAAGGTGAGTGGAAGTAAAGAGCCTCAGTACACAGCAGTACTGAGTTGTAAGACTAGATGCCTAAGCAAAATTGCAGGTGCCTTCAGTGTTTCAGAATCAATCAGTTCAGTAGGAATTTGGCAGCTAATTTAACAAGGACTCTCCTGAAGTCTCATTTGAAAAAGTCAGGCAAAATTGAAAGACAGTGAAATAATAGGAATATGATGGCCTTATTTTTTTTTGTGAAACTAGTGTTGTATTTCTATCCACAAGCAATAAAATGTGTTTCAAAATCTTCCTCTGTCTTTCCCCTCCCCATCCCAGCCTAAAAGGGCAAACTTTCCTAAGTTAGTTATCAGTAGGTGTACTGGTGGATTTGAACTCTAGAAAGATCAAGCATAGTCTTTAAAAGACATACAGGTATCTTTTCTGCTGGACTTGCTGGTCTGTCACACTATTGAACTGAAACCCCAATGACTGACTTTTCACCTGAGCATTGCATTCAGAATTTGAAGATCATTTCCCCCTGGTAGTGAAAATCCAGCAGACAGCTTTATGCCAGTTACTTCTCTGGAAGGCAGTGTCTTTAAGCCTGATTATTCCACATAGGCAAATAGAATCATTCCTGATTCATAGCAGAGTCACTTAGGTGAGGGTGGATGGGCTTGTTTATGAAGAACAAGTCTAAGACTCAATAGATCTGTGTTCATTTACTGGTGCTGTCCTGGGTAACTTAATTTTTCCACCTTTCATTTCCACATTTGTAAAATTATACTACATCCTTCTTGTCTGTTTAGTGTCAAGTTGGAGACGACTATTGTTTGGCCTCAAAATTTTTACTATCATCTTTCTGTGACCAGAATTTGGGCTTGTGGTCTTTTTGGTCTGTACCATCACCTGACTTTTTCATTAGTTTTTCCCCCTGTGATTACTTTTTCCTGTTACAATGGGTATATGATAAACTATGTTGTCTGGCTGAAAAATACTTTTCTTTCATATATTGCTTCAGATGACATACATGAGAGCTAGTTAGTATCAGTACTGCAATGAGCAGAGACTGGTTAAGAATGTTGACTCTTCTTAAACCTGTCATGCTGGTTACCAAAATTGCAAATGATTATCTGCTCCAGAATATTTCTTTGCAAATGGTCTAATGACTGCGTTATTCTGTTTGAAGGAAGCAGCCATCTTCTGTACTATTTCTTCATAAGGAAGTGAAAATCAATGTAGAATGTGTAATTAATTTATGAACTGTCCACTGCACAGGGCGTTTGTCTTGCATTAAATTTTACCTTAATACTGCCTGAGCATTTAAGATACAGGTCACTTGTGCTGTGATTACACTGAGTTTTCCAGAGTGGTGGACTCTATTTCATCAGGCACAATGTTCCTTGCCCTTTTTTTGGAGGATACACGTGTTTTGGATAAAGATAATGGAAGAATATTTGTTAGGACTGCAAAGAACAGAGGCTGTGAATTACAGTAAAGGAAGCCGATTTACTCACTAAAACTCCAGTAAGGAAGATGTAGTTTAAATAGGTCATTTAAAGCCAGTGTGTGTTCCTTGTAGACACGTGATAGTGCTTCACAGAGTGTTTATCTTGTATATTTGAATTCCTCCTGCAAGGTCAGAGATAGCCCTGGTAATACTGAGAACATTTGACCTGACAACTTCTTTTCCAGTTGCTGGGAGGCAATAATGTTGTCGCCCGTACACAGAAAAAAATACAGTAGAATTCTGAGACTTTCAGTAAAGGGCAAAAATTATATTATATGCAGATTTTGCTGTTGATAACGTGTTTTATTTTTCCTTATTCCCTTTGGTACGTAGTAGAAATTGCACACAGAAACTTCTATTTTGAAAATTATTGACTTCCCCTGCCCAATCTCCCACAACATGTACATTCAGCTTTACAACAGTGGCCCTTTCCTTTGTCAATCACAGTGTGGTTTTAACAAAGAAAATATTTGCATTGTTTTGATATTTGTTCAGGAGGGCATTTTATTCACCTTTGGAAAGCATGTAAATTATTAAAGCCACCCCTGAAACTCTGCAGTTGAATGGGACTTCTAATCCTTGTTTGAAAATATAAATTATTCATTGTAGGATTTAATTTAAAAGTTGGCTGTGTGGTTTCTATGGTTGTTTACATTGCATTCTGGTGAAATTGAAAGCACAAATGAATTCCACTAGGTTTTGTTAGAGACCTTCTGACTCAGTATGTCTGAAGGTTGTCTTTCTATTTCTTTAAATGTATAATCCCTTTGTTTTTGCTTCCTGTATCAAAATAAAACATAGATAAAAAGAGAAAGTTGCTAAGTGCCTTCAGCTATAGCATTTCACTGAATGTTGCCATCCATTCACTCTGGCCTCAGTTGGCTCTTGGATGAGAAACATCCAAGGAAAATTGATGTCTGAAGTGGTAGTACTATTATTTCCATATATTATGTTTCATTGTGAGCAAGAAATGAACTGATGTGCTTAGACCCTGATAATTTAGAGATACTGAATAGTCTATACCATTTTTTTGAAAGAGGAGTAATAGCAATTGTGGGCTACATGTTTGGATAATTTTATCCAGTGTAAATGCCCTGCTCCCCCATCTCTATTCCATTCTAATGTCTTAGAGACATTATTGTTATAGCTTAATGCTAAATTTACTGAAACAAGTGAGCAGCGTATCTTCTCTTTTATGCTAGTGTTGAATGCTCTTACCTTTAACAGATCAAACTGTTAATTAATTAACTAATGCCTTCTCCCCAACATGCAGAGATGAACAAGAGCTATGTCATATGTAAAACAATTTCCTAGTGACTGTTATAGCAAAGGAAAGAGGGGTTAAGGAATTGTCTGATCAAACTCTTTGTTTCTCTGTGTTTTCTAAAAAATCACCAGGGAATAATGAGCAGAAAAGTCAAGGAGAGAGTCTAAATAAGTAGTATGAAAGCATGGTGTCCAAAACCAAGGATATACCTCTATGTTAACCTCATAGCAAGTGAATGTAAAGAGCAAATAAATTAGAGAGAATATGCTATGTGAAATCTGGAGATTGTTTCTCTGATTCCATTAAAAATTTTCATAAATTGCTATTGTTATTGATATAGGAATATTTTAAGTACGCAGGGCTGTATTATGCCTCTTCAGGATATTTTTTTTTTTAAATAGTATTTATCCTCCTTATTCCTATGAAAATCCTACATCTCAGAAACAACTGCTCTTGAGAACAGAACAGGCTGTATGCCTTGAATATATAGGATTATGAAGCAGAAAGAGGCTTCATACATGTTGGACTATACATGAGCATGACACAAGAATCAATGCAGAGCAACTCCGACATGATAATTTTGTGGGAATCTAGAGAAAATTGGTCAAAGCAGCTGTTATTCTGTATTTAACTTGTTTTAGCTGGGAACAGAATATGGCACACTGTTGGCTGTGTCTCTTTCCTCCAAGTTCACTCCTGTTGTGTTCTGCTTTAAACTTGTTCCTGTTGTGTTTCTGTCACAAGTTTCAATGCATACCGCTTCTGTAGCATGATGTTATAGTATGGATTTTGTATAAATGCTTAGCTTCAAATTGCTGCTTCCTTTTGATCATCCATACTCAAATACATTTGTGTTTGTCTAAACAGTGCAATGTTGCAGCTGGCTGTCATGCCACCAAGCAGATTTATGTGCCATCCTGTAGTGCCTCCACTACAGGTTAAGAGCAACCATAGAGAGACAGTTTTTATAGATCTCTGTCATTTCACATCACATCAACAAGTTTGTCTTTTTTCCTTTTTATAAATAAGCACTTTAGAATAAAGTTTATTCAAAATATCAGCTGAAACAATCAAAGACCTGTGATTGAGGCATTAGTTCAGGGAACATGGAGACTATTTTATGTGTCAGCAAGTCTGAGAACTAACTGAGCTTGTGGGGTTTTTGTTTTAAAGCTTTAGAAAATCAGGGCATAAGTAAACACTTCTTGAAAACTTTATTGAAAACTCACTGCATTTCTTGTCTCCTTTAAGAGGCATCATTTTGTCAATAAATATGACATTCAGTTTTATTTTTCTGAAATATACTTCTACTGTGTGCAGCATTTCCCTCCACAGTCACACTAATGATATTTACCTTTTGCAGTGTTCAGGAACTGACAGAAAATACAATTTTCTTCCCCACAGGATTTTTGTCAATTTCAGTGAAATATGCTTAAGTAGCTTTGCATAGGGACAAAAGAAGGAAAAAAGATTTCTGTCCTCAAAAAATATGTACCAAAAGAATGTAATGGAAAATTGTGAAATATAATTTCAGTATTAGAACAAGAAGTGAACACGTTTGGGTTTTTTTTGTTTTTCTTGAGCCTTCTAGAGTTAAGTTCTTGGTTCTGTCAAATATCACGGATGACTTCTGTGTATGTGGTAAAATGGTTCTTTTTCCCTATTAGTTGTTTCATATTTCTTCATAGAATCATAGAGTCATTTAGGTTGGAAAAAACCTTGAATACTGAGTCCAATAGTTTTCCTGACAGCCTTTGCTACAGTACTAATATTTCATAATTTCTAGGAGTTTGTCTTCCTTGACTGTAGAATACTTACTACAGAATTTTATTATGTGTTTCTGCTGTCAAATGTGTAGCCTTTTATATTTGGTTTGGTGTTTGGTCTTCCCCCCCCCCCCCACCCCCAGCTCTGATTCCAGCATATAAAACACACCTTTGACAATGGTTTTCTGCCATGTCTGAAGAAACCCCAGTGATTCCTTCAGTATAGTCCTCTTGTTGCTCCTACAAGTAGATTATATCATTCTCTGTAGCTACAAGCATCTAAGTAGAGGGTGTCAAATATGCAGCTTTTCTATCCTAAGGTACTGTCATTTGAATTCTTAGGTTCCTCCTCTCTAGATCATTTATGTAGAAAAGAATAAGGAATGCCTTCCTTTCCTATAGTAATACCTAGTGTCAGGTTATCTAGGCAAAAGCTAGAGCAACATAAAAAAGCAACTCACACACACTTCTTTGAACAGAGAAGGACTGGTGGATGATGTGGCAGTTGGAGGCTGACTAGGGCACAGTGATCATGAAATAATAGAGTTCTCTATTCTTAGAGAGGCCAGGAGAGGAGGCAGCAGAACTGTCATCCTGGACTTCCAAAGGGCTGACTTTGTCTTGTTTAGGCCCCTGCTTGACAGAATCCCTTGGGAGATGGTCCTGAAGGGTATAGGGGTCCAGGAAGGATGGACACTCTTTAAGAAGGAAGTCTTAATGGCTCAGGAGCAGGCGGTCCCCAGGTGCTGTAAGAGAAGCTGGCATGAGAAAAGACCACCCTGGCTAAACAGGGAGCTTTGGTTGGAACTCAGGGAGAAAAGGAGAGTTTATGGACTTTGGAAGAAGGGGCTAGTCACTCACAGTGATTACAAAGATGCTGTGAGGCTATGCAGGGCAGAAATCAGGAGGTCTAAAGCCCAGCTAGAAATTAATCTGGCTTCAGCAATAAAGGATAAGAAGAAATGTTTCTATAAGTATGTCAACAGCAAAAGAAAGACCAGGGAGAGCCTCCATCCCCTGCTAGACACAGGAGGAAACATGGCAATGAGTGATGAGGAAAAGGCTGAGGTGCTTAATGCCTTCTTTGCCTCAGTCTTTAATAACAGGACTAGTTGTACTGAGGGAATCCAGCCTCCTCAGCCAGAAGACAGAGACTGGGAAAACAACCTCCCCACAATCCAGGAGGAGATAGTCAGTGACCTACTGCATCACATAGACACACACAAGTCTATGGGACCAGATGGGATACAGCTGAGGGTGCTGAAGGAGCTGGCTGGGGTGCTCGCCAATCTGCTTTCCATCATTTACCAGCAGTCCTGGCTGACCGGGGAGGTCTCGACAGATTGGAAATTGGCCAGTGTGACGCCCATATATAAGAAGGGTCGGAAGGATGATGCGGGAAATTACAGGCCTGTCAGCTTGACTTCGGTGTCCAGGAAGCTGATGGAGCAGCTCATCCTGAGTACCATCATACAACACGTGCAGGACAACCAGGTGATCAGGCCCAGTCAGCATGGGTTTATGAAAGGCAGGTCCTGCTTGACAAACCTGATCTCCTTCTACGACAGGGCCACCTGCTTATTGGATGAGGGAAAGGCTGTGGATGTTGTTTACCTTGACTTCAGTAAGGCCTTTGACACTGTTTCCCACAGCATTCTCCTGGTGAAACTGGCTGCTTGTGGCTTGGATGGGCACACGCTTTGCTGGGTAAAAAACTGGCTGGATAGCCGGGCCCAAAGAGTTGTGGTGAATGGAGTTAAATCCAGTTGGCGGCCGGTCATGAGTGGTGTCTCTCAGGGCTCAGTTTTGGGGCCACTCCTAATTAACATCTTTATTGATGATCTAGATGAGGGGATTGAGTGCACCCTCAGTAAGTTTGCAGACAACACCAAGTTGGGTGGGAGTGTTGATCTGCTGGAGGGTAGGGAGGCTCTGCAGAGAGACCTGGACAGGCTGGAGCGATGGGCTAAGGCCAACTGTATGAGCTTCAATAAGGCCAAATGCCAGGTTCGGCCCTTTGGCCACAACAACCCCCAGCAGCGCTACAGGCTTGGGGAGGAGTGGCTGGAGAGCTGCCAGTCAGGGAGGGACCTGGGGGTGTTGATTGACAGCCAGATGAACATGAGCCAGCAGTGTGCCCAGGTGGCCAAGAAGGCCAATGGCATCCTGGCTTGTATCAGAAATAGCGTGGCCAGCAGAAACAGGGAAGTGATCTTACCCCTGTACTCGGCACTGGTGAGGCCGCGCCTCGATTATTGTGTTGAGTTTTGGGCCCCTCACTACAAAAAGGACATTGAATTACTCGAGTGTGTCCAGAGAAGGGCAACGAAGCTGGTGCAGGGTCTGGAGCACATGTTGTACGAGGAGCGGCTGAGGGAACTGGGGTTGTTTAGACTGGAGGAGGCTGAGGGGAGACCTCATCACCTTCTACAACTACCTGAAAGGAGGTTGCAGAGAGCTGGGCATGAGCCTCTTTAACCAACTAATAAGTCATAGGACAAGAGGTAATGGCCTCAATTTGTGCCAGGGAAGGTTTAGACTGGATATTAGGAACTATTTCTTTGCAGAACAGGTTGTTAGGTGTTGGAATGGGCTGCCCAGGGAGGTGGTGGAGTCCCCATCCCTGGAGGTGGTTTAAAGAGTCAGGATGACATAGCGCTTAGGGATTTGGTGTAGCTGAGAACGGTCAGTGTTAGGTTAATGGTTAGACTAGGTGATCTTCAACGTCTTTTCCAACCTAGATGATTCTGTGATTCTGTAAATAATTTCCCATGTTCCTAACATAGCCATGTCTATGGCCTGGACTTTATATAGGATTTCCAATCTTAACATAAAACACTCTCTAGGGTTTGATATTAATACCTATGGAATCAAAAGAAGAGTTGAACAGTGAACATGTGCTGTGAATGCTTTAAATTCTGAAAACAAGGAAAGTTATATGGATTTTCTGGCTTTCAGTCTATACTTTCTGGAAGAGTTTCTATTCAAAGAATATCATACAAAGTCTTTAAGGACTTTGCTTATGGCTGAGTTTTCAGGAAGCAAACCTCAGAAAGTAAGAACATAAGATCAACAGTTCCAAGCCAGACAAATCATTATCTAGCCTGTATCCTTTGGCTAATAGCAGATGCCTAGGGAAATGTGCAAGATCAGAACAAGTACATAATAATACTGCCCTGCATTACTCTCCAAACATTCAGTGACTTTTAGCTCAACTATTATTGAACCAAAGGTAGTTTCCTTCTGTTTAAGTGACTGTACTTCATCTGTCTGTCCAGTTGTTTTTTGAACCACTGTAGGCTTCCAGCATCAATAATATCCTTTGGTTGAGGCTGCAAATATAAACAGTGAGTGTTAGGTTAGTCTAAGCTTAGGCTCAAGAGTATGTGGAATCATATGACAAACTGTAAATTTCTTGAAACTCCAGCCTTCTTGCATGGTAGCATACCCATCTGTCAGTGAAACTCATCAGTTATACACATGTTTTTTCTGATTTACTGTAAATGTACATAACGATTATACTCTTTCTTGGGTTAATATCTTAGGTCTTTCATGCTTAACTGGCTCTAACATTTTTGAGCACAACTACACACACATTTTTGGTAACACCATTTAGAGGTGGAAAAAAAGTATTTTATCTGAGATGATGTATTAGCATATTGGCTTTGACACAGGTTTTCATCAAGCAGGCTTCTGAGGCCCTCAGCGAACTCTGAAGAGAGAAAGAAGCGGGGGTGGGGGGTGGTGCTTACCAGAAAACAAGTTAGGAAATTTTTTAAAAATTATTTTTATTTAAAGCTGGACAAATCAATAGAGTCCCATTCTTCTGTGAAAGAAAAGCAAATTCTGAATATCTCATAGCTGCTGCAGGACTGATTGTTTTTATTTAACCACAGTGGTTATGTGTCCTTCACTAAATACTTCTAACAAGACTTATTTTGAAATGGTTATTTTATTGTCAGTCATGCTTCTTTCTGTGCTTTGCAGAACAAGTACAGATAAGAAAGACCTTACACGATTCTTTAGTCTTACCTTTTGATGATGATACTAATAAGAGTGAAAGACTTACAGTACATGAAGAATTTTCTTACTCTTTTGGTTAAAATACACCTCATACACACTACTGATTTTCCTGATATATACTGTTTTATATATCTTAGAGGTTTCTCAGTGTGTTCTGGGATTCTTTCAGTAAAGATACATTTATGGGGTCAGAGGAATCTTTTCTCTGAGTGTTCCTATCTGTGGGAAAGGAGACATCCAATAATAAGGAAACAGTTCTTGTCTTTGAGAAATAGGATTGCTGAACCATAAAAGGGAAGCAAAGATTAATCAGGCCCTGAAAGCTGGGGGAAAAGGTCAATTTCAGGCTATATTGGGTAGATAGAGTGATTATGATCAATTTATTACTGCAGAGAAAGACCATATTTTTATTAGGAACAGCCAAAAAACCACAACAAATGATGTTTTGATTCACAATGCCAACAAGAAGCTAGACTTATGAGTCAGGGAGTCTACATGCTGATCCCCAAAAGACATAAACAAACATTAAAGATAAGCTTCTGGAATGTTTTTGAAAGTGCTTAATATTTTTATACTGGATAGCTAGTAAACTAGAACAAGTAGAGAAAGTATTATTTCCTTGTGTTATATCTGATTCTGAGGCATTCTTGAAATCATGGTTCAAAAGGGTGGAGGGTGGAGGAAAAAATTCAGAAGTACCCATGTTTCACTTTGCATAGCAACATAAGCTTTTGGGAACATAAGCCTGATTGAAAGTACTCCTAGTCCTTAGAGAATTAGTACTATTCCACTTTGGGCATCGGGTAGAGACCTAGGTCTAGCATGCTTTTACACACAAAGCAACACGTAAATATCAGTTTGGGCTCTGAAAGTAATACAGTCATACTAGTACATTTTTAAACTTAAGTTTATAATGCATTTCAAGGACACAGTCATATAACAGTAATTTGGGATTCTCCTGACCATGCTCTTTTGGGAGCATGTGTATGTTCATGACTTCAGTTGATATAACTGTAACCATTGGCCTCAAATTCTTGTTAAGGCGTTTAAGACATTCCCAGATGATAAAAACCTCTCGGTATGGACTGTCTAACTATCTTTCAATTACTTTAATGGCATAACTCTTGCTGCAGAACTCTGGTTTCTGTAAATCTCATGTTAAACTAGAGAAGGTAGCATTGATATGACCACTTCAAAATCAGTGGCAATGTATCAGATTGTGTTTAGTAGATACAGTATACTCAGGGTTCCAGTATTTATACTTCTTGATGTGAGAAGGAGATCTGAGCTGGTGTAGAAGAGGCTTCACAGCTGAAACAATAATAATTCCTGGAGAATCTGCATTAACTTAGAGTTCTATAAACCCTATTCTATTTTGTTAGTATGTAAAAACTGCAGACTGAATTTGTAGCAGAAATCACACATACAATGTCTAACTTAGTAAATAGGAGTTCTAAATTAATTCTATTCGTTTTTTTCCTGTCAGTTTTGGAATTGTCTTTAGTTCTGTACTGACTTGCAGTAGAATCACTTTATGAATTCTGTATGTGAAGAGTTTCTGTTTCAGTAGTATGTGGGGAAAAGTGAATAATGTCACAATTTTTTTTTCTCACATTTCAGATCTGCAGGGTCTTTTTCACACTTAACAAATTCAGCAAGGATCTGAGACTAATGCTGCCTCACAGTTGTATCTATCATCATTGCTGGTGGTAAAAGATTCTGCAGGCAGAACCTGGTTGATGATTCTGTTTATGATATGATGAATAGAGTTTCTGCATTGCTAGCTGTAGTTATAGATAGTTTATTGTCAGTAAGGAAAGCAGATACATCTCCAAATCTCATGGAATACAGGTATTGCATATAAAATGTTCTTAGAATGGCATCTTATTTGAAAATTACTAGAAACCATTTAAAACATATTTGATTAAATGTTTAACCATAAAGGTGTAATTTTTGATAAAGGGGAAACGTACTGCGGGCATAAAATTTCAACAGTATTCCACAGGAATGTTTCTGAAATCCTTTGTGGACTCCCTGGTCACATCAATTGAAAGAAACAAAATAGAGTATGGCAAGCACGAATCCAAATTTTTTGATATAGACTGCATGCTTTGACACAGTTCCCTTTTTCAAAACAGGATTAGAATTTAGTTTTTCATCTTGGAGTCAAATGAAAGTAGAGTACAAAAACTGCCTGCATGCAAAATATTTACTTTAAAAGCTCAAAATTTGATGATCCCAATTGTGGGGTGGGGTTTTTTTGTTGGGTTTTTTTTTGTTTGTTTGTTTGTTTTTTAAGGCTGGAAGACTGGTTCTGTAATGTATTCTTCACAGTTTTGTTAAAATGATGTTTCAACAGATTTGAATGCATTTTAAAATAATTTAGTTTCTCTTGCTTTTATATCTATGCAAATGAAATTTTTTAATACTTCTCTTGCCTTCAGGTCTGATTTTTTTTCTTTTTTTTATTTTTCCCTTTATTAGATAACATAAAGTAGACGCTAGATGCAATGTGAGAAAAGGTCAACAAGTAGGAATTTATTATATGTTTATGTTAAGCTATGATCATGACTTTATCACCCAAGGCACTGCATTTGCAGATTTGAAGGCATAGGATCATCTGCAGATTTTTAAACCTAACTTTGATTTTGTGGTTGGTTTTGTGGAGGTTTTTTTGTAATGTAAATTGTTACATATTTTATCCTTATGTGGTGTATTTTTCTAAAGAAAGTGGAAGCACTCATATCTAGTAAGTATTCTTTATGCATAGCCTGGTGGTTAATATGATATATATCAAAGAACTGTATGACATTATGTGGCTTGCTCTAAAAAGAATCGAATGTTGTGTGGTTGAGATTTGTGTTCTGGGAAAACAAATTCACAAATATCAATTTAAACATATAAATAGTTTGTAGAAGCCAAGCAAACCTCTGATCTGGTGTATGTCTTGCACTGTACATAACAGAAAGGAAAATCTACATTATTATTTCTAAAGTTTAGGAAACATAAGAAAATGCAGATTTAAGATCACGGTGGAAAATCTTATCTTAAATTAGTGACAAGATTGGTTGAGCCAAAAATATTGATTTAGACTTTGCCAAAATCATGAGAAAAACACTTTGCATACTGATTGAATTTGATTTCAGTTAAGAATTGTTCCACACCTTGAGTAAGAATGAATAGAATTTGTGCTTAATGAAGTAAATATTGATTTCCTAGGAAAAAAAGGGTTTGTACAATGAATTTGTATAGAGGTAAACTGATACCACTGTTGCATTTAGGTAGTGTGATGAGACTAACTACTGTTAGAAGCTTCCTGGTGGAATATACAGTTTCCTAATTAGAATAATTTCCTACATCATTATCTAGAAAATTTGAGTGGTATTGTGTGTATGATATCACTTCATCATTAGAGTGTTAGTTTTTATGGGAGATATAAATTGTATATTTGTAAACACTGCGCGCTTTTACTGCATATTTGTTCTCATGCAGTTTAGCACTCATGGGTGCAATAAGATATTTTGTCTTTTTGTACTAATTATTAGATTATGTAAAAAGATAAAATATTTTTTCCAAAGATTTATGTATCCATAAAATACATATTTTACTGGTCTATTGATACATAGCATCTGATATGCTAACAATATTAATAACTTAGAAGCTACATTCTGACAATTTTTGATCTATTAGGGCTTTTTACTGAAAAATATTAAATTACTGAAATGAATTTTTCTCTAAGACCTCTTTGAAAATTAACCTTTTTTTTTTTTTTTTCAGGATGTCTTTGTGTTTATTGTATATTGAAATTATTTGAAATTTAAACTTTCCAAAACCCTGAAAACATTTTTATAAGGAGTAGTGATACATTAGTATTTTTAGTTTGTTTTATTTTTCTAATCATGGTGGCGAAAACACCTAAACTATCACCCTTCCATTTTTTCTATTGAATAGGAAATCGGTTTCTTACTTATCAAAAGGTCTACTTGAAGTCCTGCACAATTTTTAACCTTTGCTACCTCTTTGATAGTCCATCTTTCTAAAGCTAGTAACCTAACCAGGTATAGTAGAATTAGATTTATAAAGATACTATTAATTTCCTAAACTTTCTCTACTGAATTATAAATGTTAAATTGGCACTTGTGAGTACAGTATCTGGTCTTGAAACTATCTTGCCACTTCAGTACAACACTGTATTCAAGAGTGGCTATTTATCAATAAGCTTCTATAATGAAGGTAATGTCTTATAGACTCTTTTATGTTCAACTGTTTTAAAAATTCATATTTGCAAAGACCACTACTTCTGCTATGAATGCTGCTGTATATTTTCCTACATATTAAAAGCTCGTTGTCCTTGCATATTATTATTGTGTAAAATACTTATGTATTTTCCACCTTTGCCACTGGCAGTGTAAATGTACTACACAGTAGTTTTCCATTGTGAAACAGTGCAGTGAAGCATGAAAGACTGCTCTTGCCACCCATATCATGACAGCTATTTGTCCTGTGATGCTGTGTGAAGAGCATTAAATGGCATAATACCATCAGTGGGATGAGGCCTACAGTGGAGGGCCCCAGTTAAAGAAATTCACTCTCATTAAATTATAGAGCATTAGTCTAAGGCAACCCAAGGAAATGAAAAGACAACATGAAAGATTTCTTCTTTGTATATTGATTTTTACTTAAAATGGATTTGTGATATTTCTGCCATCATCAAGTTTATTTAAGGTATTTCTCAAGGTATTTGTTTAACTGTTGAACACAACATCTTGGGAATTAAACATGTCTTTGTAGGGAAATGTGGACCTGAGCCAGGCTGTTTAAAATTTAGACTACATAAACAAGAGGAAATTAAACACTGAAATGTTCCAGGCACTGGATCTTGACTGTCATGTTGATAAATTGTTGGAACAGTTTTGCCTTGGTTTTGACCCACAGGCTTGCAGATGTTTCTCAGGTGTCATTTGGGGGTATGCATGGTCAGAGGTTGCTTCCAAAAAGCAGTTTGGACATAGTCACCTCCTCTTAGAGCATAAGAGAGTTTACAGAAAAAGCCATTTAATTACAATATAGCTTCAGTGCCTGAGGAAGCTCCTGAGCACATTAAATATATTACTGTAAAAGTAGCTTTACAATCTGTGGCATGTGTACAAGGGAAAAGAAGGGAAAGTAATGTATATAAAGCTTCTTGTTTTCACAGAGTATGTTGCAGGGAATTTGCTTTAATATATATCATATTAGATGAGTGATAGTTATTGCTGGATGCCCTCAGATTAATTTCATTTTTATCAGAAAATTACTTTCTGTCCATCTTGGCTGCTGAAAATCATATCTATTGAACATCCATTCTTTAAGGGCAAGTCTTAATTGCTGCATTTTGTTCTGGATTACAACTTGATTCCATTGTGGCACAAATGGGGGGAAATAATATCATAAAATGGCAGATGTGCCACTTTAGGGGTAGACAGAAGATTCACAGCAAACTCCCTCTTTTGATAAACCTACTAAAAACTTACTCCTAATTCTGTGTGACTGGATGTGGATGAAGAATATCAAGCCTAAAGAAAATGAGAGTTGAAGAATGACCGTTTTATAGGGTATGACTTTCAGGATCAGCAGTATTTACGGTAGATTTTAGAGGAAACTACTATTTCTTCTATTTTCTCTTGAAGATATAAATCCTTCTACATTAAGGAGAGCTGGAAAAATTCCAAAGGGAAGGTTGTGTAGATACTATATTGTTGCCATCAGCCTGTACAGTATTCTGTTTAAACCAAGTTTTTGATACTTTGTCGTTTGTCTCTATGTTGCACCTGCTGCAGCAAACAACTCCGTCTCTCACAAACCTCTCCTTGTTTCATAGCATTAATTGCCTGGCTCCTTTAGGCTTCTTTAAATGCTGTTACCTTACCCTCACTTCCTTCTCTTGTTCCTTAAGTACTGTTATGGTAAGTGGCAGTGAGTGCTGTGGCTGGTTTCAAAATACACATAGCCTAATTAGCTATGCATTTTATGACTGGCTAATTAAAAGGTCAGAAGAATAGAAAATGTTGAATTTAGATCACACTCCTTCTGGGCAACACAAAATTAAGCCTCCTCTACTCCATTATGAAATACATTGCAAGCATCTTGTGACCTCTGCTGCCTCCTTTCAAAATTGATTGAAATGAACCAAATATCAAAATTTATGGGACGGGGTCGTAGGGAGCGGATAGGCAGACAGAAATAGTCCCATCAACAGACTGAGGTAGACTGAGTCTGAAAGCTAAAGATTGTGCTTGTTTTCAGTATGGAATAAATCTGTAAATACCCAGTTGTCATTTTTATCTTCCCAGCACAGTACACTGAGTAGAGTCAATATCGCTGAAGTGGGTCTTTTTACTGGCCTGGAGTTATGAACGTTTTTTAAACTTATGAGTCCTTTCTTCTCTTCTCTTCTTTCTCCTCTCCTTTTTTCTCTTTTTAAAATCAACTTTAACTTTCAGGTGGGTTAGCTTATCAAATTTGCAACAGCTATCTACATCTTAATCTAAAATATATACTTTTCTAAAAACAGAACAAAACAAAACAAGCTTTCAATAAGATTTCAAAATTGTGAATAGAGCATGATGGGCTATATTTTATTGTTCAACCGGTTTATGATAGACTCAGCAGGAACATGGGTTTGATAAGAGAGTGATTAGGGTTCTCTGAGTCTCTGTTTTCCCCTGCCTGTAGGCCTATTTTAAACCATATTTGTTCACTTGGCTGTATCTGTTACATGTGATCTGGATTGACATGGCACTTTTGCTCTTTTTCCACTTCCAAAAGTGGAAAGGTTACAGCAGGTCCATCTTCTGCCAGTCTGAGCCTTCTATTGGCAAAGCGGTAACATTAGAGTAGAGCTGATGTGTGTAGAATGGATCAATATCTACAACAAATAGAGTTTTTTACTACCTACCTGTTGGCTCTTTGATTAAATAGTCTAGTGATACCTTTGATTATGACAGAATTTCTTTCTGGTCTGCACAATTTTATCTTGAAAGAATTAGACATACTGTTCTATGCTTTGATATACTGGTTTGAGTGAGTGGCAGGAGTTTTTTGGTGGCAGGGGAGGGGGATACAGTGGTGGCCCCCTGTGAGAAGTTTCTCAAAGCTCCCCTGGCTCCAACTCTGACCTGCATTGCACCAAGGCCAGGCCAGCTAGCAATGGTGGCTGTGCCTCTGCAATAACATATTTAAGAAGGGGAACCTGGGAGGAGTTGTGGGAGTTGTGAGAAGTTGCGAGGAGGACATCTGTGTGAACACTGAGGTCAGTGTAAGAAAGGAGGTGTGTTGGAGCAGAGAATCCCCTGTACCCTGTGGTGAGACAGCAGGGCCACCCGCCCCCACTACCCATGGGGGGTCTATGGTGGAGCATTTTTGGCCTGTGGGGGGCTCCATGCTGGGACAGGTGATTGTGCCTGAAGAAGGCTGGGACCCCCACAGGAAGAAGCCTCACTGTTGTAGTTCAACACTGGGAGGACTGCAACACGTGGGGGTGACCCACACACCTGTGGCAGTGACTCATGTCAGAGTTGGTCTGTGGAGGCCTGTCTCCTGTGAGAGGGGGACAGCGCTGGAGCAGGGGAGGAATGCCAGGAATTCCCCCCACCCTGGTCAGTGGTAGGACTGACCGCACCCCTCCATTCCCTGACCCCTGTGCCTCTAGAGATATCGGGAGCAAAGCTGAGCCTGGGAAGAATGGAGGGATGGGGGAAGGTGTTTTCAAGATGTGGTAATGCTTCTCATGGTCCTACTCCATCTGTTAAGTGTTGTTGTTGTCAGTGTCTGTATTAAATTTATGTTCTTTTTTTTTTCCTCCCCTAATAAGTCTGTCTTTTGTCTGTGCCTTAAAGGATGAGATCACCCCTCCTTGTCCTTAACTCAAGTTCCTGGGCTTTTTGCTTCCCTTCTTCTCAGCACTGGGGGAGAAGTGGGGAGTGAGTGGCATCTTTGCTTATTTTTGCCTTCTCAGTGCTGGAGGGGAAGGGGGGAGTTGAGTGGCTGCATGGTGCTCAGTTGCCCTCAGCTCAAACCATGGCATTACTCAATAAGCCATTTACACTAAATGACTTAGAAAGACTCCTATTGTATTCACGTTGTAAAAAAACGATGCTCCAAACATTTTTAAAGGCATACTTATGAATCTAAGTCATGCAAGAAAACATCTGCAGATATTAGTAAACAATAATCAGACTGAATTAAATAAAACTTTTTTAATTTTCTTAATTTTTAAAAATGGTCACATGCTTGAAATTAAGATTTCATATTTTAACCTTTTCAAACTATTTTAAAACAGGCAGCTTTCCCTGCTCTCTACTTCCTAAAGATAATATTCTAAATAGTGATTCAGGTTTTGAACAAGTTTCACCACAATTGAAATGGAAGAAACTGTAAACCTAATCCACTGTCTTTCTTTAAACTGTGTATTTTGGCAGTCAGACTTTTAGCCCTGCATCTCCTCTTGGCTCTTTCAGTGCTATGTACCTACTGTTGCCTGGAAAAGCCTGATCCAAGTAACAGGGGGAAAACAAACCAAGCCCATCCTCACGTTCTTCACAGCATTCAGTGAAACTAATAGACAGAAACACAGAATATAGTAATTCAGGAAGTGTTAATTTTCAGTGATCAAAGGTTTGTTACTCCATGCACAAAACATAGACTTTCCAAATTTGTCTGATCTAACACATTATAATTTTCTTTTTTTTTTTTTTTTTTTTTTAATTCTTAGGTATGCTGTCTAGTATGTATACAAAAATAGGAAACTTTCAATGTGGAAGTTATTTTAGATACATTTTAATAACTAAGATTAAATAGTTCACTGTGCATGTTGGAAGAAAAGACATTAAAGATTCCTGAAATGAATTTAAAAAAAGCTTAAAAGTATTGTCACGCCCTTTCATAACATTGAATAATCTTTCTCAAAAACTTTGGCTGTAATTGCATTTTAATCATCTGTTTATGTTTTATTCCTTTTTTTTTTTTTAATGCATCATGATTCACAATAATGTCTATCTATCACTTCAATTAAATATTTCCAAGGTCTATTATAGTAATAGTCATGCTCATTTTCTGCTGTATTTTCAAGGTAGAGCATTTTCATATAGAATTTTGAAACGTGATTTCAGGTTTTGCACAGCTGTACATCAGATCTGTTTCCAGATGTGTTCTCTTTGGTTTTGATCCACCTAAGCTCCCAGTTTTCTTCAATTGGAGTCATTGCTGCTTTTCTCTATCTCAAACATTAATATAAATTATGGAAAACAGTCATACAAGTGGAAGGCACTGAGAAACTCTACCATGCTGCCCAGATGTCTGGTAAAATTTTGCCACAGTGTATTTAGAGAGTTCAGTTACCGCTGCCTGGATGCTATTTTATGTTTGCTGATAAATTTGAGTCTAGATCTATAACCTGTAACTGCCCAAGTCTGCAATTGCCATGTTACCCCCAGGGCATTGTGATACTGCAGTCATGACTCCAATGTGTTTTAAAACGCTTCCCACTTAAAGTTTTGCAAAGCGGCATAGATCCACTTTGGCTAGGTAGTGTGAATTTCAGCAATATTTGTGTTAAAAATTGTTGTGTTTCAGGTGCTGAAATGATGCTGTACAAAAAGCCGTGGTATTCAATTATATATTAAAAGAAAGCTAAGCCTTAACATGTTACATGTTAAAATTTAAAAATAGGAAGTAACACTGGACTAAAGACAGTGAGGACATTTTTTGGAGTTCACAAACAGGCTAAGCTGTAAACCCAAATAAAGCTTTCAAAAACCAGAAGGGAGACAATCTGAGTTTTAATTTGCTTTTTTCTGTGTACTTGTTTGATTTTGTAGAGACAGAGTCATGATTTTTAGTCCTTGGGACTGACAGTTTCAGGCCAGCTGCACACCACCAAGTATTTCATCTTTTTACAGAAAAGTACCTGTGAAGCACAAGCAGTGACTCTCTACATCACTTGTATACTGTTTGAACTGAAGCTTGGGCAAAGGCCTGAGCACAGTTATTTCAAATTTTGATCACTGGTTATCTTTTCTAGACAATAAAAAATTGATTCCAGCACTTAGAGAGGATGTCTAATTAAAGCCTTTCTGTGGTAACCATTGTGAGCAATTCCAATACTGCTTTTGATACAAGGAAAGTGGGGGCAAGGATTAATGGATTTGTTGAAGGCTGGTGAATGAAAGGCAGAGCTTAGAGACAAGGTTAGAATTTACTGCTCTGTATGGTTCGTTTCTGCAGCTGGAAAAATTGAGAAAAAATACTGAGATGGAGTTAGAGACACTTTATCCATTAAAAGACATTTGAAAAGAAAATGGAAGCATAAACCACAGTTTTATTCAGAAAAGAACTGCCATGCAAGCCTGATTGCTCTCTGTTTTAACAAGAGATAATAAAGTTAGTAGGCATCACGTATTTTGGTGATGAAATTTAAATTTTAAGAAACTTAAGAGATCTAGTTTTAAGAAAACTGGATTTTCTCTCCTGGTTTCTGAGCACTTTGGGATTTTTGTATGCTTGTGTGTTTGTGTATTTGCCTATGCATAAGTGCATAAACAGAAATGTACATGTATAGAAGTGCGTTAAAGATATCAGGCTGCTTTTGTTCTCCAGTCACCAAAGAGATTGATTGCAAAAACCAGTTACTAGGAATTGCTTACTCCAACATCCTTCCACTACTGTGTTGGGTTTGTGTGTGTGTGGTGGAGGTTTTTGGTAGCAGGGGAAGGGGAATACAATGGTGGCTCCCTGTGAGAAGCTTCTCGAAGCTCCCCCAGCTCCAATTGGACCTGCCTCTGGCCAAGGCCGAACCAGTTAGTGATAGTGGTTGTGCCTCTGTGAAAATGTATTTAAGAAGGGGAACCTGAGAGGAGTTTTGAGGGAGACTCCTACATGAACACCAATGTTAGTGGAAGAAAAGAGGAGGAAGGTGAGGTGGGGAGGTGCACTGGTGCAGAGATCCCCCTGCAGCCCATGGTGAGACAGCAGGCTGCCCCCCTGCCTCCCATGGAGGTCCACAGTAGAGCAGTTGCCCACTTGCAGCCCGTGGAGGTTCCCACACTGGAGCAGGCAGCTGAGCCCAAAGAAGGCTGGGACTCTGTGGGAAGAAGCCCCTGCTGTTGTAGTTCAGCACTGGGAGGACTGCAGTGCATGAGAGGGATCTATGCTGGAGAAGTTCATGAAGAGTTGCAGCCCCATGGAAAGAAATCACCTTGGAGAAAGTTCATGGAGGTCTGTTTCCAGTGAGAGGGACCCTGCACTGGAGTAGGGGAAGAGTGCGAGAAGACCTCCCCCTGAGGAGGAAGGAGCAACAGAGACAACATGTGATGAACTGACGGCAACCCCCATTCCCTGCTCACCCTGGGCCGCTGGAGAGGAGGAATTAGAGAAATCAGGAACAGAGCTGAGCCCAGCAAGAAGGGAGGGGGGTGGGGAAGGTGTTTTTAAGATGCAGCAATACTTCTCACTGTCCTACTCTGTTTGTTAAGTGTTGTTGGTGTTTGAATTACATTGATGTTCTTTTTCTTCCCTGAGTCTGTCTTTTCCCTGTGACCTTAATGGGTGAATCATCCCTCACTGTTCTTATCTTGATTCCTGAGCCTTTTGTTGCATTTTTCTCCTTCCCAGTCCTGAGGGAGAAAGGGTGAGTGAGCAGCTGCGTGGTGCTCAGTTTTGCTCTGGGTTCAAACCACGAGATCCAGCAAATCAGTTTTACTTCCAGCCAATGAGACTGATAGGGTGATATTTTGCCACTCACCAGGCTCTGCCTTGCAAAGTGAAGCTTAGGTGCCATTGCCCTTAGAGCTGCTTTACATTTGCAGAACACCACAGGGTACGCAGGATAGAAATCCTATTCACTAGTCCAGATTATCACCTCTCATCTAGGCTACTAAGGATGAAGGACCAGCCGATAGTTCAATGGGTGCAAATTTCACCCCTGGGTAAATTTAATCTAAAGGACTTGCTGAATATGCCTGATAAACTCTTATTTTAGACATAATAATTTGTATTGCTATTGGCTGTTACTGCACAGTGATCCCTTTGTTAAACACAGAACAAAATGCTTAGCTTGTAGCTCTTTAAATTCTTCATGAGCCCCTGCCCAGGCAACAGACTATATATAAAAGGTCAGTGATACTGATGAAATAGTAAGAGTCAGATTGAATAATAGAGAGGATGATCTCCTCTGGGGAAAGTTGCTGAAGTTATTGTAGTGCTCATTAGTCTGTAACATCTCCAACACTAAAAAAGCTGAAATCTGGCTCCATTTCCATATTTATGGGGACCTCAGAAGAATTACAAGTCACATAACTTGTAAAATCCTTTGTTTATATTTCCCCCTAGCAGCAACGCACTTACCTGCTGTAAAAATTAAACTCACATCACAGAGCTGAACAACAAGTGTGTCTTTCCCATGACAAATCCAGGTTCTGCCAACTTCCTGGAGCCTCACAATTATTGAGTTACATCCACAGGCTCACTTCCTCACTCTAGTGTGAAGAGATAAATTTAGCTTGGCTAGTTTCAAGTATTTTTTTTTTTTTAAGTTTAAAGAAGATAGTAAATTTTAAATAACTACTACTACTACATTTAGTTAAATTCTGAATGAATATTTTCATTGGACACAACAACCTTTAAGAGTTCGTGAGGGAAAACTGGTTATGTGTCTTTCAATATGTGAATCAACTAAACATGCCAAAAAAAAAAGTGATGTATTTAAATATATTATGAAGGACAGAAAAGTATCTATGTAGTCTCATCCTTGGCACAGCTAATTCAGAAGGCTTGCTGAGAATTTTCCCCCAATATAATATTATTAATTTGCTGACATGACTTTCATGTTGCAATTCATAATTCTGTGAATTTGGGGTTTGTTTCATATATCAGTAATAAAATACGACCTCTCTTCACCCCTTCCATTTGACTGAATTTGTTGTAATTAGCAGCAATGTAATTTCTGTCAGTTTTGAGGATTCTTGTATATATTAAAAAATACCTCTCTATTATTATGCAGACCCATAGGAAAAAGCTATGGTCACAGGTCAGTACAACATAGACATTTATCCTGATACATGCAGTCCTCTGAGTCTTTCTCTTTTCTCGAAATAAAAGCACAGGAAATAGTAATCCCTGTATTATTTTTCTAGTGTTATAAAATGAGCATTGATATCTCCCTTCTGGTCCTTAATTGGTGGTGGCTGCTCTCTTTTCTTTCTTTTTTTTCCGAAAGCTTTAAAACAGCAGCCGATTCTATGGGAGGCACTAGTTTCAATACTGTGTCTGTGAAGTCTAAATGAAAGAAAAAAAAAAAGTACTAGTACAGGAATGTGACTGGTTTAGACATAATCCTTAACTGCTCTCAAATTAATACTGAGCTGGTTTTATATTTGCAGCAGTGTGTTTGTGCTGGAAGTAGTGGGAAATAATAATGACCATGAATTCTTGTAATTGCTGAAGTGATCATTACTGTGTCTCTGCTAGTTGCTTTCTGGAAATCAAGGACCAAGCCTGAATAAATGCTAAGAACTGTAAATCCAAACATGTGCATCATTCAAAGTGAGACAGCTTTGTAAAGAAAACTTAGGGCTGATTTACATGATTATTTTTTGCTTGCTATTGTAGCCTCAGGCCAGGAATATACTACAAATCTGAGAGAAAATGGAGAGCCCTACACTCTAGTATTGACAGAAGGCCATGGGCCAATGTTCAGAACAAGCTTGCACTTCTTATTTCAACAGGTGTAGCTTCACAGGTAAATTTTAATCTGCCTTTGTATTTCTTTCAGCTTTAGGTTTCCTTTTGTTTTGGCATTTTGCATTTTCAGTAATGTTTGTGGTACCAGAGCACTGTTTTTATAAGCTTTACTTAGGCCCAGAGCTTCCTCTCTGGAAGAAAGTTCCTTTTCAAGTTAAATTGTCTTGTCCAGGGTAGTTGTGCACACACCAGTAATCTGTCTGCCTGCTTTCTTTTTTTTTTGTTTGTTTCCTTTTTTTAAAAAATTTTAGACTGTAACCACAATATGAGCTCCTATTAGCCTTTCATGTTAGTCTTCCCCAAATGCAAGACTGTTGCTTTCCTTTTATTTATTTATGAAAAGTAATGTCTAATCTTTTTACCAATTTTCTTTCATTTCTGCACCTTCACCTCTACAGAGTGTGTGATGCTGCTTATATTTTTGTAATAGTTTTATGATTGATTTCCAATT
Source organism: Strix aluco (assembly GCF_031877795.1). Lineage (NCBI taxonomy): Eukaryota > Metazoa > Chordata > Aves > Strigiformes > Strigidae > Strix > Strix aluco. The sequence goes on along the minus strand of NC_133934.1, from coordinate 42,470,041 downwards.
CATAATTAACAGAAAATTTAAAACCCACTGAGAGCACCCAAACCTTCTGTTGCAGTTGCAGGTACTTTTTGATTGTAATCTTTCTGTTGACATCCAGTCCTTACAGATACACAGTGTTGAACTGATTATCTTATTTTCTATTTCTTTGGAGTTTTAATCTTTGTGGAAGTTTACTTGCTCTAGTCTCTTCCTCAGCTTATTTTACTTTTAACTCTGGGAATCAGTCTGGCTCTTTGGTGAGCTCTTCTTTGGCAAATTACCAAAAAACTGTTGTCCCTAGGAAAAATGCTTCTCTGACATCCCTTCTTCATTTTTCCTGAGTTTGGAAAGATAAGCTACTTAAAGGAACAGCGTGCAAGAATGTGCATTATATATATGCTGTAGTCATTGCACCCCTTTAATGATTACTCATGCAGCCAAGAAGGTCACTTCTCTATGGTCTGTTACACAGTTCATTGAAAAGAGTGTATTTAGAGCTGTACCACAGTTTAAATTAGTTTCTGGAATGAAAGCAAAAATGTAATTTAAAAGTTAGAATAGAAAATAATAATTTTCCCTTGCCTGTTACTTCCTTAATATGCATCTGATGTTCTGAAACTTTTATTGAATAAATAAAGCTGGGTTTTAACCTTCTGAAAAAGGATCAACTGATCATCTAAAAACATTTTTCTCAGTACAGGATTCATAAGTCCTAAAGTTAGAGACATGTCATTTATAAATTCAAAATGGAGCAGATAGAGAGCTTTCTAAAAAGGGAAATGTGGTCTCTTTCTGTATGACCTTTCTTCCTACTTATTTGAATGTAGGGCAGATTTTTTTCTTTACATGAATATAGAAGTATTTTTAAAAAATAATTTAATAATTCCAATTTTACCAAAATCTTTAGGATGGATCAAATACTGATCTTTGTTTTGAAGAATTCAGAAATCATTCCATTTAAATTAGTAATACATATTTGGGAAAGGCACTTCCTTTTGAAGAAAATATGGAGTATGTATGTAACTCAGGACAAAACTGACTTTGCAATGTATTGTGGTTGGTCTTTGAATAATTTAAGCAACAGATAAGAAGCTGGCTATGTTTGCTTTCATTAATTGTTGCTTTGCTTTGTTTCTCTCTTTACCTTTTTAGCAGGGCTAAGTTGTACTTATACATTCATTCTTGATAGATGTTCCTTCTGGAAACCTTGCAGCTACGCTAAGAATCTTAGCTTTAAGTAGCATTATATCTCACAGACAGTACCTTGATTAAGATGAACTTTAATTAAGATAAATGGTGGCTGCTTAGTCATCTGTTTGGCATAGTGAGACTTGTATCTTCAGACTAATGCTAGAAGTAATGAAAAATTTTTCATTTCCTTAGTGAAAGCACAAATTAGATTTTTGCAGGATTGTTGCCCACCTGTGCTGATAAGTGTACACCTGTTAGAAAGCAATAGTAAGCAATTTCATTATACAGATTTTTCTCTATAATGAAGTTGTATTATCTTCCCAGTTATTTTATAAGGATGCACATCAGCAGTATCTGTTCCGGGAATAATATTATTTAATCAGGGTTAGGCCTAATGGCTGCTGATGCAAATAGTCTTCATTTCTTAATTCATAGAACAGTTGCGGGGCAGTGTTTTTTGATTTCTTTGTGAAGATGATCCATTCAGAAATCAAGATAATTTCTTCAGTGGAGAAAACCTCAGAATGTATACATTATTTAGGTTTGACATTTCATCTTTGTTAGCAGTATTAAGCACATCAATTTTAGTAACAATCCATAAAGATACCGTTTTGTCTGTACATCCATAGGTAGGTTTGGATCTTGTGCAATGAGAAACATTGGGAAAATAGCCAGTTCCTTAGTGTCAGGTTTAAACTGAATAGTCTGTTATCCTTCTGGGAATAATTTAAAATAGCATGGTGTTACTGGTTTTTAAAATAAAGCATTCTCAAGGTTCCACTTAAAGAAATAAAGAAAAAAGATAATCTATATGACCCAAATATGCCATAGCAGAGTTATGCATGCATTAAATTTTTATCCAAAATGTGAGTTCTTTGAGCTTCTGGGCTCACAGGAGAAAGTCCTGTCCTTTCTCTGGTCTCTGGGTTATTCACCTGGTTCCATCTTTCCACCTGCTCAATGCCTCAGACTTTTTCAGGGATGTGTACATGAAAGATTTGACTCCAAATGAGTAATGGAAAATAAAGTGCAAGTCCCATGTAGCCAAAATAATATGAAGATGCCAGTTACCTAACTTCTTTACACTTTTACGGGAATGGTGTTTGGGTTACCTGTGTATTTTGACTGATGCCATAGATCTGGTCTTATCCATATAGGTATGAGAATCTATATTGGAATACAGCCTGATCAATGAATACCTTTTCTCCTACTACTGACTTACAATAACATCCTTACAAAGGAGGTGCATTTCTCCTCCTGTGGGCAATTATATTACATTTCAAATATATGACTAGATTAAACACTTAATGTGTGTAATAAAAATTGTATACAGGCTCTTCAGGATCTCACACTATTCGAGGTTAATTTTTAATAAATCAGTGAAAGTGATAAGTAACCTGTAATACACAGATCAACCTAATCTTGGGCCTAATTTAGTATAACATCTTTGTTCAAAAGTAGATCATGACATCTCTTAACTTGTGTAAATATGCTTCCTTAGTCAGAAAACCAAAGGAGACTACCAAATGTGGAAAATAAAGCCCTACTTTAGAAAGGCATATTTGCTATTACTATTGAGTATCCCATTGCCTTTTTCAGTGCTAGCATAAGTTGAATCATTCAAGGAAACACACATGCGGTTTTTGCAAATCTAAAGGCTTGTTGCTATAGTCATAGTATAAAATTTTAATGTTAATGTTTTCTTGATATAAGTAGTCATACAAACATGTTATTAGGAGTAAACAAACAATATAGTTGTAATTCGGGCTTGAGATTTGATTTAGAAATAGAATTGTCAGTGATGATACCTAACTCTTGTAAAATACTCTCAATATAGTTTTTGAAGTGGTTTAGAGAAAAACTAGTAAACCAGTATTTTGTTATATAATAATGAAATATTTTCAATCCACTTGACTGTGAAAGCGTGTTATATACATTTATGGTTTAAGCAGAAAGCTGAACAGAGGACAGAATTTTATGAAAATGCATATTTTATCAAATTCTACAACTGTATTTTATGAATTGCTTTTAACTATATACCATTTACTACTCATTACTGCTAAAAGCAATTTTTGTATTCGAAGACAGTGATAAGGGAAAGAAACCATATAACTTGAAAAATAAGAAGCACTGTTATTTTGAAGGATTAGTAGAGAAGTAGAAACCATTTCTGGAAGTTGTACATAAAATAAGAAAAAAATCCAACCATTTAAATTTGACCTCTTTTTCTTAGGAAATACAAGCCATGTTTTCCCAGACTGTTTTATTCATTTGGAATATTTGTTAAATATTTACACTCCATGATTCAGTTGCAAAATGAGATTGTACTGCAGGAGGCTCAGAAAAACAAATAGTTTTCAAGTCTGTATAAATATTTATTGGCCTTACTTTATGGTAAATGACAAAGAGCATAGCTTTACAGTTTTGTAGATCTTGGCATATTTTTCTCTTTCAACTGAAAGACAGGAACACTAACTACAGTTTTATGCAGTGTACGACAGGTATGGGTAATAGTAGTGTCCAATTAATTTTTATATGATTACTAGGCTTCCTGTTTATATCAACTTCATAAGCAATACAATGTAATAAAGACAGAACATTTTGTGAAGGTGTAGGGCTGTGTCAGACAGAATCAAACAGATCTCAGAGGCAAGATATCCTGTACTTTAAAAACAATATATGAAAACCTTTTTCTGCTTCTTGACCTCTAGTAAATATCTGCAGCCTTCATCTTTCTTGCAGGGACTTTTTAATCTTCAGTGCAGAGTAGCATTTGGTATTTGATTGTAGCCTTAAGCACAAGAGTTGCTATTTCAGTGAGGTAAAGCTTAATCTCTTCATCTTAAATCATCTATTTCTAGAAGAGGAAGAAGGTTCAAAACAACTACATTTTCTAGTTCTGTCATGGACTCAAGAAACCACACCGAAATAAAATGGCTTCCCACCCCATTTCTCCCCCCCCTGGTATCTGGACTGTGTTATACAATTTTTGTGGACATTCTATCTTTTTTCTAACTAGAAATGTTGTCCTGATGTACTCAAAAGACTTACATTTATCTGGCATTTCAGTATATTTGTAGCCTTAATAGACTTTGTAGCACCAGCCAGGATATGGCATATCTGGAAACACTGTATATTATGGCCATGTCTAGCAAAGCCATGTTTAACAAGATAGATTATTTTAAAAAGCGTCAGGTGAACTACCCGTGCAGGTAGTTTGATTACGTAGGCAAAGCTTCAACCTATTGAATCTGCTATATCCCAATAGTGCTAGGTACACTGTATATGCAAAGCAACCACTCAGCACATGCAAAACAGACTGTGTCTCCTTGAAGTACTGCATACTCCCCACAGACCATGTGGCCATAATTTCCAGACAAAACTTGGTGGGAACTAGTCTTCATAGCTGCAGAAACATCTCCATGAGGCTGGAATATATGATGTTTCAGTTATGGATGACTCATGACTTTATGGAAAATATAGTGAGAAAGCGGGCAGGATACCTTTTAACACTTCAGTTGAGACTAGGTTCATGTATGGACATCTGAACTGAGCAGGGCACCAGGCCCAGGGTGAATCCAGAAATTCCGCTAGAACTTCGCATGTGTTAGTCATAGAAAAGTATACAGAACATCATATCTGTATCTAGATGTGTAATATATATTTTTTACATACAGTCACACTGATTTCCTGTAGTGTGTGTTGTGGGTTTGTTTTTTTTATATAGTCTACTATCTTACATTACTTGAAGCGTATGAATAGAAGAAAATATTAACTGAAAATGGTTTTGTACTTAAATCTTTCAACTTGAAAACATAATAATGAAAAATCACTTTATAAACTGCAAGTAATCTCATGAGATAATGAAAATATATTGTTCTTACTAAACAGAACAAAGGATTATGTGCGTAGTACTGAAAAAACAAACTGATTTATTGGCTCAGTTTTACAAAACCAAAAGAAATATAATGTAATGTTATGAAAAGTTTTAATGTTTGAAGCAACATGTACACAATTCTTGTTTCCCAGGACCAGATGTTGGTTTTAGTTATATTTATTTGTTTAATGATTTCACATTTTATTAGTGCTTCCCTCCCATTCTTGGTAGTGGGAGTACATGCTGTGCAGAGTGTTGGTTGTAACATCTTACTTCAGTTAGAAAAAAAAATTCTTCACAAGGTACAAGGCATGTTTTTGCATATAGAAGCACTGTTACAAAAACTGTCATATTAAAGATCATGACATTCTTTTACAAGAAGACTTAGCAAGGTGATTCTAGTTCTCCTTGCTTGCCTGTGTAGTAATGTACTAGGTTAAAAAGCCAAGAGACCACAGATACAAGCAAGAAGTACCAGGAGGATTCTCCTGAAAAAAAGTACTTTTGATAAAAGGGTAAGGTTTTAAAAATATTTTTCACTACTTTGCAACTGTTGATTAAGACAAAAAACTGAAAATCAAGTTTTTTTCTCATATTTCACTAATTCAGAGGATTTGAAGGCTTTTGAAAGGAAAGGAAGGGAGACTGGCAAAAAAAATGAAAAATGTCATCAAAAGCAAAGTATTTGAAGAAAAATTTCCAATACTTTTAGGCATCGTAGGGTTTTTATAATTGTCAACTTCTTTTTATCCTTTACTCCTCTGGCATACATTTGATTTTCCAATCTTTGACTGTTTCATTATGTTTAGCAATCCAGTTATTCTGAGCTCTAAGTGATGATTTCTTAATGCATCTGTTCACCCAGGTATTTCCAAGCTGCTTGAGCATAAGCTTTTTCCCACATCTCCAGGGTATACCAGTTTACAGATCATCAATTCAGTGACACACGGTATCTGAACTATATAACACTCGGAGTTTGCTGCAGATCTAAAAACAAGTACCCTGCATTTGGGTAACACAAGTACAGAGGTCTAGACAGAGCCATGCCCCCAGGAAGCCGTCTTTGGTATTTGGATCAATTGCTTTTCAAGGTTGAAGTCTTTTGCCAGGAATGTCTCCTCCTATTTCCCCTCTGAAAAGGGGAGCTCACTAGCAGCCAGTTCCTTGCAGCCTTTTCTGGTTCACAGTCAAGAAAAAATCTCCAGTATTCTGTGCCCTTGGCATTTTAATCTCTCCCGTGTATGTTTGGATTGTCCACTTTTCCTTTTATGTCGGATTGCCCCTGCCCTCCCCTTTTCACCTCCTGTATAAAATTATCTTTGTTTGTTTGGGCCACTCCTTTTATCCTGCCTGTATCAGGCTAGAGCAGATAAGGATTTACAGTATTTACCTTTGATTCCAAAGTGGTTGATACATGTGCGGGACCACATGATCCTGTATTTAGTTTACAATTTTATAAAATACTTTAGGATATCAGAATATCTCACAGATTTTAGAACAATTTAGTCATAATACAGTTCGTATATCTTATTTATTATTTATAATTTTTTTAATCTCTCTTTTCTCAGTAAAGTGCATGTGTGAACACTGGCATTTTATTCTGCTCTTACGGCACATCTTTTTTTTTGTTTGTTTTCCAGTGTTCATGGTGGCCAGAGTAGCATGTACTATTAATGCTACTGTGATAAATTTTTACAAGGTCTACATACTTTATGTGGTTATGATACTTGCAATACTGTAGCATCAGTTGGTAGAGGATTAGTTACACAATTAAAAAATGGTAATTAAAAAAAGCTATACCTTTACATTATATAACAAATTGATATGGACTTTAAAATTCTTTGTGGTTATGAAACAAAGAGCTTCACTCAACAGTCAGTATTGAGTATAACTGTTCAGCAGGTATTCTTTATTCGCAATGCTGGGCAGCACTGGGGATCACTCCACCACAAGTGTCACACTTACTAACAAAACACTCTGACTAATATACACCAAAACTATACATATGCATCAGATTTCTTAGAAAAGGCAGTCTTATGCTAATGGGTTCTTAGAATTCATTTACATAGTCTGAGCATGCATAGTAAAAATAGAGTGAGGGTCTTCTCCCCTCCTTAGGGGTCCACACAGCCGTTCTCACACTGTCTGTTAGTGAACTTTAGGTTTCTTGTGTCCATATATGGTCATAGAGTTACTTCATCTGTCCTTCAGCTCCTGTTTGTTCCAAGGAGGTTAGTTTAGACCAGCTTTCAGTCACTTATCTTGACACTGGCGTCTTCTTAGGCACTTGTTTTCTTTAGGTTCCTGCTATTAGGGATGTACTCAGGGAGTTTTTCAGACTGTCCAAGGTCTGTCTTATCTTTACTAGGCAAGGAGTTAAAGGTTTCAAAACATCTTATAAGTGGATAATGACTACAGAGGGTAGTTAGGAAAAAGTATAAATGAAATTATATACGTTACAATAAAATACATGAAAAATACAGGAAAAATAAAAGCTAGTAAAATACAAGTGATGTCTAACATTAAAACTACATGTCTTATTTTACAGGTCCCTGTACATTAGCAATTTCAAGTATACTTGTAGCAGCTTCCCTTCAGATAAGGTGTAGAGGAAAGAATCTTATTGCTGTTGTTTTTCACTTTTGTAATGCAAATGGAATTTGAGAGCAAATTCCATGAGAAATCACTTGTAACCTTGTCAGAGTCTCTGCACAATCAAGTGCTGGAAGGTATATCTGGCTAATACTTCTGTCAGCTCTCATGAGCTCTAAGTGGTGATCGTTAAACCAAGGGCTACTTTCATTGACTTTCACAGTGTAGCAATGTTAATGAGGTTCAGTTATTGGTATAAACAGTCATTCAATTTACAAATGCTGAGACCATGACAGATGAAATGAGAGCTGTCTGTCTGTCTGACTGGTGATGTGATTTCGTTGCTGTTGTGATGGAACTTCATGTGTTCACATCGAAAATAATAATTTTGTACTATTTCTAGCCTTGTTCCAAATGTATTCTTGGAGTCATTTTCACTGTCTCTTCCAAATTTATCTGATTGTCTCAATAAGTCTGATAGAACAGCAGCTGACATCTGTGGGTGTGTTGCCTCTCACAACCAATCAGCTAAAATCAACTCAAAAAAAGCATCTGTCACTGTCACAGCACAGATTTAGTAGAGGAGTTGTGGGTCACAGATTTGTTTAAGTGAGTGAGGAAAAGACGTGAAGAAATAAATAAAGGAAGAATACTAGGTTTTGGCAGGGTGGCAGAATAGATGTGTTATTTAAACCTGATAACACCATTACTTCACAGTTTTATGTGTAATTTTTTGTTTAAAAATGGCAATTGTTTGTTGTTCCAAGTAACCCACAATATTTTGGATATTTTGCTTGGGTGGGAAGCTCAGGGGAGAAGGAGGTGACTAAATCATTTACTTTTAGGATAGGAACAACGTTTTTGGGGTATTAACTGGACCTTTAGCCAGAAGAAAATACGAAGGGAATGCAAATGAATTCACTTAACAAACAACAGCAAAAAAACCTATCTCCCCCCCAAACAAAGCACAACAAAACAGACCATGGCAGGACCTACGATAGGGGAGGCCATATTGGTGTTAGTTGTCTCTCCTCCTGTTGTCCCAAAAACTGGGGTTCTTTACCTCATGTGCAAAGAGCCAATTAGCACACAGAGTTGAGATATTTGTATTTATTATGTGGATGCGCATGCACGGGTGCCTGTCCCAAGATAGCACACCATGGTCCCAAAACCTACAATTTATACACACCATTTATGCATATTCAATACACTGATACGTATCTAGTAAGTGATTGGTTATAATCTCTATGCTTAACATGTAAATTAGTACTTATGCCTAGTTTTCCCTCTCTGCCTACATCATTTGGGTTTGGCATGTAATTAGAGTTGGTGGTCCATGGGTCAGTGGTCATGACATCTCCCCTGAAGGAATTACCTTCTACCTAGTTTCCTTATAAGTTGCAAACATAGGTAGCTCATTGCTGTTTGCTGTCTCTGCTTTCCATTAATCCTATCTAGGCTTCTACTTTTGTCAGGTATACATAATAACGGATTGTTTCAAGGTTAATCATCTGTTTCAACCATTGTTCTAACACCTAATCATATGGTTACATAGCGTGATCCTGGTTACAGAAGAAAACAGATTCTGAGCTGCAGATCATATGAGAAACATTATGTTTTTTGTCATTTGGTAAATTTTTGCTCTTTTATCCTTTTACAACACTAGCACATAAATAAGGCATTTCTGCTGAATGTTTACCAAGTAGGATGTTGCTTTCTAAATCTATCAATCAGTGACATTTACAGTTTTGATCTTGAATAGTCACTGTTCTGCTAGGTAGTTCTGGCTCAAGTCAAAAGAACTGAAGATGGTAAATAAAGAAACATATCTGTAAGTGAGAGAACTCAGTGCCTATTTTATTAAATTATCAAGATGACAGTGACTCCATTATGTGTGCCTTGGGGTTTGTCTGTCTCTTTGGATTTTACATAAAGTTTTCATACAGTTTTAAATAAAATTAGGGCATTATAGCAGTCCTTTAAGCTCTTCTCCAGTAGTATACTGAATTGTGACAGTCACGACCTTTGCACTGGATAAGAAGGTAGCTGGTATCTCCTTTGTAAATACCCAGTATGTGGAATTCGGAGCAAGTGTAGGCTAGATCCCTGTAAAGAGCAAACAATATATCTTCTTATTGTTAGAAGTCAAATTCTCATTCTTCAAGTCATTTTTTGTAAAACTTCACAGAAGACAACAGGGGTATTTATTTATTTTGGTAACTGCTGGCTACATTATCATTTTTTGTCTTGGGGAAAGGTGTTGACTTTTCCAGCAAATAAGGTTTTGCTTTTCTTGCATATCCTAACAAAATTTAGTGAGGATTTCAGTTATGAGAGGTGGGACAGTAGGGAACTGCCTAATGTGGGGTTATTTTAGGGGAATGTTATTTCTACAACCACATTATTAGTTCTTATTGTCTTTATATAGACTTGTATGATAGAAGCAAGACAGAAATGCAACTGTTATTTGAAAACAGTAAAATTTTAGAAGTTGAACCTACTAGCTTTTGGGTGGGACCGCTATTAACTCTGTTCCATAGGCACTTGCCCCAGGAGCCTTTTCAGACTCACAGATAGAGATGACTGCCCATGCAAATCCAATTACACCAGTGAGGACACAGTAAGCTAAATCATCAGATGTTGTAAATTTAGAAGAAACACATTCTGTACTAGCAAAAACTCCTGAAAATACCCCTTTTCTGACTGATACACTTCCTTCTTTTTCTGTATTCTGTTATTTTTCTCTGATCTTTTAAGTGATGACTAAGTGATTAGTAAATAACCTATTCCTTATTCTTGTTGATCATATAGTTATTCTCTTAAGTTTGACTGTGTTACATACTGGCTGTTTGACTCAAAAGCAAAATCTTAGGCAGTTTAATGAAAAATTAGCCTTCAGACAAAATTTCAAGTCAATTTCAATATAGTGCTTCTGGTAGAGCAAGTTTTCCATTAACATGGTCTCCTCTCTTCCAATAAAAATTTATTTCAGCAGATAAAAAGAACCTTTTTTTTTTTCTTTGGCACTTGGTTGGAACATTGTCATTTGGGTAGTAACTTCTCCTGGAAAAGTATTTAGCAACATATTTAGAATGTCTTCTGAAAGATCTGTAGGAGACATGGACCACGTGGGGGTTTGTTTCCTTATCATTTTTGTGGAAACAAGCCCGGTCCTGACACTTTCCTGTGCATCCAAACACAGACCTTAAAAAAATCCTTCAGCTGAAGTGTTGTTAATTAATAGAATATTGCCAAGGAACATTTTGCCCACCCATCTACTTCCTCCAGTGACAAAGATTTTTCTCATGGCTCCCTTGCTTTGTGAAGGTTTGGGGTTAACCAAGATAACTAGGTCCTGATCGGGGAAATTGTGCTCATCTAAACAGCCCTGTTGAAGCAGTTGAACTATTCAGATGAGAAAGGACTGAATGAAGAGGTCTTGTTTCTTCTGTATTATGTGCCTAACTTGAAATTCCACACAGTAGGGGAAAAAACATACACAGAGATGAGTTACCTTTAAGACAAATGCTTAAATTGAAGTTAAGTAGATGGAAGGCATTATGGAAAATGTAGGGCTAACTCAGAGGTATTGCGCAGTCCAGGCATAAAAGCTATCCTAGAGCCTAAAACAGCAGCAGCAGTCAGAGTTATGTGACAGCACTGAGGCAGGTTTCAAAGTAGTAGAAAAGGGTGAAAAAATTCCTGACTTCTTCAACAATAAGCCCCTTGTTTTTTAATAACATCTATTTGCAGGGATTTTAGTGAATAGATTGCAGAAAACGTCAGCACAATTTGGAACTTCAATGATTAGAATGTACAACAGCTGATATATTACTCTACCTTTGAAATATATAGCTTTATGATATTGGTATTCCAGGCACCTCAGCACTTTTTTTTTTCCCCTTCCATAAGTGAAAATTCTCAGTTGGTATCACCATACCTTCCTCTTCTCAGCGATGAAAGGCCCTAGGAAGAGTCTACTGAAGTTGGAATTCTAAACTGTACAGGCAGCTAATCTGTAAAGAACACAATTTATGCTATTACATTCTGATTTATTAATTATGTCTTGAATTGATGACTTGCTTTCAAATTAATCAATATATACAATGCTTCATACTAAAATTATTTGACCTTTATGAGATGTCCTGTGAAACGACTCAGTTGAAGCATTGAAGGATCTGGTTATAAATTTTGGGGAACACAGTGGAATCCTTTCCTGGTTGCTGTGGGTGATAAAACAATATAAATATAATGTTCTTCACTAAGAACATAGATGATGCAATAGTGTGATAACTGCTAGTAAATATTGATTTTTAATTAACTCTTACAAATTAATGTATGGTAGTGTATGTAAGCAATATTTGAAAACCTGACACTATGAAAATTATGGTGTGACATTACCTTTCCCTTTCATCAAAGGAATATCTAAGCTGGGGAAAAAATAACAACAGACAGTTCATGCACACTGTTTTCAAGACAAAAAGCATATAGATAAAGAATGAGATTTGTAGTATAGAAAGCTTTTAACCCTTTTAATTCAACCGTACCTATCTCCTTGCAGCAGTGGCTATAAATGCATTTATTTTTTCACTAAATTTATACTGGCAGCAAACATTTATGTGAATTACTGAGTCTGACATCTAATTAACACAGTCTTTACAGGTTTAATGAGCAGTGATAAATTTCTATCCTTTCTTTGGCACATTTTAATTAGTTGTAATTATGAGTGGAGTGACCTGAAAAGCTTGTTGTCCCATGGATTCATCATAAATTTGTGTAATTTATATATGTAGAGACAGAATGAGTTTTTATGGAATTGAAAAACCAAAGGTTATTTAAACCATTACATCAGTCATATAATATCCTTCTGTAAAACTCAGGTAAGCAAAACATTGGACATAAATATTTGACTACACTGCAGGTGATGCTTCATAAATTACATTTATTGTTTTTTATTGTATGAAGAATAAGTAAGCATTGAAATCTACTTCATCTGTTGGTCAGGACTTGAAACATTGACTGCTAACATTCATCTTTACTGACAGTATAAGTTTCAAGAAGAAAGAGAGTGTATGTGCTTAAAATATTTATAAAGATTTTTAGCACTGAATAGTTGCTGAAATAAAATACGAACAAATAAAAATATAATCTTAATTAAGATGACAACATGAGTGCAAAGTGTTTTCCTTACTTTAGCCATCCTGCTAAAGTAAAGAGGAATAAAACTTTCCAGGAACCAAGACTATTCTTTCTGCACAGGGAGTTTTGTAGTTTCTAGAGAGAGCCATGAAAGAACTGTCAATGAGACTAATACGAATTTATGTTACCTAACGCAGCATATGAATGTAACTGAAAGGTTTGGCTATTAACATAAATGTCTCTTTCATAAAAACTGTAAAAATGAAACATGCTAAAATTTTTAAAGATCTCAGTCATGAACTGTACTTTGATTAAAAAGATATCATTTCATAAAATGGGACTGTATGTAACATTTCTCTCTTGTAAATCTGATATTTTACTTCTTGTATGAATAATAAAAGGGTTGTTAAAGGAGGGCATGCTAAGTCAGGGTTAAAATCATTTAAGGCCCAGACTTGTGAAGTGCTATACCCTTTGGGAGCTGATGGGAATCCAAGGCATATGGCATCCTGCAGGAGCCACTGTGAAACATGATGTCCTTTTCACAAGGAGGTGGGTCTCCTGGTAATGCCATTTTTTTGGCATCTTTCATCCTAACTCCTCAAGTCTGACAGCTACTGTACCACCATGCAGGATATCTGAACATATGAAAGACAGGAGAGAACAGGTGGGGGGTTTTGACAGAATTATGAAAAAGGAAGAAAAAGAAATCTCACTTGTTAATACAATAAGAAAAACATGAATAGTCTGTATTAAGGGGGACTAAAATATTCATCTTCAGAAGTCAGAACAACATCTGAGTGTGTCCGTTTCCATGATTTGGGCTCAAACACTTTCCTGTGATCGCCAAGCACTGAACAAATTCCTAGCTTCTGCATTAGTAGCAAATTGGTGATTGCTTTGGTGTCTTTTGTTATTTTCATTTGGGACAACACATCTTTGGGTGGTTTCTGCTGAAGAACATATTTTATGGTAAAATTACTGAATAAGATCTTCTGTTGAACCTGTGTCTCATACATGGCAGCCTGTGAATGGTAGGGGTGGAGAGGAAGCAGTAGAAAATACCTTGGCCTTTTCTTCCCAACCTGTATCCCTTTGACTATGGTTTTCGGTTGCTTGAAACTGTTCTGTGATCTAAACTGCAGTCTCAGTCAATCCACAGATTATAACTGGACTAACTTGAGGTGAAATATACAAGAACAGAACTCAAACAGGAAGAATAGCCACAGTAAAAAGAACAGGGGACTGGAAGTTGAAACAGTACATAGATTGGAAAGGTTAAAATTTTTGGAAAGGTATTTTTTCCTCAGATAATCTCTTGAAAATACTAAAATAAAGTTAAGCATCACTGTGAAACTCAGGTCTCAGTTTGTTGTAGTGCCTTATTTTAATGAACTTCCTTCTTTATTTAGTTCTATCATAATGTTTACTAGCCTTGTTGTCTGCCTTCATTTTCAGTGCATTTTTTCTATTCCTTTTATGAAAGATAAGTAAATTGCTCTCAATTACTTGGCATAATGATTGATGACAATGTCTTGTTTAATCATTTTTTGATGTTTTTGTCTGTCTGTTGGGCTACGCAAGGAAGTGTAGCAATTGTTAACACAGACAGGATTTACAAGTACAAAAAACTCACTTTTTTTATTGATGAGAAAGTTGCATCAGGTCACATGTGCAGCTATGGGCTTGTTTCCTAGAGGACATTTACTATTGCTTTGTTAGGCTAGTTTTAAATAGCAAAAAGGACAGAGTTTCTGTGAGTTTCCTTGGAAGCCTAGACTAGACCTGATCAGGAGAACATTTTCCTTCTCACAATCATCCTACATTTTCTTCTTTGGGCGTAGTTTGTACATTCTTAGAAAATAAACTTCAAGAGGCACAGGTAAAATTTCAGGATATCTTATTCTGAAAGCAATTTATTAATAGCAGAGTGTTTCTTTGCCAAGGACCATTAGATGGTCCTTACTAGTCAGGAAAATTGTGACCTCATATTTTACCAATCTGTTATTTTGCAATCTACAAGATGTTTTTTAGGATCTGGTTACTCAGTTGAAGCATTGGAGTTTGGGTTATAAATTTTAGGGAACACAGTGGAATCCCCTCCTTTTTGCTGTGGGTGATAAAACAATATGAATATAATTTATTTAACAATTTTTCCAGGTTTTTTTTAGCAATCAATATCATATCATTCCAAGGACTGTTGCTCCTCTGGTAAATTTGATCTGTAGAGTTTGGGAGTTTGATTTGTAGCCTTTGTTTTCATCCCATTTATTTTGATAGTGAATTGAAGTAACTTCAGCTTTTAATTAATTTAAATTCAGTTTTTCTTCTTCAACAGCACTATTCTACAAAATGAATAAATCAGGAGTAAGTATTTTTGGTGTGGTTTTGAAACTGAACTATAAAAACATAAATGAGAGCCTCAGCAGATGAACATCAGACATGTGAGTACTTTTTCTGAGATTGATCATTAACTCCTCCCAGTAACACCTTTGAATTTTAAGGGATCAGACTTAGTGTGTCAATTTGTTGAGCTGGACTTTTTAAATCTGCTGCTAAACTCATCAGGAAAAAAACAATGAGATAAAATCTTATAAGAATCAAAATGCAAATTATCCAGCCTGTGAGTCTGAGACAGATCCTGGAATAATTATCTTTCCTCAAGTACTGCTGCTCATATCTTTTCCATTGCTCTTGCTACTTATACTGTCATCAAGGAAATAAATTATTGAGTCCTAAATTTTCTCCACTCTATGTAAGAACAGAGATAATGAAAACTCCTTGGACTCCATTTGGGGACATAATTTGACCTTTCTTGTAAAATCTGTCAAAAATGCTTTGTAAATGGGGAAGGAACAATGACAGAGGATACACATCATTGTCCTTACTAAATCTGCAGAGACTAAGGACAGATAATGATGACACACATTAACTCTGACAGGTATCCCTTCCAAACAGTGAAATTTCCTTTTTGGGGAAGTTTCTAGTACATTTCTAGCTCAGTGCATCATGTGAAGGGCCTGGCCATGGTGTTTTGGACTGGGTATGCCCATCTATTTGCTGTGCAAATAAATACTTTCCCATTTGTGATCATGCAAAGGGAAGATACTCTCTAAATGGTTCATGGACTGAATTAAGTATGTGTAATAATGAGCTCAAATAAGTTAGTTTGCAGCATTGTAAATAAATTAATAGAAACACCATTTGTCGTATGCAAACTACCCATCCACATGCACTATTTTTCTGCTGTTGATTATTTTAAAATCAAACCTGTGTTGATAAAAGCCCGAATGAATGAAATAAAGCTTTCCACTTAAAAATGGCCAGACTCAACCAGACCAGTGAAGTCAGTGAAATGGTGAAGAGGATAGCAATATATTTAATATTAGAAAAGGAGCACCGTATATGTACTCTACTGCATATATATTGCTTATTAAGAAGTTACATAGGCCATTATTCTTAAAGGTATTTATTCAGCTCTTCAGAGTTTGACTGACTTAATCTAAATTTCACTGGCAATGGGTGAGACTGAAAGTTAGAGCTAGTAAAGGATTTAGGTGCTTTAAAATCTGTTTTAGGTGTTTAAGTCCAAAATTATTATTCAAAAATCCTAAATTTATTTATACCATGACTCAAGGCAATTTCAAAGTATTTAGATGCCTTCTTGATTAGTTTAAATATCTCTCTTTGGCTGTACAGAAAGGAGTTCCAACATTGCTTAAGCCCTAGGAAAATCCAGTAACCGGATGAAAGCCATCTTAAGTTTTCTGCAAGCCCAATTATTGTACCTCTTGAACACAAACAAGGTCTTGCTCCTCAGGAAATACAACTGTGGCCGTTCTGTTTCAGGGGAAGGTCTGTGATGACATGTTTTGTGAAACAAACTGTTGTGTAGACTATTTGCTCAGAAAATAGGAAAGCCAGTGATCATTTAGAAGAGAAATAGACCTGAATGCTTTAGCTACTAGGAGAGTCATTCCTTCAGCTTTTCGTGTGTGTTTCATTATTTTTAAATTGTCTTTCCTAAGTAATTGACAGGTTATTTCAAATAAGAGTTACAGTATACTGTACTTAAGGATGTTACCTGGCCCAAGAAGAATTTCTACCTTCTTAACGGCTTCTTTTTCATCTGTTATAACCATGAAAAAGAAGCGGATATTAGCTGTGTCATGCCAACTTACGTACAGGTTGTTTTTATTTGTATTAATGCTTAGGATTAAAAGAAAGGTTCTTACTCAGGAAATGGAAATTCTGGTTGTCATGACTCTCGGAGAAGTGTTTTGAGAAGTATTTTAGTTCTTAATTTTTTCACAAAGCTTTTTCCAAATGGAACAAGTAAAATATTACTTATGCACTATGTTAAATGAACACTGTCCCATGATGCAGAAAAACTGTCTTACAAGAATTCTAATTTCTGCTGAAATTTATTTATTAAAAAAACCCACAACAACAACAAAACCCTATACTGGTCTGTGTAGAACTCTAAAAAGTATCTATTGATTGTTTTCTATATGAAGGATTATTTTTATTCTGATAAATCTATTTTTGCCTTTATGATTTTCCTTTGACTCTAACAGAAGCTAGACGTGTGTAAATAACTGAGAGTATATATAGTCTTTTCTGTTACAGTAAATGAGAGGAAAGAAAAGTTTTAAGTACTATATGATAGAATATTTTATGTACTGTGGTTGGCCATTTTTAACACACATTTGAAGACCGTCCTGCTCTGTTTCCTCTGCATTCAAAAAAACAAAACTGAGAGAACTAGATATTGGTCTGGAAAATCTGCATAAAGTCTTTATCTGACTGTTTTAAAAGTAATTTCATGTTTTCTTTTCCAATCATATGTGTCAAAAAATCAGTTGAGTATACTTAAAAAAGATATGAAGAATCAAAGTACAATCACTAAATTTAAATATGTTTCTACACCTGAGCTTTGTAATTCTTTTTCTCATACACACAGCAGTCATAGTTACAATAGTCCCAGACTGGACTAGCTTCTACTTATGTTCGATATGATGTTACTCAGGTTGTAAGGAGCAGGATTAGTTCCAAGATTGACATATTTTATAGAAACTGTGGTCTCTGTATAAAGCTATGGGTTTTTTCTCAGCTTCCACTTCGAAGTGGCTTCAATGGATAGCTTTGGTTAGCATGCACTATAGCTGCTGTCAAAAGACAAAGATATGGTTGTTTTGTCTGTACTTACAGAAGTGGTGGGGCTCCTGTCTCTTTAAATCAAAAGGAAAGAAGTAGAGGGCTCTTGGTCATAACTACCTGAAGGTATTGGGCAGCTGAGTAGCTAACAATAGTATAATATGAATTTACTTAGTGTGTGGGGTAGACTAAATATTCCTGTAATGTGTGGAAGATAAGTTTCTGACACATCTGGTGGGTGGACCAACCAGAGAAGGTGCCCTGCTGGACCTCCTCTTTGTGAACAGAGGAGGACTGGTGGATGATGTGGCAGTTGGAGGCCGACTAGGGCACAGTGATCATGAAATAATAGAGTTCTCTATTCTTAGAGAGGCCAGGAGAGGGGGCAGCAGAACTGACATCCTGTTCTACTAAAGGGCTGACTTTGTCTTGTTTAGGCCCCTGCTTGACAGAATCCCTTGGGAGATGGTCCTGAAGGGTATAGGGGTCCAGGAAGGATGGACACTCTTTAAGAAGGAAGTCTTAATGACACAGGAGCAGGCGGTGCCCAGGCGCTGTAAGAGAAGCCGGCGACAGAGAAGACCACCCTGACTGAACAGGGAGCTTTGGTTGGAACTCAGGGAGAAAAGGAGAGTTTACGGACTTTGGAAGAAGGGGCTAGCCACTCACAATGATTACAAAGATGCTGTGAGGCTATGCAGGGCAGAAATCAGGAGGTCTAAAGCCCAGTTAGAAATTAATCTGGCTTCAGCAATCAAGGATAAGAAGAAATGTTTCTATAAGTATGTCAACAGCAAAACAAAGACCAGGGAGAGGCTCCATCCCCTGCTAGACGCAGGAGGAAACATGGCAATGAGTAACGAGGAAAAGGCTGAGGCACTTAATGCCTTCTTTGCCTCAGTCTTTAATAACAGGACTAGTTGTACTGAGGGAATCCAGCCTCCTCAGCCAGAAGACAGAGACTGGGAAAACAACCCCCCCACAATCCAGGAGGAGATAGTCAGTGACCTACTGCATCACATAGACACACACAAGTCTATGGGACCAGATGGGATACAGCTGAGGGTGCTGAAGGAGCTGGCTGGGGTGCTCGCCAAGCTGCTTTCCATCATTTACCAGCAGTCCTGGCTGACCGGGGAGGTCTCGACAGATTGGAAATTGGCCAGTGTGACGCCCATATATAAGAAGGGTCGGAAGGATGATGCGGGAAATTACAGGCCTGTCAGCTTGACTTCGGTGCCCAGGAAGCTGATGGAGCAGCTCATCCTGAGTACCATCATACAACACATGTGGGACAACCAGGTGATCAGGCCCAGTCAGCATGGGTTTATGAAAGGCAGGTCCTCCTTGACAAACCTGATCTCCTTCTACAACAGGGCCACCTGCTTATTGGATGAGGGAAAGGCTGTGGATGTTGTCTACCTTGACTTCAGTAAGGCCTTTGACACCATTTCCCACAGCATTCTCCTGGTGAAACTGGCTGCTTGTGGCTTGGATGGGCACACGCTTTGCTGGGTAAAAAACTGGCTGGATAGCCGGGCCCAAAGAGTTGTAGTGAATGGAGTTAAATCCAGTTGGCGGCCGGTCATGAGTGGTGTCTCCCAGGGCTCAGTTTTGGGGCCACTCCTGTTTAACATCTTTATTGATGATCTAGATGAGGGGATTGAGTGCACCCTCAGTAAGTTTGCAGACAACACCAAGTTGGGTGGGAGTGTTGATCTGCTGGAGGGTAGGGAGGCTCTGCAGAGAGACCTGGACAGGCTGGAGCGATGGGCTAAGGCCAACTGTATGAGCTTCAATAAGGCCAAATGCCAGGTTCGGCCCTTTGGCCACAACAACCCCCAGCAGCGCTACAGGCTTGGGGAGGAGTGGCTGGAGAGCTGCCAGTCAGAGAGGGACCTGGGGGTGTTGATTGACAGCCAGCTGAACATGAGCCAGCAGTGTGCCCAGGTGGCCAAGAAGGCCAATGGCATCCTGGCTTGTATCAGAAATAGCGTGGCCAGCAGAGACAGGGAAGTGATCTTACCCCTGTACTCGGCACTGGTGAGGCCGCGCCTCGATTATTGTGTTGAGTTTTGGGCCCCTCACTACAAAAAGGACATTGAATTACTCGGGCGTGTCCAGAGAAGGGCAACGAAGCTGGTGAAGGGTCTGGAGCACATGTCGTAAGAGGAGCGGCTGAGGGAACTGGGGTTGTTTAGTCTGGAGAAGAGGAGGCTGAGGGGAGACCTCATCGCCCTCTACAACTACCTGAAAGGAGGTTGCAGAGAGCTGGGGATGAGTCTCTTTAACCAAGTAACAAGCAATAGGACAAGAGGTAATGGCCTCAAGTTGCACCAGGGAAGGTTTAGAATAGATATTAGGAAGTATTTCTTTACAGAACGGGTAATTAGGCATTGGAATGGGCTGCCCAGGGCAGTGGTGGAGTCCCCATCCCTGGAGGTATTTAAGAGTTGGGTCGACATAGCACTTAAAGATGTGGTGTAGCTGAGAAGTGTCAGTGTTAGGGTAATGGTTGGACTACGTGATCTTCAACATCTTTTCCAACCTAGATGATTGTGTCATGTCCTGCTCAGACGAGGGAGACAAGTGACTCAGATTCGCAAATCCCCAATGGCGCAGACAACAAGTCTCCAAGTCCAAACGTTTATTAATTACCCACAATGTACTAATTGAACACATGATAGTTGGCTAAGTATATAGCAAGTTGCGGCAAGCAATATAATATGCCTTGCATTTCTTAATGGGAAAGGGAAAAGAGAGAGATAGAGGGAATGGGGAAATACAGATCACCGGTCTGGGTTTCTGCACTGATCCCACCTGTGAGGGTTCCAGGAGGCACAGGAGGCATCCGTCTTTTTCGCTGGCATCCATCTTCTTCGCTTCACTGCACTCTCCAGCGCCCCCCCTTTCTTCCACCCCCCTTGATTTATACACACTTTCCTTGGGTCCGTCCCCTAGGTTGACCCACATACCTACGTATCCCATGTACGGGGAGGGGTAAGGTGTTTCATGGGATGATGTAATTAGCATGATCATGTTAGCCCTCATTAGCATATTGAGGGGTGTTAACTTTAATATGCATTTTGTGGATAATGAAGCAAAGGTCATTCACCGGACAGATGGCCCTTGAAATTTGTCCAAGTGCACCAGAGCAGAGCCGTCCTGTCTCCACAGGGCTCCCTCCTCCAGCTGCATCTTGTGTTATTCAGGCAGTCTTATCAGCTTCGACCTCCACAGAATGCACCCTGTGACTCATAGTTTTGTCTTGCGAGTGTTTGAGGCATTGCTTAGATCAGCTTCAACTTTTGCTTTCTCAGGATGTTTTTCTTAGTTTCTTGCAGGCCTGGTTTCTTGTCTCTCAGAGATTCTATGGTTCTAAATAAAGTTCCACTCTAAATTAGATACTAATGTGCAATTCCTATAAATAAAGGGAGCTGCTGAGATGTAAAAACTATGAGGTAAAAATCTTAGTTCTGAGCAGTTCTACTCCTACAATAATTGGAGATCATTTTTCTTTATTCCACCTTCAAGCATGATTTTGTGGGAAATGTTTACTTCTGTTGGATCTTGATCTATATTTAAATTTTCTTTTCTCATTTTCTCTCTTTATTGGCTTTGTGGACCTTCCAATGTCAAGGTGTAGATTTATGATTAGCATAGTTGTAAAGGTTGCTGTGTTAGCCTTCCTACCTGGTTGTATTGTGTCATCTCCAGTGATTGTGTCCTCTCTCTCACTGGCTTTTCTACTACTGCTCTCTATTTGCAGTTTTGCAGAGGAAAGAAATATACCTGTATTTAGACATCTGAAAGTAATTTGGTGAGACATTTTAGGGTCATGTCAGGTGTAAGGCTGAATTCACTGTGCTAGCATTCTTTCTCTGCAGTAAATGAATAAGTAAAATGTCACTCAAAACCAATGAAAAGCAATTCATTGTGATCTGCATTAAGATGGTTAGAATACTATCTGGCTCCAAAATAGCAAAAGCTAAACCAAGTCAGAAAGAGCGGGACAGCTTAAAGAAGGATAGAGTAGGGAACAGAGTCACTACTGAAGAAGAAAACTGGGTAGACTGAGGGAAAGACAGCTTGAGCAATCTTTTTGCTGTGTTCAGAACTGGGCTTACATACTATACATTACTACATACAAATATTACTATAAGGAGATGCATAAATCACCTCTCAATGACCTGTCAGGAAAGAGGGTAGAGGGATGACTTATGTATTCCCATCAAACATCTTTGTCCTTCTCCCACATAAAGTAACTAAATACAAACCCAAAAAACGAATCTTGGGGATGTAAGGTTTGTTCATAGTGCTGAATGTTGCTTAGTGCTCTATAAATAGGCTCAGGTAAAGAATATATATTCAGTATACACAGTATGGTGGAAACCATAGGAGAGTTTACCATGATTTCCAGAATTACTAATGAAAAAGTAATTAAATTACTTATGTAGCACAATTTGAGTATAGTGAGCCGAATTATAGGTTCAGCTGGGTTTGGAACAGCCAGACTGAATATTTTTCTTGATGGAAGCTTTTTCCCAAAAATCCTCAAGTGGTGTTTCTTGCATGAAAATATTTCCAATCTTTAATGGTGCTTAAATTAGATTTTATTTATACTTAAATCAGTATGCTGGAGAATTGTCTGAAATCCACTCAGAAGTGCATTTCAATGGAATTAATGTTTCCAAGTTTTTTATACTACTATACTGGGGGCATCAGAATGAACTGTAGCAATTTAAGAGAATTATGGCATACACTTTTGGATTTTTTTAATCTCCCGCTTTAACCATTGGGTCTGGCTCTCATCCTGCCAAATTTTTGCACATGATCAAAGTAGAAGGAGTTAATTTAATGTGCTTAGTAACAGAATACATCATCATTCCAGAGACTTGCCATCGGGAAGGTGGAGATCAGAGATGCACACATTTTCCATGCACCTTTCAGAGCTGCATATGCTTTCCAAGGTACAGGAAGGTAAAAGGCAGCTTTTCCAGAGAGAAGAAATGAACAGATGTTCTCCAGGGATAGTAGCTGAAGAAGAACGTATATACATTATGTGTCAATAACTTTAAAAAGAGGTTTGCTTACACTTGAATGCTGCTGAAAGATGAGCAACAAACCTGAAATACGAGGCTTGAACTGATTTGTGTACAGCAGCAGAATGCAGATAATGGTCTGTTCTTTAGCCATCTGAGCATCTTTCTGCTTTTTACTGTGTCGAGCACAACCAAAAAGGAGTGTAACAAAAGGAAGAGAAATAATGTAGCTATCTTGATGTTTAAACACAATCTAAAGACTGGAAACTGCCATTGGCGGACACATGTGGAGACTTCTGTTTGTGATGGGAAATCATAGGAATGGCAAAGACAGGTAAAGGAGTTTGAAGAGGTTAAGATGTCATCTTAGGATCTGATGAACTGTAGTTCATTTACCCTTCAGGATCCTGTGGAGAAAATGGTATCATATAACATCACTAAGGTTTCTACTACAGATTGTATGCATACAGAGGGCTACCTGAATTCTACCTTCTCCTAGTTTTTGGTGTTTGACTCTGAAATCACTGTGGTAAAATAAGACATTTTTTTTTAAATGTAATTGCTACTATTGAATTTTAATAAACTGAAATTTGTGATCATGTAAAAACAAATCCATTTTTCTATCAATATACAATAGATATCTGAGGACATAATCTGAACAATACAATTTAATAAATTCTTTTAAAATCATGCCTACAGTAATACAGAGTCATAAAATCTTTCAAAGATCAGACTCATGCTGTATACTATACAGGAAGTAATAAAACACAAATGTAAAATGACACACTACAATAAATAAAGTTTGAACTCTTAAAATAGATGATTTATGGGACACTTCAGTAAGCTTTCCAAATGATGAAGAATAAGGATCTTTCAGTGATTATTTTTTCAGACATGACAACTTTTTAGGCATCTCAGAATTGTACCTGCCAAAGAAAAATAAAATCAAATTATTAATGACAGCATGTACCTTTCTTGTCCAAATAAAAAGAAAATATTCTGATTAGAAACACTCCCCTGTGTATATGGGGGAAAGAAATCTTCATTTACGTATGAGTGCAAAATGAAAAATGTCTTAAAATAAAAAAAAAGCATGCTGAGATATGACATGCTGTGGAATGATGTTCAATGACTAAATGCCATCCTCTGAAATCTTGTCAGGTTTGGGTTTTTTGCAAAAGTCAGCATTTCTCTCAAATAATAATGAGATGTATCTGGCAGATAAGACAAGCTAAACATATTATCAGAGAAAATGGCAATTAGAGATATGTATGTTACGTGGTATTTGCTTGGAAGTCTGCTCAGTTACCAGCAAGGACAGCGAAGCATTACAAGCACAGTAAAACTGAGTTTCTTAACAGCCTTGCAAAGATTTTCCACCATTTGTATTGTCATATAATTGGAGGCTTCTCTCTTTGCAGAAACTGGGTATACGGCATAGAGTATGACCTAGTAATGAATGAGCTGCCAGACAAGCTGACACAAGGGTGATCCTCCCACACTTGTTTTTCTGAGCTATTGAATTTGATTTGAATTCCTATTTAGGTTGCTTAAATGCCAACACTGTTAACCACTTCACACTGTTAACCACTCCAGTTGGATTTTGGGTATATGGACCTAAAATCTGTATATATGACTGAAAGTTATTTTCCCAGGTACTCTATAGATAAATGTATGCTTTAGTAAGTGAATCAGTCAAAACAGTTGGGTCATATTCAGTTTTCACTCACAGGAACAAAATCTTCTTTCTAGTCTCTCTTTTTATCGATGCAGAGCTTATCCCTGATGTATACTTTATTTTTGTGTCTATGTTCTTTTCATCTCCCCCAAGTAATTCAAAAACTGTAGAATAGTTTTTCAGTCTAACAAGTTTTACTAGCTGAAAGCTTTTGAGGTACTACAGGTCATCCTTTTCATTTCATTCTGGGTGACATCTCTCCAAGTTATACAGCGGAGCTAAGTTTGCTCCTATGTTTCATACAGTTTGGTATTTGTTTTTATAAAAACCCCTTCTGGTTCTCTTACAACAGTTGTTTTCTATGTGCTCCCATTTATTTTCTGGTAAGAATGACCTGAAAAAGAAAAGCATGTTCTTAGTGCAGTTTCATCAGTGTTATGTGATCCAGGCTTGTTTGATGACATGGTAGATCTGCTTTAATAGTCAGTCTTTGTTTCCATACCTACCAGTTCTCATCTCATTTTCTCTTCATTTCCAACATATGAAGACTGCCGTCCTACTTTTTGCTCTTCTGTAAAAAATGTGTCCAGGATTCTCCCATATCTTTATTAATTTTGATGTATTTTTAGCTTAATATTAGTTTGCTTCACCTGTATTTCTAATGCATCTGATGTCCCCTTTGTAGATTTCTGTATTCTGACCTGCTAATATCACCTATGAATTTTATTAGTACTTATGCAAGTAATCAATAGAAAATTTGGCTACAACTGAAATTTATACTGTAAGATTGCAATAAATCTGGGAAATTTTGACAGATTTTATTGTGGGAATCAACATTAAAAAAACCTTGGCTATCTCAGTTTTGCTTTGGAAACTCATAGGAACATCAGTATATCTGCATGTATTTTTCTCTCAGTTTTCTTGTTCTGAATTTTTATCTGTAGAAGGTTTACCTGGATTTGATAGCAGATAAATCAGTAATTATAGTTTCACTCCTGAAAAACTGTCAGTAGAAAAGAGTTATAAAGTTCCAGGTTGAATCTGCCCAAGTTCCACAGTAACTTTGTTTTAGAAAAGAAACAACCAAAAAAAGAAACAAAGAGTAGTTAACATTAACCCAAGAAATATTTTTTCTTAATATCACTTACTATATTATAGAACTATTTTACAAGGTCTTTCAAGAAATGTGAGCATCAGATACTGTCCATCTTGAACCTTTAGTTATTAAATTGTCTTGTAAAATCATAGGACAATTCCCTTTGGAAGGGATTTCTGAAGTTCTTTAGTCCAGCCTTCTACTGAAAGCAAGGTCTGCAAAGCTCACAGAATCACAGAATCATCTAGGTTGGAAAAGACCTTGAAGATCATCTAGTCCAACCGTTAACCTAACACTGACAATTCCCAACTACACCATATCCCTAAGTGCTATGTCAACCCACCTCTTGAACACCTCCAGGGATGGGGACTCCACCACTGCCCTGGGCAGCCCATTCCAACACCTAACTACCCGTTCTGTAAAGAAATACTTCCTAATATCTAGTCTAAACCTTCCCTGGCACAACTTGAGGCCATTACCTCTTGTCCTATGACTTATTAGTTGGTTAAAAAGGCTCATGCCCAGCTCTCTACAACCTCCTTTCAGGTAGTTGTAGAGGGTGATGAGGTCTCCCCTCAAGCTCCTCTTCTCCAGACTAAACAACCCCAGTTCCCTCAGCCGCTCCTCGTACGACATGTGCTCCAGACCCTGCACCAGCTTCATTGCCCTTCTCTGGACACGCTCGAGTAATTCAATGTCCTTTTTGTAGTGAGGGGCCCAAAACTGAACAGAGTAATCGAGGTGCGGCCTCACTATTGCCGAGTACAGGGGTAAGATCACTTCCCTGTCCCTGCTGGCCACGCTATTTCTGATGCAAACCAGGTTGCCATTGGCCTTCTTGGCCACCTGGGCACACTGCTGGCTCATGTTCAGCCAGCTGTCAATCAACACCCCCAGGTCCCTCTCTGACTGGCACATCTAACTGACAAGTTAGATGTGGTTGCTCAGAGCTTTATCCATGTGGATCTTGAAACCCCAAAGGATGGACACTGCATAACTTCTGTGATCAACCTGTTCCACTGCTTGGCTCTTCTTATGGTAAAAACCAGTCCATACCTCCCTTGTTTCAACTTATGCCCACTGATACATGTTTTTTCTGGTATTGGGGGTCCCAAAACTGTATGCATTATTCTATGTGTGATCTAGCTGGTCCTGAGCATTTTTTTAGGATTCTTTGTTATTTTCAGCCCTACTGTTAAAGTGCTGAAGATACTGGCTCCAGTCCTTTCTTAATCCTCAGCAACTTGTAGTTCTTTCCTGGGGAAAAAGTCTTGCTTCTAATTGCTCTCAGAAGACAGCAGTGTGAATCACTGGAGAAGGACAAGGAGCACCCTCTCTACTAAATTTGCTGCATTTAGCAACAGCATGCGGTCTATGGGATTCTCCTTCTTTGACACAGCTCTTTTCCTTGGGGATGTCACCCTGAATCATCTAAAATAATCAGTGCTTTTGTTATTAATCATGGTACAGCCATACTTCAGAGAATTCTACTACAAATTTATGTGGCAAAGTACCATTCTCACAGAGACAGCGAATAACAGAAGTCTTTATCTGGAAGGTGGCTGAACATTTTAGCAGAAATGTTAGTATAATTACTCAGGAAAAAGAGCTACATTTTTCAGGATGGTTTAACCTCAGCAACCATGGAAAGTGATTCTAGGTTTTGGGTCCTGCAGGCCATTTGCATTTTCTCTTCTCTAAACATCCCCTGCCCCCAGCAGCAACAACCTACTTCTCCCCAAGCAAACATCTTTTGTCCAAAATGTAGATGTTTATCTTTCTTCTCTAAGCAACAGTTTACCAATTCCACACAGGTATCTGTCTCCTCTTAATGTTCACTGCCTGCAAGATACCTCCTCTATCAAAAAGCTGCTGATGTACACAGATTAGCCCTTCTTGCCACAAAACTGTGACATTAGCGGGCCTCTCTCCCTGCTGGGATGTGGGTAAGTATAGCAAAAGCTGCTGGAACAGTAAGTTTCAACTGGGAGAAAAAAAAGTGGGATTTCTGGTAGATCATGTTGATTTCTATCAAAGAAGAATAGCTTAACATGTTCAGCTCTTTTGTGAGGAACAGCTATGAACTTGAAGGTCTGAATGAACTTCGTTCAGCCCAAAGGATGTTTCTCTGTACAGCTTTAATACCAAACAGATGCTGTGCCTGGCAGGGATCTTTCCTGCCTAAAATACAAATCACAGCAGCTTCAGGGCTGTACAGAGCTCTGCTAGCTGCTTATCTTGTCCAGTGGACATTACCATATGGGCTGGCTGAGTTCACTCTGCTTAGTGGAAATTTCTCTTTCTATATGAAGAGTATCCCAGCTTTTATAACTTCTTCAGTATTGAATGAATGGGTAAGGATGAGGAGGAAGAGACAGAGAGAAGAGAATGGACTTCTTGTGAAGGGAGATAGAGGCTAATAACATGTTTATAGCCACATAGAATGAAAAAATTTGCTTTTTATAAAGTATTTTCTTGTTACTTTATTTGCTTAGTCAGAAAGAATGTTATATCACTCCAAAAATAACACATATTTATTAAATGGTAAATTTGTAAAATATTTGGTTCTTCCAGATATTGTGTCTTTTTGTTTCTTTTTCAGATTTGTATATTTAATGTGAAGGATATATCTCTAAAACACATAACAAAAATGCAACATATCTTACAACAGCTTGTGATACTGAGTTCTTTTAATGAATATACTTTTAGGTAAATTTGTTTTTTCATAGTGTAATCCATCTGAATGGGTTTAACTCAGAATAGATCCAGAAACCTGGATTCTTATCTATATCTAAACATAGTCTGCAGCAGTACATCAGAAGTCTCCTAAGAGAGGGTGCTGAAAGATTATTCAATATTGTTTAAAAAGCATGTCTCTGCCACTCTGATGCCTTTCACTTTTTCATGTAATTCAAACATTCTGGATTTGGTTTGACCTGGAGTATGATAATGCCGTGAATTTCTTAAGATTCAGACTCATGGTCATTTCATCAGGGGGAAATAAAGATAATCCTTCAGTGTTTCCATTAGATTCAAACCTGAGCTTTGAGGTGACCATTCGATACCCCATGTTGCATTTCTGTTCAGGACTATGAAGGTGCCTACTTTACCTGCTTCATGGCAGAGTTTTGAAACTGGAGTTTCCTATTGCCCCACTTTTTCTCTACTTCACCTTCAGAAATGACCAGGGAATCCTGAGACTCAGTGGGAGGTAACTGCTGCATAAATTGGCAAGTTAGCTCCTAGCATCCAGTGCAGATGCTTTTAAACCACAGTAAGGACATCTGAAACTGCAGATTGATCTGACCTGGATGAGTCAATGTATGATATACCTGAATGAGACCCAGTGGCCTGCCAGTCAGCGGTATGTGTATAAAACAACTTAAACCACTTTCTTGAGTCTATGGGTTCATCTGTGTTAACATTTTACCTCAGATCAGAAATGCACTTTTGAAGCAAATACTCTGATCACCCTGAATTGTCAGCCTGGTATATTGCATAGTGATCCTACAGTGCACAAGGTGGATTTTCTTTACATGAAAGTAAAAGAGAAAACATGCTGTAGGAGTATGCATGATATGATCTAAATGCTAATGCTTATTCAGCCTGTTGAGATCAGACTAGAGCTATGCCACAATAAAACGTGCTGAAATATTTATAACATAGATGTCAGGTCCTTGGCCTGAGGTGTTTTTCCTCCGGATCCATTCCATGTTGCCTTCTAATGTCCGTACTAACTTCTTGCCACCACCCTATCTCCTAATGTAGTCGTGCACAGCCTGTTTGTTCATAGGTTGACTTATATGGAAGTAACATTTGCCTATTGATGCTGCAGAAATCTTCTAGAAATCTCAGTGACATCAAAATAACATTTTCCTGTACTTCACAGTTAGCAAAGAGGTAAATACCAACAATATGTTAAGTCCATCTACTCTTTTATTAAAGTGTTATTAGTCATTATTATTGAGCTTTCTTTTTCAAATTTATTTTTGCTAATGATTTTATTGTTACAATTTGAGCCGCGAAGCATTTTTTTTCTTTTTTTTTTTTTCCTTTCGTTTTTCACCTGATGTTTTACCCCGAACTTGTTTACCATCCTTGCTAGAAATAAGCTGGGGTATAATTGTTAAAGGATTTTACCAGACTGCAGGTATCTCTAGGCTTGCTTTATTAACAACTCAAAGTTGGGCCATCACCTCAGTGAGTGGCAACAGCTAACAAAAAGCGCCCTCTATATATACGATATAAGATACAATACAAAGAGTCTTTGGTGATTTTCCAGGAACTTTCAACTCTTAATTCATCATCCATTTCAAAAGTCCATTATATTCCACAGTTTCAGCTAGTTCTTCTCATTCCATTCTAATTCCTCTTCGAACACCACTGTTCACTGATGCAGTCTTTGGTCATCATGGTTACTTATCTTCAGTAGTATTCCTAGAGCACCTGTGCATACTGCATTGAACTGTTAGTATTGTTCCTAGAGCACCTGTGCTCTATAAAACAATATCTATTTATTAATTATTCCTGCTATTAATAATATCCTAAGAGAAAAGATTTTTCTAAAACTTGTTCCTTTTACAATAATCAGACTCTCAGAAACAGCTTAAGTCAAGTGCGTTGTGGGGTGGGAGTAGGACAGGTACTAATAATAAATTATCCAATGTTTCTGTTTTTTTCCAAGGTGTCTTCACACATGAAAATATATATTGATTTATTTGTTTAGATCATTCATTTTTCAAAGGATCTTGTTTTTATCTCTGTGAGAAGGGAAGTTAGATGCTTCAAATTAAGCTAGTATGAATAATCAGCTGCGATTTTACCAAGTGGGATTAACATGGCTTTTATAGCTCAGTTTTTGTCAATAGTTTTTCCAGTCAAGGTTTCCAGCATTTCAGTAATAACTGAGTTCTTTTAATAGTCATAAATCCTGTAAGTTTTTTATACATATATGTAACATAGTAGAAGGTCAAACAACTTTTTCCTAAATGAACTGGCTGTACAGCATATAGTGAAACCTCAAATTTTGCAAACAGGGAAAGAAACAAAAGAAAATGAACAGACCAAAACAAACAAACTAACAAAAAAAAAGCAAAAGCACCCTCAAATTAGAGTTACAATACTTAAAAGCTCACTGGAATGAAAAAAGACAAAAAGATTTTGAAGCAAAATAGGCAGAATGCTGTATACTAAACTTGACTCAGAATAAGGCTTCCATCTGCCACATGCCATTCAAATACATGAGATAATAAATACATTCAAAGAACAAATTACACTGTATTTACTTTTATGCAGAAATGAAGGGGAAAAGCTAATTGTAGCTCTATAACTCTGAAGAAAGTTGCCTATAAGTATTGCAGTTGTTTTGAAAGGTTTCAGCTTCTAGAGATTTTAAATTTGTATTCCAGGAAGTTCTCTGTGCAACCACAAACAGTGGGATCTCACAGGGGTTTTTTTCAAGGATGAGACTGTCCCATCAGTGGATTATCCCACTATTTTGGGTTTTTTGGTTGCCCAGCTGCCCTAAGGTCCTTCTGCTGTCATGTGATGCTTTGTGAATTGTGATATTGTGATATTGTGCCCAATGTCTAGGGCAACTATAAGTGTGTCCACTTTAGTGCTCTATATTAGATAATGAGTCTCTTTACAATCGTGCTTTGGTTCACCTCCAAGTGTTTTTAGAGCGCTGTAACTCAATTCTTTCCTGATGACTCTGAACTGATAAGAGGTGGTATCCTGTAAGAGCACAACCAATGAGCTCTAAGCCCAAATGGGCATTAGCTCACAGGATCAAACTGGAGTTAGTCATCTATAACCTTTTCAAATATATTATAACATGGATTACTGGTCCTCTGCAGTGAATGATTCACTCTATAAATTTCACTCCCGTTGTGCCACGCTACTTGCTAAATTGGATATAGTCTCTGTTCATCCTTCTATTGTATTTTCTACTTCTTCAGCAACAGTGGGAATGTATCTTCTTTACCTCATATGACTCAAAGAGGATCTGTAAAGGGACACACATATTTTGAAGAAAAACGCATATTTAGATCTGGTGGTCGCAACTGGAATGAGCTTCAGAAGTACCAAGGACTACACAAAACAGATAAAAATAGAGTGGATATTTAAGATCTGATGCAGCTATTTTAATTTCAATATCAGATAAGAATGCTATGTCTGAACTGATTTCTTTTCTTAGTAGTAAATGCCCGTTTCACTAATTTCAGCAGAGATTATATGACAAAGTCAGAGTTCAGCCTTCATCCAAAAGTGACTTCTGCTGAGAATGTGGGACACCCAGTTTAAGCTTTCAACCCATGTAAACAAGCATGTTTTAGAATTTTTTCAGCCTGCCAGTTTTGCAGATTTGAATTTTAAACTAATGCATATTTGTCAAGCATGCCAAGGTGTGAGAAATTCACTAGGGAAGAACAATAGTATAATTTATTGACTGCAGTATTTTTCAAATTATTTAAATGTTATTCCTTTCCTGCCTCCTTTCTCTGAACTTACTAAGCTACACCTTACTGAGGACGAAAAAAACAAGGTTATGATGAGCACCTCCATACAAATCAGTAAAATTGTTTATTATTCAGAAGATTGAAGGGCACTACAAGGTCTTGATATTCCCAGAAATAAACCTGAATGTGGTTTGATGTGGTTTCCCCTGTCTGTAATTATGAGAAAGACAGCATTAAACCCACTATGTTTGAAGCTGATTCCATTTTAAGTCCTGTAGAAGAACTGTCAATCCATTCACTCGTATAATGGCAACATGTTATTAATAGGGCTTCCTAAGCTGGGGACCTCTGCATGCCATCATCCTTCTGCCTTACAGAGATCCATCTTTCTCCCATTCTTTTCTCTGGAAGCTCTGTACTGTAGCAGTCCCAGCAGAAGTAATAGTTTACAGTTTTCAGTTCCTTAACTCTAAACTCAGTGGTCCTCCAGTGCTTTCCAGGTTTTGTTTCACCCTACTTGTAGTCCTCAGTAACCTAGACCCGGCATCGGTCATCTCAGTTTATGCCTTCATTTTCAATTCTACTTGGGACGCTTTTGTTTCATAGCTGAGAACATTTTTCTACATTCCTCATCTCCTTGCTCTGCTGCCCAAATGCTTTAAATTTCCTGGAGTCCTTTCAGGCTTGTTCACTAGTTTTGGGCTGACTATTTCAAAGACTTTCTACATAAACCTTAGGCTTGCTATCCTCTTAGTTAAAACTGTCAGAAGACCAAATACTTGCTCAATTAAAGACCTTGTTAGAACCACCACATATTCAGAGAAAGATGGAAGCAGAGGAAGATGGAGAATCCAGATGGAATGTTGCAAGAAATTTTTACCCATTCCATATCTTATGCTAAATTTTGTATTATTATTGTGAATTTGTATATTCTTCTGAAAATACTCCTTGAAAAATACTCCTCAAAACATTTATTTTAAACCATTTGTACTGGTTTTGCAGAATTTTTTTCAGAATTCTTGAAAGAGGTATGTGGTATTCAGGGGTGTCAGTGCTGTGATCAAGTAATAAGCTTGGTTTAGAAATTGGGAAATGGCTAATATTAAGGGAGAAAAAAACCCTCTGGTCTTTTGTTGGAAAATTCTGCAGATAGTGACATAAAGCAATCACCATTGATTCTTTTTGTATTTTTATTTTTCATTCTGTGAATGGAGTAAAATGTCATCATCTTATAAAGTACAGATTTATATAAGCTTTCAGAGATAAAGCAAACAGCATGCTCATCCTCTGTGAAGTAAACTTTGGAGGAAACTGGATGACCATTCTGTTTACTATATGCTCTGCCAACTGTGTTGCAAATTAATGTACTGAAGACTGCTGGGTAAAATGGTTTGCAGATTTTCAGTATGAGTGTGAACTCTTGCCATAAATATAGGTTTATAGATCAAACACTTGGCAGTGCTGAGAACATTGAGAATGATGGCAGCTCTCCACAGAAGGAAATGCTGTTTTGTGTGACCTTCCAGGCATCTTCCGTGTGGATTAGCACAGACACAGTCTCTGGATTGATGACACCAGGCACAAGCTCAGTAAGAAAAGTATGTGTGTTTATTACTGGAGGGTAAAGGGCAGCTTTGCAGCTTTGCAGCAAGTTGTTCACTCCCTCTAAAAGACTGTTGTTTCCCATCTTCCAGCTCCAATTCTCAAAAATGCTCTGGGAAAATCAGACTTGACTAGTACAGTAGCCATTATAGCCTACGTAAACAGGCTCAGAAGCTGTAATGTTGATAATGAAATGAGGTTTGAATTTGGGCCTAATTCTTCGGAGCATTAAGGACTCTCAGTTTCACTAGTAAGATCTGAGGACACTCAACATTTTTTGTAAGGAATTCAACACCTTGCAGAATTAGTCTACCCCAAACAGTGCAATTAAAAAAGAGGCTGTGGCATCTGTTTAAAAAAAAAAAGACAACGAGTAAATCTGGAAATTCTTGTATGTTAATCTTGCTTTAGGAGCTGAGGGCTAAAAATAAATTATAAAAAGTATTAAATTATTATGAATAATTTAATTATTTAATTTATATATTATTTGCTTTATATTTAAGTATACTTAATATTTATTTTAATAATTTAATTATAGTAAATATCTAATAATAAACATTAGATAGATTTAAGCAGCATATTTTGTACCAGAATATTCTATGCAGAATAACTTCCAACCCCTATCCCACCCTCTGCCTAGTCTTCAATACATAGGTACTAGTGAAATTACTGAAGTGCCAACATTGATTTGCTTTCAGTGCTGATTAATGTGTCAGATAACGTTTTCTCTTCTTAAGTCAATACTCAATTTTTAAAAACTATGATAATGGAAAACTAAGTAATTTTGCTTTAATTCTCGCAATTCTAATTACTGGTGCTAAACGCAGCATATTGCTTTACTGTATAATTTGCTATAAGATAGGAGATGGATGCCATTTAGAATATTTTCTTCTTGCTTTAGAAGATCACTTTTTCTGTGGTAGGCAGTTATAGCATTAACAGCAAATGTATAGATTCATTCTTACAGATACTTTCCTTCATACTGAATGCAGATAGAGAGCACTGAAGACAGTGGCCCTGGAATTTGCTCAAGAGAGGAATATTTTGATTCTATTTCATTTTTAATAATAAACCTGCAAACTGCAATAGCTTGTCATGAATTTCAGAAGTATGTGGAGGGAACACTGTAACACATACATGAGAGAGAGGACAAAATTTATGAACAATTGTTTCAATTAGAGTCAACTCAGTTCAATTCAGAGATGACTGAGGTGATAGTACTTGTAACCTAAAGTACAAATTTTCATATGGTTGCTTCTCATTATTCTGGTTAAAAATCCTTAGAATTACAGAGGTATCACTAAAGATTGTAAATGAGTAATTGATGTACATAATGTTAGGTGGAGACATTCATTGAAAGCTTTGCTTTTTGGAACAAATTGAGTTAAATGGCTAACTGCCATCTAACATTTGATGTTTGAAGGCATGCATGAAGAAATACAAGGCAGAGCTTTTTGCTAAGAAATACTGAAAGTATATCTGAAATTAGTCTGTTATTAAGATTGTTGTGAAAGTGGTTATGGAACTGTGTTAATCTAATAGTAGGTCTTGATGTATGGTATTTCTTTCAGCATCACTTATTGCTATTGGTCACCTCAAAGAGTACTCTGCATTTTTCTCAGCCTCTCTGGGCGTGCTCATGTAGCAATTTAAGCTCTAATCATAACCTTAGGTTTAAATCTTTATCTGCCTTTTTCACCATGATGTAATCTGCCATGTGTTGAGGCAGGAACTGTGCCAGTACCACTGCACAAAGCAAGGCCTAGTTCAATGGGCCTGTATGCAGTGTTGAACTGGGACAGCTCCAACTTGTCTTATTTAAATATTCTCACCGCTGGTCTTTTCAGGCTGCTTTTACTGTTGATTTTCTCACTTTCCTCATGGTGGAATGTGTTTACAAGTTCTTATCTTCACTAGTAGCAGCAGCCTGCTAGTTTAAAAAGTTGTCAGGTGCATACTTAAGAACAAATAACATGCACAGTAACATAGTTAAGTTGAATTCAGTCCAAGCAGACATGTTCATGATAACTGCTCATGGAATTGTAAGTGGAGGAATTTCCTAAAACTTAATTCCTAATTCCTAAGAACTAAGTAATGTTTATACAGGAAAGCTTCCAGAATCAATAATTTACTTATAGTTTTGTATTGAACTCTTAATGGATGAAATATGAGAGGAAGTTTGAAAGAAAATATTTTTTCTATTTTGGACTGGACATTCTGCTTCTGTACTTGCACGTGCATGGGTAGAAGGGAGGAGGAAACTACAGTAACTTGATTTTTTTTGTTTATTTTGGGCAGTGAAATAGCTCTGTGACATACTGTCTTAATAAACATTGATCCTTAAAATATGGTATTGTTGTGAACATTTTGAGACACAGTCTTGGTTGCTCAGTAATGACAAAATCTTTAAACTAGGATCAAAAGAGATTACAAATATTCATCTATAGGTAAAAATAATGACTAGGAAAAGGATCTAAAATTTATTTAGTTTAGGGATGATCTTAAGAAGGTCATAAGAAGGACAGGTAGAATAGTAGTATGTCAATCCACCAACTATTTTAATTGTTTCTGCACTAATTTAAGAAGTAAGGGAAATAAACAGGAAGAGTTGAAATCTTAATTAATGATCACAACAGTGTCTCAATTGGCATATGAGACACTCAGTGGGATAATTCACATGATTAGAATATTAGCAGGTATAATTTCTCCAGAAGCATCTGCAAGGTGGGAAAATGAGAGAATGCATTGCTTTGCATGGCAAGTAGATCCATAAAGAGATGATTCACATTTTCTGGAAAAGGACAGAATGGTCAAATCAGCTGTGAACCACCAGATAAGATTCGATTCTGGGAAGGGGGAGTGGGGAAAGAATTTTTCTGGAAGAAATGAAATACCAAAATTTTCTGTTGTACAGACAATTGTAGTAAATTTTTTTTTAGAAAATAGATACAACAAGGCACAGAATTTCCAGCATATTTTTATACAGAAAACAGGAAAAAAAAAAAAAAAGGGGGGGGGGGAACTTAAAAGAATATTAGATATTTAGACATTAGATATGTAATTCTAAACATTGTGGAGGAATGGCAGAAAATATGAAAGTAACAAAAAGCCTGGGTGAGAATGACTGTGAAAAAAGAAAGTTTACAGTCCTTAGAAAAGAAATAACCTAAAAACCAAAGAAAGAAATATTATGGAAGTAGGCTTAAATAGAGCCTACTTCTGTTCCCACCTCTCTTATTCAGAGAACTGGCAGGAAAATGTGATAGGAAGCAAGTCAAAGTAGAAAGGGAGTTCAGAGAGTTCCATTTCCTTAGACTAAGTTAAAGACATGCATGTATTCTCTATCCTGGGATAGAGAAAGACTAGAAAATATAAGCAGGGATGACTTAGATAATGTAACGAAATCTTCAATGATCTCAAACAAAAGGGCATGTACAGAATGTGGAAAATATAGCAAACTATTAAGGACATTAAAAATAACATAAAGACCTAGGCACAAACTTAGAAGTGCAAAGGTAGAAAGTGAGATATTTTTGGCAAAAGGTTATGAAATGAAAAAGGAAATATTGCATAATTGAAATTCCTCCACTTAGTACTAAGAGAAGGAGTAAGGAAAGAGTAGATTTACCAATCAATAGGAAGGAAAACCTATTGAAAAAATAACAGCTGCAGTTCATTTAAAAGCTTTTGTGATGACTACTTCATTAAAATTAGACTTTGGCTCTTAAAGGACTGCCTCAGGTAACCTCAGAATCTTGAACTGTTATTTCTAGGAATACAAAAAAAAATTTCGATGCTGTGAACAATGACACACTGGAATAAATTGTGTAGGACAGTTGGAAGTTTATAAGCTGTACATCTGCAAGGAATGTTTTAGGTATCACTGATCTTGATGGGGAAGGGAAACGGTGTAAATCATCTTCCAAGATCCCCTACAGCCACACTTTGTAGTTATTTCCATGATATCTATCTACTTAAATTAGCTTCCGTTATGTTAAACTTACAAGAACTTGTATGTAGTTTTTCCATTTCACTCCTCAGAGAAAGCAATTCCACTAGCCTTATACAAGTTGTACTGAAAAATATTATGGTTTCAGAGAGTGACTATTTTTTTTTTTTACTTCTACAAAGAGAAAACAGAAACTTTTATCTTTAAATTGTTTACAGCATTAGGTAAATTGCATATCTGTGACTAAGAAGCTAAGACTTGTTAAGCAATACCAATAATAACAGTATTAGCACTTTTTTTTTTTTTTTTTCCCTGGTGGGTGCAACACTTTGAGAACAAAATATTTAAGGAATGCTTGTATCTTCCTTAAAAAAAAAAAAAAAAAAAATCATAATTCAAAATATACTCTTCATTCTCTTTCCTGAGCATCAGTCTCTTTAGTTAACCAAGTTCAGTTTTCTTGTCTTAACACCCTTTTTCTTGGGGAAGGGATATGGATCTGGGAAGCATGTATTATCATAAGGCTGCCCCCAAATGAGGTGTTTCTTCATACAGTGGCCTGTAGAGATCCTTGGCTGAGTTTGCTGAGGTGCTAAAAGCTCACATAGTCTCAAGGGATGACTGGACAAGTTACATACTTTAAAAGATGCATCTGGCTCAGGAAGTCCCTGAACTGGTTGGAGCCTGGGAGGTAATTAAGAAGTACCAGATACACATGACCTGTTCTTCCCACTTCTATCATGGGTGCTTATGGTCATTGCTGAAAACATGATCTTGGCCTGGAGGGATCATTAGTGCAATCTACCATACCTGTGAGACTGAAGCCCAGAGCCCCAGCTGATACTCTTCCCGTTGCAGAGCAACATTATAGTGTCTCTGCTGCTTCCTGGCAGATGCAGTGCATCAGGATGATCACAGAGCTAGGAAGCTCTGTTTGGCTTCCATATCAAGGCAAAAGAGATGGAGTGGTGCTGAATTAAATAGAGGTCTGCCAGCAAAAGGCACTGTAAATTCAGTATAAATTTACTTGTTTAAAACTTGACAGGATGCTTTTTTGAAAGGTGTTATAAAAATGTGTCTCTTGCCTACACTACTTGAGGGAGGTAATACATTAGTCTTAATCCCATCACAGATGGACCTTTTATTCCCACCCAGTATTTTCAGTTCAGCACGGGTAGATTTTAAAAAATAAAAACTAAAAATAAAGGGGCAATTTTAGGTTAGGCAAACATATTTGGAGTTAAATGGGTATTGAATTATATTCTTTAAAGTTTAGATGTAGCTTTTTGTTTCTTCCTCAGTGTGCTGAGATTACTGTTTGTACAGCAGATTGTTAACAACTGGACTGGGAAAGTTCAGGAAAAAATAGATGTTTTGGAGCAGATATCAATTTAACAGCATTAACTCCATACATTTTGATTTAATGAGTTCTCACCCTTAAGATTTTACTTTATTTTATAATGTTACTATTCTCAGATTATCCTTTGCTATTTTATTTAATATTGTGCATAATTTCTACATATGTAACATTTTTTAAAAATTCACTTCAAATACATGTTACAAATTGAGGAGTGGAGCTTGTTTCTTCATCAGAATATTATCACCACTTTTCCTGTCATGTTCTAACCTGTTGCTACTCCAACATTACAGAGCTCCAGTTGCCTGAATAAACATTGTCTTTCATATCATTGATAATCACCTGATACAGAAGGAAAGGGAATATACACTGTTTTTACAAGTGTAAAAATGTGGCTCTAATACCACCTTTAAAATCTCATGTTTATTCTGTGTGTGTGTGTGTGTGTTTGGTCCAACACACGATGTAAGACTAATATGTCAAGCGTGGTGTTCCTATGACTCTAGTGTCAGAACAAACAGGAATGGTAAAGCACATCCTTTAAGCCTTTCGTCAGTAGTTATTTCCAGCTCTGGTAAACATCCCAGTTTCACAGAACACTTCAGTTTTCCCTCTTATTCCGTAGTCTCCTTTGCAGAGGAATTTGTTTTGATTAGTCACTGAGATAATTACACAGACTCTGTCTCTCTCTCACTCACTTTCATGGTCTCTCAGTGTCTCCCTCTGTCTCTCCTCACCAGGAGGTATTCCCTCCAGTGGTCTAGAAGGACATCCCAGATGTGTTCTGTGGTGCCGTGATGGAAGAGTATCACTGCCTATTTGTCAGGAAAGTAGCCAGGGGGAATCAGTCACTGGCAATTCCTTGTAGTACCTTCTGTTTGAAGTGAGCAGGCAGGCAAAGGTGATGCGAGGAAGAGGGCATCAGATAAAAAAGGATGCAGAGAAGCTTACACTTAGTTTACACATAAGGTGCTAGAGATAGCACTCAGAAATGTGCAATAACTGTTTACTTGATCTGTATGGAGTTTAAGTGTTGTGGTTAATTTCTTGGGTACATCTGCATTGCAGGGTCAGTGATAGCTCATCAAGGCTGTAGTGCCAGGGCAGATTCAGCATCAAGCTCTGGATCAGGAAGGTATGTGGCCAGACGCAGGCAAGGCACGGAAGCAAAGACCAAGGGGGCAGCTTGAAACAGCTTCCGAATGAAGCAGAGGCAGGTCTCCCTCCACAAGTCTTTTAATGCTCTATTTGAACAGCTTTTCCTTCAGAATGGTGTGAATTAAGATGGTGCCACATCAGAGAGCTGTCCTTGAGCACATGCAGCTGAACTCCTGGGAGGCAGGGAGTGTACGCTTCAGGCCCTGACAGTAAGCGAAAATAGTGTTGGTATGCCAGACATTACAGAAAAGAAGAATGAGACATAAATATTAACAGGCAAAATCAATTACTTAGAAAATCTGTAATTGCAGGAAACAAATAATTGCTTTGTGAACCTTTATGATTCAAAATAACCCAACTTCTTGTGAAGTAGTGTTAATCCATGCAAGTCAATATACTGTAATCTATTTATGTAATTCTGTGTGGAATTAACTGATGGAAACAAGAGAGTGATCAAGTTTTTAACTGTTCTTTTAAAAGTGTTTAAATAAGATCTTTTTCAACCAGAAACAAGGATATGTCCCCTTGACTGTGGAAATTTAAATTATGCCCTTTAGTGTATCATTATACTACTTTGCTTAAAGTGGTCATTATTATACTGCAAAGTTTGTAGGTCTCACCAAAGGTAGTTTGTTTTGGTTTTCTGGGCCACGTGTCACCACAGACCTTGTTTTGTATCAGTACTTTTGCAAAGAGTGCAGTGACATGCAACATAACAGTTTTCAATTTGAAATATCTGTCACAAAAAGGAGACTTGGAGTAGGTTAATGACCCTTTCTAAATTTTAGAACCTTTGTATTTCTTCTGCTTCTTGGTTTATTCTAGGTATTTCTCCTGTGATGGATGTTAAAGGAAAATTCCGATCTATTTAGCCTTCATAAAGATAATCTTCTTACTCCTCAGAATTCAGGTCACTAGTTTTATGTACAGTATAAAACATAGTATGGACAAGTCATTTCTGTGAAATGCCCTCACTTCTTACTGGCTATGTTTATGTTCAGTTAATGAGAATGCTAAGAATAAGAGTAGTTTGATGTTTCAGATATGTGCAGGGAGGATTACTGTCTTAATTATCTATTGAGATAATTTACAACCCTGTATTTACAGTACAGGTATTAATCCACTACATTTATAGGAACATACAAAAATGTTCTGAGCATATATTACACATACATTTTCAAGGTAATTTCCAGCATGTTTTGAAATACAATTTCCATTTAGTTATGACCATACAGTGCAAGGGGGATTATGTGTTTTCTTTTTG
Organism: Strix aluco; assembly: GCF_031877795.1. Classification (NCBI taxonomy): domain Eukaryota; kingdom Metazoa; phylum Chordata; class Aves; order Strigiformes; family Strigidae; genus Strix; species Strix aluco. The sequence continues at coordinate 42,428,499 of NC_133934.1, read as the reverse complement.
ATATCTGTTTCAGGCCTCTGTGCCTCACCATCACTCAGCAGTTCTTCAGAGTATGTACTGCTTATGGGAATTTTCTTTCATCACCCCTTTCAGTCCCCTTGCCATTTCACTTTCTCTATCGTACCAGCTTTGTAACATTAACTCTCAACTTCAAAGTAATTAATTTATTAATCTCCTAATATATAATTTCTTTGACTTTCCATCTCCTGTTCCTCATTGTGTTCATTTATACTTCCAATCTCTTTGTTTTACAACTGTTTTCTTGTTGTTCCTTCATCATCTCTTCACCTTTCTCCATGTCCACAGGGATATGGTAGGAGGTGGGGAAGGGGAAGGGACTGCATTCTTGAAATGATCTTTCCCCTTTGTTAAATCACATCTTAAGACTTCTTGTATGATGGTTAAAAATAATTAGTGACATAGTTACATAACATATCTGATATGTCAGAAAATTACTTCTACTTATAGAGAAAATTAACGCTTTTAAGATGGTTTTGTTTATGTCATATATGAAATCAATTTACTATCAAGTTATGATAACATTTTGTGGGCAGACTGTATTTTTATTGTGTCTAATTCCTCATTATTCAGTACACTGCTTGCCATCTTATGTTTCAAATATTATCAGTCAGATAATATAATTTAATACAATTATAAAACAATAATTTCATAGTAATTGTCATGGCTTGAGCTCAGAGGGCAACTGAGCACCACGCAGTCACTCACTCCCCCCTTCCCCCCCAGTGCTGAGAAGAAGGGAAGCAAAAGGCCCAGGAACTTGAGTTAAGGACAAGGAAGAATCTCATCCTTTAAGGCACAAGCAAGACAGACTTGCTAAGGGAAGAAAAAAAAAGAACGTAAATTTAATACAGACATTAACAACAAGAACACTTAACAGACAGAGTAAGACAGTGAAAAGCATTACCACATCCTGAAAACACCTTCCCCATCCCTCCCTTCTTCCCAGGCTCAATTTTGCTCCCAATATCTCTACAGCCTCCCCACAGTGGCACAGGAGGCAGGAAATGGCAGGGTCCAGTCAGTACTGCTGCTGCTTCTACCTCATGGGGAGGAGGAACCTTCTGGCATTCCTCCCCTGCTCCATGACTGTCTCCCTCTCACAGGAGACAGTCCTCCATGGATCAGCTCTGACATCAGTCACTTCCACGGGTGTGTGGGTCACCCCCACGTGTTGCAGTCCTCCCAGTGTTTGAACTACAACAGTGGGGGCTTCTTCCTATGGGGTTCCGGCTTTCTTTGGGCACAGTCACCTGTCCCGGCGTGGGGGCCCCCCACAGGCTGCAAATCTGTCTCTGGTCCACCATAGACCCCCCATGGGTGGCAGGGGGGTGGCCCTGCTGTCTCACCACAGGGTACACTCTGCTCCAGCACACCTCCCCCCCTTCTCCTCCTTTCTTCCACTGACCTTGGTGTTCACACAGATGTCCTCCTCGCAACTTCTCTCACAACTCCCACAACTCCTCCCAGGTTCCCCTTCTTAAATATGTTTTCGCAGAGGCACAGCCACCATTGTTATTTAGCCTGGCCTTGGTGTAAAGGCAGGTTCAACTTGGAACCAGGGGAGCTTTGAGAAGCTTCTCACAGGGGGCCACTGCTGTAGCCCCCTTCCCTGCTACCAAAAAACCCCTGCCAATCACTCAAACCAGGACAGTAATTTATTCATTAATTATTATAATTAGTTTGAGGATAGTTTTGTATATACAGCTCCTGAGAATGAGGGCCCTCATATGGCTAGTAACTTCACATTATGACAGGTGAAATCATAGTTACAAATATAACCTCTGTGTGATCTTTTGACACTTACTGATGAGTAGCAGCCAACATGATAGAAATTCACGCATAAATATTTCCCAAACCTTTAAAGTAAATTAAGGATGATTACAAGGAATAAAAGCCACCTCAGTATTACTGGAAGGGTGGGCTCTGCAATTCACCATTAGCATTAATTTCCTGTAATAAGACTATGGAGTTTTTGTCTCTTGTAACTTTGCCAAATACTAAATATTTGGGTTGATGTCTTCAATGTCATGTACCTGCCCTAAAGTTTAACTATTTTATAAACATTTAAACCCACATGGTTTATCTAGGTATGAAAGCAAGGAAAGGTTTCAAATATCTTGTGTTGTAATAGTTAGGAAAAAAATTCTGAAGCTCTGCTTATCATTTCATATTTTATATGCAATATATATTTTATTATTACTACATTATTTCCTGTTCTTATATGCAGTATAATACTAGCATCTGTGGTTTTGTAATGAGACTTTCAAACTTGAGAGGGACGTGGTTTCTGTGAGAAAGTGCCTTTTGAATTGTGTGGAATTTACTCAAATGTGTCCAATCCAAAAACTTTTGATTTGAATCCTATGTGCTTTGCCTAGAAGCTAAAAGCTTTGAGGTACTCTATTATTGGCAGGGAGTGACTGTTCTTAGTTCCCTTGCAGCTCCCACTACAGACAAGACCATGCTCTGTTACTACAGAGAAGCCAGGCAGGAGTGCAGCTGGAAGGAGGACAGAATTCTGTTTCTCCTCTGCTAATAACTGAGGTAGCAGAAAATCATACACCTTGAATGACTTTCAGTTAGAGAGAAAGGGGTAGGCTGTGGCTTCAGAAGCCCCAGGAGAGAAAAGCTGGTTCAGAAGGGGATAAAAGTTGGAGGAGGAAAAAAGTAATGGAGAATGGGAAAACGGAGGAGTGGAAACTAGTGAGTTTGATGGAAGGAGAGGTAATCTTCATTTGTGAATTGGATGCTCTGTTTAACATCTTTAATGCAAGCTTGTACACGTAGGGATGTAATTTTTCAGTGTTCTGGTCTCTCCCAGACAGCCAGATGGGTATATAGGTGGATCTGAGATTGGGGTTTTTGCCAGAATTAGATTTTGCTTCTCTAAGAACTTAATAAACTTGCATAAGATCTCACTGACACTGTAATGTATTAATTCCAGGAGCTCAGTAAGAAATTGCTCCTAAGACATGCTCGCATGAGATCAACATTTAAATCCAAAAAGCATAAACAATACTTTGAGAATGCAAAAATTTAGACATTTACACTGAGGTGACCACTTTTGAAGTGTTTAAATAATAATATGGTACTATAATAGAATAAGTTAGAGCCTTGTGTTGCTATATGACTTAAACTGTTATTGAATATTTAGAGCCTTATTCTCTCACTGTACACTCATTTTCTGCTAGCACATTTAGAATTAAGCCTATGTAGAACAACACTGGGAAATGTCCTGTGTTGGAAATGTAAGCTGACAGAATCAGTTCTGCTTGCAAAGTGTAATGTTACATTTAGTTCACGTGCATCTTGCATGTAAACCTGTAGGCGGTAGTGAGTGGGTGGATAGTTAACAGTGAGATTACGGTTCAAATATACCTAATAGTCCAGCCAAGATGGGAACTTTAGGAAGGAAGTGAAAATTCAGAAGTCCCCTGCTGTTTGCCTGAGTGGCTTAGGGTGGATCATGCTGACCAAACTGGCATGTCTGAGCTGTCTGTATAGTAGTCAGCCTATTTTTATTCTGCAGGTACAAGTCCATTTTGTCAAGCAGCAAAATCTCTTATTGTGTTGTTTTCTTCTCTCTCCAGTCTGACCTTAGTAAAAAATAAGCCTTTATATGTTTTGTTTGAGGTATCTTTTCTTAGAGAAGATTGCCTACTAAAAAGTTCACATGAAGCAAGGAACTTCACCTTTTGCTTTTACTGCATTTATGACTGAGTATAATTAGGCTGGAGTTTGTGAGGCAGAAGAAAAATAAGTACATGTTCTTACTTGAAACAGAATGTTCTACCTTCCATTTGGCCTTCAATACAACTCTCAGGGGATCCTAATGTTTGTCCCAAATGTTTAATATGAACATCTGTTTCCTTAATCAGCCAGAGGTGTTTCCAGTGTTAAGCCAGAAAAGCAAGTAGCTGGAACCTGGGAACTAGAAGAGCAGAACACTGTGTGTGTTTTTAATTGAAAGGGAGCTGAGCAGAATCTTTCACTTGGATGAATATTACTCAACAACATCTGAAATCATTTGAAGGCAGTCTTCAAATTCACTACCTTGTGTCCTTGCCTGCATCCTTAATATGTGTGAGGGAGGGTAAAGAGGGCTACAAAATGTCTGCTGTTGAGACCTTAGCCTTAGTCATCATTGCAAATATTGTTTGATATGGTAGTTTCACCTACACAAGAATTGTCACTAATCTTTTTCAGTAAACCACCCTCTTCACAGAAAGCTTTTAAGAGCTGGTTCCCTTCTGAGTCCAAGGCCACATGATCAGTTGACAGAATACCTTATATTGATGGCAGCTACTACTCAGACTTGGAATAAAGACACTTTTTCTCACCTTAAATTCCATTTCAGAGTTACTGCCATCATACAAATTAAGGTATGCAAACACAAATTAAGACTCTTTGACCTCACTCTTGGAGTAGCCACACTCTTGCCGCTCCTTGATGCACAGCTCAGAATATCAACAGTCCAGGTGTTGCTGCATATTGAGGCACAGGTGGATATTTGGAAGATGGAACATGATAAGGTCATGAAGGGTACTAAACACTATCCCTGTAATTACCCAGAAGTTGATGATACTTGTCAGACAGGCCAGGTATCTTATGCTAGTGAATGTATTACAACTCTGTCTCCTTTCCAGCTCTACTGATGTTTCTGCTTAAAAAATATATAATGTGAAATAATAAACTGCATTTTATTGGTTCTCAGAGTATGTATAAAGTATACAGTCATCCTGTAAATAGTAAGCATGATTTAAAGCAAGAGATGGAGAATGTCAGAATCCTTAGAAAGCTGTTGGGAAGCTGAGCATCTTTGTTCAGCCTTTCTGTCTCTTTCATTTCATCCTCACCAAAACAAAATGACACTGATATAAACAACAAACCACCCCAGACTATTACTGCTATAGATTGCTGGAGTATATTGTGGTACCACAACCACTATATATGTTGTAGTGAATCTTACTGGCTTCTCTGTTGTATTCCAGAAAAATCTCTGAATCTCACGTCTTACCTGTATTCAAAATAAATCATAACAAAGTATCCACAAGAAAAGGTTGATGCCATATAGAAAAGAAATCCATATATATGTTCTAGCCCTTCCTTTCCCCCTAAAGGAAAACATTTGTCAAGTGAGGGAGATTTGGTGCTGCGGTTTGACAGAAAGAAAAAGGATTGTGCAATATATACAGTGAAAGGAATGCATTTCCTGCTGCTTAAAAGCCTGAAATTTCCTTTTCATGGGAAGGGAGGAACACAGAGGTAAAACTAAAAAACCTCAAACCAAAACCTAATCTGGCAAAAATGATTGTGCTCATCTTCCATTCCTGTTTCTTATTGGTTCAATATTCTTGATTTGTGTAAGGTATTCATTGTATAAAAGCTTTCTTTAAGAAATAGAAGTCAGTTGTTCAGTAGAGAATCTAAAGGAGATATCGACCCACACACTTAATATCAGTTGTATTTTGCATTAGATTTTTTTGCCTAGTTCATGGTTATTGACATTAATTGTTACTGTTATCATATTAATTATTGTTATATTATTAATAATAGACATAAAAATCATGAGGCAAAATGTTGTTACATTATTCAAATTGGAATTTATTAAAATAAATCTTCATTTAATCAAAAGACATGTTAACAAACACACAATGAAAACTAGCCAGGGAACTCTTTTAATCCAAAGCAAAGGAAACCAGATGATTAATACCATGATAAAGTCATAGGAATGAATAAATATATCTGATAGAATATCTGATAGAAATGATTGTTGCTACATATGAGAGAAGATACCCTACCCTCAGGAAAACAGGAAATGAGAGTGATAAAGCAAGTAAAGTATTTCATATCATATAAATGAAACTCATTTAATGTAACTTAAAACTTTAAAAATTAATTTTATAAAAGGAAAAAGAAACCACAATTTATTTTTGAGTCAATAAGTATATCAAACAAGTTTTCATACTTTCGAAGTGCCAAACTTCTTCAGGTTCTCCATCTCTATTGCTTCTTTGTGTTTGTAATGTGTTTGCATCACTTCTTTAACCTCTAGCAGAGCTAGACACCAGAGGGCATATGGAAAAGCTTTTGCCTTGTAGGGCATCTTGGATTTTGTCATACTTCATTCTTTTGTCTGTAATAGACGAGGAAACTCTTGAAATACAAGGACAATTCTTTCTTTCTTTCTTTTTTTTTTCCTTCTCCACATCAATTTTTGTCTCTGCAATTCTAGTAGGTTTTTCACTTGCCATGTGAAGGGTAGTGCCTTTGTGTGAAGAGCTCTACTGCTAGATGGGAAATCAAGGTACTGTTTCTTTTCAGGTGGAGATGACTGTATTTCAGATTAAAATTCAGAGGAAATAGATCTCCAAAGAAAAATGTGGGAGCAAGTTTTAAGCTTCCTTGGGGAGTCCTAAAATGTGCAAAATTATTCTTCAAGAATCTGAGTCTTTCAAATAATTTCAGGTTTCAAAATGTCTTATTAGACCTGTTCAAGACTCAGATGCATTCTGAGATGTGTTAGATGTAGTTTTCTTGCTCCTTAGTATTTATTATTCCTGCCGTATGCTTCAAAAGTTTATAAAGCTTTATTGCTACCAAGTTGACTATGCAATAACAGTAATTTCAGGGTTAAGGGGAGAAGAGATAACAGTTATTACTTCAGGGCAACACCCCTTAATTGCTATATCAGAAATTCATTTTACTCTCTCTGCTTACTGAAAATCAGCTGCAGTGTTTTCTCCCAAACTGGTGTTTTTAAGTTCAAATGGCAGCATTAGGTTTTCCTATTGTCAGCTAATATTTTAAAGCTTACTTATGTATTTCTGATTTTATATTACTAAGAATATTTTTTAAAAGAAAGTGGTTTTACATATTACATTTCAATAAAATATCTCTCTTTATTCAACAAGGTTGAATTGGACTTTTCTCAAGTGGAATGAAACCAAACATATCATGTTTCTACCAAAGGCATATGATTGGAGACTAATGCAGTATTGGTTACTGATAAGGTTCTTAGAGTTTCTAGGCAAAGCAAACCAGGTTATCCCAAGAGCATTGTCTCTTGAAAACAAAAATAAATAACTAATAAAAATTAAATAGTTCTGCTCCCTTGGTCTACTACTGCTAGACTCAGCTATTTATCTTTAATTAGAATTAATGTAGCTCAGTTCTACTACTTTTACTTGTGCTTAAATCAATAAAGCTTTTTTGTGTCTGGAGGAGTACATCTAGACTACAAACTATGCCTAAGTCTTCTTTTATAGTAACAATCAGCCTAGAAGAGAATAAAAATGGCAGAGTGGGGATTAAAAGAATTTTGAATGAAAACTCGGGGTAAAATAATGATCTTCTGGTATTCAGAATACTTTATAAAATTATTCAGTATGCCATGTCACTGTGAGAAGAACTGAATCCAGACAGGAATTCAGTTAGGAATGATCTTAAACTATTTAGGAATGATAACTTTGCATTTAAACGTGTGGCACAGCCAACCCTAGCTTCAAAATACTTGGCTTACATACAGTTTACATGCATGAGGCTCCCTGTGGCTGCAAAACTGTGTCAGGACATTGATAATAAATACTGAGCTCTAGGCTGCTATGGCAACAATGGTAGCAGTACAGGAGTTAGATAATTTTAGACTAGCTTGAGTATGTCTACAAAGATTCTAGTTACTCTATTGCCTATAGGAAAAACATAATATAGGTTCACTTCGTCTTAAAATATGAAGTAAATCTTGAACAGTCAGAGGTGATATTTAGATGTATGTGATGTGTTACTGAATGTCTAAGAAACTTATAACTTTTTTTTTCTGTATATTCTAAGATGTATTGCAGTAATCAAATGTGAGGCATAAAAAAACCCATTGACCTCCATGACCAGAATATATACCTGAGGCAAAACCAATCTGCTTGATATTTCTTTCAGTATTTAGTAGATTGAAAATCCAATAATCTCGTTGACAAGAATGTTAATGTCCATACTTTTCCCCTGGGAATCAATGAAATTTTTCAGATAGGTATAATATTCATAGGCAATAGTTATGACATGACGATGGCACCAGAGCATCTAATTTTTACACCAGTGGAAAATAACATATTACAATGATGGAGGTCACCTTGAGTTACAACAGATACATGTCACACACTTCTCTGGTCTGGGTAGAATGACAAAATACATGTGCAGATAGGCCCAAAGACAACTTAAGGCCTTCAGCAGTTCACTTTCAATTTCCCTGTGTTGTTGATGGCATGTTAAAATTAGAATTTGGTTACAGACTAATATTAGTAAACTATTATACCGAGAATTAATTTTATGAGGATCCTTGAGGAAAAAAAAAATAGATCATTGAGCTGAACATGATCAGCTGCTGTAGTTTTTAAAATACAATACCTGCTGAAAACAGATACTCGACACAGGTAAGAAAAATATTTTATTGATTTTTTTTTTTTTTTTTTGTTATGGACTGATTTAACAAAATGAGTTTGCAATTTTGAGTCATCTTAAAAGTTTTGATGAGCTGTATGTGCTTCCCATTTTGGAAGGTGCTTGACAAACTTTTAGATCAAGGGGCCTAAAGTAAGTACGTTTAGTTTATCTGCCTGACACTGCTTCCATTAACAAAGCATGGCTTATTTTAATCTAAACAGAAGTTTGCCTTGATCTCATAGATGACCATAAGAGTGATTCCCTTGCCAACAAATTAGCTAAATATTATTCTCTCTTTACACACCTTATTACCATTTCATCCTGGGTTAGCTAAGCAACATTGTTATTGCATAAGCTTCCCTGTTCACAAGGAGTTGCCTTCTTCTTTAAAGAAGAATTATTTTAATGTTTTCTACTAAAAGACAAAACCAAAATTGGCACTACTTGACTTTTACAAAGGCAAGAAAAAAGCATTGCCTATGTACCTGTATGTGTTTCCACACATGAGTTGCAGAGCCTGCAGAAGATGGTCCAGTGTGATAACTCAGAAATAGCGTGGCCAGCAGGGACAGGGAAGTGATCTTACCCCTGTGCTCAGCACTGGTGAGGCCGCACCTCAATTACTCTGTTCAGTTTTGGGCCCCTCACTACAAAAAGGACATTGAATTACTTGAGTGTGTCCAAAGAAGGGCGATGAAGCTGGTGAAGGGTCTGGAGCACATGTCGTACGAGGAGTGGCTGAGGGAACTGGGGTTGTTTAGTCTGGAGAAGAGGAGGCTGAGGGGAGACCTCATTGCCCTCTACAACTACCTGAAAGGAGGTTGCAGAGAGCTGGGCATGAGTCTCTTTAACCAAGTAATAAGCGATAGGACAAGAGATAATGGCCTCAAGTTGCACCAGGGAAGGTTTAGAATAGATATTAGGAAGTATTTCTTTACAGAACGGGTTGTTAGGTGTTGGAATGGGCTGCCCAGGGCAGTGGTGGAGTCCCCATCCCTGGAGGTGTTTAAGAGTCGGATTGACATAGCGCTGAGGGATATGGTGTAGTTGAGAAGTGTCAGTGTTAGGTTAATGGTTGGACTAGATGATCTTCAAGGTCTTTTCCAACCCAGATGATTCTGTGATGCATCCTAAATGGCTGAAGGGACAATTGTTCATAAACAGCATGTTGTTAGAGCAGAGAATATAATAATGTCCACACTTACAGCATGAATGCATGAAGATTTTGTTGAATATTGGAAATATGTGAATTACTCCTCCTTATAGTAACAGCAGTGGGATTGCCACATTATAATTTAGGGTGGTTTGTTGTTGGGGTATTTTTGGGGTTCTTTTTTGTCTTTTGTATAAGAGGGTTGTTCCAATGTGTTGGAATGTATTTTATAGCCTCTGAGGTAGATCTTGACGTTTTTAGAACTATAACATTGGTTCAGTTCTGGAGCACTGGCTCTGGTAGTACAGGTGCTCTCTTTCAGATTCATTCCCAGTTTATCTGCAGTGAGAAGGTGGTAGGAGAAATAGGGGAATGATTCTGCATGCAAGAAAGGAGGAGAGGAAAGTCCTGTTGCTCAGAAAGAGCAACAAGTATAATTTACTTTTTTTTTTTTTTTTTTTATAATGTGTTTCTTCTCTTCACCTTGCTTCACCAAGCAGTCTTCTTGTGGATTTGAGGATGGTCCTGATGTCTTTTTAATTATTATTTTCCTGATGCTATCTGAAAAATGTGGGTTAGTCATAAGTTTCTCAAAAAGATCACTTGTCTCTAGTACTCATATAAGAAGGGAGTTTCACAAATTGGGTAACAGAATGGTCACGAATCCAACCTTAGGACTAGTGTAACTGAAATATATCTCAGAAATTGATAGAATTTGTGTAGGAATAGTATTTTCCCTACTTGTGCTATTAGTGCATTTTTAAATCTCAGTTTTTCAGAAACAGGGGTATATGTGAAAACATGAAGGAGACAGAAGGCAAGGTGGGTGAGTGTCACTACACACAATGTAATTTTGAAGAGTGTACTGACTAATGAAACAGCAAGTGCCTGACAGACCATTACATTAGAAGGGGAAATGTATTCTTGTCTCAAAATTAGCTTAAAAGCTACTGACGTGCCTATGAAGCTCTCACTGCAGAATTAAAAAATCAAAACTGATCTTGTGTCAGCAAGATAACACATTAGGCATATTGGAACAATTCCTGAACTCAATTGTTCAGAAAGCAACATATGGGCAAGCCTCAGCACAGCAAAATGGCCTTAGCAGTTAGCAGAAAGTACAATCTGCTATTTTCCTTAATGCACATGCTCAGAGGACCTGTAGAAATGATTAGAAAAAAAAAATATTTACCTCTTTGGAAGGATGAGGTGGAAATACAGGCTGACCAACTTTTACTGAGTATGGAGTAGTAAGGTCTGTGTCTGCTCACCCATAAATTGATAGGAGTTTTGCAAATAGGTTAGCATGAGCAGCTACTGAGTTTGGAGAACATAAGCAAGAAATCAAAAGTTGAAGTATGGCTGGTAGATATTGAAAGAAACCCCAGAGATGTAAACCTGGCTTCTGTTCAGATTTTTTTCTGTACAAACTTGTACAAGGTCACTTCTCTGCATGCCATCTCTCTCATTTGTAAATTAAGAATAACACCTGCCTGCCTTGGATTATTTATGCTGAAGATTAATTAAAATTCATAAAAGCACTTTCAGAATTTAGTGTTGCAAAAATGCTAGAAGGAGATTTGTAATTTTGATGAAGAGGAGACCTGTGATGAATGGTAAGAAGAAACACCACATACTAGACAGCTAATGTAGTTAGAAGAACTGCTAAAGTTTTGGTTAATCTTTGAGATGGATGGTTGAACCTTGCACTGTCTTTCTGAAAGGATGGAAGTTTTAAGAATTATTATTCCTTTTTCTTTTCTTGAAACAAAGCTGTTAACTATACAACAAAACATGCACACTGTGGAAATTTTAATGAGAGACTGGATTATTTTCATACCGTAGAAGTCTATTTATGGCTTTAAATCACGGGTTGGTTCAAAGAATCTGAACAAATTATAACATGGGAAAATGACCATCAATTACAGTGGAAAAGGAGACCCCGTTTTCCTTAAGTACTCTAACTCAAAAAGAGTACTTTCATATGGAATTTCCTTTGCAGACATTGCAGCTGTTTTCTAATCAGGGAAGAGGAAGAGGAGACTGACGCCTTAAATGTTTTTCCATATACCATTTTCTGGCACAGGTGCCAATCACACTCTGGTCTTAAATTTTTGCTCCCAAATGGAAAATGTATGCGGTTCCTGTAATTCAAGTTGCTGCTGGGGATTATAGCTTTGTGTTTATTGCAAACATTACTGTACATTCTGGGCAAGAGTCTCTTGACCTTCTTTGATGCCTTGTGACATGAGCTGGTAGAATTACATAGGTGCTTGAAATGGGTTCTTGTGTAAACCACTTGTAGAACTGTCAAGGCATTTCAGTGAAAATGTGAATGAGAGTCACTGAATATATCTAGGAATATTTAAACAATAACACTGCCTGCCAAATTCTGGTGGTCACTTAAATACTAAGCATTGCAGACATAAAACTCGATTAAGGAGGTAATGACTCTTCATAAATGCAGTGCATTCATAAAGTCACCTGTGATGGTTCTCAATGCACATCTGTTACGACAATATTGAAAGACATTTTTAGAACATAATTTAAATTTCTTGAAAACATTAATTTGATTATTTTTATGTTATTGCATAGCATTTATACATATATAGTTTCCAGATAACACTGCTGAAACAAATCCATTTCTTAAAAGAAAGGCTGAAGAATTCACTCAGAGTTTATATCTGATCTGTTCTGTAGTGGTTTTATTTGTAATAAAACTAAGGAAAAAAAAAAAAAAGCATCCTTTCTTGGTTTTGAACAGAATCAGTGCTTTATAATAGCATTTCATCTTCCTTCCTTGCTATATTTTTCCTTATATTTCCATGTAATAGCAGTGTAATGTATATGTAATAATATACTGAAATAAAATGGAAATGGTAAAAAAATTATAATGAAAAGCCAGAAATATTTTTCAGCAGTAAAATGTTCTCTATTATTTCATTTCAAATACCAAGTGACAGCACTTTCATTTGGAAGGTGAGTTGAAAGAGTATTTGAGTTTATTATATCTGAAAGTCCTAACTGTACTATCATTTACATTCATTTCCCTAGCTATAGATTTTCAAATTAAATTTAATGCTAGTAATGTTTTAATTGCATTAAAAGTTTTGCTGCTTGCTCTTTTCTTCTTACAGGATTGCCATCATCATAATCATACTTAAAAATAAAAACATGTAAACATGGGTCACCGACAAATTAAAAAAACTGTTTTATTAAGGCTTTGAATGAATTGTCAACAGTTATCATGAGCCACACATTTAATTTCCATCTTGATCTTATATCTTTTTCTTCCAGTGAAGAATATCTATACATGTGGGTGCTTCTGTTTTATCATTAATTCAGCAGTACAAAAAACATTCATTTCCAAAGGCTTCTTTCCTTCTCTGTAAATTATTTCCTTGCTCCTTTGCTTTAAATTCCTCTTTGTCTAAAGTTCTTTGCAACTTTTTTCTTAGTGCTTAAAAGAGGTTCTCCATTTCTTTAATAAATTACTACTTCCTTGGTAAGCATTTAAAATAACCCAGACATGGAACTCATAATTTTTACACTCCCCACATCTAACATATGCACCCATCAATTATTTCTAGGCATGCTACCAATTCAAAAGTAGCTGAAGTGAACATTTACAAATGGTGGTCGAGTGAGTTGTGAACAGTCTTTGTACTCTCCATAGCATTCATGCTTTGTAGAGCACTTGCACGTGAGAACTGCTGACAGACAGAAGTGTCACAGAAAATTGAGATTCTGTCAGATCAAAGAGGAAACAAATTCCAAGAAACAATCTACCTTTCTATATATTGAGTAAAGATCTAGCTATTACCATGAAAATTGTCCTTGCTGATTTCATACATACATATCATACATTTCATACGTACATACATACACAGCATACATACCTGTGTATGAATTCCAAGATAGACTTCAAGTGTAATAGAATTCAAAGTCGGTCGTGTTTTAGACTGAAGTAATTACACTGAAGTTAACACTTGGCTTGGAAACTCCTGGAAACTAAGATGGAAAACAGAGCAGTCCTGTGAATCACAGAGTTTGTGCACACAGAATGCCACATATCTTGTTCCATAAATTATTTATAAATAATTGTGATTATTGAATGTATATTAGCCTGTATATTGGCTCAATTACCTTCATTATTATTGTTGAGCAGAACTGACCTTTACAGAGATGTAGAAGTTTCCATTTTCTCTTACACTCTAAGTAGCAACTCAATTTCCTTTTTTCATGTGAAAAAATACCTTCCCCTGTTTTTCCAGTAAACAGTCTTTCATTAAAGCTTGATTTTTCTGTGAAGTTTCATGCAACTCTGTAATTAGTTTCTGAGTTCCAGTCAATTAAATACTGGCCTAAAATAGTTCCTATTTGGAGTCTCGTGGTATTTTGGGCCTCTACAGTTGGGAGAGTTGACTGTGCAGAAAGTCAAAACTACAGAGCAAACATGAGTTAGTCTCTTTGAGTTGCGTAATTATTTAGTTACCTACCAAAAGGGGAAAAATGATCACTAATAAAAGAGAAAGCTTTGCAACAGCTTTATAGCATAGCACGTGTCCCACTCGTTCAAGTACTGTAATAATAATGGAGACATATGCAATTTTCTTAATGTTGAAATGTCTCTAGGTTGTTTGGGTTTTTAAAAATATAATTGTTAATACTGCATAGGTTTTATTTTTGCAAATACAGTCTAAAGTACTTTTGAAACTTACTGTGTCTGCACTTTTCCCTTAGTACAAGACATGGCGTTCATTTTACTCAGTTCACATCAGTCTAACATTGGTGTAATCAATTTTATTGATTACAGTGGATTAACTGATGTGTTTGTAGATGAAAGGAGGTATAGCTGAGACAGTCTCAATAAAAAAAGGTGCAGACCTTACTCTGTTGTGGTATATTCAAGGAAAGAGGAATATAGACTAAAGAGAGACAAAAAGCTCTTTATTATACTTCGTACTGGGAAACAATGATTTTACGACTTAAAATATTAATGGAATCTTTGGTAGTTCTTACATTGCCCCAACTCTGCTAATTGTAGTGGAAACCCACTATCTGACCTCCTTTTTGTTTGTTTGTTTTCCTTTTTACTGTATGTCGTTTGAAAGATATTAACATTATTATCCACTATCATTGTGTTCTTCTATAATTATTATTATTACTGCTACTATGGGGGTTTTTTATTAAAAAAGTAAACTAGATGCACAGTACTTTTTGCAAATACTGATCCTCATCTCTCTTCTGTTAACAGAAACCAGGGTTAACCAAGCTCCAGAGAGTATAGTCACTTTGAATGCTATGGGACAAGAAGTTCAGCTTGTGAAAACTTGCCCAATTTTTATTGAGTATGAAACTTCTGCATCCATGTTTGTAAATAAATTTTCTCTGGCATAGTGAGAGCTAGGATTTTTTTAATCATGACAAGGAAGATGTCTAGAATTAGTGGGTTTTGCCTTCTACCTACTGTTTTTTCAAGGCTTAGGCAAACTGAATTTATGCATCATGAATGCAAGCAAAGGGAATTGTTTTAGGATTTAACATTACTGGTGAATACCTTTTAAATGAAATGGATACTTTACTTCGCTATACATTTGCATAGTGTCTGGCTTTATTTTGCTTTTCTTTTTTAGAAAATCCTCCTCCTGCCTAGTTTATTGACAAGATCAGAATACCAAGTTTAGGAACTTCAATGGCTGAAAAACCCCTCCCTGAACACAAAAGTTAATGAGTTCTGGTTTCCTGCACTTCTGTGTCCTTTCTCTTTCCATCACTGCTGCAATACCTCTAGGTCCCCCACACCCTGCACAGTATCATTCTCTTTCTTCTATTTCTCCTAGCTCCTGATGGTCTTCAAGCAGCATGGGCTGTAACTCATTCCAAGCCAAGTGCTGAGGGCCATCTGGTAGGCTTAACAGAGAAGGTAAGTCTTGAACTCTTTAATCGAATGTGATTGGAATTTAATTCACTAAAAGAAATTAACTTGCAAAACTCAAACAATGCTTTGGAAAAAGAGAACCTGATTAAAAATTTTGAGTTTGTTACAAGATATAGAGATGTCCAGCTCAGAAATGCAATTTTGGATTCAGACCTTGAAAAATAAGTTTAGATATGTGAATGAAGTTGGGAGTCATCCAGCTTGAGGAGTTTGGTTCTACAAACTAAGTTAACATATTCCATGAATTCATTAGTTAGAAACTGCATATGTGATTACTGTAGTTAGTATTTAAATCTCAGCAATATTGCACCACTCTTTTATCCTTGTTAGTCAATCAATGTATGCAAGTACTTGTTTTTTCAGTTTTCATATTCTCAGCTCATGAAAAACACATAAATCTCTTCAGCTGCCATTCTCCTTCTTTTAACGTATTACAGAACATGACAATCCAACCAGACTTGTTTTAATGTTCTTGTATGTATTTTTTTACTTGCAAAACAGGTGCCCTTTAGTTTTGACAAGTCTTTTCATGAATGAATTAAAATTTCCTGATGAAATAACTCAATAAACTACTATGGAGAATTACAAATCAAATATTAAAAGTAGTTCAATTGTCTTTCACATGCTTCTCTAGTCATTGACTCCCAGTTTGTATCTTGCATTGCTTTCTTCTTGTTATTATTTAAAGTTGTTTGCCTTTTTTCATTTCATTTATTGTGATATAGTGATTAAATATTCACATCAGTGTACTAACAATTATTTAGGAAAACATAAAAATAAGTTACTCATTTTCATTCATGCACTTCTGATAATAATATGGTAATAAGAGCACTAGCCATATGGGCCAAATAACGTAAATTCTAGCTTTTAAGTTTAGAGTTGGGAGTAACAAAACTCTACTGAAAGTACCTCTTATAGTCTCACTTCATTATCTTTAAGTTGTCTTCTGAGAATAACTATTATATATCTTAGGAAAGCTTGGCTGGTAGGACTGCATTTTTATATTGAGCTTCACAGTCTTTGCAGTAGGTCGGTGGGACCAGACTGGAATAGGTTTCTTTAGACTGAAGTAGGCCATTACTCTGAAGAGCTGATAAGAACACATGCTTAATGTAAATGGGTTTACTTATCAGATGAACACTCAAATCAGCATGGGTTTTTGTATGCAAGCTTGACTTTGTCCTTTTTGTAGTATTCCTTGTGTTGTCCTTTGATGGTGTGTTGTTTAGGGAAATGAAGAAAACATGCATATGTTACAGTCCTGCTAACACTTTTAATAAAAACCTTGGTAGGTACTTTCAATCAATGAGGAGCCAGAGGACAACTGAATTCCACGGTTTTGGGGTAGGAGGTGCTTACAGTAGCTGAGTGAATG
Source organism: Strix aluco (assembly GCF_031877795.1). NCBI lineage: Eukaryota > Metazoa > Chordata > Aves > Strigiformes > Strigidae > Strix > Strix aluco. The sequence goes on along the minus strand of NC_133934.1, from coordinate 42,411,576 downwards.
TATTGGGTTTACGTGGCAAGGTTTTTGTAGTGGGGGACTACAGGGGTGGTTTCTGTGAGAAGCTGTTAGAAGCTTCCCCTATGTCCGACAGAGCCAATGCCAGCCAGCTCCAAGATGGACCCACCACTGGCCAAGGCTGAGCCCATCAGTGACAGTGGTAGTGCCTCTGTGATAATGTATTTAAGGAGAGGGAAAAAACTGCACAACTGGGCAACTGCAGCTAGAGAGAGGAGTGAGAATATGTGAGAGCAACAAATCTGCAGACACTGAGGTCAGTGAATAAGGAGGGAAGGAGGTGCTCCAGGCACCAGAGCAGAGATTCCCCTGCGGCTGGTGGTGCGGCCCATGGTGAGGCAGGCTGTGCCCCTGCACCCATGGAGGTTAACGGTGGAGCAGATACCCACCTGCAGCCCAGGGAGGACCCCACACCAAAGTAGGTGGATGCTCAGAGGAGGTTGTGAAGCCCACACTGGAGCAGGTTTTCTGGCAGGACTTGTGACCCCGTGGGGGACCCACGCTGGAGCAGTTTGTGAAGAACTGTAACTTGTGGGAAGGACCCACATAGGAGAAGTGTATGGAGGACTGTCTCCCGTGGGGGGGACCCCATGCTGGAGCAGGGGAAGACTGTGAGGAGTCCTCCTCCTGAGGAGGAAGGAGTGGCAGAGACAGTGTGTGATGAACTGACCACAACCCCCATTCCCTATCCCCCTGCGCTGCTGGGTGGGAGTGGGTAGAGAAAATCATGAGTAAAGTTAATCCCAGGAAGAAGGGAGAGGTGGGGGGAAGCTGTTTCAAGATTTGGTTTTATTTCTTATTATCCTACTCTAATTTTGATTGGTAATAAATTAAACTAATTTCCCCAAGTTGAGTCCATTTTGTCCATGATGGTAAATGGTGAATGATCTCTCCCTGCCCTTATCTCAACCCATGAGCTTTTTGGTATATTTTCTCTCTGCTGTCCAGCTGTGGAGGGGAATGATAGAGCAGCTTTGGTGGGCAGCTGGTGTTCAGCCAGGGTCAACCCATCACAGTGAACCTGAGTGATTATCTCAGCAGTTTTTTAAGTCATTTATATTTATGTTTTGCCAACTTAAAGGCACAGGGCTACAGGTTGGTTGAGAGGCTGATTAACAACCTGCAGTATATATTTAACAAGAAATTAATATTAGTAGATTCTGAATATTCTAGTCACATACTTGAAAATGTTTCCCATCCTTTAAAATGGAATCTTACATTTAAACTTTTGGATTGTGCCCATTACTATTGCTTGTGCAATGCTTGGTATTTTATTGTTGCAGCAGGGTAATTCAGCATTCAAATACTGAGTTTATATGCCATCTAAGTGGTTGGCTTAAAAGATTCAAATATTCAGTTTAATGCTATGCTTCTACTCACTTGGAAGCATTTCTTGAAATTGTCACTCATGTTGTAACGCCGCTATCTTCTGTTACCTCTTTAGATACTAAAACTGGGAGCATTTTATTTCACCTATTCCTTTAAAGGTATTACTGTAATTGAAGAGGCATTTCTTACATATTTCTTAATAAGAGCACACTCTGGAAAGAAATTAAGAGGCTGAAGGTTTAAAAACAAGTAGACAAATGACAAAGACAGCAAAGAAACAGTATTAAAAATTAGTTTAAATGTCATTAAAGATGAGTTTAGATTACCTGCTTTCTGGGATGGGTAGAATTCAGAATCTTATTAAAAAAATTCAAATGCTACTTTCTGCTGAATATTTATTCCTACCATTTTTATTTAGATGATTAACATGAAATAATTATTTGGTATTTAGTTTAGTATTAGGCATTTTTCTCCAATGATTTAAATAAGATGTTGTTAATGACTAGGTACATGATTTAGTACCTATTCAGGCTGATCTCCCATGTCAGGACCCATGCCATTACTGAGTTATGTGATGATATTATTTCCTCCTAAGTTGAATGTCTTTTGGAGCTAATGGAGGACTTAATGATTTTGTTGGAGTCTAGATTGAGTTTTGTAGAGGGCAAACCAGGGCTTTGTGCAATTTTACTCTAATTATGAACCTTAGCAAAATATTACTGTAATTAGGCTAACATAGTCCACATTTAGTTAATTCCACATATTAATTGAAGTTAATAACTTCAATCACTTTAGTTAGTGAGACTAATTTAGATAACATACCCATAACATTTTGTTTATGCCTAAAGGTGTATTTGCAGGATTGCGAGCAGTCATATTGTCTACAAAAATCTAAAGTATTTACTGTCATTCAGGAAGTATACAGTCACTCTCTAATTGTAACCCATTGCAATAACAAATAAACGTAGATTAGCTTCTGCGACCTATACAATAAAACCTAGCTAATGAGCAGCTGACAGCTGAAGACCTCACCTACAGTAGAAGCCACTGGTCTGGGAAAGACAGACAGGTCTCAGAAATGTGAATGATGTTTCAGGAGCTAGTGTGAAGCAGACACAGCAGAAACTTACCACCTCCTTCTTTTACTGTTCAGATGGGTGCTATTAATTCAAAGAAATATGCTATACTTGAATTCCTTTCCTGTTAATGGTTTTGTCAAGGCTCAGATAATCCTCTGGGAAGTATCCATTATTCTGTAAGAAACTTGATAGTGTTCTTACTATGAATGGCAAATATGTTTTGTTGTATAAATTGAAACTTTTTTTAGTTTTGTCTGACAGCAAAAAATAGTTAATGTAACAACAGTAACATTTAGCAAATTGTGTTAATAGGTTTATTAATAGAATTCAATAAGATCTGCCATCTTAGGCAATTAAAAAAACCCTTTATTTTAAACATTTTGGTATGAAACAAGTGTTTGTATATAGCTAACTCATGTAACAAGATTCTTTTCGTCGATCCATCAAACTGGCAGCATCAGAGTTTCTGTGGATTGTGACAATCCTGTTGATCAGAGAAGCAAAAGAAGCTCAAAAAAAGTTTAAATACTAATTAAATACATCAAAAGAAAAATCATAATTGGACTAAAAAAGAAGTCAGATAAAAATCCTGGTTCTGCTGACATCTAAGGGAATCTAGGTCCTTGATTCATACAGTCAGGGTTTCTTCAAGTGTATAGAGTCCTGTTTTGAAGAGGATGGAAATTTAACATGCTCAGAAATTTTGGGTAAGAATTTCACCATTGTACAGTTACGTATTTTCAGATATGAAATATGAGCAGTCAGTCACCTAAGACTGATTAGTCATGACATAATTTATATAACTTCATTAGGTTAAAGTTTCATGAAGAAACACAGTTTATGCTGGGCATGATAATGTTATCTGATTGTCTTGATTTCTGTTAAGTAAAATGCTGAGAGAACAAAAATAGTAAAATTCTTTACTACTGTCCCAATTCTTCACAACATAGGGAATAATTAAAAAAAAAAAAAAAGATGCAGACAAAAAGTAAATGTAAGTACTTTTTCTATCATGTTATTTATTCTATGAGCTGATGTGGAACTGAAGAAAGTGCTGCATACAATACTATTTCTTGCTTTTAATAAGGATCATCTTGGACTGTTCGTACACCTCATTTTCTATAGTGTTTTCAGGCTATCCAATTTCCCTTTTAGCAGTAATCCATAAAATTCATGACAGGAACTTTCAACAGAAATGTAGAAAGTAACCCACTTTGTGTCTTTGTCACTTAAGCATTTTCAGTGAGCACCAAGGACTTTGAAATTCAATTCGAACTTTTAATTTTGAGTGTTTTGTAATACTCCTTTCGTTTACTGGTTTAAGTTTGTTTTTGTTTTGGGGGAGGTTGAGTAGGCAATGTTGAAGCTGTGAAAGATATGACATTTTTTATTGTTTGTTTTCAATAACTAAAGTCTTACTTTTTTTATCCATATCCTGTGCAAAAATTACTCTGATTATTTAAGTTTATACCTCAGTTACTGAACAAAACAAAGAAGCCTGCCAACACCATGTTTTACAGGATATGGATATCAATGTATTTAAAATGCTTTCTAAAATAAGTTGGAATGCACTGTACTATAATTTAAGTGTGCTTCTGTGTGGTTACTCAGGAAGCTGTTAATAAAAAAAAAAAAAAAAGTAATTTTACTGATACCTGCGGGAAAATCTAGCACAGTGGTCATTCATATTAAATTTATATCAACTTTATGAGTTTTTTGTCATCTTGACACATTTATGGAGCTGTTAAATTTTTGCTGCTTGGGGGATGTAATGTACTTGATGTGACCCCAGTTATTAAATTGGGGCCATGCAAGTAACATTGATGACTTGTCATTCAAGAATTCAAGTCTTCTCTAGTTCTAGAGGAAGGACATATTTGTTCAAGAAATGGGTAGGGAAATAGGTATTATGATCTATATCAAGAAGATACTTGAAAAGGGAAAGAAAGAAATATACAGGCATTTAAACAGGTATCTCACAAAACTTCTGCAGTTGTTCATGGGTGATAAAGTAGGGCTTGACTCATGCTACAGTAACCTAAAAGACCTTTAGTTGTCCTGATATTAAACCTCAATGAACAAGCAGATATACAGGATTTGTTATAGATTTAAAAATTCTGTATTAATGTACTTTATAAAAGCTATATTTTCTATATGGATACGTGAGCATACATTGTATTGAGGTGTTATCACTGTGTTGTTATCACTATGTTGTCATCAGTGCCTGAGAATTCCCATGATCATTAAGTTGAATCAAATCCTATTTTAATACAAAATTTTTTAAAGCCTTGTTTATGTTGGAACCAGATCTAATAACCAAAAAAATGTCAATATCCACTGTAGTTCAGAGAGATCAAATTTAAATTGGGATTCCATATAATTCATCAGTAAGATTTCAAGATTGTCAATAATCAGTTCATCATGGAGAAAGCCATCATGTTGCTACATCTCTGAGCTTTGTACTTTATTCTTCATAATCACTCCCTGAAAAACGTGAAGTAATTTTCAAAAAATGAGTACATTGATATTCATGCCTTTATGTTTTCTAGAACACATGGTATTCTTGACTAAAATTTTGGGTCAGAAGGGAACACTTCAACTTCTTTATTTGTTTAAGAACTTGTATAACAAAGACATTTTGGTTAGACTCAATAGAAATACAAATAATTTTGTTGACAATTTTTTTTGTATTATACCAAGCTCAATGGCTTTATATTGGAAATTTTACAGTTAATTTATGGGTTTATTTCACTAGTTCTTTTTTTTTTTTTTTTTTTTTTTCTGTGGTGGGGCATATTCTTCTGGTAGAAAAATGTATTCTCTGTTTCACAGCCAAAATATTTCTGTTTTTATTAGGCAGTAACTGCACAGTCATGCACATATTACTGAAACTCTCAGTAGGAAACATTGGTTATATAGCCTTTAGCTTCACTTAGGGAAATCTTCTGGTAAATATTCCCATTTCTAAACATAGTACTGTATGGTATTTACTGAACTGAATCATAGCCATGCAGATGTGTAACTTGTGCTTTGCAGTGTCCAAATTTCCTCCTTTTTACATTTTGTTTTATGTAAAGCTACCAACACCCTGGTGGTTCTCTGATATTAACATTGTGAACCTATTTACCTTGCCAAACTAGTAAAGAAGTTTTAAAAGAATGTGTGTTCTGGCGAGTAATCATTCCAAATTTTTTCTGCCCAAATGAAAAGTAGGGTGAGTATAGCCTTTTTATTACTTTAATTTTCTAAGTGAAGAAATTAAATGACAGATGAAAATGTATATGGGAGTTAATCAATGTTTTTGTGTGTTGGTGCTAGAGAATCCACCTTTTCTTATTCTTTCCGCTTTTCTCATGGGCATTACTGTTCTTAATGCATAGAAATACTCACAACTGATGAAGCCCAAATGATGACTTGTTCCACAAAGGTGACTGTATCATGTAGGCAATAGGTAACTCTCTTCTTCCTATAAATTCCGGAATGTCCCAATAGGTCATGGACTTTTAAGATTTAAAGAAGTAAGTACATTCCAGCTACTAAAAAAACCAAACCAAAACAAAAAAAAAAACCAAAACAAAACCCCAAACCAAAAAAACCCCCTAGTAAATATTTCAGAGCTAAGTATGTCTTCTCTATTCCAACTAGTGACATTTAATAAAATTCTGAATGTAGTACAAAGTACATATAGTGTCTTTCCTGTGTAGAAGATGACCAGCTATGACTAACTGCAAAGTAGCCATAAGGTTTTTTTCATGAGAGCAAACTTTTTATGTTAAACAGGCAAGAGACAGGCAACTTCCACAAATCTAGTTTAATCCACGAATCTCTTGACAGATTGTGAATTACAGCATCCAGAATTTTTCATCAGGGAGATGAATGAATGAAGCTGAAAACAAAGGTATTAATAGTATCATGTCAAAGATATATAGCCAGTCATGTGCGATATATTATATATAGCACTGAATTTTAAGTTTCTTTCTTTCATTTACGTAGCTATATTAAAAACTTATAAAATTACTTGAGAAGAGCAGTGGATATAATTTTTGTATTGAAGCCATTTTTACTATGTCTTCAGTGCTTGTTATTTATTAATATAATGTCATCAGTTCAATTTAGCTACTTTTATTTTTATCCTGTGTCGGGGTCACCATTGGCCGGGGTCCTTATTTCTCCGTGCGGGAACAGGAACGACACAACACCAATGTGATGATCAGATCATCCCCCTTTATTTTTCCAATCCTGGTTACATTTATATTCTACTAAGTTCCGTACATGCACTCATCTATCTTCTAATAGGCTACAGGTTATCTACACGCGCTGTTCATGCGCCTCGACAAGCATTTGCATTGGTTAATTGCAATTAGCACGTAAAGCCCAAAACTTGCCAAAAACTCCCTTGTCTCATACCCTGTTTTGCTCAGACTTGTGTGCTTTTGCTGACCACAGGTGTTTCTCACTTATCTGCTATCTTGTGTGTTTTTGCCAGCCTCATTTTGCTGGCCTTGTCTTCGTCCTTGCATTCTTCTGCCTGCACTAACTTTCCCCCAGCGCGGCCCAGACTCCTACAATCCTGTTAGTGGTTTTTTTCAGTTGTTCTTCCAAAAGGTGTGGTGAAAGTTTATTTACAACAGTTTCCCTATATAATGAAAATTGAACAATCTGTGTATTTTTACAACTAAAAATAAAATATGTATCAAAACTAAAGTTTGCTATGTATGCATCCCTGTGTTTAGGAAAAGGCCTTCAATACAAAGAATTCTCTATTATTTTTTCAGACTAATCATAGAATTTCTAGAATTATTCTGCTCTGGGCCCACATCTGTTTCATGTGGATCAGTAATGAAGGCAGAGGTAGCACAGACCGGTGCAAAATTATTTTGAAAACCCCACCAGAACCACATTCAGATTATAAGATGTTAACATACTACGTAGTACTGTAGACAGAGGAGTTACTTTGTACTTATGACTTACTCTAATTAAAAAAAAACCAAATTACTGTACTTAACATTCTATTTCTGATAAGGTGTACAGGTGTTAATATCAAACATCTTAGAAAATAAAGCAAATAATTTGACTTTTACTTGCTTAGTCATATATGTTTGGAAAATGAGCCCTCCATGTTTCCAGCTAGTTTGGGGATAGGCCAGTCAGGCTTGTAGAATGGCAGCATGAGTGCACCACTTTTGTCTGCAATAAGCATCCCCATTGCTGTCCTCTGTCATCTTAGCACACTATCAGCTGTCTCCACATGCAGATCCAGTACAGAGTGTACCTTGATATTGGAAAGTGGACCTCAGTTAAAAAAGAAGAAAGTGAGCAGTCATGAAGCCTGCTGGATATTTCCTTTTTTATCTTTATTCCATGCTTCCTTACATTCATCAATAGATATATTTTTTACCACCAAAAGGTCTTAGTCTTTTTGTTGTAGTTTTCATAATAGTTAAACAGCCCATAAAATATGCTTAGTAAGAATAATGTATTAATTATAAACATGCAAACTAGTGAAAACAGCTAAACCACAGGCATTTTAAGGCATACGTATCACACATATGAATGTGAGATATGTTACCTCTAAAACGTATTATTATCTTACTAAGGATTACTATGTCAGCAATACACAAAAGTACTTTATTGACTGCAATAGCTGTATCTGAAAGAGACTTTTATCCTACATGACAAGAGGTGTCTTTTATAGCCCAGTATTAGGAAGAAAATTACTTTTAAGTTTAGATCTATCTAGATGAGCAGTTTCTCTTCAGCTATTGACTCTGTACCTGACTTAGAAAATATCATTGAAAATTGGGTTTGGAATTTGGATGTATAGGATGACTGTGTTAACATACCAAAAAATTCCTATGAGATATTGAAAAATGACTGTTCTGAGCAAAAGAAAACTGGAGAAACTTTTTCTATGACCTGGTCTTTTGACAAACTATATCAATAAGAGTTTCTAATTTCAAGATTCATACAAGGTCCCAGCTATAAGTAAGTTTATCTATTAGTTATTTCAGTTTTTTCTAGTCTCTTCTCCTGCTGTTTGTCAAAAACCAGTCAAACAAGATGATCTCTCACTAAGGTAGATAAAGTATTTCATTACAATTTCCATTATCATAGAAATAGAGAAAAATATTTCTGAACTGAAAACTATGTCAAAATATTTAAAGCAAATATAAATAACAGTGGTTGAAATATTTAGCTCATTCATCCTGTTTGAGTCTTATTTTTAAAGCTAATGTTTTGAAATATGTTTGTGGTTTTTAAATAAGCTGTTCTCTCAGGGTATTCTTCATCTGCAGAATGTTTTATTTCAGCTACTTACCTGTCTTGTCATTCATTTTGTTACTATGGGGAAGTAAGTATTGAGCTATGTGATGGGGGGGAAATCACCTCTCCAGGAAAAAGAAGGAAAGCTGCAAATGCATTAGTTTTTACAACAGTGTCTTGGTATCAGTAACTTACTTTCTGCATTATGTTACACTATTCTTGGTGAGAAAACAATATTTTTAATAGTAATATGAAATGTTAATTTGTGTGGCATTGAGCCTGTTACTATCCTGTAGTACTAACTTCTAGTGGTGGGCAAGACACAACAGCTAATAGAATTGTGTGAAATTCAGGAGAAAGAGACCTATTTTTGTGCATTTGAAAGTACATATAGGAGAGCCATGCAAAATATGTATCTGTATTTCAAAACTTCTTTCAGCAACATAGCAAAACCACGTTTTTATTTGCAAAAGTAAAACACGCTTGTCCAGAAAACTACTAAAAATATGCTTACGGAGTAGTGACAAACTAGAGCCAGCATTTGACATCTTAGGCAGGAAAAGAGCTGTACTGAGTGTGAAATAGAAGAACTCAAGAATTACATGCAGTGATTTTCCTCCCTTTTTTCTTGTTTTTAAGAAAAAAACCACATATTTTAGAATAACATTTACCTCATGGTAAATGAACAAGATAACATAAGTACAATCACAGTATTATCTCAAAATTACTACAGTCCATTACAGGCCATTCATTCTGGTGAATGAACCACAAAACCAGTTATATAATTGGTATTTTTTGCTTCTGCAGAATTAATGCCAAGGAGTGTAATTTTACTGAGTGCCTGTTGGAACCAGTAACTGATGGCAAGCCTTTGAGCGTTCAGTGTTAGTTTTGGATGCTCAGCACCTTGCTGAGTGTCTGCAGATTCATTTTCTACCTAATTCTGAAGTTTTGCCATATTTAGGCACATAATCTTGTTTTTAAATTGGAGTGATATGATTCTAGAGGATTTGGGGAAATCAGCATACTCAGCATAGATCAGGTTTAGATCTTGATCTGATCCCAAGCAAATAAAAGGAGAACTTCTTTGGAACTTCATCATCCATGATCAGGCTTAGTGTCTCAGTGAGGAATGAAGTTCAGACCCAGAGGTGTTATTTTGTCTTCTAGTTAGAATATTTCCATACTTTTAGTTGGAGAAAAAAGGTTAGTCCATGTGTTTGTGAATGTGTAGGTAGAAAAAAATCTTTAAAACTTCATTTTTAAAAGAAAAGAAAAAAGAACATGAATATGCACTTGTACTTTTCCCAAGAAACAATACTGCTCAGCAAGAAATGATATTTCAAACTGGTCTGTCACATTTACAGTACTTCTAAATGTACAAAATATAACTATAAGGTGTTTCTTATATAGCATTGGAAATTCAAAGAAAGATAATTTCTCCCATGCTACTCCAAGATTTACATGTATGTAAAGGCATGTTTAAATTATAACAGGCATATTAAATTAGAAACACATAAAAGCAAAAAACCAAATATCACAAAGATACAGAAATAAGGGACTGGGAAAAAGAAATTTTTTATCCTGCCCATTAATTCATGTTCTCACTTTGTCATACAAAAATATTTATTTTGAAGGAACACTGGCCAAAAAAAACCCTTTTTTTTTTTTTCTCCTCACACAAATTTCTAAACGCAATCCAAAGCAATTAAGGTTAATACCATGTATAAGTGGAAATTCCCTTTTCCAGGATGTTTTCTAGGTTATTCTTTATTTCAGTGAGTTTCAAATGAGAAGTCCGTCCAATACACTTCAGATATTAAAGCAAAGGTTTCTAACTGTTTAAAAAACTTGTTTGTCACATTTTAATTAATGTTTAACCAATATGTTGTCTCTGACAATGAGCAATCACTGATTCTTTTTCCTGAAAGGAGGAGAGTGTTTTCTGTTCCCTTCATCCCTGATGGAAGAAGGACAAGTTACAGACTAGATAAATGTGAACTTGGGACTTGGTTCTGTCTTGCCTACTGAATTATTCCTCTGGCTCCAATTTCTAAGGCAGAACTTGAAATTTAGATTTTGCACACAAGACCTCACCTTCCAGTCAGCATGTTGCCTAAAGGTAATTCCTCTGCCACTGCAGTACAGGAAGCACGAACTGTAGTATTTCTGCAGTTTTGTATTTGCTTGGCACTGTACCTTAGGTGATACTGCAGACTGTTGGCCACTGGCCTGTATACTTCCTGAATACATGAGCTTGGCACAAGTAGCTCTAACACTGTAGAGGGGCAGATTTCTGCCCCCCCCCCCCCCCCCAAAATGTGTTCAGGACATACATGAAGCAACTGCGTTTAAAACTTTCATAGAAATCTATAGAGACATCCAGTGACATATGGGAATATATATTAGATCCCTTTGGCAATGCCAGCCACACTGACCCGGTGTGTTATAAAAGCCCTGACTCATTATATGAGATTTAACTGTGGGTTTGACCATTGAGTCTTGCAGTCTGTGAAACTACGCATCCAGTCCTCTTGCAGAGTGCTCTCTGCTCCTTTCCCTCTTTCATCTGAATTGCTCAGTGTAGCTGGTTCAACAATGGTATGATTATTTAAATCCCAGGAGCAACAATACTGAATTGAAAAAAAACCTAAGTGAGTAAATAAATTATGAGTAGCAGATGATGATCTAGTTCACAGTGTGCTAAGGCAAGAGGATAACCTACCCTGTGCATGCAGGTAATGTTTTATGACCAGGTCAGGGGCTTTCTGTTCTCTCGGAAATACAGAAAACATTTCCAGTCCTTCCACTGTGGCAGAAAAGGAGTAATGCTTGCTGAAGGGAAAAGACAGATTGTAACAACCAAAAAATGGCTGCATGAGGTCAGCCCAGGAGACACTTTCTAGCCAAACATTCCACCCCTGCCAGAGAGATGAGAAGAGGATGTCCTGGCAAAGGCAGGAGGTCATACTGAACTCCCAAGCCTACTTCTTCCAACCCACAAAAATTTGTGCCTCAGGTAGTCATTAGGCCATGCTATTTTCTCAGCTTTTTAAAAGTCCTTACATTGTTCGGATGAGGGTTTTTTTAACCCACGTAATATTTTAGTATCTGCAACATCTTACAGCATGAAGTTCCACAGATTAATTAAACATGTGACCATGCAGTTACAAAAAAAACACCTCTAAACCACATTTGTTTTCTATTTGAATTCTTGTTTAATTTGGTCTTCTATACTTCTTGGAAAAGATTGTTAATTACTGTTTTCCTCTTAACTCCCTTACCTTTTCTATAATATATAGATGCTTATCCTTTGTCCTATCAACTGTCTCTTTTCCAGACCGAAGAATCCCTATCTTAAGCCATACTAGTTGCTTTTCTCTGGACTTTTCCCAGTTCTTCCATGAACTTACTGAGTTGTAAACCAACGGCAAACAGTATTCAAGACACCGGTGCATCATACATTTCCATGACAGCATGACAATGTCTTCTGTTTTGCTCTTTTCCTTATTGTTTCTTGCATTTGATTCATTTTTTTTTACTGTTGAGCTTTGAGCTGATGTAGTGAAAACCCCAAGACACTACTCCTGAGAAAGCACAGAGTCCACTGTTTTATATGAAAAATTGAGATTTTTTTTTCCATGTGCATCACTGTATATCTATCTTTATACATCTAATTTTATCTGCCATTTCATGGTACAACTGCTCAGTCTTTTTTTTTTTTTTTTCTCCCCTGAAATTGTTCACAGTTGGCTCTTATCCTCACTATCCTTAATAAACTTATATTGCACAACTTCGTTCTTCACCTTCCCAGACAGGTTGTGAATATATTGAACAAAGCAGGTACTATTACAGATCCTGAAGTATTTTCTGCCAAAGGCTGCTCATTCTTTCTTCAGTTTTTTTGAATTCATCTTTGCAGAGCTTTCTCTTTTAATGTAGAGCTGGAAGAGGAACCTTAGCAGACAATTTGGCCTTCCTTTTCCACACACTGCTTCATAATCAAGACACCTGGATGTTCTGTTTCACCAATGAACCCCAAAGAAAGCCTGTGTTTAGACCAATAGAGGAGAAGTGTTTTTCTCTATAATCACGACTGCTGCCAATGAAAAGCATGCAGAGTAAAACTAATGTAGATTTAATTACTCCCGAAATAACATCTTTTATTTCTGAGATATTCAGCCATTTGCAAAGCATGTGGCAGTACAACCTGTATATGGTTGCTTGCATTATCTTTCTTTTACAATTTTACTCAGGATTCCAGCCAGGAAGTAACAAGTGGAGCCCATTTGCTCTTAGTCATTATATATCGTAAGATATGCCAAAATGCTGACCAAAATGATATGTGTTCTACTTAACGCATTACATTTTGTGCTCAAAAGTAAAAAGATTTATTGACAAAATTATTTTGCCAGTGTGAAGTTGAATTCCTTCTCATTCATTCATTCATTCTGTTCTTTGTGCATTCTTAATATTTGCAACTCAAAGATGGACCTAAATTTCGCCTTCATTTTACACTGCATTGAATCCAATGTGTAATGGACTGAGTCCAGCATGTGAAAAACACAAATGATGTTCCCTTTCTTAAAAATTGAAAACCTGTGCTTATATGCTATATTCTTTAAGGATGAATGGGGAAATATATTCTAAATATCACTAACAAAACAAGTTCTTTGTTCTTGGTCAGATTTGAAGAGGGACAGCTTTTTCGTGAGACTGATTTACAGTACTCTGAAAGCCATTATCAGTATCCCACTGGCAATTACTTTTGATTATTATGTATATGTATGCTTTAATAAGAGCTGCCTTTTGAAATCAGCTCCTCCTTAGACCTAATCTAGGAATAAAGCCATAATGCCAAGTTTATGATATCTTAGTGTGTTGCTATGGAAGTGATATTAGCAATATTAGAAAACCAGCAGTGTGGGCTGTGTAGCAGTAGAATGTGATAGAAACAGAAAGTGTGGATGTGGTAGAAGAAGCTTTTATTACAACACAAATATCTTTGATTCTTTGGAATACCGTCGGAAAAAAAGAGGACAGTATATCAGAGGAAAGTAAGTATATTTATATATTACAGTTTATCTTGAGGATATCTAGAATGTAAGAGCATAAAGGTCTTAATTGTCAAAAAATATGTTTTGAAAAATAAATTTAAAGGTTAAAATCACTGCACATCAATTAATATTCTTATAAAAAAGGGAAGAAAGATTTTTTTACTGTTTGCTGTTGTGGTCACAGGCTTCTTTTTCTTTCATATTTTCTTAATTTCTTCATTTCTTTTTGTTTTGATTTCTGCAATGGGAAACAGACCAAGCAGATGGTAGCAAACTTGTTCTGTTCCTTTTTAGATGTAATTATTTCCAGTGACAGTTAAGGATGCCTGGCTCTGTCTTGGGCCCTTATATAGTAAGCCTGTTGATACTGAGTGATTATTGAATAGCTCTACAATATATATTTATGTGCAATTTAAGGTACAAAATGATCAGTTGAAGTTTGTTACAATGTGTTTAGATGCATGGAAAGATGAAAGACTGAAGAATGGATCAATAAAGTCATTACTAGATGGAAATGCTATGAAAACATATTGGTGATGTACGATTAAACTAGAGAACAAAAATTATATACAATCACTGGTTCCAGCTTTTGACAGGAAACATGAGCCTTTAGGCATAAATGACTGTGAGTGGCAAAACGCAGCTGCTGCCTTCATTTGAATAGCCTAAGGAAGACAGGAGAGCAATCAAAACATGCCCCAGCAACAAGGAATCATTTCAGAGCTTAAGCTGACTTAAAAAGCGATAGCAAGTTAGACCCTGAAGAGTACTAGACAGGATCCTGTGATGTGGTGTTGCCAACCCCTTTGGAGGAGATACAGTGAATAAAGGAATATTCATGAAAAAAAGGATGTTCCATAGGGAATTAAGCAGCTGCAGAACCCTCAGTCTCTGCATGAAGCATCGCATATGTTCCAGTTTTTGCAGCTGCCCTTCAGCCTCTCTTCAGATGCTGAAACACCCATCTTTGCCTCCCTCTTTCTGGTCCTAATGAATGCTCCACAGCAGCAGCTCAGGGCTGTTTGCATGTTCTGCAGCAATCGGCTGCAGTGCTAATAAAATCCATTCTCAAGTGCATCGTTTTACATTTAATGCTCCTTTTTTTCCTTTTTTAATTTTATTTTGTTAAGAACTTAAAAAGTGAGAGCATACCGGTAGCCCTAAGAATATACTGGAGCTGTAGAACTGTGCACAGTAACTATCACAAATAAATTGCTGTTGTGAGTACAATTTAAGTACAACAGTGGTTTCAGGAGGAAAGAGATTCCAGAAGAGGTGCAAACCAGAGGTGACATATCCTCACAGCCTAGTGCAGTGCCATTTTTTTTTTTTTTTAAGAGCCCTGGAGATAATAATAGCACAGGTCTAGAAACAATAGGACCATATTAGCAACACACTGTCCCATCTAAAAGCCCATTTCTATTTTCCTTCTGGTTTTGAGGAAGACTTGATCAGCAAGAGGTTGAAGGTCTGTATCATGCTGCCTGGTGTATTTTGCAGATGTGTCCACAGCTATCTTCAATCTTACTGACATCAAATAAAGCATTTTGGGGAAAGGCAAGACCAGATAAAATAGTGTAAAAGATAAAAATAAAATTATTTACATTATCAGAGGACTGTATTTGGTTGACCTAGCTCCAGATTTTCCTGCTTTGCATGGCTCCATTCCTCTTCATTCACCATTTTCCCTTTTATTGCATTCCATAATTGCCAGAAACAAATAAAATCCAAAATTCTGTGGAGAAAACATGTTAAGCATCCCCAGCTGTTTGCAGCAGCATGAGCTGCTGCTCCATTAATTCCAAAGTGTATGTGCACAGGCCTCAAGCACAGCCTTGCCCCAGCAACTGCTAGGAATGCAGAATTATTGCTTATAATAAATCATTGTAAGCCAATCGGAGCTCTGGATACCCTGGTGTTTTGACACATGCTGTATTTGAGAGAATGGTTTTTCCTAATGTTAAAAAATTATGGGACAACTTAATTTTACTATTGTCTTTAAAGAATTTACTTTTCACTTCTGTTATCTTAACATTATTCTTAAAAGAAGAAAAAGAAAGAAGAAACAATTTCGTTGCTAATGTAAAGAAAAATAATTTAAGTTGTTCATAGAAGCATAATATCATTGTATAGCTTTGCTTATATGAGAAAAAATGTAACCCAAGAGCTGTATTATCCTGTGAAAGTTTAAACCATGCCTGTCACCATTCAGATGTTTGTTGTTGCCTGCAAATGAGTTCTCTATGAAATAAAAAATAACACTGTGTATTTCTGTTGCCCAATGAGATTAAATAAATAAATATATCCAAGTCTTCTTGAAAGGTAGAGTCATCAGCCATATGGCATCACTTTTTTTCCTTAACAGATCATTTTGCAATGGCTAATGGAGTGTCCTGCTTAAAATTTCTTGAAACAATATGGCCAATAGCTATATGAGATAATATGTCATACTCAGAGATCATAAGTAAGGAGTTTTTCAGCTGCATCCAGGAACTTATATAAATAAAGAAAATATACCAATTCTAATTGATTTGGATTCACTTAATCTGAACTGAAGCCTGGTTTATAAAATAAACCTCATTTTTAATTAAGTAAATGTGCTTGCACTCTTTTTCACTATTTATCTATGTCAATTTAAATAACACACAAATTAATTTTTTGATTGGAAGACATGAAGATATGAAAAAGTTTCTTTGTTTCATTTGTTTTTAAAAGAAATCTAAAAACCTACTTCTGTTCGTTTACCTTGCTCCAGTCTGCTATCTGTCAGGATCTAAGTTAAAACAACTTCTGTTCCTTTAGCTGCAGTGAGAAAAATTCAGCTAGTGTTTGCAAGTGGCTTTCAAGTTGATACTGGGTAACATGTTTTCACTGCACAATTAACTAGGGACTTTATTTGAGTTAGAACTCGCCTCAACCTCATCATCCACACAAAGGAGCTAGGTTTTAGTTTGTTCACCTATTTAAATGGGAATACAAGCATGTGTTTGAGCACTGTCTTCTGGCTGAAACTCACTGGTGAGGATTCAGAATGCAGAGGATAGTCATCCAGTGTTAGGACAGGTGTCAAACTTGGCTGTTAATCACTTGTATACACGGTGTGGTGAGAAGTCAAAGTGTATTGTGCAAGTCAGTGTAATGAAACATTGGAGCTTACTGGTCTGCACAGTCCAGTGACAAAGTGAGGTTCAGAGGCAGTTTATGACTAAATAAACCTGTTTGTGTGGGGTTATTACTAAAGAGCATTCCCAACTGTGTTTATATTATAAAACCTTAGAAAACTTTCCATACATATATGTAATTCTGAGTTTTGCTCATGGACAATTTCTACACATTAGAGGAATTCGCATTGTTTGCATTTACCTGAAGATACAAGCCTTAGTAAATGTGCCCTGCTCAATAAACAGATAACATATGTGGTTTGGTAAGCAATGCAAAATAATGCTGAAGAAATGTGATTGCTAGTATCTCTTAACAAAAACAAATTTTGAGTAAAATATCAAAACCGTTGAGTGAATTGAAGTCCATGATAGCAATGCCTTTGGAATTTGAATGTATGTGAAAAAAATTTATATGCTTTCAGGTGAAGATAAAGTACATTCCTGCTTACGTGACATCTTATTTTATGAATGGTGCACCTTAAGCTGTAAATGTAATGTGTTAAATGAAAACTATCAAAATTGGAACTATAGAGTAATAATACTAAGATCAGGAAGCAGTAATTATGAAGTTTATTTCACAGTTCATTATTTTGTAGAGAGATCCAGGACAGGTGTCTACTGATTAACCAAATGCTTTGGGGATAATTGGTCCGAAAAAGAAAGAAAGCTTGAAAGAACTTGGAATTTATCTGCACCACTTCCATTAAGTATATTCATGGTGCTAAACTTCCAGAAAAAATGTTGTGGGGGAGATAACCTATGGATGCTTAGCAAGAATATTTATCAGAACACATAAATTAGAAAGAAAATTTTCACTGTACGACTGTCTAAATGTTCATGCAGGGAAATGCAAGTGCATGTTTACAGTGCATGTTTTAAGTACAGTTTTTTAAAAAAAACAAACAACGCCCTTATTTCCACCATAACTTGATCTTTATTTCTTTATTGGCTGTAAACTAACTAGTAAAAGAGCAAAGGAGAGATTTGCAGAAATACCTTTGCACACCCACATGCTGTAATGCATGCATAATAGAAGTGTGAAAATTAGTGTGTTTCTTCATGCTTAAAACATTTGTTTCTGTAACACTAGTCCTTTGATCCCTGGATAGAAAAAGATCATCCAAGTCACACATTTCTGCCTCACTTGCTCTTAATCTAAACTAGTTTACACTGTGGAAAAATCACAGAATAAGTCTGGGTGTGATGTGGATAAAATGTAGTGAAATAAATCTCTGTGCAATGGATGCAGTTGTCAGAGCAACCACACTGTGGAATTGCTCTGATGAGAATCAGAGTAGTTTAGTTCAACCCCTGGGTTACTAATTTTTTCTCCTAATTCCTTTACAGTCACTGGTTTATTTCTCAAACTGAGCACTGTTGGCAACCAACAGTCCAAGGGAGAAAAAAAAAGACCAAGCCAATGTTAATTCAAAAACATTATAACTAGAAGATAGTGCCCAACACTGTGAATCTGGAGACAAGTAAAATTTGTCTCCTCTCATTTTAGTGTGAGGTTTATTGTAGGTCAAGATTGATCTTGAATTCAGTGGCAGTTCTGCATCTGGCTACATATGACCTCGATTTGACTTTGGTGAACTCATAAAATTCCCTATCTGTAAAGTGGATGTCATTTTTCTGTTTAAAATGGATGCTGTGAGACTTAATTAATTGGTATTTCTTGCATATAAGAAACATGAGGTTCTTGTAACAACAAAGTCTATAAACAGCCAGAGCAGATTAAATCTTTCTGAGTACTGCAAGGGAGAAATCACAGGGCAAATTATTTAGTTAAATTTTGGATATGCATAAAATTGCAAGTCATGCCATGCCAGAATTATTTTGATACTCTTAAAAAAATTTCTTCTTGAAGGATGATAGTGAAAATATAGGCAATTCTCTTCTGTGTTGGTGTTAGAAATCTTTCTTTACCTTGATAAGGTTTTATTTGGATGTTGTAAGAAGGCTGGAGATGAGAATATATTTCTCCTGAGAATTGTTAAATGCTAGTACTGTCCAAGTGTCCCATAATAGGATGATTATTTTTGTTATTATTGGTTTAGCTCTGATTATTTTCATTATACCCTTTTGATTGTGCTTTAATAAATGAAAGAATCTTTCATTTAAGTTATTGCTTATATAGCTGTGACCTCAATTTTTGCATATTTTTATACACATGCCAATGGGTATATAAATTCAATTTAAACTATCTAATAATTGCTTGCAATGTTAAGTTTGTTGCTTGCTTTCACAATGTTTATACCAAAACATTTTTTGTCATGAAATTGAAAAGGTCAAATTTATTCTATCACATCCTAGGTTAACAGATACTGAGTTTGAATTAACACATCATTGCATGAAAATGTAGATGTCTATTTTGCACACTAGTTTAACAGTTTTAAGAAAATTGTCTATTATTGAATTTTCTCATATGAATTAGATTACATGACTGCAGTGTTTTGAAAATGTTTCATCAATCCAAAATAACATCCCACTTTAAGTTTCCATGTGTTCTGTAATACACTCAGCCTATAAAACCAAAGTGGTTTATAATAGCTGTACTGAATCTTAGTTGGATTTTAGTCTTAGTATTGACCAGATAAGTATGGCCTCAAGATACTGATCTACACTGACTTTTGTCCCATGACTCCAGAGCACAGCTTCCTCATCCATTTGTCTTACCCTGACATTCTTTTTTGTTACTCTCCTTTCTTCTAGCAATACTTATAAACTCAGTCACAAAAGTCTACGCATTTTTCAGTTCCCCAGTGTACCAGTATTTGAGATGTACATCAAATAGCAAGCAAGGTATTGTAGGATGTGTGTTGTGTCATACACCTCCTAATTGGTTGTCGTTACTGCATGTCTACCATAAATCCTCCACTTATTATACTGTTTGTGCTTTCTGCATCACACAGTTGACCATGTCTTCATTTCCAGCTACTTCCTTTCTTCAACACTCACTCTTTCTCTGATATGCTGCCTTAAGTTAACCTTGGCTGATGTTTCATCATTCAGATGACAGTTGCTTGTTGTCATCCTACTGGGAAGGATGTTTCCTGGGCTGAAACACTGTGTGCAGATATGTGATGTACCTGTACAAAAAGATAGCCTGGCATCTTCCTTCTCCATCTCTCCTTGATTCCTACACTGCAGCAGATTTTATTAACTCCCCTTTGACAGTGGTTGTGGTCTTCAGCAACCCAAAGCCAAATATTACATATATTTTTTTTCCTCCTTTTAAAGTGTCATGTGCTTTTGGAAAAACAGTTAATGCACAGGCTTACACGCTCTTACAACAAAGCAACATCAAGGTCATCATTGTCATGTTAAGAGGAACATTTTTATATTAATTTAAATCACTTTGATTTAATACTGAAGTTATACTGGAGGATCTGTCTGAGGACATGCTTCTCCCTGTTTTCCTCCACTGATAGCATCTGTTAGTAGACATATGTTATGACCCATGAATTCTGTGCCCATCAATTCAAGCTAGATTTATATTAAAGCTATCTAATTCTCAGTGGATAGAATTACTTTCATTTTTATTTAATTTTTTGGTGGTTAGTTAGTGACAGGTTTTTTCTGGTTTAGTTGTGATTTCTTCTCTGCTACCTAACGTACTTCTGTGAAATGTGTAATTTCCTGCAATAAGTGAAGTTTTAACTGAGTTTTGAAGCTAATTGATATTTTCTAGTTATAGGAATATCTTCAGATGAGTTGTTAAATACTACACTGTTACCATGGGTTTAATTAGTTAAATGTTTTAGAGTATCACCGTTTGTACCAGTGCTTTCTATTCTCTATATATATCTTTCAAACTTGTAACTTTTTCAAATCAACTAGAAGTTGTTTATATCATAAAGAGATGTCTTTTTATCAGTCTAGAGAAAATATGAAGCTATTTAGGTTAATTTGTAGGGGTTTGACCTTGGCTTAAGTAGGAAACTCATATTCATTATATTTAGGAAAGGTAATAAATTGATTGGAAAGCTTAGACTGTATCATTTATCTTACATCATGACTTTAACAGTTAGGCTATGATTCTAATCAAAAAATGTCACTTTGGATTTTAAATCTATTTTTATCACCCAGAACATCTCCTCTGTCAATATTTGATTAGAGGTCCTCACTGCTTGAGACAGCTTTTCTCTGTCTGACAGATAATCTGAAGCTCTGAGACCATCGATTGAAGTTTCATCCCTAGGAGGAAAAAAAAAAAAAGAGCTAGGAGATAATTTTGGATTACACTTTAACCTGTGACTTCTGCCTTGAGCCCAATAGAAAGCCTGAATCTTCCTGTCTTATCACTGCAAAGCCAGACTACTCCTGTATTGATTTAGACAGAGAAGTTCAAATAAGTTCCAGATTGATTATTTCTTCATAACATCTCATCTGAGTTTAAGGGAAACAATCCTATTTTTTTTCTTTTCAGCCTCACTTTTTCTCTTTTTTATTTTCAGTGCAGTAGAATATAAATCACTGGACTAACACAAGCATTTGATATTCCTGTCCACAGTGCTACACATACCATAAGAAACTTTCTGTTCAAACGCTGTCTTTGAGGTGATTACTTCATTACAATACAGAAACTATCCTGAAGATAAAAAGAGTCTAAAATGTCATATATGCAAAATCAGAAACAGATAAATTGTTGTTGGAGACCCTGAAAGGTCTGTTATGCCTACCTGCTATAGTGACAAGTGCTTGTCTAATCTATTCATAAATATGTCTTTTGAGAAAAAATGAATGATGTTTCTTGGTACCTGTAGGAAAAAAATACTGCAATTAATGTTTCAAAAGTTTTAGTTTAGTTCACAAATCTGTATTTGACAGTAAGTAACACAAGTGTATTTTCCCCACATAGCAATTTTGAGTACTGAAAATAGGGCATTTATTTAGATATGTATCATAAATACAGGGGTACATTTCTACGTTTAGTTATCCAAGTAATTTTTTAATCTAAATGCATATCTCGCATGTATTGCTTACTCTTCCTATAGGAAAACTATGAAAACTTGTGAGATCTTCCTTCTACTGGACCTATTATATTTGAATCCTGGATAAGATAAATTCAAAGTCTAACAGGTAGAAATGTATTAGCTGACTATACAAAAGCTATTGTGCATATTTTGTATTTTTATATTCATACCTACTGTGTTGAAATTTGACAATATTCCAGCTTTAAAGTTAGATTTTGTCAGAGAAGTATTGGTGAAAAGCTAAAAGGAAGGTGAAACTTTGCTATGCCTGGGAATATTTAGCATAGACAGAAAGAGTCAAGCTTTTTGTCTGGTGTCAGAATTAAAAGGTGTTGATATTAGCCAAAATCATCACAGACAGGAGTAAGTACCAGAGATTGCAAGACGTCTAAAGATGTAGGGTCAAACGTGTTCAAACTAAACATACTTGAAAACAAGAAATACAACCACTAAAAATTTGCCAGAATTTTTTTATAAAGAACTCAGCTCTGTTGACATTCACGTTAACAGCTAAGAATCTGAATACAATATGTAGATAGCTGGAAGCCAACATAAGACTCAAAGGATTTATTCCTGAATTTAGCTGTAAGGTTAGAACAGTGATAAGGACCCTTATTAATAGGTGTCCAAACAAATGTACATCAAAGATGCTCAGAATTATTAGATAATTCATATCTAATTAAGCTCTCCTTTGGGTTTCTGAACTAATGACCTGATTAATTTTTACTTGCAGCTTTGTCAATTATGTATTTTTCTTTTATATGTCTGTTTTTGAAGCAAATTCACAGTATGAGCCCAGAGTAGTGGTTTGCACACATCACAGAAACGCTATCATCTGCCTTGACTGGAGTGTTTCTTAATCATTCTTGTGAAATGCAATATTGTATCTACTTCAAGTAAACTGAGATTTCCTTGCTGATTTAAATGTAGATTAATCTGCTCTGTCAAAAGCCTTGGAAAACAATTAATAGCTTAGATTTGTTGACAAGAACGGGCAACAATTGTTGATTTTAATGAAACTTCATGATGAGTCTGAAGATTTTTGAAGCTATGAAGTTCAAAGCAGTGTGCAAGAATGGTCCTGCTCACATTCTTGCAGTTCCAAAAGCTGCCAGCTGAAGAGTAGCAAGTAGCTTTACAGTTAACACAGTAAATTGAGCCATAAGATAACACTTAATGGCAGCCTGTGTTTCCCAGTTCCCTGAAGAAAAGGTTCTTAAGTATCATGATGGCAATTATGAGCATAGCAGCAAAAGAAGGTAAAAGCAACAGGAGAAACAAAATTAAGAGAACCTATCTTTTTTTTGAAGGGAAGAAAAGCTGTTTATAGTGACAGATATGCACAAAACTTTCTCTGAACCTAGCTTTAAAAGATGAGCAGAATTACTGCAGAGGAAAAAATATGTTTCACTAGTGCAGGAATGAAAACATCATTGTAAGCGACGTGCTGAATCTGCTGCGTATTTAATTTCTAACAACCATAAATATAAGCAATATTAGTTAACAAAGTAAGAAAGTTAACAAAATCCCTATATTTACATCAGTCATTTATACTATGCTAAAATACGTGTGAATAAACAACAGTTAAATAGAGATCAAAGACCTTCCAGCTATTATGCTCTGGAGAGCAGGTAGAAGAATGAAAGTCTCTTTCTATATACTAGAAAATCCCATCCTAGAAAAGAGAGTTGGATTGGGATATTTTTTTCTGTCTTTGCATTTCTTCATTGATGTGTCATACATTAGTTCTGAACTTCAGGAAAGAAATAACATCTAGATTGTTAATCATTCAATCCACCTTCACATTACAAAAATGCCCAGAATATTTTTGTTTTGTTTTGCCTTTTTTAAAAAAATTTGCTTTTCCTGAAGAGGTTCAAAGGCTTAAAATGGGATTGGATTCAACAGACGAAGTTGTGAATTTCTTTTTGCTTTTCGCTACTTCCATTTCTATCAAACTATTCCAACTCCAAGATGTCCAACAATGTCTTTCCTTGTTTTTCTATGGCAAATGTCCTAGCTTTATTTGTTTCAAAAATATTTATTTTCAGATCACCTTGCAAAATGAGAAGGTGACGTACTGTCATGTACTGTCATACATGGAGATTAAGGTCAAAATGCCATTCAGTTTGGTTGGCAAACTGAGCTACCCATGACCTGCTCTCCAGAATATTTAGCATTACAAATAACTCAGTGGCACAGTAGTTTAAAGCAAAGCTTCTGCAGACTTCTATTGCAGATGTTACTATTCAGTATGTCTGCATATCAGGATCATAGGTCAGAAACCAGGTGATCACTAATTATGTGTCCACGTTTAATGGCCATCCATGAAAAGTCTATTTTAAATGGCTTGTTCAGTAGCACATAGAAATTCAGTAGCTAAGGAAAGAATATGATTTAGTTCTATGGGTTTTCATTCAGCTGCTTTAATTGTGAGATAGTTTTTCTGTTGTTGCTATAATCCCAGGTTTATTCTAGGGAAGCTGAGGTTGGGGAAGGAAGGAAGAAGGAAGAACTGTGATGGAGGAGTGAAGCTCCTATTATCAGTGTTAATAAGCAGACGAATCTTACATGGTCCTCAGATGATGCCAGGAAAATACCTGGTGACCTCAGTCTGAAGCATTCTTAGTACAAATGAAATTTATCACAGTAAAGCTGTCTTTTGTAAGCCCATGAAGGCTGTATTTTTAAAAGCAGATTATATGGGCAGACTTCCACAGGCATGGCTAGCTCATGTTTCCTATAAAAACATTCCCTGCTATATTTTAGCTGCCTGCTTTGAAAACACAGAATTTCTATAGCTTTCCAGTTAATAGTTGATGAGAATCAATCATCAATAAGAATTTATTTTAATATTAGGGAACCACACACTTTTCTAAACTATTTTTGATAAAATCAAGACAAAACAAATTAATCTTGCATGGAAAATTTCAACTTAATGATTCTATTTTGTCAAAATTATAGATAATTAAAACCATTGCCTTAAAAAAAACCCCTCGGAAACACCAAAGGTGATACAGTTCCACAGTTCTACTATTTAATGACAGAAATTAAAAGAGGAGTGTTTTGTATCTCTCTTTTTGCAGCAAAATGCACTGTACTCTGAAACCCCTGAAGTGAGCTGAAAACCCATCACTGGTTGTATTTAAACAAAGCCCATAGTGAAGCCACAAAATAACTTTTATAAAATTTCTCATCAGAACAGACATTTTGCATTCTCTATAGGATACAGTTAGAAAAAGCTTTGCTGAAATTACATTTGTAATTATTTCTTTTTATTCCAAAGCACCTTGTCCATCAATTAAGTTCTTTAATGTAGTTTTTATACTATTGTTAAGGCAATTGACCAGTCAAGTTTCTTTACACCTGTCTCAGCAGATGGGTTGTTGGCAGCCTTATCTCACAAACACTAATCTTTTAAACTTTGACCATTCGATTAAGTTCTCCATTGTTCCTCTGAGTGAAAATATGTATATGTGCACATATATATATATGAATATGTGTTTTGGTGTATACACACACACCTATATATGTATATGGCACACACACACATATACAGATATACACCAAAATCAACCAAAATATTTCTGGTTTTGCTTTCTGTGTTCAATAAAAGAGCTGTCACTATGTAGTAGTTGCTCATAGCTAACCACATAGGAAAATTAACTTTATTATTCTGTGCAGAGATTTATCGACAGAAAGCTGGGAGGCTTTTACATCACTGAATAAAGCTGGTTTAAGTTAAAGGCGAACAAGTATGTCAGTTATATGATAGACTGATAGGAAGCAAACTGTTTAAGGAAATGTCTATCACGTATGCTTATAGATTTAGCTTCCAGGAAGAAGATGCAGCTAGGAATGTAGTACTTTGATGATTATATTAGTCCAGCTTTTAAGAAATCATATTCTGATGTTGTTATGGTTTTGGAAGACTCTTTCTTAATACAATGTTATTTTTTCATATCTTGATAAATAAATTCCTTAGAACTTTCCAGAGAAGTGTAAAGCTTCCTTATTTTTCCTTTTTTAATCATGATTTAAAATTTAACAAGGATTTATATCTTTTATTAAATGGTCAAAAAACTCCAAGAAAAGTTTATTATTCATTATTAAATTCTACCATGTATCATTATCTACTTAATACTGCTTTTCTTTTGCACAACAAATTACCATGGAGACTAGTAAGAATCCTGAAGCTTTAAGTCTCTGCATTACTCATAATGCTTCTTACTTTAATATTTGTAGGAAAATTCCAAGGTGTTTCCCCAAACCCAGAGCTGTCCTTTCCTACTTGCCTAAAATTAAATAGTAGGAATTTACAAGATAACTCATTTTCTGTGTATGAGAATAGACTTTTTTGAAAACTCAGAAACTTGGACCTTTCTAGAAATACCTTGCTATGCTTATTTAAAGTAAAGCTAGAAAGTACAATTGAGGGTCCTCAGGGCTTTACCTAGACAGCCAAAAACTAGAAAATATGAAATTAAATTGAACATCAAGGAGCTGAAATGTGGGTACAGAAAGAAAAATGAACATCTGTAGAGCTTCATTTTTACTACTTTATGTTCATTTAAAATGAGACATAATTATCTCCTCATCTTTTAAAAGTGATGAAACCATAAATGCCCTGTATTATATCAATGCACAAAAGATTCCAGTCTCTTGAGCAAGCATACTCTTTCTCTTTTTCTGTTTGCATGTTTGAATGTCTGACAGAATGTGAGTAAATGGTAAAAAAAGTAAATTGGGCTAGCTGGGCTTTGGTCATTCCCCATTCCTTGCTTTATATAGATCGTGTTTTCCAGGGGTTCAGGTTCAACTTCCACACCTTTAAATGAGAGAATCTTATTTTAGACACCTCATGAAGTAGTCTTAACATATTACTTCAAAAGGGTAAACTTGCATTGAAATAGTTTACTGTATAGATTTACTCTAGATGTATATATACCACTTCAGTCTTATTTGAATGTTCAGGTTCAGGAACAGCTTATTGTTGAATCTAGTACTGAATTTAATGTCACCATGAGTAGACATGCATTTCATGAGAGAATTGGATGCTTCAACAGAAATACAAATGGAAGCTATTTAGAAAATGCAGTGTTAATTTTTTCATTTTGTTTAAAGGAAAAACATTTTTCTGACATATCTATCCAATTGAATGCCACTAGTTGGATGTTAGGAGCTCTCTATTTTCATATCTTAATGGTTAGTAACAAAAAGGAGTATGTAAATTTTATATTTTAAAAAATTTGGAAAAGCATACAGTGAAAAGTACCCTGAAAAACCAATCATTTAGTGAGAAACACTCCTAAACCTCCAAAATATGTTAATGGTTTTACAAGTAAATGGGTTTACAGTTTCATGTACAAAAGTTTGTTCTTTTTCTGGTAATTTTAATCAATTCCTTTTTAATATCTGCTGAAGCTTACTAAATTTGTCTGAGTTTTCTTTGTAGTTGTCAGCTAAAAACAAATAATGTTTTTTATAAATATGTCTGGTTTTAATTCCTATCTCTAAAAATCTTCTTTTCAGTTTGGATATTTGACCTTTAGGATGGCATTTTCCTTTCATTCCGTATTAGGTTTAAGACCAGGCAATGCATTCCAAACAAAATCAATGAGTCACAGAAAGAGATACATGATAAGACTGCTCAAGAAATATTTGTATTTGGTTCTGAGTTTGTAGATAAATATTCTGTAAATTTGGAGAAATGAATATATCTTTATTAATTACTATTTTTGTGCCAGTAAGGTGGAGATCACTCCATAAAAATTTTATTGCATACATCAGTCGTCAGCTGCTATTATAGAAAACGTTAAGTTTCTATTCTCCAAACTTCTTTAAAGGCAGTGTGAGCAGCACATTTTTCAATACATGCTGGTGCAAATTTAAGAAATCAATGGTAACATTTTTGCATTTGAAAGTAACACAACTGCAGTTCTGATATTGTGGTTGAAAGATGACAAAAGGTGTACAGTAAGACTAGATCAATGACTAGTATTTTTTCTTCATAAGCTTCATTCTTTTCTTTGCTCTGGCTCATCCACTCAATGTCATTCTTGACTATTCTCTATTCTCTTTTGCAGCTCAGTAAACCTTCTTTCCATTTTACCATCAATATCCATCCTTTCCTCCTTTCTGTTCACATCCTTGTGGAAAATTTGTCCCTTCTTCCTTTGGATCTAAAATTTGAATGCTTGATATGTTGTCTTCTCCCACATTTTATCTCTTTCTGTTCAACTCTTTTTTTTTTATCTCTTGCAGGATCAAATTCAAGCCCTTTGACACATTTTTTTAATAAAGGGTCTTGCCTCACATGTCTAAACTAATAACTATCTCTTGTCCTTTATCTTCTCTTGCTTTACATTGTTGGTTTGTTTTTCATTGCTACCCTTCTTGCTCCCTGTGATGTGAATAGTCATTCTATTATATCCTCTTATTACAAAATCTTTCTATAAATACATGCTTCGAGAAAACACCTTAGTCCTTTTGTTTCCAAAAATTCCATTTACATTTTTGCAGCAAAGGTCTCTGAAAGCACGTAGAGAGTAATATTTCTTATTAGCAGTGATATTGATAAGTTAGCATGCTAAAATGAAGAGTAAGTGATGTGACGAAAGACTGACTGAACTGGTAACATGGGTTCAGATTCTCTGACCCTGTTTTGGTTGTTTTCCCTGACCTGCTACGTTAGTTTTACAGCTTCAGCTCTTTTAGATGTAATGATTTACAAAACATAGAACATCAGCTGCCAAAAAAATGACAGAGAGAAATGACTAATGTCCCTTTCTAGTAGGGAGGCTTGCTTTTTCTTTCCTCTTTCAGGCATGAATTATTCTATAGTATATTAAATGAATATGATGTTGGTCTCTAGATTTTCATCAGTAATGAAGATTAAGAGTAAAAAGCCCTGATCTGAAACAAAGTCTAAATGATCCTTCCTACCAAAAAAAGAAACAGGAGATATTTAGTGAATGAAATTGCTCCCATTTTCACCCTTGAAAAGACTAGTTTTAGATATGGTGTGCTCTGCAAAACATCAGTATTCAGGTCAGAGTAAACTGTATTTATAGCACTGAAAAATGAATTATTTCATAGTGGGTTTTTTTCTACTGCAGTCTTTTTAAAAGAAAAAATGAAAATTCATGAACTTTCTGCTATGAATTATTTTATTTTTTCTAGTATTTAACTTCACTAGGCCATCATTGCACATGTCATTTCTGATGGACAAAATATTCCTGCTGTACAATATAATTAAACATCTTTCCTACTTCTGATGGATAAATTACTGGAAACATTTATACAGTGGAACAACTGCATTAGCCATCATTTCTTTGCCTGGTATATTGCACTAGAGAGCCTCATTACTCTATACATACTATAACATAAATTTGTGGGGAGGGAAATTGCAATCAGGATGAAATAGCTGATAGGAGGCTTTTTAGTTTTGACAATGGAGGTTTCTTGGGGAGTGGTGGTAAAACATTGTTTAGGAAGTAAAAGGTCTGTTTTCAGTTTACTTGAAAGGAAGTTAATCCATTAAACATCAAATTTGCAAATGTGATTTTAGAGTATGTCAAAATTTGAGTTTTTTCCTTTCTTGGGGAATTGTAAATATTGCTGTTACTTTTAACCTTGAAAATTCAATTATACAAATCTATTGTTGAACAAACACCAAAATTTCCAATTAAAACATTTGTGTGGGTTTGCTTCACATTTAATCTGTATTCTTAAGAATTTTACTCCACCCCTCTCAATGGGATCACTCAGTCCCAGCTAGTCTGTATCTTCTTTCATGTTCCATGAAGATCTGACGTACAGGAAGCACAGCAATAGTTCAGTAAGAGGGGAGACTCTGCAACCGGGTCAGACATTTTACCAACTTAAACCTTAGAGACGAACAGGGAACGTGAAATATCTGGTATGTATTTTCTAAGAGACACCCCAACAGCTTAAAAGAATGCACGTATTAATATTCTGTGATCCATAGCCTATGAACTTGGTGGATTTACACTGGGGTAGTTTTATATATTTTTGTTTACACCCTTTTCCCCCCTTAGATGTTAAATTGCTGTTCCGAGAGAAGCAAAGCAAGTAGTGTTACCCTGCTCACTTTCCATTAGGAATACCTCTGGAAGACTGGTAAGAAGGAAGAGAAGACAGCTACACTGTTAGCACTGCACCATCAGAGTTATCAGGTAACACTGCAATTTGTACAGTGCACAGCTGTGGATAATTCCTACTTCTGTATTACAGCATATAGCTACTGGTTGTTATAACTGCTTTAGTGTGCTGCAGATCAAACCTAGAGACCCTGTGGCATTATGCAATTAACACAGAATGGATCGATTAGGGATTTAATATTTGCTTTCAAAAGGAAACTCAACTGCAGTAACAGTATCTTGGAAAGGGGTGATCTGAAGTATATTTGCAATAGCTTATGGTACCTGAGTGAGGAAAGGATTTATCTTCCAACTCTATAGATGTCCAGTATTGCCACTTGTCCTGGTTTAACCAGGATAGGGTTAAGTTTCCCCAGCAGTGGGGGGAAGCTCTAGCCGGGTTATTCATATGCCATGCTGACATCACGTCCGGACGCCAGAGCGCGGGAAGAATCGGTGATCGCGTGGGGTTCGCGCCGCTGGGTTTTCTCTCACTGCTATATTGGTAGATATTTTGCCCTGTTCATTGCTATTACTGTTACTGTTATTGTTATTATTGTTGTTTGTTGTGTTGCCGTTGCACTGTTGTATTAAACCTCTCCTTATCTCAGCCCCGGGGCTTTGTATTTCACTCCCTTTGTGGGAGAGGGACAGCAGCTGCGTGGTCTCAGACCCCGGCAGGGACTAAACCACCACACCACTTCAGCTGTTTGACTATTTAATTTAGCAAAAATTGTGTGTGTTCTTTTTCATTGTTGTTTGTCCTTATTTTCCTTCTCTTCTTGGATGGTAAACTAAACATAAGTCTGTCTGAGTCCTGTCCTGAAATCTATGGCTTTCCAGATACAGAAATATCAGCCACAAGGACAAGTGAGTTCTATGGAGTCTGGCATCAATGTGACTCTACATGAAGGAAAATTTGACTTTTTCTCTTCTGTATAGGATAAATTCTGCTGCCACATCCCTGTCAGTATTCCACAAAACAGTCAGATTTCAAGCTCCATTAAAAAATTACTTCAGCAAACACTAGAAACTCCTTTAGAAGGAAATTTTCTCTCCATGGAGACTACATGTCTAAGCTGTGTGTCCAAAGTGTATACAGACATTCCCACAGCCTCCCAAGTATTTAAAGTAGAAGAGGCCTTTTGAACTAAGTGGGAGATTTTTATTATTATTACTTTGAGTCTTTCACGATAATAAATAGTCCCTCCTTTGAGACGGTTAGCAGTGGAACAAATGAATCTTACTGGAGTCTTGGCTTGGCACT
This sequence comes from Strix aluco, assembly GCF_031877795.1. Lineage (NCBI taxonomy): Eukaryota > Metazoa > Chordata > Aves > Strigiformes > Strigidae > Strix > Strix aluco. The sequence continues at coordinate 42,380,263 of NC_133934.1, read as the reverse complement.
GCATATCTAGAGGTGATACAAACAGCATCCACTATAGGAGAAAAGGAACAAATGTGACAAATAAAAGGGAGTATGAGGAAAATGAATGAGAGGCTTTTCTGAGATCAATTCCTGCATTAAGAGCTGAAGCATCAGCTCTGGAACCCAATAAAGTCCACAGGACAGATATCATTATTTTAAGTGAATTGCAAATATTATTTCTTCTTTGGGTTTATACCAGTCTCCTCTTATTAGTTCACATAAGTGTATTCCCAAAACTAAAACAAAATATGAGATGTTCAAAACTCATCCATGATGTTTATTTATGATAAATATGCCTAAGACTATTCTACATTGGCAGAAATATCTACATTCTACTAGTAAAATATTGAAGCAGATGAAGAGATGTTATCTTCTCTGGGAATTTACAAGAATCAGCTGGAAACTTAGATCCTGAAGTGTTACGTAGGCTTTCTTCCTATAGATCAGTTAGTCTGTGCAATGGATGCACTCTGACATTTAGATATCTTCCACTGAACTTATGATAACCTGAAGTGCATTTATGATGCTTCATTCAGTGTAAAAAGATAGATGTGTTTTGTTGTTCCTTTTATCACCCTTATATTTATATGCAATTGAACGGTCAACAGATAGTTGGAAGATACACAATTTTGAAGACAGAGTGTGCCAGAACCATCAAGATGCATACAACAGGATATGCTTGTATGCTCTACTATTGTCTTCCAAAGCACTGATTTTATAAATGCCATAAATTAAGGAATTTTAATAATGGTATAACCCTGAGTAAAGCAGTCACTGTGTTCTGAAGTCAAAGTATGACCAGTATGAACAGTAGTGTACATGCAGAATAAGATTTGAATGTAACTTTGAGCTCAACAAATTTATTCAAGTGTCTGTTTTCTTAATTGACTGTGCCCAAAAGAGAAATACCACCTGCAGGTCCAAATAAGAAAACCAACCACTTTAATGCTGTGAAGGGTTATGCTGCATGTTATTCATGTATAATAGTGAAATTTAAATATTATTCAGAGAAGTGGTAATTAGGAATTTGTGCCATTAGTGAGAAAACCTGGCCTTATATTATTGAAAGTTGCTAGCATAGTTTCACTCTCCACTGTGTTTTCAAGCATACATTTTTACAGCTCTCAGTGTCTGTAGATACTCTTATTCTCTCTGCCTCGAAGGGAGTTTGATCATTTTTGGCACTTGGCCATGTATCTAAATGGAAAAGTGAAAAAAGTTTACCAAATCTTTGGCATATATAAAAAGAGTCAATTCTGTTGCTAAAGACAATTAATAATGCCAAGAGTGAAAAAGTTACACCTTAGCTACCTAAATTTCCTGAATATTTGTTTGAACCAGAAACCTGTCTAACAATTGAAGAATTTGATTCACTGACAAATATTTCTCTGCCAACTACTTATTTTTATAGTCAAATCACTTCACTGATTGAACGATTCAAAATTATGAAGATCTTTCTTTAAAATAATATGTTTTTACTTTTGCTTGTCTATTTTTTCAGAAACTGATTTCTGATTTTTTTCTTGTAAATTCATAAATCTATGAGAGAAAGATTTTGGAAGGTTATTTAGAAGGTGACGTCAAGGGTTGAATGGAAGAAATTACGCTACCTCTACTCTGGTTGTCACTATTTTGCCTGATATAGTTGTAAAGAAAAATGTATGGAAGATATTTGATCATTAGTTCATTAATCTATAAATGGTAAACTGTCTTCAAGTTTCTGATATCTTGATTTTATAGGATTAACACATTACATTTAATGTTAAGTAGGAATCTAGGACCTACACTTTTGTCAATCGAACAATTTATGGTTCACCTTAAAATTTAGTCTTTATTTAAATACTATGTAAATATACACAGTGTAGAATGACCACAGTAAAAGATTTCTTTTTCATTAAAAATGCAGCTCAGCAGCTTTGTAATAAATGGTGACATTATGTATATGCCAATCCCTTCTGGAAAATTGGAGCAATTCTAGACTTTGCCAAGAATTTGACATGCCACCCTCAATGTTTAATCACGGATGTTGTGACATTCAATGCTGCTTGTATAAATATGTCAGTCTAATTTTTATTAAACCTCTTCAAAATGAAAAGAATTTGCTTCCGGAAAAAAAGAAATCATGACTGAACCAAACTAATGCTATTAATGTGTTTCTCACTGGATATAATATAATTAATCTAAAATTAACTATGATCCTCATTTCACTGAGCACAAACTTCCCTGGTAAAAGTTTTGAATTGGAATAGAACTCAGAGGAGTGCTGTGTCAAATTAATGATCATGAAGCAAGGCTCAAAGAACATTAGTAGTCAGCTTCTGCCTTGGGTGAGACCAGGGAATAGATGCTACTCAGCCATCTGAACAGAATTTCTATGATAAAATCTGTCCTTCAAAAAAACAGAACTTAACAGGACTTTCCTGTGACTTCTCCATTGGTTGATTCTATTCTGGCCATGGAAAAGACATACTGGATTTCAGATAAGGGCCAGAGAAGCCAACTAAAAATCATCATTAATCTGTTTGTGCTGCAGATTAAAGGGCTATACAAATTAGTAGTTCTAATCCTGAAAAGCTTTTCTTATATGTATTATCTTTTCATTTTTATATATAGCCTGACTTTGTTTAGTGAGACTAGCTGCATAATTTAGGAGAATTTAGCATAATTTAGGTTTTTGTGTATGAGTTAAACTTCACAACATAGAAAGTATTTCTATATCAACATTTTTAGTTCATAATGGTGCTCTTACTGGTGTTCAGATTTTCTTATATACATTTTATCTGTTATTTATCCATCCTCTGGAGTTAAAATAACAAAGTAATTAGGTTCTATTCTGGCATCAACAAGTGACAAACATTTTACTAATGCCAGCTCATCTAGGTTTTACTTCCCAGTGCTTGTGAGGAAGTAGTGGGCCCCATCACAGTTTCCATATTGTTGTTTATTTGTTCTGGCATAGGACATTGGGACATGCAGGACAGGTATAATCACAGAACAGAAACATGCTCTGTAGGACAGACAATGTAGAGGCATATGCACAGAGGAAATGGAAGGTCGGGAGACAGTGCTGGTCAGTGTAATAAGCAGTAATAAGCTCTAAATCTTCTAAAGGTTTACAGAAAGCTTGGCACTGAAGAATAAAAAGATATTTTGATGCATACTTAAAATATTAAAAGAGAGCTTCCAGCCAAGTTGAAAGGAGGAAGGAGATTTTCTAACAGCTGTTTTGCTCCCAATGTTTTTAATAAGAAGTGGTACCCTATTCATTTTTGACAAAATAATAAAATAAGACTTTAATACCTTGACCAGCTCTGGATTGTAAAGCTAATGACGTGCTCTTAATTAATCAACCCAAAATTGCAGAATTGTTGTATTTGCCAACATTCTTTCCTACCAGGAAAGTGGGTATAGTCAGAACCTCCAGAATCCTTTCTAGTTGCTGAATGATTACATGTGTCTAGTGGCAGTAAGTATTGTTGTTCCATATTTTCTTTGGTGTAATGTTTTGTCGCAGGATATGCACTGCAGCAGTTCTACCCAGACCATATATCTACCTGTGCTGTTGGGCATGAACGAAAGATAGAACCTGGGATTACATTCAAAAGTACAGGTTATGCTTAAAAAGAGGCATCAAGTGATCTGGATCTTTCATGACTCCTGTGGATCCAAGTTTCTTTTGAGAAAGTTGGTGCTTAGTGGTTACTACAGATTCTATGGTTTAAGGTAAAGAAAATCCCCATTTGATTCCCCATACTCAGAAATGTATTGTTTGTAAATATAATATAGTTTTGTAGTGTGAACGTAAAATGAAATTTAATGGAGTAGCCAGACCTGTAGAAACTCAAATATTTCCATTGTTACAGAGAGAAAATTTCTATAGGAAGGAGCATTTGGGGTTCTAAAGAGAAAAAACTGTTCATAGTTTATCCTGTATAAGATTTAGTAAGATGCTAACTTTCTTTTCTGGTAGATGGATCTTTAATCTTATGTACTCAGCCATCATTCTTGTTATATACCGTCTTTATTCTGCTATCATCAGGAAGTAGTTGTATATCCAGCAACCTACTGAAATGCTGGATTAACTCAAAGGGAGAGCGATTAAAGATGGAAAAAGTAATCTCAGCCCTAAACTTAGTTATAAATTTTTCCTCTATGCTTGAGAGATTTCTGGAAATTATACAATTCTAGAAAATAGCAGCCTGCCTATTTGTTCTCCCCCCCCGCCCCCCCCCCCCCCCCCCCCCCCAAATTTCCTGCCTCCCAGTTACCCTGGCACATGGTTAAACCATGACCTTCAGTTTAATTTGTGATTAGATGAAGGATGAGGCAGATGTTTTAATGTGGATGCTGAGGGCATTATACTCTTAAGTGTTGTTGAGGTCATTGGAAGAAAGTATTGTTCATCAAGATACTTCTTTTTCCTCTTATAATACTTTTAATTTTCTGTTTCTCTGTGTTTATATGTAAATGTCATAATTTTGGACCTTACAAGTATTTCTGGGCAAAACTGAAGAGGCAGTCATGTGAGTCATATAGTCTCTTTGGGGAACAGTGGAGAAGTTTGACTATAAGCAAAATAGTATTGATTTGGTATCCAACTTTTTCTTGTTTACTCCATTTGAAATATTTAGGGTGCATTAACAACAATGCTCCATTTGGGCATTGGCTTGGCCTCTGATGATCAATTAGGAAGAGGAGGTAAAAAATGCTGGCTGACATGAAACCATGTGTTTGCTGTCTGAAGGCAACTACCTCCACAGTTTTTTAACGCAGAGAGGAAAGAATACTAGATTCAAAAACATTCTCACTAAAAAATGTGAGGAGTAACAGACCTACAAAGGGGTTTCTGAAAAAAAACACCAATAGGAAATCAGATAAAAATATACAGAGAAGTATGTCTGATATTAAAACTCCCTGTGATTTGATCAGTATGTTTAGCAACTCAGGAAAAGTAGCACTTATATTTTATATATTATAGAAGAGAAGGAACAGCAGGAGCATAAAATATAGAAATGACTGGGAAAAATTATCTTTACAATTTTATCTGCACAAAATAATGTTTGTATTCTAGGATGAAATAGCAAACAACTGGAGAGCCCTTTTAATCATGCTAAAAACTGTATGATGATATACTGAGGCCACAATGTTCCTAGTTACTGCAGCAGTGTGGTAAAGTCATACAGGCTATTCATATCCCAGCAGTAAAAGTGAGGAAAACTTGCCTTGGTCTTGTGGAGGCAAGTCGTCCATAACCTTAGTGTGTGGTAAAGGAAAAAGAGATGACAAAAGCTGTGGAGTCTTCAAAGTTGCTAAGTTACCCTTTATGGCAGAATGATTTCTAGCCTCAGAGTAAAATAAGTATTACTTGATCAATGTATCACAGAAAGTACTTTATTCTGCAATCTTATGAAGCATTGTTTAGTTCATAATTTGTTTTTGAAATGTTTTATTCTACAGCATACCCATAACAGTAACTGCCATAACTTTAATGATGTTTTAATATCATGAGATCTCATTATAACAGTCTGCTTATTCAGTTTTTGCTGATAAGTGAAGTAAGAAGCCAGCTGTTCTGGTTGAATTACTGCATCCATGGATTACTAAAAAGAAAATTAATATAGTTATTATTCCTTTTTTTTTCTACTATAGTTATTATTCCTTTTTTTTTTTTTTTCTACTGAGTAGCATTTAGAGGCTTCAGTCAGGATTAGAGCCTCATTTTAATAGATGCTGTATAAACATTAAAGATGGACTTATATGGTAAATACAACATGCTGTTATTGTTTAGTTTAATGTTGAAACAAGCTGAGTTTTGTTTACAGTTTCAGGAAGAGAGGTCATGTTTAAATAATGTTGTTCATATTTAACTAATACAATTAATTCAGTCACACAAAACCTGTGTAAAGACTCACAAAAACTATATCTTAGATCTGAGATTATACTGAAAACTGTCTAAAACCTAGTTCACTGATTTTGTACTGACAGGCTAAATATTGTATTGCATACTGATCTGGGGGTGGGGAAATGGGAGTAAAACAAGTTGTTTTCTATCACAAAACACCAGTGAATACAGTAACACTATTTTATTTACAGCATAGATGTTTATTTAATCAATTTATTGGTAGCAACCTAGAGCAAATTGAACCAAGTTGAAAAAATAAAGCCTTTCATCACATACTGGAAAAAAAAGAATGTGTACAGATATGTGGCAATTTATTGAAATTTACCGCCCTTTGAGATATATTGCATACTGCAGGAAAGATAATTTATCTTTATATCTTATGTTATTATCATATGTGTCAGATAGAATTTTAGTTTGTCGTATTTCTAAAAAATATAGGCTCATTTCAGGAAAGCAGTCATCACTGTATATGTATGTTTGTCATATTTATTTTAAAGTCTTAACCATCACCTCGCCTTGATTTTTCTTGGAGTTATAGAAAAAAATGACCATCTTTCTCACTGTTTAAAAGAGCCAATCTCACCAGCAAACAGGTAGGATCTCTAAATATGATTGTAGCATTAGCTCATCTGGAGCATGACGTAGAGAAAAAAGGGTGCAGAGCATTTCTGCCATGATGTTCTGGTAAACACTTGGAATGAGCCTGTTCTTGGAATCAGAAACCTTCTCATGTAAAGAAAGTGCTACAAAAGCATCGTCAGTAACTCAATACATGGTCTTTGGACTTCTCACAATGACTGTTAGGAAGTTTCATGCTGGGCAACAAGCCCGATTCGTCTGTATTTTCTGTCTGATGCTGCTGGCAGGCTCCTAAAAAGATGAAAGAAGAATAAAAACTCCACCAACTGTTACATATCCTGGAAGTAATAGTGTATGTATAGACTCTAAACAAGCTGACATCATAACGTACAGCTTCTAATAGGTGAGGTATGAACGCTATCTATTCCATAAGTGAAAAGGGAGTGGGTTTCTGGATTTTGTAATAACCAAACACTTAGAGATCAGCACATAACCAATTATCTTAATTGGCTTAAGCAATCAAGCATAAAATATTGCTGTCCATTGGAAGTTCATAGTAGTAGTGTGCAAGTGTCAGCAGAGGTGAGTGGGCAAGAGCACGTGGGAATGGTATGCATTCCCATTCCCAGGTACAGGGTCTGCTGACTTTGGTGTTCAATGTTCCTGGCAGCCCTTTGGTTCACAAATGTTCATCTTCCTGGGTCCGTGGATGAGGCAAAAGAGCAACCATGTTATTTGATCATATCTGGATCCAAATGTATACATAGCCAAGACAGAATCCTCCTGTTAATATATGCTGACAGCACACACGCTGAATTTTGCAAGTGTTAGAATAGGCCTATCTAGTCTTCTCATTTTATGACAGAGATGATTATTTTTTTCTAACTGGCAGATTAGTAAAGCTACTTGTCCAGTACTAGGTATCTGTAAGAACCCTCTAAATACCATGAAGATTCTTAAAAAAACCCCTGAGTTTAGAAGGAGCAAAAATAATTACCTGTGTTTACTTTTGATATATATTAAATTTAAGCTTTCTGACATATAGAAGTGTTTTTTCTGTTTTTTCCACTGACAAAATAGAGCATTTTGAAGGATTCTATTTTAAAAAGTGACTATAGTCAATCAAAAATTTACACAGGATTTTTTTTTTCCAATTAAAAATGTTATTTTTCAAAATACGGGGATTTTAATTAAAACAATAAGTATTTAGATTTTTCTGGTTTTAAGAGAATCGTCATGTCTATACATTTTTCTAATTCTTAGTGAAAATGTTACCTTAGATGTCATAATTTTTCATTGTCATTTTTGTATACTAAAATGAACTCAATCACCAAATGGAACTATTGATTCAAACATTTTTAGCTCTGCTTCCTAAAAATAATTTTGAAGTCATTAAATCATGCCAAAATGTATCTATTCAGAATTCTTTGGGAATGGGAAGCTTCAGAATTTTGCCCAAATTTCACTTCTTATAAAAAAATTCCATACAGTTTATGCTGTCATTCAAGTTTAACAATGACAAACCTTAAATAGCAAATAACTCACTTTGATTATACTAGTATAATAAATAACAAAGATAAGCAGCTCTGTTTCTTTTCAGTTATTGGCTACGAGGAAAGAAGCTTCAAGTTTATTAAGATGGGATTGGAAAGGTCTTTCAGGATCTAGGAACAAGTCCAGTAAGTGACTATCTTTCTGCTTTTTGCTTTTGTAAGAAATCTTGTATTTGAAAGAAAAAAAAAATAGTGTTCAAGATTATATTATAGCTACCTTATTTTGGGTTGTTTTGGGGGGGGGGGGTTTAACAAACAAAATGTATAAAAATGAAGATGAGAAAATAGATTATACTTTGCTTTTTTATTTTGCATTCAATTGCATATTTTCAAATAACTATTTAAAAAAAAAAAAACATTTAATTTTGAAATTACATCATTGCAAAAACATTATATCAGACAGGAACAACAGTTAGCAATGATCACTTGGAAAAAAAATGCAACTCGTTTATGTAAATTGATAGCCCAGAGGAACCCAAGAACCATAAAATAAATATGCATAACATTACAGCAGATAAACTTAGCTTCTGCAGAAATCACATCCAGAGCTTAATTAGAAATGGTTATTTTTGACAGAAATCTTGTGGTTTGAATTAAAAAATGTAATAAAATATTCAGACTAGGAGTTAAAATATGTTTACCTTTACCCTTTGAGTCAGGATTTAAAAGGGAATGGAACACATACAGGGATTTTTTTACTATTATTCAGCAGTACATTAATACAATGTTAAAGCCAAAGAAGAATCTTCAGTGTAGCAATCTTTTCATATTACTATACAGTCTATGGTTTAGTAGTATATTTACAGAACAATACCAAACATGTTTCATCACTGCAATGTTTCCCAGAACAACCTCATCACTTTTAGCAACCAGTCTGTGAGTACTTTTGCTGGGTATGGTCAGTATGGAGCACAGATTTTCCATATGCAGTTGGTTTTTTGACATTACCACATTCTTTAAAGAGTCTGTCAATAAAAACTCCAGCTATTTTTGTTATATAGCCTAAGAGAAATACCAATAATTCAGTTACAGATGATTCATTCATATCCAAATGAATTAATGTCATTTTGTAATGTCAAAAATTGAAGTTCAGCATAGCAGAGAAAAATGCAAGAATAATGTTTGCCTGTGTTGGTTAATCTTACTGGTATTTTGCAAGCTTTTTTACTCCTATTATTTTGTCTAATGTTATACATGCAATAAGGTTTATGTGAGCATGTCTCAACCTTCATTATTATGATACAAACTCTCAGAACATATAGTAAATATTTCAATTGTAGAAAAATTCTCTTTTGAGAGCATTGAAGTAACTCTTGCAAAAGCTCACTGTAAGAAGTTTTGGGGGTTTTGCAAAGGTTAATTTTATGCAACACAAAGATCAGTCAGAGCTCAAACAGTGAATAAATTAGACCCAAGTTGCACTTTCATAGAATCACAGAATCACAGAATCATCGAGGTTGGAAAAGACCTTCAAGATCATCCAGTCCAACCATTAACCTAACACTGACAGTTCCCAACTACACCATATCCCTAAGCGCTATGTCAATCCGACTCTTAAACACCTCCAGGTATGGGGACTCCACCACTGCCCTGGGCAGCCCATTCCAACACCTAACAACCCGTTCTGTAAAGAAATACTTCTTAATATCCAGTCTAAACCTTCCCTGGTGCAACTTGAGGCCATTACCTCTTGTCCTATCACTTGTTACTTGGTTAAAGAGACTCATCCCCAGCTCTCTGCAACCTCCTTTCAGGTAATTGTAGAGGGCGATGAGGTCTCCCCTCAGCCTCCTCTTCTCCAGACTAAACAACCCCAGTTCCCTCAGCCGCTCCTCATACGACATGTGCTCCAGACCCTTCACCAGCTTCGTTGCCCTTCTCTGGACACGCTCGAGTAATTCAATGTCCTTTTTGTAGTGAGGGGCCCAAAACTGAACACAGGAATCGAGGTGCGGCCTCACCAGTGCCGAGTACAGGGGTAAGATCACTTCCCTGTCCCTGCTGGCCACGCTATTTCTGATACAAGCCAGGATACCATTGGCCTTCTTGGCCACCTGACCACTTTAATGCAGTGTGATTGCTGATTGACAAGGGTTGCAGATTAACCTCAGTAACATATAAGCATCCAATTCTCAGCCACCATACTTCTGTAAATATTTGATATTTTCCCCTTTCTTGCTTATAGCTGATCCAGTTATTCCTCACCCTCTGTCATGATTCTTAATGACAGGAATTGTCTGGCACCTGCAACTGGGAATCTTGGAGACTTAAATTTGATCTTATCCAGCCAAACATTCCTGTCTCTTCTTTCCTAATTTCCTGTGATTTTGAGCTTTAGAGTTGGGGGTTTTTGTTTTGTTTGGGGTTTGGTTGGTTGGTTGGTTGGGGTTTTTTGAGGGAAAAAGAATAGATGTAGAAAGGGAATGGGAATCAGTTAGAATAGTAAATATTCTTGTCTTGAATCATATGATATTCCATCCAAGTGTCTAGTTTGTTTATTAATACATGTTGTTCTTCTAGGATACCTAGACTATCAGAAGTGTTAAGAAAATGTGATGAAATTTATTCTCCCTAAATCTGAGCCCCAAGGTACCCATTTTCCATGTTTCTCAGCTGACTCAAACGCCAACTGATGTATAACATATTTGTGTTACAAAAAGTTATGTCACATTAATTACGCTATATTTCAACAGGAAAACACAGGGCACTGCGTATTAGCTTCAGACGCTCACTGGTGTAGTGATGATATTCTCTGTCCTATTATGGCTGCTTGGATGCTCAGAAGAAAGTTGACTTTGAAGGTTTCTAAAGCTGTGTCTTTTACGACAGACAGGTAAAGGGATGTGCAAATCAAAGGGCTGCTGTCATTTCTGGCTGAAGGCCAAACAACTTGGAACAATTCAGCAGAGAATTTGAATTGCTCACTCCATCATCTGTAGTGGAATAAGACTAATAGTCAAAATTCTTTTTAAGTGATCAAAAATTTATGCCATGGTAGGCTCAAAGTGTTGGAGATACATCTTATATATTAGGACTTAAAATATCAAGTTCGGATACTTCTGGCAACATCTTTGTCTAGTGTTGCTATAATTTCAGCAGCACCTGACAGATGTAATAGAGAACAGTGAGTTATTGCAAATAAATTGCTTATCATGTAGCTTTGCACTGGAAGAATATTTAGTGAAATTAGTGTCAGTGTTAGTGACAGTGAAACCCTTTGGCAAATTTAACAGGGAATTTAAAAACTAATAAAGAAATAATATATGTATCTCACCCTCCTTGTCCTGGTAATGTATAAACCTGAGGCCTCTCATATAAGGTAAGATTAAAGCACCCATCTAATCCAAAATAAATTTTTCTAATTAATTAGTTACAGAAATATTGATATCTCTTCTGAAAGTTGGTCAGTTATCATTTTCAGATAAACCTTAGACATACATATCTTTGACCAATACATCTTTCCTATTGTCTGCAAGTGGCTTGACAGCCACGCAATACAAAGGCACAGTTTTCTTCCATGTTTATTAGATATTAGATAGGAGATATTATCTATCCTTATTTTCTTTAGATATCAAAGCAGAGTTTGGTCTAAGTAGAGGAAAACACTGTTTGTCTTTGTTGCAGCTGGGGAGATTGTGGCCAATTCAGAGTTTATGTACCAAGTATGAAAGGTGAGAATTGGAAGCAGGGGAAGTCAGGAGCAGGAGGGCTGAGGCATTGAAATCACATCACACAAGTGAAGGGATGCTCCATACAAGGTGGAACTCAACATGAGGCTGCTGCTGTCTTTGCCTTCATTTTCCATAGTAAATCTTCACCTAACATGTTGTCATCTTGGTGCATCAGTGTGCAAAGGAATGAACCATCTTAATAAGTTTCAAAGGTCTTCCTCCTCTCTGCTCATGACAAGAATTGGATGATTGCCTGTCCATTGGATTATAGCAGCCATCATGGATTACTCAGGCAAGGCAAAGAAAATTCCTTTGACCTGTGCTTTTGAATGTATCTGCCCACTCCTCTGTTCAAGTTTTAAATCATATCAGGACAGGAATTCAAGCTCTAAATTACAATAAGATTAAGCATACAGTTTTCTGGTTTTTGGTTGGTTTTGCGGGGTTTTTTTAAACGTATTACAGAATGACTTAATTAAATAAGGTTTGATTATATTAATGTCAGGCGTTCACTATCAGACTTCTTGCTTTTCAGAATACCTTCAATGCTGATAAAAATAATTCTAGCAAAAGTTTGCTAAAATGTAAATTCCATGTGTTTACTTCTGCATTTCAAACCTAAATGGTACAAGCAGTTTCCTTTTAGCATTCACATTCATTCTGGGTTTATTTATAATCTGCCGAGAACAAAAAAAAAAATCTCAGTGTGAGTTGCCTTATCTTAAATAATGGACAATGGAGCCAACATGTAAAACCATCTATTAGCATGTCAGTCAGAGTGTTATTGTACTCCCCCAAAATAGTAGGTCTACTTTAAACAAGACTGTGATTTATGATTCAGAATCACAAAAACTCTCTTTCTAAGCCAGTAAAGAAGACATCTGGGAAGAGCAGATCTAAGCCTATTGAAACCTCAGAGATTTTACCTTTTATAAATTCAAATTATCTGCTTTCAGCTTTGAAATAGTATTTCAGAATGACAAAAGAAACTGTTCACTGGTGTACAACAGACTGACTTAACCACAGGCTTCACTGGTGGTGTGCAAGAGAGGTTTTGTAAATGTGGCATTAAGAATAACTGGTGGTTATCTTGTATTTGCTGTGAGCAAGAAAATAAATTCAAGTAAATATAAATGATAGTTCTTAGATGGCAGCTCCCTATAAATTTGTCTAATAGTAATAATTATACTTCTGAGAAAATTAAGGAACTGTACAGGCTTTTGAATTCAGATTTTAGAAGCTTTAAAAGCCTTGAGGTTTGTCACATACAGAGTAAACAAAGGCAAATGAAGGATCTTCACACACTGGAAGTGTGGTTGAAACTGAAGCTGCAGAAGTCAGAGCAGAAACACAGATCACAAGTGTCTAGTGTTCATGAAGTCATCAGATTCTGGTATGAAGTTTAGTGATGTTATTTTAAATGCCTGTTTTGTGCTGAGCATGAGATCTGGAATAATAGCATGATGAATAAGGATTCTGATTCCAGCATATTTGAGGGCAAATCTTTCATTGACTTCAGTTGAGCCAGGAGAACACTGAGTAAGTATTTTTGCATGTTGTAAATACCGTGCAAAATGTAGAAACTACAAATTCTGAGATGTGGCTCAGTATATTTGAGCCTCTTGTGTCTCCTTTCTACCTAACCACGCCACAGAATTCTTGTTCATCCCTTTTAATGTGCTTGCCACACTGTCTTGGAAAAAAAAAAAAAAACCAAACCAAAAAACAGAAACTTTGGTAACATACTATCAGACCAACTTCTGAATTAGGGTGGAAGTATTTCGTGGAAGGTGAATTGGAAAAACTCACACTGAATTCTGAATTTGCCAGTGCAAAATGCTAAGTCTTGTTCTGTTAGGACTGTAGACGATTTACCTACTGAATTCAAGTGCGTACACAACTGTGCTAAGAAATTTCAAACATGACCTTCAGCATCACTTTTTTGTAGGAGGCAGAGAACTGCCTCCCCAAAATTGCTAATTCTGCACACACTGAAATCTACCACTGGCTTCAAGTAATGTCAGGATTTTTCCCTGGAAGAGATATTTCCAGTAGTGATGAATGATATAATGGATTTTTTATGTGAGCAAATGGACACTTAGTGTACATAATTGTATTTCCTCAGTATCATTTACCTAAGTTCAAAATGTGTAATTCATTTAGTGTTTTATAAATTGTTATTTTGGAGTTGTGCCAGAAATTAGAACAAAAATTGAAATGACCATAATATTATTTTTTAATATGGAGTGCGTATATAAATGGAAGAAACCAAATCAAGACATAATTCAGACTCATTATAAATAGCAACTTAACACTGAAATGTGCTGATATGAAAAAAAAAAAAGTTCAGGATTAATTATATGGAAAAATAAAGTGAACATATGCAATGAACTAATTAAATTGAACTTGTTCATACAAAATGAATGTTTACCCTGTCCAGAGATAGATTTAAGGTCTATTGATAATTAGAAAATCCTGCTAATAGTACTACAGGACACTAAAAATTCCTATACAATATTTCATCAAATGATAGGATTTGAAATACAGGAAACGGCACACACTTTTCATTCCTTTTAGTACCATGTGCTTCAGCAGTTTTTAGATACGCTGCCTTCTAGAAAGCTATATCTTCTGGATGGCGCTGGCCTTGCAATATTTCTGCTCTACTCTAGTTCTTCTGTAACAGATTGGATTTGGTATTGAAACCCTTCCAGGTTATTTGGAGTATTTACGCCTCTTGCACCAAACGGAAATTAACTTATTACATGATCAAAATTCATCAGGACAGCAAATTACTATGACAAATATTCACCTCTAAATGTCGATCCTTGGACAGTTTTGATGTGTAGTTTATGGGAAGTACTAACTCTGAAGAAGAAGAAATTTAGAGTTACACCAAAGGTTGTGTGTCAAGTAGTACACATCCAGTAAGAGAGCTTGTTGCCAGGTTAAAGGGGAAAATACAGTAAGGTCAATGAAATGTTTAGAAGTTCTTAAAAGGCATGTAGCTGTAGCCTTTCTTGTCAGACTCTGGTTTGCTCTACCACAATATTGTAATTTGCCTCAATCCAAGGATGCTCTTATCACTTCAGTACTGTGTGCAACGCATTCAGATGGCATAACGTATCCACTTTTCCGGTTTGTTACATTCAGTAATCAAGGACACCTTTGAGAAAAGATCAATCATTTTGTGCATGTCTGCCAACTTTTAGAAAGGTTCCCAGACTACTACAGGGCCACTTTTTCTGTTATTGTTCATATTTTCAATTTTCAATAACATCCATACAGCTTGGCCATTAGAATTATCAGAACAACACAGAGTTTTTTATCTAATTACAATTACAGCTGTATTCATCTTTATTATATATATTTACACAAATTGATGTCTAAAACAGAAATGGCCCTGAACTGAAATGTTGATTCCAAATATTCTGAAACTTTTTAAATGTGTAAAGTACAGATTAAAATCTTGTGCTTTTCATGAAATTCTACTTAAAAGTTAACTAGAAAAAGTTGATCTAGTTAAAAATTTCTGCTAATCCCAAACTTCTAAGTACGATTCAACCCTGAAGTCTCCTCAATAGTAAAGATGTGCTGTCTGTCATGGTGAAATGAATTTTGATGAAAATAGTGGTTCGAGAACAATAAAATTTCTTTATTAGTCAAAATTTCCACTCCAGAGACTTCTTTGCAAAGTTTCCAAAGCACTGATCTAACTCCAGCCCAACACTCACAAAAAAAGGACAGAGTAGTTCGTGACAGGTAGGCACTGCTCTAAGCTGGATCTCTAAGGGATTTCAAAGCATTAAACAGGGCATGGACAAGGGTCCGAGGGTCATGGCCTTACCTCTGAGCTCTTGTTTGACCAGGAGTGAGGTAAAGGCTGTTCCAATAAGTACATGGAGCCATTTGTCTCTATAGCTGAGAGACTAGAAATGAGAAATGGTCTCTAAGCACAGCAACCACAGTTGTTCCTGAGCTTTTTTTATTTCAAACAAGGAGGGATTATTTTATTATTTTCTTTTCAACCAACCACCTGTGTACTCTGTATACATATATATGTTTCAGGAACAGATGAGAACCTTGTGAAATGAAACAATATTTGCTTTTTCTTCCTTGCTATGTTTTATCCATAAGAGCTTTTTTCTTTTTTCTTGTTATGCTTTTCTTTCTTGTTAAGAGGTATTTCCATTTGCATTTAACTTCAGGCCAAAGCCAAGCCCCACTCATTAGAAGGAGTGTTTTTGTGGGTTTCAGAGACACCAGATTTTTTAAATCCCTGAGACAGTCCCACTTACAGAGAGTGTTCTGGACCTTTTATGATGTTACATTATGGTGAATTTTATAATTGTTTACTACTGCATAGTGTGCTAATAAATGCCTCTCTAATAAGCAAATACTTTTATTACTAAAATGTTGATTACTGTAAGTGATTCAGAAATCCTAATGAATAATGAAAATGTATACAAAAGTAATTTTGAAAATGAGTTTTTGGAGTGCATGAAAACACAAACAAATGTAGCTTGCTTAGTAGGTGCTGATGAGATCAAACAAGTCCAGCAGAAAATGGAGTTCTTGGACTTGACAGGAATAATTTTGTTAAGTGTGAGCAGATATAACTCCCAAAAAGAGTAAGCATCCAAATAAGAGGTATTTAATCTTACAATAAAACAGTGCTTGAAGCATTTGTAAACATTTATCAAATCCTTTCAGTATGGGCAAGGAATATTTTAGGCTAGATTTTCACTATCCTTTCTGGCAGAATTGAAGTTATGAATATAACCGGCCTTTTCCTAGATGGCTAAGAGTAACAGGTTACAGGATGCCTTAGAATCAATACTAACACTGTGTCTTTGCACCCACAGCTGGCTTGAAAAGAACATGAAGAATGAGGAAGTCACAGGCTGCTTCTGGGTATGATATTTGTTATGGCAATGGTTAAATTTGTAAGTTTGGCTGATATAATTTCCTAATTGATATACCACAGCTCAGATCTGCACTCTTATGCATTTCTTTCTTGGGTTCATTTTTTTTGGAGAATTTATTTTTTCTCTGGGCTCAGTCCTAGAATATCTTTTTCCTCACGAGTTTTCAGTAAGCCTCCTATTTCACTTGTCCTCTAAGTAAAACTTCCTTCAATATTTCAGGAATCCTGCAGTGTTTCTACTGACCTGTTAAACTTCAGGTGCTGGGGAGGTTGTATTTTACTTTTTGGTTTGTGTTTTTGGGGTGGGTTTTTTTCAGTAAAAACATAAGCCTTTTTATCTGCAGAATTTTTTTAAGTTTTCCCCAGAGTGTCTGAGAAAAATCTTCCAAACAACAACTGGCTTCTTACTCTTCTTTTTCAGCTCTGTACACAACACACACAAAAGTTTCTCTCTCAATTTTTTTTTCCCCTCTGTGGAAAGAAAAGCTTCAGAAAGACTGCCTTTCCCTTTGCTTGCTATCTAGTTGTCTCAAACACTATTTATTTGAAGTATTCAGGTAGTGCTTCTTTTATTTGAAGTATTCAGGTAGTGCTGAGTGAAATGTATTTATTTTTTCATTTGCTTTCAGCTAAGACTGGATTATCACATGATGCCTTGCATTAAAACTTGAGCTATAAAGGATGATGCTGTCTAGATACTGAGTCCTGTGTGCTAAAATGCCTGAGGATATGATGTGCCTGATGTACAAACCCTTCTGAGATCCTCTTGCACATGTCACATACACTCTTCAGTACTCAGTTCAGACAGGATCCTAGGAAACTGCATGTAGTATGAACATCAGAAATGCCACAGAATTGTGATCAGGCTGTGGGTCCTGTATGGGTAAAAGTGATCTTTTAATTGCTGATCTGAATCCAGAAAATAACACAGAAAAGAATTATACAAGGCAGTTTAGGCAGTGGAATGAAAACAGGAGTGTTTGAACTGCCAACTACTGAAATGCAAATGGTTCACTATTATGCTTATAGTTTTACGAAAAAAGATGCACTATCAATGTCACAATAACACTTCTATGCTGACTGCTGTGTACATAAACTCTTCTTCAAAATATCACCAATGAGAATCAACACAGACACAGATAGTTATCTCATATTACCTTCCTCAGGAGAGAGGATTTTGGCAGATGAGTATGCCTAAAAATGGTCTGTGGTTTTGTGAAAGGCAATTTGTACCATAAAGTTAAATTAGTCATTATTAGTCATTTTACTTTCTTAGAGGATGCTATTTAGCAGACTGGCATCTAGGCAGTCAGACAGATTTAACTACAGTTACTTGAAAACCAAACAACAGTTTGTTATCAGCTGCCAAAGGTTAAAGTGAGGTATATTCATCCACGGGAAGTCAGAGGAGTCAGTTTTGATGAACTAGAGCTTCTGCTTTTCTTCTGTTACTTTGGATCAGGAAAGCAATGACTGTAACACACAGTCTCGGAAATGCTTCTGGCAGACAACTGTTTTGCCCAGAAAATACAATGAATGACATGTGTGTTGTCATGGAAGCACCAGGAGGAGAATCCAAGATCATGCAGCTCTTGGGAAAAAGGAACTCCAGAGCTTGACCAGTTCAAGCTGCCTGGGGACATGAAAGATGTTTTCAGTCCTTTATGTAAGCTTTTAGTCCTAGATGACCTGGGTCTGTGATCCCTGAACTCATAATGAGTAGTGCAGAGTTTAAGTTTCCTTCTGTGATTCTTCCTAACCTGTGTCCCCGTTTGTTCCAGACTTTAGGGTCATATACCTTATCAGAGTGTTTTTAAGGTATTCAAATTGATGGCAGCTTGGCAGGCACAACTCCACCTCACTCAGAATTTTACTTTGAGCTCCATTATTGATAATGCCTCATATATATTTGATATTCTGAAAATGGTGAAAAAAGCTATGGTTTCAGTACTGAGGAAGGAGGATAAAGTTTACAGATGGGGAGGCAGCACTGGAAATCCCAGAGTTTTCATACAAGTATTTGGCACATTTTAGATCCCAAATTAATAGCTGATAATCAAGTTATTTCACGGTATCCAGTTTTAGTAAAAGGTATTAAATAGTGTAATATTTCTAAAACGTTAAACAAGTGAAGAATGTTATTCAGACATCAGATTTTTTCATAAAGGAAAAGAACTCTTTCAGCGAAGACACTTCTGGTAACACAGTAAAAAATAAATAAATCACATTATCAGTGGAAGAAAACAATCCTAAAAGAATATTTAATCTTTCCTTTTGTATACACAAGGAAAGAACCCATACTGCTTTAATCTGGGGTTGTATTGGTTTCAGCTTGCTCCAGTGATGGATAAGGATGTGATTATTTGTGACAAATAAGAATTTCTTGTAGGTATTTTATATAAAAACACGGAGAGGTGACAAGAAACCTAATCAGCATTCAGGCCACAGGGGAAGTTTAATCTGGCTTTGAAGCACATTTAGTTCAGTAGGAGTGTCCTGCACTCATCCCTGAATGAGATTTAGTTATTTTGTGCACAGATTATGATATCACCACAATAAGCGTGACAAATGCTCCAATTTGAGCAGGAATCCTATCTGAATGTTAAAGATCCCTTTACAGGCACTGCTTCTGGATTTCTAATTTCCTAACCCCACTCATTATGAAAAATATATGAGACATCAGCAAGTCCATATTTTAATAAAGAAAAGGAAAGAAGGTAAAGAAGGAAATGCATCCAATTAAAATTCCCTGGGAGAAAGCCTTCTTCCCTATAAACACACAGACGTATGCACACATTCACCCACATCCCCCTTTCTCCATTACAGAATTTTCAACTGTTTTGGGGTTTTCTCCACTACAAACTTTTCATGGGGGACCTGACCAGTATTGTGTTCTATCACCTAAAAAGTGTTTACTGTGCAATCTCTGTAGGATGGATCAAGCAGGTGTAGTCTGAAAACTGAAAACTGTGAGTCCAGTGTAACAAAGTGAAAAGTGAAGATATTTGCTGACAGCAAAAGTTCTTTCACAGGGAAATACTGGTGAAAAATTAAAAGTTTTTCATCAGGTCTCAAGTGTATGTAGCCCAGTCTTCCTCCAGCAAAAGAATGGTGATCACTCATAAAACTTTCCAGAGAAATGAGAAGAGGATGTAACATAAAGAGAGTAGAAATACATTTTGCACTTTGATAGTTTATTTGTGAGGTGTTATATGTGACATTAACTGAATTGTTAAAGCTCTCAAATTTGGCATCATAAGACATTCTTAAGACTTATGATTACTGATTGTGGCTTTAAAATATCCTTGATCTGAGCACACTTGCTATTTTTTTTAGTATGCATACCTATGTTGCTGAGATTCTTCATAAGCATTTTTCTTGTTTTCATTTTTGTATTTTGTGAAACTATCCACTGGCTTCAGTCTGAAGTAGAGCTCTTATTTTGAACCACCGTTGCTTGTTCACTGTAATTTTAAACTCTTTGTGCCTTTTACCTTGTGTGTAGTATCTTGTCCTCATACAATAGCTGTCTTTAACCAGGAGCTTCTACTAAAGTTGGAAAATTTTAATGAAAATTTGACCTGGGAAACAGTGGCTGATGATTTGGAGTGTCAGTTGGACTGTGTTCATTATGGTCACATGAGTTATAAAACCTAATTTTTGTTCACAAACTGCCATTAAACATTTTGCAAAATTTCTTTTAAGAATAGTTGCATAAACCTAGTTGTCCTGTGCAAAATTCAGCTCAGTCACCCAAACCTCTATTAAACTTTTGGCTAAGTTCATGTGATACACAAAATGATGCCTTTGTATATACACTATGTAACTTGTATTTCCATTTGTAAAGATACTTTGATTAACTATTTGGTGAAAGCTAGCTGCCCAAATGCAAGATGATTCTAACAAAAGTTTAACTGTAGCAACTATTTAGTAATAAAGGTAAACTTATTTATTAAGAAAAATAAGTCTTTTATAATTAGAAGTAATCAGTGTACCTCATGTAATCTGGCAATAAATTACTGTGCACCCACAGGGCTACTTAAGTTCAAAACCAATTTGGTAACCTTCCAACTGGAAATTACAATAAATTAAGGTCATTTC
This sequence comes from Strix aluco, assembly GCF_031877795.1. Lineage (NCBI taxonomy): Eukaryota > Metazoa > Chordata > Aves > Strigiformes > Strigidae > Strix > Strix aluco. The sequence continues at coordinate 42,359,509 of NC_133934.1, read as the reverse complement.
TCCAAGGAATGACGTAAACACTGAAGTAATGGAGCTCCTCTCTTTATGTTGAATCACATAAGTAAAATTAGAGCCTGCTTAATTACATCTATTGTTGAATGTTTCGATCAGGCATTTAAATACCTGCAGTGGGGCTCACAATCACATTTCTCCTTGCTAAGCTAGAAACATTAAACCCCCAAGAAATCAGGGTGAACATATCTGTGCTATACAAAAGGCTGTGGGAGAAAACAGGCTAACTAGTAAAGCTATAGGAAAAAAAAAAAAAAAGAAAAGAAAGCCCAGCCCTACAGATTGTGGATTTTTTACATTTCATATTAAAATGTATGTTGTTATTATATTTTTACACCATACCATTAAAAAACCCCCACAGTTATCAGTTGCTCATAGTAGCTTATGGTTTCTGTTGGATTTTTTTCAAAAGGTATAAAAGCATAGGATATAAGGGTAAATAGGCATTTTCCTACTTTTTTCTCTCCATCTCCATGTAATTTTGCAAGATATACTGTACCTTCAAAGGAGAGGCTGATCAGTGTACAATGCGATGTGGAACCACACAGCTGGTTTGTTTTCAGCCTTCTCTGAACTCTAAAAATGATCATATGTAAATACTGTCATTTTCTAGCGTGACTACATGGAAATACTCCTTTTGGTACTCAGAATTTGCTTCTTGTCATTTGTTTATTGATGCCATCTTTAATCAAACAGCAAAGATATTCAGTGACACAGAACCAGATTTTTGGAAATAAATGTTTAAGCAGCTGAAGTCCTTGATGTGCTTTCCATGTTTCAGTCCTGGTAGCCTGACTCTGCTTTTGAGATTTGCACAGGCTTTCCGATAGTAGTACTGCACTAAGAAAGATGATTCAGCTTGGGGCGACCATATGCCTTCTAAGAGAACAGACGTGAGACTTTGGGGGGGATTCTTTGCTGTTCAGTTTACTCATTAACCTACTTAGTTCTGCACTCCATGATCCCTTGTTTTCCTTCCTTATTTAGGACAGTACGACCAGAAAATGTTTTCTCATGGGGCTTGGAGAGGTAGAAAGGAAAGACAGTACTGCACTGAGCAGACGGGAATGTACAGATGCAGCAGGATTTAATTCAGGCCATTAGGTCTTATGAGCAATAGACACTAAATTTACAACACCTGTTAATTTCATATTTTTCATGTTTCAACTTTTTGACCTATTCAGGTAAACTGATATGCAATAAGTTGACTGAAGAAATGCAAAGAAGGACTTCATTCAGATGGATTAGCTGAAAAAGCCTGTGCTATAGTTCATGTTGACAAGTGAACTATAGAGTCTGTGTTTTATTGAATTTTGTTCAGTTCAATAATGTATGAAAATGACAGGAGGAAATGTATTAAATTTATGCATATGGATGTGACAGTCATGCATGAACATTCTGGACATAAAAAGCTACTTAATCATCTTTCTCAGATAACACTGTTTGATGTTGTTCTCAGAAGTACTTTAGATATAAGCAGATAGTATTAATAAAGCAATAGGATTGAATTTTAACAGGAATTTTATTTAAGTTCATGAATACGCATCCAGGTATCTTCTACCTCTGGACTAGATATCCATGATTTTCAATGCCTGCACAGCATCACCACAGTCCTGGGCACTCAACTAAAAACTTACTATTCATAACAACATACAAATAAGCCAAGAAAGACCTCCTGAATGGCTACAAGTCTATATATTGCTATAAGTAACTTTCAATTTCATGTAGACAAAACTGGATGTTTCTGAACAGTAATTATGCTTTTGCAATAGATTATAATTGGAAGAATAGAGTTGAAAATGTTTTCCTTTTTATATTCTGTAGAACCAGAACAGTAGTGGGTGACAGATATTAAAAATACATGAAATCAATTTCTCTTGCTTATTTCACATGGCATTTTATGTTTCATTGTATATTTATAATTAGACTTTGTGAGTATGTAAATGATACAATGAGTGACAAAATGTTCACTTTTTAAAAATGTATTTTTATTATAGTAATGTTTAACAACAGAGTTTAAAAGATTTTTAAAAGCCTTCTTTCCCTGTACAATACAAACCAAAAAAGAAATGAGAGAAAAGATGCATTTCAACCTTGCTCAGAAATTAAAAATTTTAAAAATATTTATATTCCTACTATGCATCATTATTAGTGCATGAAACATGGGGTTTTCAGAAAACTGAGGCAAAAAAGACTAAATCCATTCATTGTGCAAAGATGATAAAGGACTCTAAATTTACTTAATCCTTGCTTAAGGGTTTGCAAAGTCACTCTTCTTTTTATCTCAATGGTGAGGTACTTGCTTCATTGAAAGAAAAAAGGTTTGCCACTGGCTTCAGCAGAAACCAGAATTTTTCCCTGTGAAGTGCAGAGTAATGTAGAGATTTAATTTATTTTCTCAATAGGGTGCTTATTATAAGGTATTAGAGAAGTTTCTCCAGACCTGTACTCAAATAAATTTAATCCAGTCAGTATTAAGCATCATGATGACATTCTGGGTTCCAAGAACTAAATTCTGCTTTTAGAAGGATTCAGTGAAAATATTCAACTAACAGGAATGGAAAAATGCTGTGACTGGGTTTTGGAATCCTTTTCAAACACAGATGGACTCACTTCTCTTTTCAACTTCAGACCAACTTCTCTTACCTGGCTAAGTGTTCCCACCTGGCTGGATATTTCCACAGGGATCCCCATGAATCCCTGTCTTGTCTCTCATGTGGTTTTTATGTCAGAGGTGCTGGTTAGTATGAATCTCAGCATTACTCACTGGCTGGTACCTGAGTAGAAATGCAAAGAAATATCAATGTATGTGTAAAAAATGGTTTGATTTAAGGTGCATGGAAATTAGTAATACTTTTAAACTGAAAACCATATGCTCTTGAGGCAAGTTGTTTTAAAGTTGAAAAGGTTATGTTTTATATTTCTGCATACAAAGCATATAGTGGTCTCCTCTAGCAGGCTAATTTGAAAGCTCAGATTAAATATAATTAGATTGTAGCTTTCTTAATAGTGAACTGTACTTTGCTGTGAGACTAGTCCTTTTCCTAGCCAGAGATAGAGACTAAGACATTCTTGAACTTATGGAAATGCTTTGTAATGTGGCCAGTAGTCATGGCTCAGTTTATCTCACTTCAATTTCAGTGAGGATTGAAAGGGACTCTACTGATCATATAGATTTTTGCGGGAATGATAAAATATAATTAGATTATTAAAAGGAGTATTTGCTTATTACTGGTACCCAGTATCACCTGCCTAAATAGTTGTGTTAGCTTCAGAGTCGCAGATCACAAAGATAATTTTAAAATTCTGCCAATAAACGAAAGGAAAGATTAGAATATTTGTTCTACATTTTCCCTTTCAGCATTTCACTATTCAACTGCTCCTGCCAGAAGCAGATTTTTCCACTAGGCTTATGTGAATACTTTCCCTTTAGGACAGATCTTTTTGAAAAGTGGGGAAGAAGGAAAAACCTAGAAGATCTCAGACAGATTTTAATACCCCTGCTCACTCTGCATATCATAAAGTGTAAAATGGATACTTCACTTTAACCATCTGTTAGTATTTCTATTACAACAGCATCTACAGAGTACATTTGATCAATGGTTCCTCTGTGATAAACACTGCACCCTATAGTACAATACAATCCAACCTCCAAGAGCTTACCATCTTAAGATCCTAGTCTTATAATGGATCTCAGTGACCAAATGGAGCACAGAAAAGCTTAAAGCCCATAATATCCAGACTTATGGCCCTTTGATTGTGGAATTGTAAAAGGCACAAGCAGTGCTAGCAGCAACAGGGAAGAAAAATTTCAAGCTCCTTTTGTTAGTTTATAACAAGGTTCCATTCAGCAGTGTCTAGTGTGCCAGCTAGAAGACTAGAGTCAGAGTACTTTAAGCAATTTCATTATAAACCCTGCTATTGAGAAATTTATAAGACTGCTATAAAACTTCACTCAAGGCTGATCAGTGCCAAAGAATGTTCCTTTTCCACTTAAAAATAACATGTGGCTGCTGTTTATAAATGATAGGGTTGCAAAAGTGGAGAGAGAGAGAGAGATTTTCTAAGGCATAAATTGGGATTGGACACCCATTCTCTGTTTATTAGAATATCAGTCAATAAATTCAAAACAAAAAAGGTGAGGCAAAAAAAACCCTTTTACACAATTCCTGTGAAGCAAAGCATAAATTTTGATGAATAGGAGGAAGTAATGACAGAAATTTACTTGCATAATTTTTTTTCCTGCTCAACAGGCTATTTTTTTCCAACTCTGTCTTTTAAAATTATAATTAGGTTTTGGATTATGTTCTTTTGGTGATTGAAACTTTAAAAGGACAAGTTGCTAGAGTTTCAAAATTATCTTCTATAACTTCTCCTCGATATAATTTTATACCTGCCCATATTGTCATTTTAACAGCTTCCTGCTGTGATAAATTGTAATGACTATCTGCCCATGATCACCTGTCAGCTATAAAATATTGCAATATACATTTTAAAATTGGACAAATTAATCTTCGCATGATAGACTTTTCCACTGTCTTATTTCTTCTATACCTCTGTAATATTTCTTCTTCTAAATTTGGCTGCCTTCTAATTAATAAAATTAAATAAGAAAAGTTAGACAAAGGAAATTAGATTCCAAGTTGCCAAAGGACAAAGAGTTTGAGTAATATACACAAAAAGTATCACAAATCAGGGTTCCTGTTACACCTCTGTTCTTCAAGGATTTACAGACAATACAGGTTGTAACACCCCTTATTTTCTTTTTTTTTTAGTATGCATAGCAAGTATGTATGATATTATTAACACTGTATATTTGCTGGGTGTAGTTTCTCCTTTCCATCAACAACACTCTAATTTCTAGTAAGGTGCTGTTGGTCCTCACTGACTTGGATATAAAAGTCTCCCTTATAAGCACTCTGCCTCCTCTCCAAGAACAAATTTGTCATATGCTTCTGACCCAGACACAAAAAAAGAAAGGGTAGCTCCAGATGTGAACAAAAAGGAAAGGTGATTTTCAGGAAAAGGGGTTTTCCAACTGTTGCTTTAACATGAACAACTGAAAAATAACTCTTCTAACGTCTCTGCAGTTTTTAACTTCCTGGTGCTTCCTTGTATGGTGGAAGCTCAGGAGAATGCTGCTGGTCGAAGATAATCTAGTAAAAAGGAATTAACGTAGACCTATCACTAGTAATATAAATCCTAGGAATACAACTAGAGGACAGGATGTTTTTGCAACTTACCTCCAGCCTTGTGAGTACTTAGGTTTTGTGGAACAGACTGACTTCTGCTTACAGGCTACAGAGAATCCATCTTCTCCCTCTAAAATCCTCAGACACTGAAAGGAAAAATCCCATAGAGTTGCCTCTTTGGAGAAGATACAAATTATGTCTAGATCAGTAAAATTTCTTAAGACATCTTTTAGTTGCAGTTAAACTGTTAGCCAGATCAAACTCACTGTTAAAGACAGCCTTGTGCCTCCTATTACATCTGATGGCCTTTAGCTCAGAATTCCTAATTAATTTTAGAAAGAAAAAAAGGACCTGTTACAAATATGAGGTAAGTCATATCTAATCTAGCCCTGTGTTATTATTTCCCTGTTTCCAGATATATACTGTTATACCCACCTAAGTAATAATGGAGAAATGATGTTGTGGATTTTCCTATACCGGTGGTTCATCATTTCATATGTATATACACACATACATTAAAAATACTATGTACACTGTGTATAGGGATGCTTTGTTGTGACATGAAAAATCTGCTTTTCATAGTAGCACATGATGGCAGGAATTTTTTTCTCTGTATATGACATGGCACTGAAATACAAGGTGTATGATTTGCAGGAGAATAACAGTTTTAACTATATTACATGTTTAAAATCCCAACTGAACATAATATAACTTTACTGGCTCATTTCTCCTGAGGCATCAACATCATTTATCACTAGTACTTCCATCTGGCATGTCTGAACTATCATGATCAGCATTTTATGTAGAAATGAAAGCATTCAATATGGTCTCTCTTCTCTAATGCTCTGAGGTCAGATACAATACTGCTGGAGGCAGTGAAGATGCATTTTTATCACACACTTGAGAGACATGCATTTGACATATTTTATAGTTTTCTAGGTTAAGGCCAGCCAAGCTTCTTCTTATTTGCAATGACCTGGCACGGGGTCATTTGCTGTAATAACAATCTAAGATTAATTCAAATAGGTTTTGTTATACTGCAGTGTTAAAAGTTTAGCACATGCAGCCAAATATTTGGGGACTGAAAACTGAATTTCTAGTACATTTTTTGCAGAGCTTAGAAAAGCACTGGAATCACTTGCCCAAATGTTTTCTCCCCAGGGAAAGGTTGCATGTGGTATGCTTAGCTGAGGTCTTTGTGAAGAGGTGTTAGTTACTCTCCTTTTCTCACAGAGGATTCATGGAACGTGGGCTGATGACTTAGTTAAGAGTATCTTGTAGTTTAGGTTTAAAACTCCAGTTCCAGTGTGTAAAAATATATGGCTGTTCCTTTTTACACCACAAACTCATGAGTCTCTGTCAATTTCTAAGCCTCAGTAATCCATCATGTGAGAAGCAGTGTTACCACAAATACGTTTTATCATCAGCTCCTTCACAGTTATTTGTGATCATTTTAAGATAGAGGAGGAATTCTGGAATAAAATATTGAGTCTGCAACTCTCCATAGATCACACCACAATCCTTAATTTCTTTAGAATTCATCTTAATAATATATATCTACTTACATAATTTCAAAGTCCATTTTTCAGTGTGATACTAAAATAAACATGTTGTATTTATTGACATTATGAAGGTCATGAAAAATACAGGTGAATTTATTATAATCAGGATGTGGTAAGTACGTGGGATGTTTTGGATATGTATGAAAATTTATTCTGAGCATTGCCTTTTATTACCTCATGCTTTTTGTCGGTTGGGTAATATTATGCTAAGGCAAAGAATCTTCTAAAAACTGTCATTTACTAAGATTAAAAAGCCAACACTTGACGGCAAGCACTGTGAGTTAGTCAGGAGAGAACAAGTTCTCTGTAGAGTATCGTTTATTTTGCTCATAAAAACCTGTTCATTGTCACTCACAGTGGTTGTAAAAAAAACAAAAAAAAAGGTTCTCCATGCTTATTGATTTTCAGTAATTCTACATTAAATCTACTGAGCAGTAGATAAAGGGTCAAATTCTAATACCATACCTAGCAATTTACTCTGCTATTCATCTTGTATTACTGCAAAAAAACCTGGTGGTGTATGATACTGTGCTACATGAAGAAGACTAGAATCTTCTTCCATGTGATCTGGTTTAAAAGTGTAATCTCATAAATACATTCAGAAGGCTAAAAATTACTTGATGGAAAATGTAACTTGAAAACCACACACTCTATCAGTGAAATTTGTTCACTTTTATTACCCTTGCAAATTCTACACTAGATAGATGCTGTCTTTTTGAAAAACAAAGCGATAACTTAATTTCTGTGGTTTTCGGTGTTTTCTAAATAAGAACCATCAGCAGCTATCTGCAATTTACAACATACTTACAGTGTCTACCATGTTTAGAATACAGTTAGAATTAATAGAAGTTCCTCCTTAAAATGTAGTGATGTGACACTACCCAGGAATTCTTATAGTACCAGTGCTTTTCTACAGTCATGTTTCAGGGTGGACCTTCAGTTTAGAAACTCATAAATATTTTAGCAGATATTTCCGTTATTTCTTTATAATCAAAACTTGGAATAATTCCTCACTGACTTTCCTAAATCAAATAAAAAAAAAAAAAAAAGAAATTCTAATTCTGAAATACATTTAAAGTCTTGGAGGCAGACTGCATGGAAAACTGACATTTTCCTTTGTTTTCAGATAACTGCTAAGAGAAAAGCACAAAATGTAAAGAATCAAATGTAAGCAATCTAGCACAATTAAAAAAAAATACAAACAGTGTCTTAGTTTTAAGATGTTTGAGCTTGATACCTTTCTGATAGTGCCTGGCTGAGTTGAATGTTGTCTCTAAGATGCATAAACTATCACAGCACAGCAGTGGCAATATATTAGATTTTTTCTTATTGTTAATTTCTTCCCAACTTTCTACCATCCTAATCTTGAAAATGCAAATGGTTTCTCTTTTCCTTTCTTTATTTTTCCACTGTTGTAAAAATTTTACATACTTTTAACCTTTAAGAAGCCAAAATTCCTTACCTGTATCTGTAGTCATCTGTCTTCTTCCACTTGTCAGCTCAAAAATTAGAAATTCACTGTCCACTAAAATATTCAGAATTAAAGAGCACAGGATATGAATGTAAGATTCATACATACATACATACAGCATGTATATAATTTCAGATGTTGGAAGACATTATTTCTAGGAGAGAAAATGTAAATAACTCATGGTCACCCTCATCTCTCAAATTTATCCTTCTGCCTCTTGTGTAGTGTCAGTAACCTCAACTATAAGACAATATACTGAGGAAGAACTACTGAAAGTAATTAGCACCAGTGCCAAAATCAAGTTCTGCTTTTCTGGAATAATAGCTCAGGTAAACTATAAACTTAATATTCAGGTATAAGCTGAGTTACATAAACATATTCATAGTTAAGTTATATCAATAAAAAACCTCCAAGGATCTTCAGCAGGCTTGGATCATTCCAAAACTCTTATGAGTAATTAAAATAATAAACATGTATAAAGTGAGGGTCTTTGCACATCATTCATGAAAGATTTCAAAAACCTGAGAAATAGTGAACACATTATCTGTGGTTTCTCACTAAATTGATTCTGGTGATTACATGATTATTGTCGGTCTTTTTTGCAGTCTTTCCAATTATGGCCCTTGTTATGAGTGTTACAGGTTAACAACACTTTGAAGTCATTAATTTTACTTTGAAAATGAGTTCTCTGTCTATATTTTAAGATTAATTTTAAACAAATATAATTTTTAAAAGATAATGAAAGATTTTTCAAAAAAAGTAGATGAGGTATTTGTATAAAATTACATCTGTGCAGTTAACATTCTTTGATTTTCATAGCTGAAGACTAAATTTAGGTAATCATTTACTGTGTCATGAAAGCAAAATGCTGAAATTGCTCATTTTACTCTGATAACTATTGAAAATGGGACTTCTGTTAATTATTGTCTCTATTTTGGAATTTTATTCAGAAACATGTACATCTCTGTAGTTCTGTTACATAATATATTTGATGAAAGCTTTTTAAGGGAGGGAAGCATCTCTGCTTATATTACATAGGTTGAAAAAATCAGACAACTAGTTCTCTCTAGAATTGAGAGCATTTTTTCTCAAATAATTGCATTTTGCTCTTAAATGATGGTGGGTTTTTGTTTGTTGCATTTTTCACAAATCCTCCCTCATTAACAGAGTAAGCTAAGCACATAATTAACCTCATGAAATAAAAATCAGACTTCTTTTGTATTCTTCATTCATTTTTGTGTGATTTTCAGAGATAATAGGGATATCTTGCCAAGCAATTCTTTGTTTTCATATATCAAATAATGAGATAAAAAACAATCAAGAGGCACATCCTACAATAACTGTATTGCCAGTCCATGTGTCCAGTACGTAACAAATAGTGTTCACGTCCAGGTTATTTTAGTGCAACACTGCAAGAAATAGAGTAAAGCGTTTATATATAAAATGGTGTTCATAGTGGTTACTTGTGTCTTTGTATCAAAATGTGAAGTCTCTTGTTTTTATGTTATGCTTGAATTATTACAGAAAACTAATTTTCACCACTCTTCTAGCAGATCTGAAAATAATGGAAGAGCTTCAAATCTTGTCTTTAAATTCCTTCTAAGGATGTTAGGAAAACTGATTTAGACAAGTCAGCTCATTGTCAGTCAGTCTCTATGCCTTATGCAGGAGTTCACAACTTTGCTTTACGTCATTCTGCTTGCTGTGAGAAAGCAGTCTCGAAGTGTGACCCCACTGTCAGTGGGGGCATGCAGGGGACCAGGAGCCCGAGATAAGCCCCCAGACATACCACCTACCCAGCGCCAAGCGTCTTGATGGTGCCCAAACTCAATCTTTTCTTCTACATTTCACTCCCACGTCCTTCAGGTATTGTATCACTAAGGTTGAAATTCTTCATGTGTCTTCTTGGGCAGGCTGGTCATTTACGTTAGGATCAGAAATCCTGTTAGGAAAACTTCATTTTGGAAGGTAAAGTTTAGAAATGTCTTTGAAAAACCTCATGTGTTAATCCAGTGATTAGTGTTGTGCTCAATAGCACACAGATGCAATGCATACCCTGAGAAGAACTTAACAATCACAAAGCACTAAAATCTGTTATAAACTCTAAATTCAGCTAGGTTAGTTCTCTAATGCAGACATTTAGTTTACTTTTAGAAAGAAGATAATTCCAGTACAGAGGCAAGGCTAAAAGACATTCACTGTTATTATTATTTCTGTTAATAGAGTGAAAATTACTTCTGATTTATTAGCATAATAATAACACATACAAATATATTTATATTATCACAACTATTTTGCACAAATTTTTAAAACATCCATCTCTGTTAACATTGAAAAGTTGAATATTTTAATTTCTTTTTCTTAACTCACTGCTTAGCCATTAATACTTCCAAATAGTTTTTCTCATTCTCTGAAAATGTATGCTTTAGTATTCACTGAAGGAGTTAAAATTAGAAAAATTTTAGAGAATTAAACATGACTGACTAGGATAGCAAAGAGTCCTGTGGGAATGGTTCTTCCCAGTTTTGCAAAACACTGTTGGAAACCTATGGGAAATAACTAATCACTGAGGTTTTTTCTAGCTTCTTATATCCTTTCATACTCTTCCCAAGTGATGATAAACATATTTTATACACTTTCTAAAGGGAAAAAGGAATGTTTGATTTATTTATATTTGTTTTTTGAAATCCCAGACTTGGAATTCTTCGAGCAGTCAAAACAAAAATGGGAAATCTAAAAATCAGAGTTCCTAAATTACTACCATCCCAAACTAAACTGGGTATCTGTCTGATAGCCAATGATATCACTGACAGAGGTCCTGAAAGGCTTTAAGTATCCAGATCAAAACCAGACATTTATTATCCTAAACCCCAGAGTTCATCACATATAATTGCTTTTGTATTAGATAAAATGAGATTAGGATAATATTTTATACCAAACAGTATCTCTTCAAGAGAATTATTTATACATTGATTTATAATTTTTTTCAAGATGTTTTTATGTGATTTATATACATAATTCATGCTGCTGTGAATGATGAGTTTGAGCTACCATCTCCCTGGTGTCTTTGAAAGTTTTGTTTGAGATATCTTTATCATCCTTCAAACATACTTATTGAATATTCCCTTTATTTTTTTCTTTTAGTTACAAATAAGTAATACAATGGGCAAAACTATGAAAACTATCTCAGAAGAACATACATATTTGAATGAAAAGTCAGTGCTTGTATGTTAGAATATTTGTGTTTAATCTGAGTTTATGTACTACTTTCCTAATATATGGGATATTAGACATGGATTTATGACCATTTCTCTAATTCCCCTGCAGTTTCATCATGGCAAAATTATATCCTTCCATAGAACTGAAATGTCAGTTGATGATTAGTGCACTGTTACACCTTTTCACTGGATGGTAATGGAAAGTGTTTATAAATCTACCTGTTAAGAAGTCAATACATATTACACCAGCAGTTAACTTGGGGCTTTGGTATTCTTAGGTTGGCAAATTCATGTCACATTAAAGACTTTTATTAAGACAAATTTCAAATACCTATCAAACAGTATGCTTTTCCGCAGAAGCATCAACAGCTTATTTTTCAGCATTTTACGGTGATCCAACCAATGTCAGTTTATTGCAGAAAATGTACATCACAAACAAGCTGAGACGAGCTAAACAAACCTTTCAAAATCTAGGACATGGCATCAGTGCAGTCTGTGCAGATCATTTGTACAAGCCTGAACGAAATCCATTATGTCATCTCTGTTCAATGAGGCTAGAGAAAGCAGAAACATTAGCATCACTGAACTGTTAAAAAGCAGACCTATTTGCAAGTGTTAAGCTTGAAGTACAGAAGGGAACGTTCTACACAGAATCACCAGCTTTGCCTGATGGAGACATGCCTGAGATGTGGGCCAAAAGTCTCAGGCATCAGAGTTTAAAGGACGTATTTCACAGCACATTAATGACTCAGCTTTTTCTAGGTTTTTATCACGGTGGAGAGATGGTACAGGAGAGGAACCACCTCTGAATTCAGTGAAAGCAGAATTGTGCCCATCGCATCACTTCAAAAAGTATTTCTTTTAACTACAGGCAATAACAGAAACTACAATTTATAATTCTAGATTTTAAAAGATCCTGCAGCAATAAATACATGGTGCCACCAAAGTTTCAATGACCAGTCGTTGCATATCTGCACCGCAAGATCTTCTCCTTGGGCTTCTGATTGCTGTCTGTGAAGCTAATAGCATATGAAAGGAGTGAGGTGGCCAATTCACTTTAAAAAGAAATTTTGAAATGGCTGTGCAGCTGAAGCACAACAGAGTTTGAACAATTCCTTTATCGTTGCCCATTTTTTTTGGTCAGTCTATGCTATATACTTCACAATGCTAGGTCCCTACTTACTTATAAAAACAAATCAAAACACAAAAAGAAAGTGTGAAGAGCAAGGTCATTTTTAATTAATGCACGGGGACTGTTCCCATAGCAAGGTGCCAGAACTCTCTCACTTAAGATGAACATACATTGGTGTTCATTTATTGGGAAAATCTTTGACTAATAAAGGATAAATATTTGGAGGGCTTGAACCTAGATTGTGCTTCAGTGTTTTTCCCTGCAAAATGAGAATAGTATTATTTTCTTTCTTCTATTCTTTGTTTACCTTATGTAAAAATACAAATAAAAACATATATACATTTACAGTGAGATTATATGGTTCAAACTTTTGTGCTTGAACATCTATATTGGAATTTAGTCACAAATATGACCCTATTTTAAGACATGTGAAATACTTTGTTTTCAGAGGTGAATCAGTGTCTGCAGAAAATGTTGCAAAAAATGGCACAAAAAAATCTTCCAAAAGAATCTGAGTCTTTGTGAATATAGAAAATATCAGCTAACCATAGTGAAGTTTAGAATTTATTCATGTCGGATCTCATGATGTCAATACTGCTTTAGTAAAAAGTGAGTAAGAAAGTGGTTCAACACTATTTTAAATGTAGTCTGTCTACCAGTTATAAACAAAATTTTAAAGACTGTTCTAAAAGAAACTGAAAATCCGATTTGAAAGCCAATTCTTAAAAGCACTGAACAGCACTGATACCAGCTTTCCCTAGCTTCTTTCACCTGCTTTATGTTCTTGCAAACTGTTCTCCATTTCAGATATTATTTCTCATATTTTCTGTAGTTAATATGTGTCTCCTGAGGTTGGATGTGGATTCAGCCATTCCCATCTACTTCATAAAGCCTACAATTAAGGCTGTATCTCATTTTTAAAACTCATCTATTCTTTGGAAGAATGTTGAGCCTCTACTAATCAGTAAATGTAGCAAAAAAAAAAAAAAAAAAGGTACAGTACTTATTACAGAGAAAAGAGTATGAGCTGGATATGACAACTTGGACCAATTTTGTTTCACCTGGGATCTTTTACAAAATGCCATTCCTTGATTGCTTCCACTTATTTCTGCTCTCATATGACCTCTTTTCTGTCCTTCTCAGTCTTTCTTTTCTGCTGCTGTTTCTCACCTCCTTTCAGCTTTCTTCTGTTGCCTTGTGCTGGATTTCTATTGAAATACTTGGTGTTCATAATCATTTGGATTAACTACTGATACACTGTCTCCTGCTGTATAAATACTTACCATGCATGTATCTTAATTAGTATTTGCAATATTAATGGATAATGATACAATCACAATGTTGGGATCTTTTTTTTGGCATAATTTACATAAAGCAATTGTTCTTTATCTAGTGTAATTAACTGAGCATTACTCAATTGATAGATCTTGGAGGCTTTACCTGTATCATCAATAATGAAGACACTGAAAACTTAAAATTAAACTAACAAATAATATAATATAGTAGATAGTCAAATCTAAAAGCTGTAAAGCAAAACAGTAGGTAGTAGCTTTCTCTTTCTTTGCACTAAGTAGGTGTTCAGATGGTAATGGGGTTGTGAATAATCTGTGGATTTAATTTTTGCTGGAGCCGCTAACCAGTCTTGAAGATGAGCCATAGTTTTTATCCTGGAAAAAGTATGATCATTAAAACTAGAAACATAAATGAAAATTTTAAGTAGCTGAATGAAAGTAATATTCATCATGGCCAATATGGAAAGGTAATTAATCCTGTTGCTGAGTTTACCATTTAATATGTTTGTATAGGGAAGTTAAGATGCAAATACATATACTTTTTTAAAATCATGACCACAAATATACATTCCATCAATCTAGTACAGAAATAACTTTCTTTTAGTTGTCTATAGGCCTAGAACAATGACCTTTCTTAGAGCTCAAACTGAAAAAATAGGGAAGAAAAGACATAAACTCCAGCACATCTTCCAAAAATGTGCCCAGGTGAAGAGTATGCTACTTAACTCAAAGAAACCCACAGTGGTTTTTGATACACTAGATGGACTTAACATTTTTACTTAAGTCACAGAAAAGAGACCAAGTATAAACATATGCTACAAAAGTTTGAGAAATATGGCACTGTACATATAAATGAAACACTTTTTAGATTTCAGAAATTTATTTTACAGGTAAGACATCATTCTGACAGGGTCAAGCTTGTGCTGAGACCTCCCAAATTCTGTCCTGATACTGGTTTCATAAGTAAAGCTCAGAATGGAGCACTAAACTGAGAATGTAGTTTAGTGGGTGTGAGATTACATGGTTTGTAGTAAGAGTGATCTTAATCATTTAGTTCTACCATCACAATCTAATGGTGAAAAAAAGGTTGAAGGTAACAAAGCAATGATTAGACAAAGCTGTAGAATTGGTCTGAGTTGAATTTGACATTGCTAATTTATAGGGTAACAGCAGCAAAACATGTTTCAATGTTTGCAGAAATATTTATGGGAAACTGGGAATTTCAATGCCTCTAATAGAAGCTGATGTTAGAGGAACTGAGAAATTACAGACATATAAAGACTCAGAGTAAGACTGAAGAAGGAAAAAAAATCCTGAAATCACTACTGCTTTATCAAAATGACACAATGCCTATCTATGATGGAAATTTTTTTTGTAGGGGTATGACACAAAATTTTGAAATTGATTATTCAGGTCACTTCTAAAATAGGGAAAAACCAGCATGTTGAATCTCAAGTCGCTTACATAAAAGACTGGCAAGAAAAGGGTGGATAAATTACCAAAAAGCTACACAGTATCATTTTAGAGAGGGGATTTTAATATGCAGCTTTTGTTTCCCCTCCCTATTTCAGAAAAGGTCAGTGTTTCTGAACAGAAGAATAACATGCCTAGTTAAGATAGCTGAGACCCTCATAACACTGTCTGAAAGTGATTGTGCATCTCTTGACAGCCGTAAGTATGACTGACAGACAGCACTATGAATTTCAGAGGTGAAATGGCATTAATAAATTCAGTCAGTGGATAGATTACAAATATTTGGAATTACACATCAAAGTTCTGTAAATTGGTCTTGTCTTCTTTGCCTGGAAAAGACAGACGTGAAATTAAAACTTAAGTGCCAGTTTCAACAAGCACCCTAAAAGCCTTAATTCCATGTAAACCTCATATTTTATGCTGGTTAGATCTGTCCTGGTATCTTGGTTGGTTTAAGGAGTGTGAGCTTGAAACTGCAGAAGTTCATGGATTGTTTGGTAGGTATGGGTCAAACTGATGGTCGAGTAAAAGGTGCATTTCTTATAAGTACATTGGGTCCAAAGTGATTTTGTACTCAAAGACAAAACTCATGATATATGAGATACATGTCCTTACTAAACCATAATAAAAGCAAAAAAGCCATAAGCTAGAATTCTTTGATACCAGTAATAGCATCCATCTCTCTGGGTGTGATTAACTGAATTTCTGTAAAGGTAATATCTTTCCTACATTCCTGCCCGTTGTAAGAGTGAGGATTTAGAGCAGAATTTTTTTCTGTGTAGACCCCAGTGAGCTCTTCTGCTATACAGTTCAGGAAGGGACCAGACTCATCCAGGTTTGTAGAAACAGAGGCAAACTCCTAAGTTGTTATGGTTTGTACTCCTTGCGTTCACAAGAAGAAAATGAATGTCTGAGCCAATTCATGCAGTTTACTAGAGATTTAGGTTTTGACAGAGTGCGTTATACACAGATGTGGTGTCTCATTAAAGCTAGTCCCTGCTCTGTGCTGTATAAACCAATCTCTACTATACCTTCACTCAATTCCTCCTTTCTACCCGCTACAGAGAAGTGT
This sequence comes from Strix aluco, assembly GCF_031877795.1. Classification (NCBI taxonomy): domain Eukaryota; kingdom Metazoa; phylum Chordata; class Aves; order Strigiformes; family Strigidae; genus Strix; species Strix aluco. Next base: position 42,343,085 of record NC_133934.1, on the reverse strand, counting down.
GATGTGTTAATTACCTAACATCTTCTTTGTAATTAACCTGGCCTTCTCTTTATCCTGACTATCCACACCAGAAAGAAGGATGTCAGGTGGATCAATTTACAGCAATTTAAGCTGTTTACAAGCATATAGGCAGTTTAAAACAAATAGTATGTTAAAAAGGTCTCAATAGGGAAACAAGTTTTTTACCAGCTACTGAGTAGTAAAAAAATGACATTTTCATTAGAATAATATCTATGCTGTACTCTCTAATGCCCAGCTTGGGAGAAGCTGAGGAGTGTTTGCTACAAAAAAATTGGAAAACATGCCTCACTGGGCAGAAAAAGGGAAGAGGAAAAGATTAGTCTGAAACAATCACCTGATGGAAGGATGCAGGATCAGAGAAAATGTTTCCTGACAGCAACCTTTGGGTGAGGCATTAGTCATTCTCTCTTCCTTGGAGTGTGTTACTTTGTGTAGGTGGGTCTCCTGGGGAAAATCCTGCTAAAGGGTGATTAGTAGCAAGAGGTTTTTCAGGGATAGACTACTGTTTTAGTCTATTTGATTTAGGTGGATATTGTTTATGGAGGGGTTTAATTTTTAATTTGTGTGGTTGTGAGCGTAACAAAAAATTTTAAAACAGCTAAGGATATTCAAAAAAGAGAGTTACATATTGCTACAAAATACTGCTAGTGCCTTGTTTTCAAGTGATTGAGCTCTTGAAAGGAATCCAAAACCTCATAGGAACTGTTCAGTGTAGAGATATATTTTAAATCCATTCCTTCTCCAGAGCACAGGTGACCTACCTACCAGAGGCTCAAAGTTTTAATTTTACTTACTTTGGAACTCAGGTGTGGAGACACCTTTTGAGTTCTCCTTTAAAAGGAAACATTAAAGAAAGGGAAAAGGGGGGGGGGAAACCAAACAACCCAGCAGTTGCATTTCTGTGATGTCAATGGTAGCTGATTACCATGAGAGGTATAGTCAGTAGTATTTTACTTATCTTACCCAGTTAATGTTTCATGAAAATACATAAATAGCCTTGGCAGCTGGTGCTTCCCTTTGTAGGTAAGTTGTTTTTTGTTTTTTTTTCTTTTTTCTTTCATAGTTGTATATGTTCTATTTTTACATGGTCTTTCTAACAACTGAGTTACTACATAAAAGAAGTTGATAATATTTTCCCATGCAATGTTTAAAGGTCACTAGTATGACTTTATGCATGGCTTTACTCTGAAGGCATTTTCAAGCAGCAAGAATCACAGAAAAAATAAAAAAAATAAATTCTATTTTCTTATATGATATTACGTTCAGGTGGGAGATTCTATGGTCTGTCTGCTGAGCTTTGTCAGTACTGAGGTGTTTGTGGAAATATAGTGAAAAAAAACTTTCAGCACTTGCAAAACTATCAGAATAAAGAAGGGGAGGCAACAATGACAATTTGAAGAGTTTTAAATGTGCTGAGGTAGATGAGTAGGGATTTCCAGAACTATAAATTCTGACTTAGGTGGCTATCTTCTAAGTCATGCTTCAGATGTCGAAATCTTACTTTAAATCAGACTACTAAAGCCTAGGTAGGAGTGGTATAAATCCAAAAGACTTATTGTTCTATATTCCTCAGGTGCAGTGAAGAACAGTGAAACCCGACTCTTTTTCTTTTCTCTCCCCCCGCCCCCGCCCCCCCCCCCCCCCCCCCCACACACACACAGTCTCACAGCCTCTTTCTTAAAGAAAAGTGAGAGTTGATCTTAAACAGATCAACTTAAACAGTCTTCCAGAAAGCCTTTTCAGTTGATTTCTAGAATTTGGCCAGTGTTCAAATGCAATGTAGCAATTAACTCATCCTCAAATTAGGTGATTTTTCAAATCTTTCCAAAGATAAAATTCTTTTCATTGCAACTGAAATTTCAGGAGCATCCTCTTGAGTGCAGTGGATGCTGTTTGGTGATGCATGGCATGAAGGATGCAGTCCATATGCTGCTGTGTGACTCACAGGGGAGAATGTCCTCAGTGCAAGGGGAAGCTGTAAGCTTATCCTGCTTTTTAAATTTGAGTTCATTTGCTGTAGTTGTTCTGATGGAAACATGATCAACTTAAAAACTTAGTGCCCAAGACACCATTAATAGATTTGGGTACTTGGCTAAAAGAAAGCTAAAAACCTATGACATTTTTCACTTTGCTCTGTTGCAGTCATTTCTCTTGGCCATAGTTTAAGACTGGGCCTGCAGGTGTAAAGTGTTGCCTTACCTGTATGTCTGCAGAGATAGGATGGGAACACAGTCTGTCAGAAATTAGTTTGCATTATTCCACACTTTACTAGTTCCAGAACAAAGTGCCTTTTTGAGACATGTTATCAGGAACTAACATTAATGAGTCCAGACAGTATGCTGCATGACCTGCCTACCATCTCGTGCAACTGCAGGGAATGGACTTGTCCAAGCAAGCACAGATACCATTCTCTGTGTGTTTTCTGGAAGTGTATGTATCTGTATGACTCTGAATGTCCTTACCAGCTCTGGGAACCGTGGCAGTGAGAACTGCTGTCTTTGGAGATGCTAGGGGTGTGCAGCAGCTTTTGATATTGACTCCTTTGTTTGTTAGGAAGAATCTGTACCTTTGAATCCTAGCTAAGGGTTGTCTGCCTCCAGACAGGAAGAAATTGGTTTCCTGGTGTTCCTCTAGGGATGCTACCTGCCTTACAGCTCTTCTTGTGTGTCCTTCAATCCACTTTAAAGCAGTATTAGGAATTTTCATTCATACTGGCACAAACAAATGTACATTGAAGACAGTAGGGGCCCTGCACCTGTGCTACGTCCCACTGCCTTTGAAAGTCAGCATCACAAAGTAACTGCACAGCACTTGAGAATGAGGTTCTGTGCAAGTCTCACAGTTATTTCTTTATTGAGCACATTACTGCGCCAAAATGATGGGAGAGATGACGAGCATGGATGGTCGTATCTATCTAAGTTAAAAAATCCTGACCAATAAAGAGTGAAATAAACTACACATTATATCCCGAGCAACAGCCAACTAAATCACCCCTGATTATTCCTGACATCAGCCTCTGGGATTCCCTCTTTCCTCCTGAACTGTGTGCTGTAAGAAGAATTTACAAAATAAAAAAATTGCCAACTGCTATTCAAATGATAAGTGGTGCATGCTAATTACATTTTATATGGTGATTAATTAAAAATAACCATGCAAATGTCTAATTTAAGAGTCACTCAATTCACTAAGTCTTCAGACACTGCCTAGCTGCCCCAGGCATTTGGTGGTTAGGCAATTTATTCAAGCTTTCAAAATATTCTCAAAATGTCTAAGATAATGAAGGTTCTTGAAAAAGTTCCAGTTAACTTGGAATATATAAACAGAGGTTTCAGAACAGTAAAATAGCACTGCATATATTTGCATTTTTGAGCTGAAGTACTCTGTGTATACATAAAAATAGATCAGGAAGGGAATAATAAAAATTCTAAATAATCTGAATATTTAGCTGCAACACATAGTGGACTAGTTCATAGATTATTTAATTGACTGAAGAAATTTAAGTATAATCTCATTTAGATCCAACTTCTTTTTTTCTTTAAATAGGAAGCTTTTGATACACACATAGACAGGGACTTTGCCTTATTCACAAATAAATATAATTGTATCAGGAGACCTACATCATAGCTGTGACTTGGTTCAAATATAGTGAATTTTAATCAGTAGAATATGAAATTTACAGAACAGATTACAATTGCCTAGTGGATGGGAGATTAAAATATACAATGTGAAGAACATTTTCAGAAAGTAATGAATACAAATTTACAGAAGTATAATTTATCATTTTTGCTAATAGAAAAATAATGTTAATACTTGAATTGCTACTTTAGGATCTCATTCCATATGTCTTTTCTTGTAGAATTTTTATTGAATTTGGTCAATATATAACAAAAAAGAAAAAAAAAATGAATATGTGTCCAAGAAAACCCCTGCATTTAATTTCATGTTTCTGTTTATTCTGGAAACAGTACTGTAAATGATTATTGCCACGATTCTTCCTAAACAAAATACTTGCAGTTTCTGTATCATACAAAAGAATATATGCTCACATATATTCCACAGCATCGTACTCTCATAACTTACCTTTTTTATTTTAAGTCTCTTTACCAGGTACCCCAATGTTTTCCACAGAGGTGAATGAGTCTTGTATTATGACAAATGGTCTCAAAAGCGTAATCTGCACTGGGGTAGCTTCACCCCAGTAAAGGAATAATTGACATGGCCATCTTGAAAAAGAGAATGATGGTTTAAGGGCATTAACCATGCCATTCTGGGCCAGCTGAGAATTGTTTCATCTCTAAAACTCTTCCAGTAAATTCTGCATATACAGTAAGTTTATCTGAAGGAATGTTCTGGAATTAAAACAGAGAAAATTTAGATCAATAAATGTGAAATGCACTTATTTTTCTATGCACTAGTAATGTTCCTATTGCTCTCCAAATATTCCACCCAATTTTTCAAAAATTAGTTCAGTAATAACAGATACTTGTTTTCTGGGACTATTCTAATTTACCAAACGCTATAAATAGAGTGATAAGTTTCTGTATCTGCAGACATTCCTACCTGCAAAAGCTTCACAAGTATAAAAGTAAAATTAATTAGTTATAGTATTAATTATGAAGTATTTCTCCAGGTTTTATAAATAGCAGTATTTCTTGCCATGTACTGTGAAACCCACAGTAGATGAGACACTTTTCTCTGCTCTCTAAAATGAGTTTTACACACAGAATAATTATTTTACTTTTTAATGTTTAAATAAAGTTTACTGTTTAAACACTTCACATAGCAGCTGCATAAAATCATGAATAGTAGAGATGGAAAAGACATACCGTGGTAGGTTTTTTTGTTATCCTCTGTTCATACAAAACTTGTTACTTGTTTTGTAAAAAATTTTTGGTACACTATCTATTCTAATTTTTTAATTCTAAATGACTCCAGCATTTCAAGTGATGGGATTCAGGTTATTTCACACTGGCAGCACCCATTGTAGATGCATCAACACTGGAATCTCTGCATGTCTACCCAAACCCCTCTTTGTGTGTCCAGAAATTATGTTTGGTGTTTGTTATTCTGATATTTTCACAAAATTAAAAGAGCTTCTTGTTTACTCATGACCTGTCAGTGGAGGTGTTTAATGTAGTTTGAAACTTTACTAGGTAATACCTAGAATACTGTACTGATTACAGAGAAGTATTTAATAAACTCTGTCATCTCACAGTATTCTCTAGTTCCAAATGGAGATGCTTCTTCATTGAGTTAAGGTCCTGGGTTTTCTTAAGGAGTGCATTCAATCCATAATTGTTTAACTTTGGATGAGGTGCCAGAATACATGTTTATAGCGTTTTCCAGATTTGCACATATAGCTCAGACCTGGTTTTTGGACACTTAATGATCAAAAACTCTGTTTTCAGAAGTAGTTCTTTTTCCCAGTATAATTTACCTATATGAAAATATCCTGGATTTAAACCCATAGCCCAACAATTAAAACTGATTCCTTGTTTCTCTAGGATGTCTGAATTAGTAATTGAATTAGAAAATAAATTAGAAAACTAATTTTTTTTAAATCTCCATAGAACAAAAATAACAGATGGAAAACACAACACATATCTTTAGCAAAGTATTCTATTACTCTTCCATCTTTTGATTAAATTCCCCATGCTGAAAGTTCTCTGGATTGGTTTCATCATAATATTAGTCAGAATCAGATACGATCTTAGGTCAAAATCGGTGACCATCAGTTGAATATTGCCAGTATGTAAAACAGAGGTATACTATTCTAGGTATTTCTATTTCTCTTTTCTTTTCTCATGTGTTTTTGGATACTTACAGGAGGTTTTATTGCTGAAGTTTCATAAGTATGTTTTATTTTCACCCGGTATTTGGCTGATTGTCTCTCAGCATGGAAATTATTTCCTGGGAAGCTTGAAAACTCAATCAAACCATTGCCGGAAACAACGGAGTAAGGATTAGAGTTGTTGTTTTCGGCAGAACATTACATATCCAGCATTAATAAGGGCTGTTTCACATTGGTCAGCAACATAAGAGATCTGACTAGGACCAGGAAGCGGTCAGTGACCCAAAAGCATCAATATGTTGTCTTCCAACCAAGCTCTCTTTGTTGAGACAATGACAAAGGACAAGACTTCTTGGGAAGAGTATTATGGCTCTGAGCCTCCTGCCTGTATGGTCAAGAAGCTCATAATTTCCCTTTCTCATCCTGCTAGAGACTGCTAGTGCACATTTCCACCCTTTACTGGTGGCTCCCACA